>NW_024704745.1:31878031-32525867 GCF_018977255.1 Callorhinchus milii
ATCCTCGTTTAAGGAATGGATTTAAAATTCCTGCCTCTCAACTTTAGAATCAGTCCAGTGCTCAAACATTGCTGAAACGTTCCAGGTCCTGCACTTAGCCTCACTTAATAATAATAATAATAATAATAATAACAATAATAATAATAATACTATTGATAATAATAATAATAATCATTGTGTTTGATATAGCACCTTATCACTTCATCGAGACGTCTCAAAGCACTTTACAAAATATTTTGTGGGCGAAACACAGCAGCTAATTTAGCCAGATGTCCTTGAATATTGCAGCAAGACAAACATTGAAGATTTTGAACTTTGAACTTGGCCTCTCTGAACTTCTTCGGGGTCTATTGGCCTAAGTCAAGATAAGTTAAAATAATATTCTGGAATTAAGCCTGGAGAGGCTGCTTTCCAAAAAGTGACCGAAGGTGGAAGGCCTTCAGGCAGTTCTTGAAGGAGGCGAGGAAAGGGCCGAGGTGAAGGATCTCTGGAGTTCCAGAGAGTGGAGGTTTAAAGGCTGATGACCAACTGCTAATGGTGGAGAGGGCAGGGCAGGTGACGTGAAGCAGTCGAGTACCTGCTGAATGGAGAGAGCAGGCTTGTTGTTAGGGTTTCAGAAAGTAAGGTGGGGCAAAAACTGTGATTTAAAAGTGAGGTCAAGAATCTTGAACTCAATCCTCTGGGTGATGGGAGCCAGTGGAGCCAAACGAGGATGGGGGTGATAGGTATACAGTGTCTAGTGCGGGAATAGATCTTTCGATCTTTGTCGATCTTTATTGATTTACAGTGTATATTGACAGTGTATTTTCTGGGCAAATGTAAAATGCTCAATAGGATAGAGAAAATTAACTGTATTATCAGCATATTGAGGGTAATTTTAGGATAGATATAAGGAAATATTTATTTACGCATGGAGTAATTAAGAGGTGGAAAGGGTAACCGATAAGGCTTGTAGAAGACAAGATGGGGGATTATTTTAAGGAACAGCTTGATGCTATAATGCAAAGGTAATTTTAGAACAATGAGATCAAATGGGTTGAAGAACTGTCTATCTGAACATCTCCTGTGATCTCATGATTAAAAAGCTGAAGGGCAGTTCAATGGACCATCCAAGAAGGTTTAGGAGGATACTTCTTCAATGGAGATCAATTGTCTTAATGTTTACAGCAGATATATAAATTGTTGCATTTCTGACAGAACCACCTGCTCAAGGTAGTGACAGCAGACAGATTTCATCATGATTTGTTTTGCTGCAGGGTACCTGGGCCTGATTTCTATTGTCCCTTTGGTGCCGTTCCTAAGTTGAGTAATATGAAAACCACAGATCAAATTGAACGTTAATCCCAATCGGAATCCAAAGAAAGATGCTTGACAGGACTACATTACCATTGCACAATATTCCTCTTTGTATGATAGTGTAACTGGTGTGAGGGAAACAAGCAAAGCGGAAGACTTATATATGTTATATGCCGGGGTGCATCATTTGTCTTTCCTGGCACCTCTCACAGCAGTTGCAACTGGATTCTGTTTTCAGTGGAAGAATTCAAAGAAAACCAGCAGTGTCAGGGAGAGAGTAAAAAATCTAAACTTTCAACACAGAATTATATTTCACATTGGCTGAGGAAAATATCCTTAGCTAGGATAGAGAATATTAAGGATATAAGGATTAAGGAATTGTCCTGAAACAAAGTTGTCACTCATTTCAACCAGCAGAACTATCCTCTTTGAGGGGATGTGGAGGTGGATGTGTGGGGGGTGGGGAGGGAGGTAAGTCAGTCTCCATGGACCTCAGCTGGCTCGAAGTTATCGTGCTTGGTAACGTAATGTTGAAATCGAGCCAAACCGCTAGGATAGTCTCAGTCATCTAGTTCCTGAGTCAGGTGGGATCATAGTATTCCAGGATACCACTAATGACAGACTAGGCAGCCTGGTTCATCAGCAGGACTTAGAGGGGCAGACCAGTAGCAACTGGGGACAGGGATTCTCTCCACTAGGCCCCTTTTAAACCTGCAGGCCAAACCTTTATCGAATAGGATGGCCCTTACTGAACAGGGAAGTGCTCTCAATGACACGTTACATGAATTGTCCTGGTTAACAGAGGCCGCCGAGACCCTCATACATATATTCATAACATCCAGGCTGGACTATGCAAACTCCCTGCTTATCGGCCTCCCCGACTCCTCCCTCCATAGGCTGCAGATCATCCAAAACTCTACAACCCCTGTCCGCAACCCTATCATCCCCATCCTCGCCCGACTCCACTGGCTTCCCATCGCACGGAGGATACAGTTCAAAATCCTGGTCCTCACCTTCGAAGCCCTCCACGGACTTACTCCCCCCTACTTCTGTGACCTTCTAACCCCCTACCAACCTGCCCACTCCCTCTGCTCAGCGGGCTCCAGCCTGCTTCACGTCCCGCCTCACCCACCCCACTATTGATGGGCCTTCAGTCACTCTGTCCCCACCCTCTGGAACTCCATCCGGCAGTCCCTCCACCTCGCCCCTTCCCTTGCCTCCTTCAAGATCCGTCTCAATACCCTCCTCTTTGACAGTGCCTTCGGTCAGCCTCCTTCCCCCCCTGCCCTCCACCCTCCCCGATCCCGACTGGCTTGCATAATCTTGAGCATGGTGATGAGTTTTCATACATCCAGCTAGCCAAAACAAATTACCAACAGAATCTAAACCATGATTGTGATTTAGAAAATCTATCACTGTATGCTTGCCACTTACATAACAAGGTTAAACAAAATGGAGTTTGGGAGTTCGGTGTCAACTTGGCTCAGATGCTAGCAGACTTGCCTCTAGGTCAGAAGTTTGCAAATTTGTGCCCCAGGTTGGGACTTGAGCTCACAGTCCAGGTAAGGGGTCCCCATCCACTCGATCATCACTAGGTGGCGCTCTTGTGAATAATCAAAAAGACAAGAGGAGCAATAGAACTGTGTTGTTATTGAGTCCAATTGAAAACGAAGCCAGATGCACAAACTATTTTCTAGTTTCTAGCAAGCCAAACTATTTTGTGCATCTTAAAATGCAGTTATGAGCATTAGTGTTTAAACTGTGGTAAATATTGTTCCTTCCTCTTCTTTCTTTTGAGCATGTTCGAGATGCCACCTTGTGCCGATCAACTGGTTGGAGACCCCTGGTCTAGGCTGAAACTCCAGTGAAGTGTTAGTGGAGCACTGAACTTGTGCCGGTGCTGTTCTTTGCATGATTCATTGAATCAAAGTCCTGTCCTTCTGTTCAGTAGATAATAATAATCTCAAGACACTATGTAAATAGAAGAGAATTTCTCCCGGTGCCAACAACCCTCCACTGTTTATGGGACCTTGTAGTCTTTAAAATGTCTGTCACAAAAGCGCTTTGAGACCTTTTCAAACATTAAAATGCACTTCTTTTGCTGTTAACAGTCATCATGGTCTAAAAATCCTGTAGTTTTGAACTTCACTCAAAATCTTCATTTAAATCTTCATTATGCAGCTTGGCAAGTCAAACTTCACTCTTAACAGTAATTTATGTAATTCTATAGTTAAGTTCCTGTCCTGCAATTACATTAAAACTTCTCTGTCCATTTGACCAAGTGAATCCACCAGAGTTTAAAAGTACCAATGTGACATTTTCATTTCCCACACCAGCCATCCTTATGGTCTATCTGAGATTGCCCAATTAACGTCAATTAGTATCAAATCATGAAAAAATTTTTTGCTGTGGACTTGAGTCCACTGGGAATTAAATCAAAACTGCCCAATCTCATTCCCCTTAGCATCTTCAGCATTCATTACAGAAAGCAGGAGAGAGAAGAGACTTTCATTCCATCTGTTCAGGCTGGATATAAACCCATGTCTCAGAGGGAAATGGATAATGTTCTAACATTCTGTGCTACCCAGTGTCATCACTGAATTAATGTGTTGAGTAGTAAATTCCTTTTGCAGTTTTCAGGAAAATATACCTGGGGATTCAGTGTGCTTTCTGCTAATACTTTGGTTGTGTAAATAAAGCTTAATCCATAGACCTGCTCAATTGCTTTTTC
Source organism: Callorhinchus milii (assembly GCF_018977255.1). Lineage (NCBI taxonomy): Eukaryota > Metazoa > Chordata > Chondrichthyes > Chimaeriformes > Callorhinchidae > Callorhinchus > Callorhinchus milii. The sequence goes on from NW_024704745.1 coordinate 31,882,059, forward strand.
CAGTCTATTTCTTTCTTATTAAAACTGATCTTCAGTTGAAAATAAAACTCTGCTGGAATAAATCAAATATAGTACTGCTCTGTGCATTTGGGGAATTAACATTCACAGTGACCTATGACATTTTCTGATCCAGAGCAAGAGTAATAGAACTTTTCATCCTTGGACATCAAAAATTAAGTTGAGTTATATGCCTAAGAAGTGTGTATTTATATGTACATAAATTCACAGTGAATACTTTGTTACATTACTTCACTTTTGCATCTTGATACAGGTGCACTTTGGGATAGTGAACGATTGAATGAATATTACAGCCTTAAGTTTTATCTCTTTCCAAACAGTATTATAAAATATCATTTATTTCATAAATCCTACTGCATTTGATAAAAAATGTTTTTTTTCTTTATACATTTTACAGGCTATTTATTGCAACTTTCCCCCTTTCTCTCCTGAAGACACTGGGGTATGGTCAGCAAGCTAATTTGACTGTGGAAAACATCACACTTGAGCCCAATGCCATTCTTACCTACCATCAATATATATGCATTTTGTCACCAAAATCCTTAGATAGTGATTAGGAGTGAGAACCATGACTAATATTTACTATCACTAACCCAAGGCATACATACACTAATGTTGCCCAGGCTGAGACCTGATAACTCAGGAATATGGGCTTGAGCCTCTAACGTTTTAGTCTATATGACCTAATGTGAGATTCTGTTGTGCCTTTATTCATAGCCCTTTCACTGTGCTACACAGGATCTGTTAAGACAAAATGTAAATTCTGCAATCATTTCTGCCCAAGTAAATATTACTTTGTCATATAGAAGGGTACATATTCTATAATAATCACCCATTAACAACAACAACAACAAGATTCCATTTATAAAGCGCCTTTCACGTCAGGAGGACGTCCCAAGGTGCTGCACTGTTGGGTCATGACCCGAGCAGGGGGGAAATGGTCAGGGTGAGGGGAGGGAAGGGAGGGAGCGAGGAGGGGGAAGAGAGTCGAGAGGGGAGCTGAAGGCTCGGTCAAAGAGAAAGGTTTTGAGTCCGGCCTTGAAGGAGGAAAGGGAGGAGGTGGCGAAGGCACTGGGGGACAGAGTTCCAGAGCCTCGGGGCTGAGAGGCTGAAGGCCCGACCACCGATGGTAGGGCGATTGGGGCGGGGGACGTGGAGCAGACCGGAGCCGGAGGAACGGAGAGTACGGGCAGGTAGGTAGGGGGATAGTAGGTTGGAGAAGTAGGAGGGAACAAGGCCGTGAATGGCCTTGTAGGTGAGGATGAGGATCTTGAAATCAATCCTCTGAGGGATGGGGAGCCAGTGGAGGCGAGCGAGGGTGGGAGTGATGTGGTCCCGAAGCCTGGTGCGGGACAGTACACGAGCTGCAGAGTTCTGAATGACCTGCAGCTTGTGGAGGGAGGTGGCGGGAAGGCCGGCGAGGAGAGAGTTCCCATAGTCCAGCCTTGATGTGACAAAGGCATGGACCAGGGTTTCAGCAGCGTGAGAGGTGAGGTAGTGCCGTAGTCTGGCGATGTTCCGGAGGTGATGGAAGGCGGTGCCAGTTGTGGTGCGGATGTGAGGGAGAAAGGACAGCTCAGGGTCAAACAAAACGCCAAGGTTCCTGACTGGCTTTGAGAGGTGGAGAGTGCAGCCTTGGATGCTGATGGTGTTGGCGCCTGAGGTGCGGAGGCGCTGACGTGAGCCAATCAGGAGGGCCTCGGTTTTTCGCACGTTGAGCTGAAGAAAGTTGTCTCTCGTCCAGGACTCGATGTCGGACAGGCAGGCTGTCAGGACATCGGTGGTCGTGGAGTTGAGAGTAGAGGAGGAAAGGTAGAGTTGGGTGTCATCCGCATACATGTGGAAGTTAACTCCATGTCTGCGGATGATGTCACCAAGGGGGAGCATATAGAGGGTGAAGAGGAGGGGACCGAGGACAGAGCCCTGAGGGACACCACATGAGACAGTGCGGGGGGTGGAGGAGAAGCCATTTGTCGAGACAAAGTGGAAACGGTGAGAAAGGTACGACTTAAACCACTCAAGGACAGTGCCTTGAGGGTTGAGGTGGGAGGACAAGCAGTGGAGGAGGACAGCATGGTCGACCGTATCGAATGCTGCCGATAGGTCGAGGAGGACGAGGAGGCAGAGGGAGCCCTGGTCACAGATGGTCAGGATGTCATTGGTGACCTTGACCAGGGCAGTTTCTGTGCTATGGGCAGCACGGAAACCTGACTGAAGGGGTTCGAAAAGTGAATGGGTGGAAAGGAAAGAGCGCAGTTGGGAGGCGACAACTCTTTCCAGGACCTTGGAGAGAAAGGGGAGGTTGGAGATGGGCCGGTAGCTTGATAGCTGCGACGCATCAAGGGAGGGTTTTTTCAGGGTGGGCGTGATGGTGGCAGTTTTTAAGGGAATGGGGACAGAGCCAGAGTAGAGGGACAGGTTGACAATGTCGGTGATATGTGGGGCAAGAAAGTGGAGCTGGGAGATAAGGAGTGGAGTGGGGATGGGGTCAAGGGAGCAGGTGGTTGGTTTCAGGGATAGGATGAGTTTGGTGACAGAGGGTGGGGAAACGGGTACAAAAGTGAGTAGGGGAGGATGGGTAGCAGTCGGAGTGTGGGAGTGAGGGGGTGGGGGGTTGGTGGATGTTGGAGGAGAAGTGACCGCGGAGCGAATTCCCTTGATAGTGACCGCGGAGTGAATTCCCTTGATATATGTACCCTTCTATATGACTTGTTGCAAAATAAAATCCAATTAAATCCAGGATATTTATTCTTAGCAAATCGTCATAACATGTCCATAGTCAATTCAGCATTTTCACCACTCTCTGAAGGTTAATTTGCAACATTCGCAACAATAAGGATTCTGTATTACTCCTGTCTAACGCACGGGAAACCTGCTCCAGAATTTGATTGTGCATTCCCAGCATTCCTTGGACTTGGGGATAGGGAGTACAATTTCCAAGTTTTCAGATGATACTAAGCTAGAGAGGAGGAGGATAGTAGCAGTGAGGAGGATAGTAGCAGACTGCAAGAGGACATGGCAGATAAAGTTTAATGTGGAGAAATGTGAAGTGATGCCTTTTGGGAGGAAGAATGAGGAGAGGCAATATAAGCTGATGGTAGAATCTTAAAGGGGGTGAAGGAACAGGGAGACCTGGGGGTTCATATAAGTAAATCTTTGAAGGTGGCAGGACAGGTAGATAAAGCTGTTAAAAAAGCATACGGGATACTAGGCTTTATAAATAGGGGCATATAATACAAAAGTCAGGAAGTTATAATGAACCTTTATAAAGCACTGGTTAGGCCTCAGCTAGAGAACTGTGTTCAGTTCTGGGCACCACACTTTAGGAAGGATGTTCAGGCTTTGGAGAGGGTGCAAAGGAGATTTACCAGGATGGTACCAGGAATGAAGAATTTCAGTTATCAGGAGAGGCTAAAGAAGCTAGGATTAATTTTCTTGAAGCAGAGAAGGTTAACAGGAGACTTTATAGAAGGTTTCAAAATTATGAGGGGATTCAATAGGGTGAACACGGAGAAACTATTTCCACTGCCGGGTGGGTCGGTAACCCGAGGACACCGATTTAAAATAGTTGCTGAAAGAAACAGAGGGGAGGTGAGGAGAAATGTTTTCATGCAGCGAGTTGTTTGGATCTGAAATGCATTGCCTGAAGGGGTGGTGGAAGCTGATTCGATAACAACTTTTAAGAGAGAAGTAGAGAATTATTTGGGGAAGACAAGTTTGCAGGGCTATGTGGAGAGAGCGGGGGAGTGGGACTGATTTGGATATACCTCTTTTCAAAGAGCTGGCACAGACACGATGGACCAAATGGCCTCTTTCTGTGCTGTATAATTCTATGATTCTGTGTACAACTGTTAACATGAGTCCCTATTTGTGCAAATCAATTCCTGATAAGGATTGCCATTATGAAATATCAAACTTTTTTACGTTCAGCCAAATGTCTGACACATGTAGAAACCCATCACCATGCTTAAGAATATCCAAACCAAACAGAGAGTTCCATGCATACCATCTTTGCAAGGAAATTCCTGAGATATTTATTGGAATGGAATGTGCATTCTCCCTGGAGGGATGCACCCAGCTTAACTAATTCTGGGAAGTATTAGGTGCAGGTTGGCGGGTGCCAAGGCCTGGGAACCACAGAGTGTGCATTAGGATACTGCTGGAGTCTAACCAGCTAAAAGTAATACCTTGGCATCGAGAGCCCTGTGTGGCAAATTTTCCCGCTTCTTGTCCAGCTCGGACCGTTATCCGTTAGGGCTTTGGCTTGCAAGGCTAACAGGAGCTGGGTGGGAAAAATGCCTGCCCCCAGTGTCTCGTCTGCCCCTCCTACAAATGAGACAGGCTGGCTAGCTGTCATCAGCAGTGACCTAGTATACTGCAGACCTGCCTGTCTCAGGAATTGGCTTGATTCTTGCATTCCGCTGCCAAACATGTCACTTTGGAGCCAGTTCAGCTCTGTAGATACCCCGTTTACCTCCCCTGTACATAAGACCCCTGTGGATAAAATACTTAATCCTAAACTATCTGTCTGCCTTCCTTCTTCAGAGGTTGTCCCAAAAGAAGGTGTTGCATTCTTTGGGTTATGAGTTTTAAAGAATTTTGGGTGCCTAAATTACAAAAAGAAATTTAATCCAGAGCTGGCTCTTTCTTGTACCTTAACCCAAAGAGCACTTTTAAAAAAGTATAATTAAGATAGTCAGTCAATGCAGAGACTGAGATTGGATCATTTACAAATGACAGTGCCAGGTTCCATTGATCTGTGAATTACATTCCACTGCACCTTATGTGCTAAATCACGAGGGATTAGCACTCAGGTTTTCACCATGGCCAGTAATTTAGTACAACAGTGTCATTCAAGTCAGTTTCATGTTAAATTAATTGGGACGTTGGAATATTTTTATTCTAAGCAATTTCATTACATCTGGTTCACCACGAGCATGTTAAACCTTGTTCTGATTTACCTTATATTTTCTGTACCATTAGCTGTGTTTGGGTATTAACATGAATAATCACTAGTTCTTTTATGTGTACATGCTCACTTCTGCTTGATTATACGAGGTAGAATTTATTCTTGACCCTATCTTTCAAGAGCAAGGAAACACATTTGGGAGTAAAGCACACCTTAGACAAAATCAACACCTTAGCATGCTGGAAATGAAACAGCCTACAGCGTCAGCACAACTGATGTCACAATATGAACTTTCAGAATACTTTCAGAGACTGAAGATTGAAAGTGCAAAAAATTTGCACTCTCAACTATATGCACTCTCAAATATGACTCAGAAAGTTGTAGATTCAAGTCAGGTCAACTCAAAGTTGAGACTTTGAACTCACAGTCTAGACACAGTCCAATGCACTGCTGGAGTAGGCTGCTTTGTTGGCTGTGGCATCCTTTGGAATTCGTTTTGGTCAGCTGGTTCTCTGACACATTCAGAAACCCATTGCCATGTATCAACAACAACAACTTGCATTTATATAGCGCTCTCCACGCTGGGTGGCATCCCAGAACAATTAACAATGGAGGAGCCTGATGCCAAGCCAGGGAGAGGGGGAAGGTGACCATAGGCACGGACGGAGAGATCTTCAGGCACAACCTGAAAATGGGGAAAGACGGGGCAACGCAAAGGGATTGAGGGAGGGAGTTCCATAGCTTTGGGGCGTAGTGGCTGAAGCCACGGCCACCGATGGTGGAGTGGACAATTTGAGGGACAAGGAGGAGGCTGGAGCCAGTAGAGTGAAGGCAGCAGATAGTGTAGTGAGGAGAGAGGAGGTTGGAGAGATAGTGGGTTACCAAGGCCTGGAGGGATTTAAACACGAGAGTGAGGATCTTGAAATCGATTTGTTCTATGACAAGGAGCCAGTGGAGTTTGATAAGGACTGGGGTAATCGGGGTACAGAGTTTAGTGCAAGTGAGAATGCGGGCGGCAGAGATTTGGGTGAGTTGAATCTTGTGAATAGTGGAGGTGGGTGTTGGAGTAGTCCAGCCGAAAGGTGGCGAACGCGTGGACAAAGGTTTCGGCAGCTTGTGGAGTGAGGTATTAATAATAATAATAATCTTTGCATTTGATATAGTGCTTTTCACGTCAGTAGGATGTCCCAAAGCGCTTCACAGAATATACTGTAAAGTGAATTGACTGTATATTTGTGGGCGAACGCGGCAGCCAATTGCGCACAGCAGTGTCCCACCAACAGTCATGGATTGAAAATGCCCAATTTATTATTGTTTTTGTTTTTTGGAGGGATTATTATTAGGCTCTGTGTGGAGTAAGGAAACTTGCCCAAGGTTTCGCCCTCTGCCTGGAATTGAACTCAGGTCTCTCACTTGCAAAGCGAGTGCTCTAACCACTGAGCTACAGCACTCCACATTCTGTATTATATTGTCGAAGACAGACAATGTGGCGGAGGTGGAGGAAAGCAGTCCTGGTCAGGGACCAGATGTAGGGGAGGAAGGATAATTGGGGATCGAACCTGGCGCCTAAGGTGCGCACGGGTTCAGAGAGTTTCAAGGACAGATCGGGTAGGTTATGGAGGTCGGAACCGCGGGACAGAAGGTGTCAATACAAGCAAAGATGATGGCTTCGGTGTTGTTGACATTTAACTATGCTCATCCAGTTTAACTTTGCGCTCATCCAAACCTTGGTGTGTGTCAGACAAACTGACAAAACATCAGAGGACCAGGGTCGCAGCTGGAGGAGAAGTAGAGTTGAGTGTCATCCGCATACATGTGGAAGTTAACCCCGTGTCTACCGATGACATCACCGAGAGGGAGCATATAGATGAGGAGGAGAAATGGACTACCAAGACCACCCAATTGCCTATTTTCCTTAGCCCAGATTGTCAAGGATCAGACAGATAGAGCATGATCATCAAACTATCCAGTTACCAGTGTCCAAGACTAGAACAAATTAACAATACAAAATTGCTATGACCACATATTGAACACAAGATGAAAATGATCAAATACAGGCTCGATAATTGCCAGGAATCAGATAGCCTGCTTGACTGCCATCCTGACATGAAAGACTCTCTATAAATGCAATATGTTATTGTTGTTGTTGACTGCACGTTTTGTTATTTGACGGTGCTTTCGGTCGCCTTTTCTCGCCCCACCCCTCTTGACTCCTATCGGCAGCTCAAATGCCTAGTCAGGTTTGTTTAGCACCTTAGGTCATCCTCCCAACATGAAACACATACATAAATGTAAATTTGTATTTGAATTGTACACAACTGTCAAAATGACTTTCCTATCCAATTTAGTTTGTTACAAATAATGTGATGTGATTCCAGCAATAGATGGTATCCATTCTATTTATATTCATGATGACAATGGAAAATGCAAATGACAAATCCATTTTAATGGATTCAACAACCTAACTTTACTGTTTGAACAATAAAATAATTTCTAGTGTTTGTATTTAATATAACTCTTATAATATTGAAATGTCTCAAAGCGCAGCACATAGTACCTGTGCCTTCAGCCATCTTTCCCCTAACTCCCAGCTCTGGCTCCCACTCAGTCTTTATAAAGCATTTTGAGACGCTCTCCTATGTAAAGGTGCTATATAACTGCAAAACATTATTGTTGTTATGAAGTGCAGCAGTTATGTATTTGTGGGCTAACCCAGAAGCCAATTTCTACGTGGTAATGTCCCACAAGCGCCCATGAAGTGAATGATCAAGTTATTTGGAGGATTATTGTGCAGGAAACCAATAAGTCCAATATTTGGGTATTTCCAAATGAACACAGAGAAATATTTCAAGTCATTTCTGGTTTTGTATTTAATATCCTATATGACATTTTATGTAATAAAAGGTCAAAGGCACTCTTATTTTACACTCAGGATGAATTTTAAACATTTGAGTTTATATTAGTAACCAAGGAAATTGTTGCAATACATTTTTTTAAACTGATTTTGCATTTAATTGTTTGAAGTACACAAAATTGTAATTACTTTTCACAGTTATGAGGAGGTGTTATCTTGTGACCAATTAGCTGCTGTTTAGCTCATCACCTAGTTGTCATGGTTTAAGTGCCTGAGCATCCATATTTTATAATGTGTTGCACATTGTGTTGAGCTGAGTTGTGAGGTTCATGAGAATATGGAACAGACTGCTTCAGAAGGCTCTAGATACAGAGTTGATTGAGGCATTCAATAGAGAGATCATGATACTTGGTACAATAACAACTTGCATTTATATAGTGCTTACTCTTCATGATTGATAACCTCTCAGACCACTTCAGAAGGGCAGGGTCGGACACCAAGTGAGGGAGGAGGGAAGAGGGAACTGATCGCAAGATCATCAAAGAGGTTGACTTTTAGGTGGAATTTCAACACAGAGTGGGGTGAGATGGAAAGATAGAGACAGGGAGTTCCAATATGTAAAAAATATTAAAGGCTGTGAAAAATGGCAGGGAAATGGAACTAAAGAGTTGCCAGATTTAAGGGTGGTGCAGGCTCAATGGCCTGAATTGTTTACTCATTATTTTTCTACAATTATCAAGGAAAGCACAAAAGATTGTTATGATCATCCTAAAAGTTTACCATTACATATTTTTCTGCTCCCAATAACCGTCAATTGTTTAAAATCTTGGCAAGCTGACTTAGCAACTCTTGGTAAGATTTACAAACTTGAATCTATGATTCATTAATGTAAATAAATTAACACAGCATGTAATAAATGTAAAGTTGCAAGAAACTTAAAGGAAATATTCCCACTGACGCATTGCTACCTGTAAAGCACATCTAGGTTATTCTAGAAATGAATACAGTTTAGAAAGTTTCATTACAGAAAAAAGTTGGCTATTCCAACGCGCAATATTACAAGGTGGTAGGGTTTAGATTTACGCACATGTTTTCTGACAAACAATGATCTTTGCTATTCCCTCAGAAGTAGCTCCGTTCTCTGCAGGTAGAAAATAAATATCTGTTGATAGGTCACCACAGATCATTCTCTTAGCAACCAGCTCATGTGTAGCTTTGGCAGTAACCTAGGAAGAGGTCACCTACTCACTCTGAGTTGTAGGATATAATAAAAATAACCTTTCCAATTGCTTTTTAAAATTACCCATTACCAATATCTCTACAAAGAAAGATTGCATTAATGATTGGAGCTTTTGTTTGCTTTAGTCCTGATATGACTCATGACTGAACCATCTGTGCCTGCCTGATAGTTACAATTAACCCATAAAACAGTACTTGTATTATCAGCATTAATTTGACTTTCATAAAAAATGTGTTAAATGTCAGTGTTGCTTCTTGATCAATTTAATGACTGGAAAAGAAGATAAAAAAAACGCACAGGGATATTAAATCTACATACAATGTATCTAATAAAGAGCAATCTTTTCAATAAAATAAAGGGGTGGTGAAAAAGTGTGATGTGATGATTTCCACATCATTGATTATTATGTGATAAATGTGGATTGTGATGTGATAACCATCACATGGACAACAAATGTACTTAAAATCTGCCCTAATGATCTAGCTTTAAAGATATATTTGGGAGTGACCATTCCTCCCCTCACTTCCAGAGAATGCCTTCACTCAGACCTGCTGAAGATATATTATCAGTGACATGTTTGTATTAGCTAGCAAATAGCAAGAACTACCATGAACCTCAGCATTGGACCAGCATTTTGTTGCTTCTTCACCGGATAGTGGCTTAAATTTAGCAGGTATCTGGTAAACCAGCACTGAAACACTGAGCCAGGAATACGAATTTTGCAATAGCTAACAAAAAAATGCACCAAAATTCAGTGTCTTCAGTGAGGAAGGTGGGGACAAGGATCTTCAAATTGATCTATCAATTAATTTCTTGCTTCATTTATGATAGAATGCTACATGTAAGATGTTCGTCACTGTAAATATGTTGTAATCAATATTAACCATGAAAAACATATTGACACTTAGTAATGGTAAGTGAATACAAATGTGTCCAAGTGGAAAAACTAAGTGGCCTTTCTAAATAATAGAAGTCCCCCCCAGACGGCAAGGGAGCAACTATTCTTTTCTTCAGAGGTTATAATAACAATAATGATAATAATCGTTGCATTTCATATAGTGCCTTATCACGTCTTCAAGACATCTCAAAGTGCTTCACAGAATATACTGTAAAGTGAATGGACTTTATGTGGTCAAAATGCAGCAACCAATTGCCCACAGCAGTGTCCCACAAACAGTCGTGGATTGAATGACCAAATTATTATTTTTTTAAATGTACTTATTGTTTTGAAGGGATCAATACTCCCGGAAAAACGATCTGACAATCGACTAACATGGGTTCCTATTTACAGCTAGGTAAAGAGAGGCATGTGGAGAAAGGAAAGTTGCCCAACGTTTTGCCCTGCCCGGGAATCAAACCCAAGCCCTCTCGCTTCCAAGGTGAGTACTCTAACCACTAAGCTACAGAACTCCATAATACTCTTCACTTTCCCAGCAAGTGGAGTGAGAAATAAATCTGTCAGTCTATACAAGAGTCTACCAGAGAGAACACCAGTTTATTCTCGGGGGTGGGCAGGTGTTATAATTTGCTTGATAAATGTAATTGGACTTTAGACAGGTTCATAAGAGCTTATGTCAAGTTGATCGCACCCTATTTTCGGTCCCCTGAGCTTTGTCACACCGTTGACAGAAATTTAAGCCATCTAGTTACATGTTAGTTGACATTATACAGATTTTATATATTTAGCCATGCAAAACCATGTTACTTAACCTATTGCAAATGATGTTACTTAGAATTCTGGTGCCGCTAATCACACAAAACAGCAAATGACAAATGTCACAGGAAGCAACAGTTCAATGCAATGAAACTGTTCACACTTGTCATCGAATAGAGGAAAAAAATAATCTAAATCACAAGCCCATTCCATTAACAATGCTAAGGCATGTGCCTGCATAGAGGACAAGGGAACTATTTTAAAATAGTTATTCTAAATTCAAAGAAATTTCCCATAGGAATATCAATGTGCAGATCATGTCATTTATTCAACTTCTCAGCCGACATCTCCAAGATTGCCAAGCCACAAGTGTGATGTGCCGGCCAGCTATGGACCTACCCACAAAGGGTCACATCTCATTTATTAACTATTCTAGTTATTGTCTTACCTCATTTTCTGTATTTATCATCGATGGGAAATTAACATCAGCCACCATTAGAATATTACAGTTTTCACCTCCATTATCACATTTATATTCTGGGAACACAGATTTATTTTATTCAGGGTAAAAGTAGATGGGATAGGAATAGGAACTGCACAGGTTGCAAGGATTAAAATATCAGTCTGGCTCAGTTGATAGCCTCTGGGTCAGAGGGTTATTTATGGGTTTAAGCTCCACATCAGGACTTTGATCTTGTAATCCAGATTGACATTCCAGTGCAATGCTCAGGGTGTGTGGCTTTGTTGGAAGTGGCATCCTTCAATGAGACATTAAACAAAGATGCCTGTTCAGATAGATGTTAAATATCACATGGCACTCTTTGAAAAGGAAGTTTATCCCAGTATTCTGACCAACAGTCCTTCAGATAAAATTGATCATTTATTTCATTTCTGTTTCCTCTCCTCCCTGCTCTCCTCGCTCAACCTCTCTCTCCACATCAACTCACAGTCACGGCCACCCACTCGATTTGGTGATCACCCAGGGCCTCAGTGTCTCGGATGTCACCATTACCAACAAGGCTGTCTCTGATCACCACTTCATCTCCTTCACCACCTCCACTCGCCTCCCCACTTCCACCAGACCCACCACCATCTTCTACCACCCCTAGAAGAAGTTACCCCCACAATCCCTAACCGCTTGACTTGGAGTCCTCTGAACACCTCTCCCTCTGGCCTTCAACCCTCACTGACCCCTCTTCTGCTCTCACCCTCCTCCACAACACCCTCTCCTCCACACTCGACACTCTTGCACCCATCACCTCCCGTACTGTCTCCTACTCTCGCTCCTCCCCCTGGTGCACCACCCACCTCCGCTCACTGAAGAGGCAGGTGCGGGCCGCTGAACGCACCTGCCTTAAATCTGGCCTAACAGTTCACCGACAAATCTGGCTGGACCTCCTCAAAATCTACCGCTCCACTCTAGCCTCAGCCAAGTCGTCCTTCTACTCCAGAATAATCCTGGAGGCGAAGAACAACCTCAGGCTTCTGTTTTCTAGCACATCCCGACTCCTCCGTCCTCCCCGCCACCCCGCGCAGGTCATCTCCTCCAACCTTCACTGCGAGGAGATGCTTGATTTCCTTGAATCCAAAATCAAGAGAATCCGCTCCGCGGTCACTCCCCCTCCAACTTCCACCCACCCCCCCACCCCTTCACTCCCACACTCCGACTCCTACCCATCCTCCCCTACACACCTTCAAACCCGTTTCCCCACCGTGTGTCACCAAAATCATCCTGTCCCTGAAACCCACCACCTGCTCCCTTGACCCCATCCCCACTCCACTCCTTATCTCTCAGCTCCACTTCCTTGCCCCACTTATCACAGACATCATCAACCTGTCCCTCTCCTCTGGCTCTGTTCCCACTCCCTTAAAAACTGCCATCATCACTCCCACTTTGAAAAAACTCTCCCTTAATGCGTCGCAGCTATCAAGCTACCGGCCCATCTCCAACCTCCCCTTCCTGTCCAAGGTCCTTGAAAGAGTTGTCGCCTCCCAGCTGTGCTCTTTCCTCTCCACCCATGCATTATTCAAACCCCTTCAGTAGGGTTTCCGTGCTGCCCATAGCACAGAAACTGCCCTGTTCAAGGTCACCAATGGCATCTTGACCATCTGCGACCAGGACTCCCTCTGCCTCCTCGTCCTCCTCGACCTATCGGCAGCATTCGATACGGTAAACCACGCTATCCTCCTCCACCACTTGTCCTCCCACCTCAACCTTCAAGGCCCTGTCCTTGAGTGGTTTAGGTCGTACCTCTCCCACCATCTTCATTTTGTTTCCACGAACGGCTTTTCCTCCAGCCCCCGCACTGTCTCATGCGGTGTCCCTCAGGGCTCTGTCCTCGGTCCCCTCCTCTTCACCCTCTATATGCTCCCCCTTCGTGAAATCATCCACAGACATGGGGTTAACTTCCACATGTATGCGGATGACACCCAACTCTACCTTTCCTCCTCTACCCTCAACTCCACGACCACCGATGTCCTGACAGCCTGCCTGTCCGACATCGAGTCCTGGACGAGAGACAACTTTCTTCAGCTCAACATATGCAAAACTGAGGCCCTCCTGATTGGCTCACGTCAGCGCCTCCGCACCTCAGGCGCTGACAGCATCAGCATCCAAGGCTGCACTCTCCACCTCTCAAAGCCAGTCAGGAACCTCGGGGTTCTGTTCGACCCTGAGCTGTCCTTTCTTCCTCATATCCGCGCCACAACTGGCACCGCCTTCCATCACCTCCGAAATATCGCCGGACGACGGCACTACCTCACCCTTCACGCTGCTGAAACTCTGGTCCACGCCTTTATCACCTTAAGGCTGGACTATGGGAACTCTCTCCTCGCCGGCCTTCCCGACACCTCCCTCCACAAGCTGCAGGTCATTCAGAACTCTGCAGCTTATGTACTGTCCCGCACCAGGCTTCGGGACCACATCACTCCCACCCTCGCTCGCCTCCACTGGCTCCCCATCCCCCAGAGGATCGAATTCAAGATCCTCATCCTCACCTACAAGGCCATTCACGGCCTTGCTCCCTCCTACCTCTCCGACCTACTATCCCCCTACCTACCTGCCCGTACCCTCCGTTCCTCTGGCTCCGGTCTGCTCCACATCCCCCGCCCCAACCACCCTACCATCGGTGGCCGGGCCTTCAGCCTCTCAGCCCCTAGGCTCTGGAACTCCATCCCCCAATGCCTTTGCCTTGCTTCCTCCCTTTCCTCCTTCAAGGCCAGTCTCAAGACCTTTCTCTTTGACCGTGCCTTCAGCTCCCCTCTCGACTCTCTACCCCCTCCTCGCTCCCTCCCTTCCCTCCCCTCACCCTGACCATTTCCCACCTGCTCACGTCCTGACCCAACTGTCCAGCGCCTCGGGACGTCCTCCCGACGTGAAAGGCGCTCTATAAATGGAATCATGTTGTTGTTGTTGTTTGCTGTTGTGGGATATTCCTGTGCGCAAATTGGATGCTGCATTTGTCACAAAATACATAGCATTCACTTTACATCAAATGCAAGCTTTATTCTTACAATCTATTTCATATTAGTGATGAAAAACAGCTACAGAGCCAAATAATCAAATACTACTATAAATTCATGTCTTAGACTGCAACAAAACACAGAGAAAAGGTAGCGTTATTAGTAATTCCTAATATACATTGTAGTTCATAAACATCTGAAAAAATAGTAACCAGAAACATAATTTTAGAATCTCTTAAAGGTGTGGAAACTAAATACTGGTGAAGTATACTCTGATATCATGTTGCCAAAAAAGTATGGAATCTGGCTGTACCTACCTGGATAAAACCCTGCTTTATTAGTGCATTTTAATGAAAACTGCACTGAGGAGGCTGGCCAGTGATAAGCCTAGTTCAAACCATTCGTCCTCATCTCCTTCTCAAGGGATATTGTTTTTTAGAACTTTTATGAGATGTAAGTAAGTCATAGGGAACACAGAAGCAGCCACAATAGCTGTTGCAGCTGAAATGCCACATTGGAAAGTAGATATGGTGAACAGTCTCAGCTTAGATCTTTCAACCTCCAGCTTCACAGCTGTGTTTGCATAATTTGCTCAATAAATAACTCTATCTTTGTTGATATTGATGACTTGATAATTTTTGAAAGAGTTGCTCATCTTCAAGGTTTATATTATGTACAGCGCATTTTTGTTTCTGTTGAACCACAGCAATTCCAATGTATTTCATTGACATTTGAGTTTATGTTTGCCTATGGCTTTTTTGCACATCCTTTGCAGACATATTAATTTACAAAACACCTGAATTTACCACTGAGAAATATTCCTCACTGCCCTGGCTGTTGAAGACCTTGGCTTGTATCACTAGGCTTGTTCTAGCCCATCATCTCAACGGTTAATGAATACCAGATCTCCTCTGGAAAATCCATTTTAATGTTAGAGTGAATCGCAGTTGTGTAACACTCAGCATGCCTTTTCTCAGTTGCATTTTGTGAAGAAGCAGGCAATTACTTCATTCTCAATTTGATGTTTGTACATTCAATAATTGCATCACATTTTATCTATAATTGGAGAGGTTTCCAAGATTAAGTAGAATGCTCATCAACCACATTTTACAGGCATAGCTGTGGTCACCAATCTATCATTCCTGAGGACTTAATCCAACTTTAATTTTGTGGATTTAAAGAAGTTATACAAAATGAAAGAGTCACACGAGAACCTAGATTAATTTGCATGCACACACGTGGGTCATGATTTACACTGTGCAACACAGTTCGTACCAATGTTTGAAACTCAGGCACATAATATTTCAAACTGAATATAAGAACAATTTTCATCGAATAAAGAAAATAAACTCCACCCTCTTAAGAGCTGGAAATTGGAAGGGAAACATTATCTTTTAGAAATCATAGGAGATGTGTATCAGCTGATGTGAGTTGAGTTAAGCATGAGTCCTATTGCTCAGATGCTCAAATATACGTACAACGTGACCAAGAACAAAGCGATATTTGGGTGCTGAAGCTGGAGGATGTTCCAAGCAAGATCAAAGAATGTTCTCTTACTGGTTCTTAGAAGTATTACATATTATATACTGAAACCAAGTAAGATATTTCTTTGTGATCAGTGTTTTAGATTATTGATTCTGGGCTGCACTGGTTTGAATTGAAGTATGTACTTTCTGCCATGAGATAAAATTTGACAATGAATCAAGCTTCCACAAGTAGTTTTGACAGAATTCAGCAAGTGTCCGCGTGAATGAGTCAATGGCATTAGGTGACTTATTCCATTAGCAATGTTGTTGCTTCTGATAACCCTGTGTTACTGAGTTATACTTCAAATCTTGTTGTCTGGTCCATTTGTTGTTCCATTAATTCAACTTCATTTGTTTTATATAGATCAGGGTGAGGCAGGAGATTCCAGAGATTAAGCGCATAGTGCTTGAAGGCACAGCCACCAATGGTAGCGAGGTAACAAGGGTTACACAGAGCAGTCTTGCCTCCACTGAGCGAAAGGGCGGAAGAGGAATAGGGTACCCCAACTCCATCACCCGCTGCCTCCACTTGGCTGGCTCCAGTCTTCTGTTTGTCCCTCATCCCCTCCACTCCACCATCGGTGGCCATACCTTCGGCCACTATGCCCCAAAACTCTGGAACTCTCTCCCTGAATCCCTCCGCCTTGCCCCCTTCCTCTACTTTCAAATCCCACCTAAGGACCTTCCTTTTTAAATGTTCTTATGGTCACCTCCCCCCTCCCTCTCCCCCTAGCTCGGGGTCAGACTCCGGTACTGGGATGCTACCCTGTGTGAGGGGCACTATATAAATTCAAGTTGTTGTTGTTCAAGTGGGTCAGAGAGATAAGGAGGTAACAAAAGTGGGGCAACTTTGCATGTGTCATGCTCATTTTAGCACTTGTGGACTCTTTTCAATATTTAGTAATTCAGGGTTGATTCTTCCACTATATCACCATTCTCATCTATCTATAATTCAAGAAAAAGTACTCTCAACTCTATTGTCGCCATTCAATTATTCATTTGACATTTTGAATTTTTCATTATTTTTTGAAATTTGATTGCTAACTGAGACCCTGTGTATGCAATCTCAAGAAGCTAGTTGAAAGCTTTCAGCAAGTCTATTAAAACATTATCTTGTGATGTCCTTAAATTACCCAGAACATTTTGCAGTAAAACATCTCATTCCTCAGGTAGGCAGGTTTGAACAAATTCATTTTAAAAACCTAGAATTTTCAATAACAACTTTGCACTAACAACTTTAAGGCTTGTGATCCTTGAAAGTCTAACAGTTCTTAACCAAAATTGTAGAAATCTTAATTCAGTCTTAATTTTATAATCTTAATTTTAGAACAATGAGAACACAGTTTCCAGTTCAGACTGAATTTAAGAATTTTCCACAATTTGATTTAAGTTTTAGGATGATATACAGGCTTAAACTATGCAGAAACTAAGCCTGTTATCTTTTGGAGTTATCAACAACAGTAGAGAATTCCATTAGCTCCAATATCTCCAATAGATATTAAGCTATTGGAGAAAATTTATGCTTAATATGAATTACTGTGTTGAATCTATACTTAATTTATATTAAAAAGTTCACAACAGGCTTCTACAATGCTTCAGTGAATTAATTCAGGTCCAAATCCCTGACTGGTCAATGCCTTGGGATGTCCTCCCAATGTGAAAGGTGCTTTACAAATGTAATTTTGTATTGTATTGTATCTGAACAATATAGACTGTAAAGGTCCAGGATTTGATTCCTAGTCAATGCTGCATGTGTTTATTTTGATTGGCCCTAGAGGTCCCACAATTGCTCTCAGGCAATTCGTGAGTAAAATCATCAATGATTCCTGTTCTTGATTGCTATTTACCTGGAAACATCAATGCCTTCAGGTCTTTTTGATGCACTCTCTCTTTGATTCACTGGGCTCCAGACATGTCTCCTTAGAGCAAATTAACTCCCTGCTGAACCCTTTCTCCCCTTCCTTCAGGAATATTTTTTAAACAATGCATTATTTTTTATCAAATTAAAGGGGTGAGGAATAAGTGGACCCAGTAGGATTCAAGCTCAGAACCTTCTGATCCCAATGCAACCAACTGAGCTGCTCAGGTTACATAACTTGTAAAATGCATGAATGCAATATCATGAGTGGGGCCTCATTCTCCAAACAAGATACAGTATAATCCTTATTTATTTAAATGGAAAGAGAGTGGTTCTCTCACCCTGAGGAAGATATCCAGCATAAAAATATCAGAGCAGCCCAAGTATGACTGAATAAAGTATAATTATAAACTTTGTATACAATAGTGTGTAAATTTGTGAATGAATCAGTCAACTCTGATCAGCCATGCCTTACTCTAATTTATAAACAAAATGCTTCCATATAAATGTGCTATGCAACTCATCTTCTATCTATTCACCTTGGCTTTTATGTATCCTTCAAATCTCCTGTACAATCACTTCCTCTGAGCATTATTGTAAAATCTGCCTCACTTAAGTGAACACTTTTATTGGAATATACTAATTCCTAAAATCTTTATTGGCAGCTGTTATATTCTACACAATAAATCAGTTAATGTATGATGCCGTGATCTGTGCCCACCTTTTAAAAAAAATTGCCCGATTTCTACAAGTCCAGAATACAGTTATTTTTCCTTACACTAAGCCATTGATTCTTCTTGAAAAGCCTTTTTACTCTCTTTCTTACTCTTCCTGTTTGATGTGATAGGAAAGTGTGATGTGATAGGAAAGTGTGATAGGAAGTCATCACAATGTTGACTTCAAGATTCTATAGATCAGGCCTGACCTCTACTTTGTAAACAATTCAGATCTACTTAGATAAAACATAAGTAATTTATTCAGACACACATAAGTAGGTAATCAATTGGGAAGCTATACCACAGGCAAAGCTGGAAACACTGCTGTTAGCAGTTTCAACAGAGCATGTAATTTCAGTAGGCTTTAAAAGATAGTTCAGATCAAATGAAAAGAAAACAGCAGATGCTAAAAATATGAAACAAATGCCAGAAATGTTAAATTTGCAGCCAATAAATCAGCATTACTAGGAGAAAGCTAAACAACCATTCAGCCCTTTATCAGAACAGAAACAATGGTCTGAAGAAGACTGAGCAGCACTGAGGAGGGCAAGACATCAGGAAACAAGGCCATTAACAAATTGTAAGAAGCATAAATGTTGTTGATACCAGTAATGAATGCCAGCTCAGTTGGTATCATTTTCCTCTGAGCAAGAAGGTTATGGATTCAAACCCACAGGACTGCCACATGTCCTCTACCACCCCCACCCATTCTGTCTCCTTCACCCACCCCCCTCAGCTCCTACCACAGCCCCCATCCTACATTCCTTTGCCCCCGTCTCTCCTTCCTCCCTCTCATCCTACATCACCCTGATGAAATCCACCACCTGCTGCCTTGACCCCTTCCCCACCCAGCTGCTGATCACCCAGCTCCCCCTCCTCTGCCAACTGCGACAGACACCATTAATCAATCCCTGTCCGCAGGATCAGTCCCACTCCCCGTCAAAACCGCTGTCATCACCCCTCTCCTTAAAAAACATGCCCTCGATCCCTCCAACCTCGGGCACTAACGCCCTATCTCAAACCTGTCCTTCCTGGAAAAGGTTTTGGAATACGTTGTTGCCAACCAACTTCTTGCACACCTCTGCCTCCACTCCCTACTGGAACCCCTCCAATCCGGTTTCCGTCCTGCCCACAGTACAGAGACAGTGCTCGTGAAAGTAACAAATGACATCCACTCTCTCTATGACCAGGGCTACCTCTGTCCCCTCCTCCTCCTGGACCTCTACACCACGTTCAACACATCGATCACGCCATCCTCCTCCACCGCCTCTCCTCCATCATGCACCTCAGTGGGACTGCACTCGCTTGGTTTGAGTCCTAGCTTACAAACCGCCAGCACTACATTTACGCAAATTAGTTTTCTTCTCGCCCCCGCCAAGTCACCTGCGGGGTTCCCCAAGGCTCCATTCTTGGCCCGTTCCGTTCCTCATCTCTGTGCTCCCTCTCGGTGATGTCATCCACAGACACGGGGTTAACTTCCACATGTATGCAGATGACACTCAACTCTACCTTTCCTCCACCAGCTGCGACCCCTAGTCCTCTGATGTTCTGTCAGCTTGTCTGACACACATCAAGGCCTGGATGAGTGCAAATTTCTTGCAGTTAAACATCAACAAGACAGAAGCCATACTCTTTGGCTTCCGTCGACATAATAATAATAATAATCCTTGCATTTGATATAGCGCTTTTCATATCTTCTAGTCATCCCAAAGCGCTTCACAGAATATACTGTAAAGTGAATTGACTGTATATTTGTGGGTGAATGCGGCAGCCAATTGCGCACAGCAGTGTCCCACAAACAGTCATGGATTGAAAATGACCAATTTATTATTGTTTTGTTTTTTTGGAGGGATTATTACTAGGAGTGTGGAGTAAGGAAACTTGCCCAAGGTTTCGCCCTCTGCCTGGAATTGAACTCAGGTCTCTCACTTGCAAAGCGAGTGCTCTAACCACTGAGCTACAGGACATCTTCTGTCCTGCGGTTCCAATCTCCTCAATCTACCCGACCTGTCCTTAAAATTCTCTGAACCCGTGCGCAACTTAGGCGTCAGTTTGATCCCCAGTTGCCCTTCCTCCCCACATCTGATCCCTGACCAGGACTGCTTTCCTCCACCTCCGCCACATTGCCCAACAATACCTCACTCCACAAGCTGCCGAAACCCTTGTCCATGCATTCATCACCTCTCGGCTGGACTACTCTAATGCCTTCCTCGACAGTCTCCCCTCCTCCACTATTCACAAAATTCAACTCATCCCAAACTCCTCCACCTGCATTCTCACCTGCACTAAACTCTGTACCTCGATTACCCCAGATCTTGCCAAATTCCACTGGCTCCTTGTCACAGAGCAGATCAACTTCAAGATTCTCACTAGTGTTTAAATCGCTCCATGCCTTGGGAGCCCCCTATCTCTCTAACCTCCTCTCTCCCCACAGCAGTACCCGCTGGCTCTGCTCCTGGGCGGCACCAGGCTGGGCATGGCGTCATGTCGGAGTTGGGCTGGTGACGGGTGACAGTTGGCTCGGTAAGGCAGCGGGGTTTCCGGGTTCCTCTGCACCGTGGTTTAACAGCAACTAGCTGGGGCTCGAGTTGCGGTCTCACCTCGAGCTGGGGCTTAGCCC
The DNA here is from genome assembly GCF_018977255.1 of Callorhinchus milii. Lineage (NCBI taxonomy): Eukaryota > Metazoa > Chordata > Chondrichthyes > Chimaeriformes > Callorhinchidae > Callorhinchus > Callorhinchus milii. The sequence continues at coordinate 31,902,916 of NW_024704745.1, forward strand.
CTCCCCATCTGGAGTTTTTATATAATAATAATCTATCTTTTATACTGATAAAGACAAAATGTCGGTCTGTGTGTAATAATAATAATAATAATCCTTGCATTTGATATAGCGCTTTTCACCTCAGGAGGACGTCCCAAAGCGCTTCACAGAACACACTGTAAAGTGAATTGACTGTATATTTGTGGGCGAACGCGGCAGCCAATTGCGCACAGCAATGTCCCACAAACAGTCGTAGATTGAAAATGACCAATTTAATTATTGTTTTTGGTTTTTTTTTTGGAGGGATTATTATTAGGCGTGTGGAGTAAGGAAACTTGCCCAAGGTTTCGCCCCGACCTGCCCGGAATTGAACTCAGGTCTCTCACTTGCAAAGCGAGTGCTCTAACCACTGAGCTACAGGACTCCACTTGGAGGGATTATTATTAGGCGTGTGGAGTAAGGAAACTTGCCCAAGGTTTCGCCCTCTGCCTGGAATTGAACTCAGGTCTCTCACTTGCAAAGCAAGTGCTCTAACCACTGAGCTACAGGACTCCACATCTATCTACATTCTATATTGGATCCTTTGGTCGCAAGCGAAGTTGCAACAGGTACAGGTATTTACTAAGTAGATAAATTTCATGCCACCATTTTCCTTTGATTGTTTTATATCTGTGCAGTTGTTATGATGTGAAAAGAATCAAAATGCTATTTTCTAATTAACTGGATGCTAATTTGTGGTAGATTAAGCCATGTACCACAAATATCAAAGTGGTCAAATCTGTGTAAATTTAGCTCTTTAACAGCCTGACATTGAAAATCTTGATATTGGTGCAGACAATACTGACTCACACTGCTATCACAGTACACAGTTTGAAATAGTGACAGCAAGCAAGAAACAGCATTTGTCATGAGGTGCAAATTGCGAGATGTCATGTGATAATCATCAATGATCATTCTTTACAGGAGAAAAAAGGAGATAGAAGCTTGCCAGATAGTGCTCTTAGCAAGCTTTGTAGCTTAGCTAATTAAACTTCAGCAGTAATCCAACGTATACTCTGGGGACTGCAATTCTTGGCTCTGGCCTACTTGAATCCAATACTTTTTTTAAATAGACAGCAAGCAGCCTATGCTATTCGGCCAATTAACACAACAGCTTCACACAAAAAACATGTTGTATTTAACTCAAAATCTCAGCAGGCAGATCAAAAGCACAGTCGAAGAGGAGGGTCTTGAGATGGGTCTTGAAGGTGGCATGGAAGGGGGCGAGGCGGAAGGACTGCGGGATGAAGTTTCAGAGGGTGGGGTAGAGTGGCGGAAGGCCCGCCCGCCAATCGTAGGGTGAGCGAGGTGGAGGACGTGAAGCAGGCCGGAGCCTGCTGAGCGGAGGGTGCGAACGGGATGGTAGGGGGTTAGGAGGTCGCAGAGGTAGAGGGAGCAAGGCGAGGGCAGAGCGGTAGGATTTGATAATGGTCCAGCCAGATCTGCCAATGAACAGTTAGTACCAACCTACCCGCTCCCTCCATTCAGCGGGCTCCAGCCTGCTCCATGTCTCCCGCCCAACCCGCCCTACCATCGGTGGCCGAGCTTTCAGCCTCTCTGCCCCCACACTCTGGAACTTCATCTCACGGTCCCTTCGCTTCCTCCCTTGCCTCCTTCAAGGCCCGTCTCAAGACCCATCTCTTCAACCATGCCTTTGGTTGCCCTCCCACCTCTCTGCCTTCCCTCACCCCTGCACCACCCCTCCCCCATGCTTGGGCCCCGATCTTTGACTGTCCAGCGTCCTCGGACGTCATCCCGATGTGAAAGGTGCTCTATAAATGCAATTTTGTTGTTGTTGTTAGATTTGATTTAACCTAGGTACGCTCAGTGCAGTGCAAAGAGTGACAGCAAGATGACACCACTAATGGCTCATCGCCCCTCCGGTTGCAAAACCAGGCTCCACTACTGCTTAGCTGACTATATTTGTGAGCAGTTTCGGCTACACAGTGTATAGTCAATTACAGTATATTCTGTGAAGCGCTTTGATACGTCTCAATGACCTGATAAGGCACTATACCAAATGCAAGGATAATTATGAAGGATTATTATATATATCCTTCTGTCTTCTACTTAACTCTCCTTTTGGTCAGTACTAGAGTTACTTTTGGAGCTCCATTATAATACAGTAATTGTGGTCCATAAACCCCAGTCAGCCTTGCAAAAGAGTGTGAAGTACCTGTTCAGTTAATCATTGAAGATTCCATGACACTATTTGAAAAGAGAAGAAAAGTTCCACTCAGTGAATTAGCCAACTATCCTCCAGATAAATTAGTTATTCACTTCATGGCTACTACTCTCACTCCTCCCCCTGGTTCACCAACCCACCTCCGCTCACTGAAGAGCCAGGTGCGGGCCGCTGAACGCACCTGCCTCAAATTTGGCCTAACGGTCCACCGACAAATCTGGCTGGACCTCCTCAAAGTCTACCACTCCACTCTAGCCTCGGCCAAGTCGGCCTTCTACTCCAGGATAATCCTGGAGGCGAAGAACAACCTCAGGCTTCTGTTTTCTACCACATCCCGACTCCTCCGTCCTCCCCGCCACCCCGTGCAGGTCATCTCCTCCAACCTTCACTGCGAGGAGATGCTGGATTTCCTTGAATCTAAAATCAAGAGAATCCGCTCCGCGGTCACTCCCCCTCCAACTTCCACCCACCCCCCCATCCCTTCACTCCCACACTCCGACTCCTACCCATCCTCCCCTACACACCTTCAAACCCGTTTGCCCACCGTGTGTCACCAAAATCATCCTGTCCCTGAAACCCACCACCTGCTCCCCATCCCCACTCCACTTCTTATCTCTCAGCTCCACCTCCCTGCCCCACTTATCACAGACATCATCAACCTGTCCCTCTCCTCTGGCTCTGTTCCCATTCCCCTAAAAACTGCCACCATCACTCCCACTTTGAAAAAACTCTACCTTGATGCGTCGCAGCTATCAAGCTACCGGCCCATCTTCAACCCCCCCTTCCTGTCCAAGGTCTTTGAAAGAGTTGTCGCCTCCCACCTGCGCTCTTTCCTCTCCACTCATGCATTATTCAAACCCCTTCAGTCCGGTTTCCGTGCTGCCCATAGCACAGAAACCGCCCTGGTCAAGGTCACCAATGACATCTTGACCATCTGCGACCATGGCTCCCTCTGCCTCCTCGTCCTCCTCGACCTATCGGCAGCATTCGATACGGTCGACCACTCTATCCTCCTCCACCGCTTGTCCTCCCACCTCAACCTTCAAGGCCCTGTCCTTAAGTGGTTTAGGTCATATCTTTCCCACCGTCTTCATTTTGTTTCCATAAACTGCTTTTCCTCCAGCCCCCGCACTGTCTCGTGTGGTGTCCCTCAGGGCTCTGTCTTCGGTCCCCTCCTCTTCACCCTCTATATGCTCCCCCTTGGTGACATCATCCGCAGACATGGGGTTAACTTCCACACGTATGCGGACGACAGTCTTTCCTTTCCTTTCCTTCTCTACCCTCAACTCCACGACCACCGATGTCCTGACATCGAGTGCTGGACGAGAGACAACTTCCTTCAGCTCAACGTGCGCAAAACTGAGGCCCTCCTGATTGGCTCACGTCAGCGCCTCCGCACCTCAGGCGCTGACAGCATCAGCATCCAAGGCTGCACTCTCCACCTCTCAAAGTCAGTCAGGAACCTCGGGGTTCTGTTCGACCCTGAGCTGTCCTTTCTTCCTCATCTCCGCGCCACAACTGGCACCACCTTCCATCACCTCCGAAGCATCGCCAGACTACGGCACTACCTCAGCCCTCACGCTGCTGAAACTCTGCTCCACGCCTTTATCACCTCAAGGCTGTACTATGGGAACTCTCTCCTCGCCGGCTGTGCCTGCACCTCCCTCCACAAGCTGCAGGTCATTCAGAACTCTGCAGCTCGTGTACTGTCCCGCACCAGGCTTCGGGACCACATCACTCCCAGCCTCGCTCGCCTCCACTGGCTTCCCATCCTCCAGAGAATCGAATTCAAGATCCTCATCCTCACCTACAAGGCCATTCACAGCCTTGCTCCCTCCTACCTCTCGAACCTACTATCCCCCTACCTACCTGCCCGTACTCTCCGTTCCTCTGGCTCCGGTCTGCTCCACATCCCCCGCCCCAACCGCCCTCACATCGGTGGTCGGGCCTTCAGCCTCTCAGCCCCCAGGCTCTGGAACTCCATCCCCCAGTGCCTTCGCCTTGCTTCCTCCCTTTCCTCCTTCAAGGCCGGTCTCAAGACCTTTCTCTTCGGCCGTGCCTTCAGCTTCCCTCTCGACTCTCTACCCCCTCCTCGCTCCCTCCCTTTCCTCCCCTCACCCTGACCATTTCCCCCGCTCGGGTCCTGACCCAACTGTCCAGCGCCTTGGGACGTCCTCCCGACGTGAAAGGCTCTCTATAAATGAAATCTTGTTGTCATTGTTGTTGTTTGTGGGATTTACTGTGTGCAAATTTCCTGCCATAGTTTCCTGCTAAATCAGTCATTCCACTGGGCAGCAGTTATGTGTGAAATGCTTTGAGACTTTTCATCACATTGGTGTTTACATCTAAAGATTATTATTGTTAATCAGCATATGGTACCACCATTGAAACAACCTTGTATATTTTCTATACTCCTGTACCTCCCTTCAACTATATTTCTTGCTATCTATCTTAATGACCTCCCAATTATCTTTCACATGAGTGAATTCACATTAAGATTTATTAAATGACTGAAGATTTATTTTTGATCAAATTCAAAATATATATTTTTTAAATCCCCAACTTTCACTCCTTCATGTCTTCTTCACGTTCTGTGCTGTAAACAATTCCATGATTCTATGAAGAAACAGAAGGGAATGCACTCTTCTAAATTAGTGCCTATGTTGTGTAAAATATACACAGTGGGATATGCTGAGAGCAAACTGCCAACCAGGGGATTTCCCATTAAAAGTGCATAGTGAAACAATTGGTAAATATATTGATGCCCTGAGTATAAAACATGCACAAACCAAGGTCAGTAAATTTACTGACAAGCATAGAATAACCCCAGTGGTTTCTGAATCATTAATTATTTTTTAGAGACTAATAGAAATCCATTTCAGACAGAAATTTATTGTAAACATATTCCACTGAATATTTTTTACACAATGTCTATCTGTCAGTAAATTGCCTGAGCTATCAGATTTTAATTCTATATAAATTTCAAATACAAGACAAATAAAAATGTTTATTAAATTCTCTTCTTTTAAAATAGAATTTAAATTGCAATCATGACCCTTGCTTATAACTACTGGCCTCCTAAAAATCATATCAATTTATTGCTGAAAAAACTACTTCTTAATTATACCACAGCTTCTGGGGGTGGGGATGAAATTTGCATTGTGTGATAAATTGATTATTACCAATGATAATTGTCTTATTATTGATAAATCTGGTCAATATTGCCAAGTGATAACATGACTCCAATCAAATGTGAACATTTCCTTCCCCACCTCATATTTTGTTTCATTCCGAATACAGTCCAGGCCCGTAGTACTTGGGGACCACAATATGATATTGTGTGTTATATCATAAAGGCTTGTGTTCACTTCTGTGCTAACATCACTGAGCGCAGCCATAGACTAGCTAGTCAGCAGCAACTTCTCCTTGGAAATACTATAAGAGCAGGAAGTTAGTATACTGAGGGTTCACCATTTTATCACATTATATCCAAACCTAGGCAATCTATAACAGGGCTGATTTGAAGTTGGCCTATTGACATCCATTGGACTTGCTGGCCCAAGGATTACAGTGTAGTAATGCTAGTTGGTAAAAAATTTAGTTAAGCAGATATCCTGATGAAATGCTTTACAAAGCAGTCCACAGGTTGGCAAGTCCAATAGTCAACATGGGCTGGCTTCAGACCCAACCATTTTGAGTAATAATTGCTGCCGGTGGCATTATTAATTGGTCTCATTGAACACATTTAGCAACAATGTCAGCTAACACAATGTCATGGTCATAATTAACATACCATACATCATAATTTTCACATGAATATCTCAAAGCCTATGGGTATTGTATGAATAGTCAGTGCCCCCTCTTTGCCCATCTTCGGATCACACCTGAAGACCTACTGTTCAACCGTGCCTCCAGTCATCTCACCTTTCTCACAGCTCAGCCTCAAGTTCTGCCATTGTTAAGAGCTACTCCACGTGAAGGGTGCTAAATAACTGCTAGTTGTTATATTTTCAACAGACTTTTACATGCCTTGGTACATACAAAAACATTAAAAACAATTGTTGTTATTAACAAGCAAGGTATACCTTTGACAACATGGAGGTTTGAACAGACTTTGGAGGAATTAACAAACTCTGAGTTTAAGTTGGATACTCTTAAACATGGTGATGGTTTTCCGCATGTGTCAGACACCCAGCTGACCCAAAAAAAATTATTTGGAAAGATTAATCTAAAAAATCTAATGTGTAATGCAACCTAGATTATTGCTGGTGATAATGAACTCACCACACTTCAGATGTGGTATTTTCATTGTACATCAATGCACTGTAACTTTAAATTTAAAAAGCCTGCCTCTCCACTCAATATAACTTTTTCAAACCCATCTGCAGTCATACTTATCTCCTTTCCCTTCTCCCCTCCCCCCAAGTCAGACTCAGCTTCCAGTTCATTTGCAGGAATCTTTCAAATATTCTGGTTAAGCCTCTGCCCCCACAAAAAAAGGTTTGGAATTCTGGATGTAAATACAAATCCTATTTTTTTAAATGCCTCCACAAATTGCATGACATCCTAACTGTCAAAATGTACTGTGTGGAATTTTTTTTGGGTGGGTGGGGGGCGTGTGGAAGGGAGGGGGGGGGGGGGTGACAGGTCAGGCGCGTGTCTGAAACATGTGGAAACACATCACCATGTTTAAGAGTATCCAAACCAAACTGAGAATTTCATGCATCTCACCCTGTACATGGAAATTCCAGAGACAGATTGCTGCAGTGGAATACACACTCTCTCCCTGCATACCTAGTTCTGGAAAATATTAAGCAGGTGATAAACCTATTGTTGATAAATGTTGGCAAGCCAGTCGATAACTAAAGACTTAATGCCAGTCAGATTCCCTGGTCCTGTTCATCCAACTGACTTTGATGGGATGGGCCTGAAGCCAGCCCACAGTAGGCAATGGAATTGCAGGCTAGGAATTTTTTCAGTGTTTTTGAGTGTTAATTCATAGGATATTGGCTTAAATTTGATTACTGTCATTTCAACTGTAGAGCATTCAATTCCATGAGATACCAGTTTAACTCAGTTAGGCATACTCTTTTTTCCTTCTTTTGCTGGAGGCCCTGATTGCTCTGATGCTGGATGCCCTCTGGTATATTGTTTAAATTATTATTATTCATCTGTATATTACAACAGGGAGTGTCAACAGAGAGTGTCAACAAACTATTCAACCACAGGATGCTAGCACAACTAAACTCAGTTCTTTTGTCCAATGTTAACACACGCACAGGCCCAGCAGGGATAGCTAGATATTGATTCAGAATGGAATTCTGCCTGATATTTGTTTTCATCCTAACTCTGGGGTACTGGGGCCAATTTTAATCATGCCAGAGGTTGAACAACTGGGATCAGCTAATTCAGCACAGTCAGACAGATGTATGGCTCAAGTATTGAGTGGATAAACAAGCTGAACCATTGAAGGAATTATGCTCTTTATGAGCTCCCACTATCTGAGTCAAGCAGTCTGCTTACATCTCCACTATCTTCAGCTCTCATATTTTAAAGACCCTGCTGGCTTCTTCTTTGTATCATATAACTCTTAAGGAAAAGACGCAGAATTCTGTAATCCTCTTGTAAGTTCAAGTCTTAGAATTATGCTTGTTGTATTACAAACTTCACACGCACATATTTAAAATATGGCCTCACCAATGATCTGTATAAATTTAATATCAATAATATGGTCAAAAATTCTTGAGATCCAATTGATTAGTAATGTTACAGTAGAATTACATTGACTGGAAATCTTCAGCGAATGATGTATGATCACATTTACATTTCTTTCCACCTCTGCTAATGCTCACTGTTTCACTGTGTACATGTTTACCAATCCTTGTGTAGTAAGTTACATTTTCTTGAAAGCAGTTCATCCGCCACTTTTTTGCTGTGCTGCTGAATTTTCTTTAATGACCCTTTATAATAGTGACCTGCCCAAATAGTTTGAATTCATCAGCAAATTTAATATTAAAAGAGGTTACTTCTCCAAGTCATTTTCAAATAGCGTGCACGTCAGGAGACCCACAAAGGCTGCATGCAGAACTGCTTTCGTCACTGCCCCTACGAAAGCATTATTCCCGTACATCCTTAGGCAATGTCAAGTACTGATATGAGTGGATTTATTTTTAAAGATTTCATTTCATTTTACCCAGCTTAGTCAGGCTATTTCCTGCCCACTCATCTGTACTCAGGTACTGAAAGTCAATGATAAACTCACAACCAAGGTCTTCCTACTTTCTCTAATGATCTACTCACACTCCTCCGTATCAGGAGAGGTGAATATATTTTCTTTCAGGCTCTGTTTTAGAATAGGATAACTTTTATTCATTACAATAACTTGTGAAATTTGTGGAAGGTGGCCACTATGCGTCAAGGGATAGCCACCCTCTAATTGTCTTTGTCAGACAAAATTTGATTTGCATGAGTTCAAATCTTCAGGTGTGAGATTCAACATACTGCAATTGTGAGGAGATGCTGGATTTCCTCGGGACCAAAATCGAGGGGATCCGTACAACTGTCTCCATCCTCCCAACTTCCGCCCCCTCACCATCTCTCCCTCACACTCCTGCCCCTACCCATCCCTCCCTCCACACCTTCGAATCTATCTCCCCCTCCACTCTCACCACTACTATAACCTGCATGAAGCCCACCACCTGATCCCTCGAACCCATCCCTACCCCTTTCTTACCTCGCAGCTAGACCTCCTCACCCCTTTACTTTCAAACCTCATCAACATCTCACTATCAACTGGCACCGTTCCCACCACCCCTAAAAACAGCTGTCATCACCCCTATCCTAAAAAAACTTCCCTGGACCCATCCCTGCTCACAAACTATTGCCCTATCTCCAACCTTTCCTTTCCAAGGTCCTTGAAGAAGAAGAAGGAGTGAAGCTGGGAAACAACAAATCTTTCAAGGACCTTGGAAAGGAAAGGGAGGTTGGCGATAGGGCAGTAGTTTGTGAGCAGGGATGGGTCCAGGGAAGTTTTTTTTAGGATAGGGGTGATGACAGTTGTTTTTAGGGATGGTGGGAATGGTGCCAGTTGATAGGGAGATGTTGACGAGCTATGAGTGTAAAGGGGTAAGGAGGTGGAGCTGCCCCAGTCAAGGTGGCAAATGACATTCTGCCCATCTGTGACCAGGGCTCCCTCTGTCTCCTTGTCGTCCTCGACCTCTCTGCTGCTGCCTTCGACACTGTGGGCCACTCTGTCCTCCTCCACCGCCTCTCCTCTCACATGAAGCTTCAAGGTTCTGTCCTTGAATGGTTCAGATCCTATCTCTCACACTGGCTCCACTTTGTCTCCAGAAACAGCTTCTCCTCCAGCCACCACACTGTCTCATGTGGTGTTCTTCAGGGCTCTGTCCTCAATCCTCTTCTCTTTAACCTGTACATGCTCCCTCTTGGTGACATTATCTGCAAACATGGGATCAATTTCCACATGTATGTGGATGACACCAAACTTTGTCACTCTGCCTCCAACCTTGACCCCAGGACCACTGATGTCTTAACATACTGCCTGACAGAATCCTGGATGAGAGCCAACTTTCTACAGTTGAACATCAGCAAGACTGAGACTCTTGATTAGCTCGCGCCAGCACCCCCACACCTCAGGCAATGGCCCCATCAGCATCCATGGATGCACACTCCACCTCACCAAGCCAGTCAGGAACCCAAGCATTTTGTTCAATTGTTTTTTCTCCCCCACATCTGTGCATGCCCCGGTCTGTCTTACCCCCCTCCGCAATATTGCCGAACTCCGCCAGTGCCTCATCCCTCAGGTCACTGAAATCCTCATAGAAACCTTCATTATATTTAAGCTCAACAATGCCAACTCCCTGCTTGTCGGCCTTCCCAACTGTTCCCTCCTGCAAATCATCCAGAACTCTGCAGCTTGTGACCTCCCCTGCAACAGACTCCATGACCCCATCACACGCACCCTCACCCGGCTCCATTTGTGGAGTCCTGTAGCTCAGTGGTTAGAGCACTCGCTTTGCAAGTGAGAGACCTGAGTTCAATTCCAGGTAGGGCGAAACCTGGGGCAAGTTTCCTTACTCCACACGCCTAATAATAATCCCTCCAAAAAACCCAAAAAAAACAATAATAAATTGGTCATTTTCAATCTACGACTGTTTGTGGGACATTGCTGTGCGCAATTGGCTGCCGCGTTCGCCCACAAATATACAGTCAATTCACTTTACAGTATATTCTGTGAAGCGCTTTGGGACGTCCTCCCGACGTGAAAAGCGCTATATCAAAATGCAAGGATTATTATTATTATTATTATTATTATTATTTGCTCCCATCCCTCAGAGGATTGAGTTCAAATCCTTGTCCTCACCTTCAAGGCCCTCTCCGGCCTGCTAACCCCTTATCAATCTGCCTGCTTCCTCCGCTCCAGCCTGCTCTATGTCGCCTCCCTGCCCCGCCCCACCATCAGCAGTTGGGTCTTCAGCCTCTCTGTCCCAACACTCCAGAACGCCATTCCACATTCCCTTCACCTCACTTCCTCCCTTACCTCCTTCAAGGCACAGCTCAAGACTCTTACCTTCAACCGTACCTTCGGCCACCCTCCCTCTCCCTGATCCCAACCTCCCCACCCACCCCCTCCCCACTCGGGTCCTTATCCCTGACTATTCAGCACCTTTGGATATCCTCCCAATGTGAAAGGTGCTTTATAAATGTAATTTTGGATTGCATTGTACTCTTAGCTTGATCGACTATTTTGTCTTAAAATGTATGATCATGCAGAATTATGGAAATTCAATCTTAACTTGGAAGTGGTATTTTGTGTACAGTTAAAGGAACAAGCTTCTGAAAAGCTTAGGGAGCTTTAGTGTTCAATAACAATGTAGCTTTCAAAAAAAGTAAAAAAGTGAAAAGAAAAAAATAATGACAGAACTATCTACAAGTCACAAGACTACAAGACTGAAGACTAATCAGAGAAAGACAATGGAAAAATTTAACATCAAAGTCAGAGGACACTTTGACACTTCAACCAATGTGGAAATAAAATATGCAGAAATACTAAGATTTCTGTAGTAACTTGAGTTCACTAAGTAAATGGTTCTTTAAAAACTGGATGACATTTGGAAAAATACCAAAGTACCCAATGAAAGAGCAGCCTTTACCGTAGTAATCCTTCAATCATGTAACTGTGTAGCACTGAAGCATGAGCAATGAAAAGCACAGAGAGAAGTTTGACATCTTTAGCACTAAATGTTTTTACAGGATACTCAGATTCAGAATGGTCTGATGAGTTTGGTGAATGAAATAGTCAAGGAAAGAATAAAACTGCCAGTAAGCAAACTCAAAGAAAAAAGCATCGACTAACTGAGCCATTGCTCAGGTTGCAAGACTCGAAATTATGCACCAAGCATTGAAATGGCACTTTCATTGAAAAGTATTGAAGATCCTGAATAATCAGTTAGTAGCAGCTGATACCACCGGTAAAAAAATATATTCACACAGTATTGTGCTTATCCAGCTGTAATACCATATCTGTAGACTTTTGGTCCTCACCTTCAAAGCCCTCCAAAGCCTTGCTCCTCCCTACCTCTGTGTCTTCCTAACCCATAAGACATAGGAGCACGAGTAGGCCATTCGGCCCCTCGAGCCTGTCCCGCCATTTAATAAGATCATAGCTGATCTTCTAACCTAATTCCATTTACCCGCTCTATCCCCATATCCCTTAATCCCTCTATCTCTTAGAAATCTATCAACCTCAGTCTTGAATATGTTCAAGGACTGAACATCCACAGCCTTCTGGGGTAGAGAATTCCACAAATTCACTATCCTCTGGACGGAAGAAATGTTTCCTCAACTCAGTTCGAAAAGGCTGACCCTTAATCTTGAGACTATGACCCCTAGTTTTAGATTCTCCAACCAGGAGAAACAGTCTCACGGCATCTACTCTGTCAAGACCCTTAAGAATCTTTTAGGTTTCTATAAGATCACCTCTAATTCTTCTATATTCTAGAGAATATAGGCCTAGTTTACTCAACCTATCCTAATAGGTCAACCCCCTCATCCCAGGAACCAACCTAGTGAATCTACGCTGCACCCCCTCTAAAGCGAGTATGTCCTTTCTTGGATAAGGAGACCAAAACTGCACACAATATTCTAGGTGCAGTCTCACCAAGGTCTTATACAACTGCAGCAAGACTTCCCTACTCTTGTACTCTAACCCTTTTGCAACAAACGCCAACATGGCATTAGCTTAGTTGCTTGCTGTACCTGCATACTAACTTTTTGTGACTGGTGTACAAGGACACCCAAATCCCTCTGAACATTAACACCACCTAATCTCTCCCCTTCTAGAAAATAATCCACTTTTCTAGTCTTACTACCTAGGTGAATAACTTCACACATCCCCACGTTATACTCCATCTGCCACCTTCTTGCCCACTCACCTAGCTGTCTATTTCCCTTTGCATTCTTTGTGTGTCATCCTCACAGCTTATTCTCCCACCTATCTTCGTATCGTTCGCAAATTTAGATATGTTAATTTCTATTTCCTCATCTAAATCATTGATATAGATTGTAAGTAATTGAGGCCCAAGCACTGATCCTTGGGGCACTAATAATAATAATAATAGTCCTTGCATTTGATGTAGCGCTTTTCACGGCTTCTAGACGTCTCAAAGTGCTTCACAGAATTGACTGCATATTTGTGGGTGAAATACGGCAGCCAATTGCGCACAGCAGTGACCCACAAACAGTCGTGGATTGAAATGACTAATTTATTTATTTTTTTGAGGGATTATTATCAGGCATGTGGATATGTTAAGTTTTAAGTTAATGATTTCCCTTTGGTAAAGCCACGTTGACTCTGCCTAATCATGTTATGATTTTCTAAGTACCCCATGATGACGTCCCTATTTAAGGACTCTAGTCACATCCTGCCAATCTGAGAAGGACCCGTTTATCCCTACTCTCTGTTTTCTTCCTGTTAGCCACTCTCCAATCCGTGCTAATATAGTACCTTTAATTCCATGGACTGGTATGCAACAGCTTTTATGTGGCACCTTGTTAAATGCCTTCTCGAAATCCAAATACACCACATCTTCTGGTTCCCCCCTAACTAACCTGCTAGTTACATCATCAAAAAACTCTATAAGATCTGTTGAACGTGATTTCCCTTTGGTAAACCCATGTTTACTCTGTCTAATCATGTTATGATTTTCTAAGTACCCCATTATGACGTTCCTAATTAAAAGACTCTAGAATTTTCTCTACCACCGATTTAAGACTAACTGGTCTATAGTTCCCCTTTTTTTGTCTCCCACCCTTCTTAAAGATTCGGCGCTACGTTTGCGATATTCCAATCAATGGGAATCATTCCAGAATCCAGGGAATTTTGGAAAATCAAAAACAAAGCATCCACTATCTCTGTAGTCACTTCTTTTAAAACCCTAGGATGCAAGCCATCAGGTCCAGGGGATTTATCGTTTTTTAATCCTATCAATTTCTCCAGTAATATTGCTTTACTGATGTTTATTTCTTTAAGTTCCTCACTCACATTAGCTTCCAGGTTCCCCTCTATTTTTGGTAAGTTTTCAGTGTCCTCTAACGTGAAGGCAGAAGCAAAATATTTGTTTAATGACTCTGCCATTTCTTTATTCCCCATTATAATTTCTTCTATCTCTGCTTGCAATGGACCCACATTCACTTTTGATAGTCTCTTCCTCTTTATGTACTTGTAAAAACTCTTACAATCTGTCTTTATGTTCCTAGTTAGTTTGCCCTTATATTCCATTTTCTCCCGCTTAATCAGTTTCTTGGTTTTCCTTTACTGTTTCCTTTACTGTGTAAAGCCCTCCCACTCTTCAGGTATACTGCTCTTTTTGGCAGTATTGTATGGCTCTTCTTTTAATTTTATACTTTCCCTAACTTCTCTAGTTAGCCAAGGTCGAACCATTTTTCCCGTGGTATTTTTATTTTTTAAGGTGATCACTAGGAATTATGTATTATATGTTTAAACGTTTGCCATTGCTGGTCTACTGTTATATTTTTAATCTACTTTCCCAGTCTATTTTAGCCAAATCTTCTTTCATACCTACAAAGTTGGTTTTATTTAGATTTAAGACCCTTGCTTCGGATTCAACTATATTACTTTCTAACTTAATGTTACATTCCATCATGTTATGGTCACTCTGCCCTAGAGGAGCCTTAACTTCCAAATTGCTGATTAGCTCTATTTCATTACACAAAACAAGATCTAGGATAGCCTGTTCCCTGGTTGGTTCCTCAGCATATTGTTCTAGAAAACTATCTCTAATGCATTCTATAAACTCATCCTCGAATTTACTTTCTCCAATTTGGTTTTCCCAGTCTGTATGAAGATTGAAATCACCCTTTATTAGTGGATTTCCCTTGCTACATGCTCCTCTAATTTCCCGATTAATACCTTGCCCAATTCTGTAACTGCTGTTTGGGGGTCTATAAACTACTCCCACTAGTGTTTTCTGCCCCTTGTTGTTTCTTACCTCCACCCATACTGACTCTACATCCTGATTTTCTGATTTCTGTCTGTTCCCTCCACTCAGCAGGCTCCGGCCTGCTTCACGTACCCCGCTTTGCCCGCCCAACCATTGGCAGGCAGGCTTTCAGCTTCTCTGCCCTCACCCTTGGAACTCCATCCCACAGTCCCTCCACCTCAACCCCTCCCTTGCCTCTTTCAAGACCCATCTCAAGATCCGCCTCTTCAAATGTGCCTTCATTCATCCTAGATTAGACAAAACACCAATTTAATAAACTTTGAAATGGTGAAAGATAGAATGATCCCACCAGGATATGAACTCAAAACCTTCTAGTCCATGTCCAGTGTTCAACCAACTGAGATACTCAGAATGTTAAGATGGGAGAGGATTAGCAGAAATAAAAGGATCACAGTTTAAGTGTTTCTCTTACAGGCTATTTGCACCTCCTGCCATTATGAGGAATCAAATTGTGCTAAATGGTTATGGGTAGTGTGTTTCTCTCCATATTTCTATTGTTAAAGTGACAGGCACATTTCCATGCAAAGTGATCTGAATCAGGGCACTGAGATGCATTTGTTAACTTAATTTGAAACTTTCAGTTGCTTTGGAATCACAAGCCGATGGCCATTTATCACTACATATCAGTACAATAATGGGCACAAAACCACTATTAAAGCAAGCTATGCACAATTACTGCCTGCCACAGACACTCACAACACAATAGAAAAAGCATTTGTCAGAGTGAAACTCTGATCTGAAAAGTGCCATTTTATCTTTTCATATTCTGAATCACAGAACTTGATTAATAAAAAAATAAAGTATTTATTTTAGAATAAATATTCTAAAATGACTTTTGTAACAAGAATAAGTTCTACAAGAAAATTTGAGCGCTGGGTTACAGGTTAGTTGCTGAATTTAATGAATGAGTTTCATTTGTTCTGGGTGACATTGGATATACTGAATGTAGATTTATGCTAAAATGCGAATGAAGAATAGCCTGTAAAATCAGAGTTATGATCTATGGTCATGTCAGAAAAATGTGATGAAAGTATGCAAAGGTACAAAATAAGATATATTTATAATGTTGTTTTTGCCACGGTGATATATCAGCATTCTCATTATATTCTCATGACCAATTTTTCATTTCAGTATCAAAATAGATGACAGCCTTTTATATAATTAGAACCTAGCCAGCAGAATACAAAATACAAATTCTGATAAATGTCAATATAGGAACAAAAACACTTTCAAGTTTCTTTATAAGCCTATTACTTTATCACTTCATTATAGAAGAATTAAGTATGAAACACTGAGGTGTCTGGAATAGGGTAAGAAGTCATAGCTCGATAACAAATAGCTGTATTTTGTAATAGAGCTGTACCTCACAGCTTCTGAATGGATAAAAGGTTAATAAAGTAAGATGGTGAAAGGTCATAAGGAAAGATGATATAATTACAGGCCTCTGCTGTGAAAAATGTGAAGAGTCATTCTGTCACTGGAACATTTACAATCTCATAATCCACTCTTCTTTCAGGGAACATTTTTGAAATAAAGTGTCAGTTGAAATGATCCTTGCTTAGCAGCAGTGGTGTTTTAGTAGGAGACGTAATCTTTAAGTCATCAACTGGTCCATAGTTGTCAAGGGCAATGGCTTATCCACGAGAGTTGCTGGCAGGCACCTCCTGACTGCACCAAAAGCAATCATTCAATAACCATTATTATAACACTTATCTTGAAATAATTCTCACCAAAAATGTGAAGGAAAAGCCAGAGAAAAAGTTAATTAAACCAATTGCTTCTGACAAAAGTGCTGCTAAATGGTTTCTTCGTTGAGAATAGGACCTAGAGAAGGAACTGAAGAGTTATATTGGTACAGGGTCCATGGCTGTTTGCAGAAGTCCGACAGTCTGTATTCAATCTGAGATTAGTTTCTCCTGACTAATCCTGTTTAGTTTTAGCATCATATAAATTTGTATCTTCTTGAATCACTGTGTAAGATGAAAACCCACCTGGGACCAGCAGTGGGATTTCACACAGAGCAAAGCTATGCACAATTACTGCCGTAGCCTAAAAGCAATACAAGGACCAACACCAGCCAACAACAATAATAATCATAATCATTGCATTTAATATAGCACCTTATCACATCTTTGAGATGTCTCAAAGCACTTCACAGAATATACTGTAAAGAGAATTGACTGTATATTTTGTGGGTGAAACGCAGCAGACAATTGCACACAGCAGGTCCCACAAACAGTCATGGATTGAGTGACCAAATTATTATTATTTATTTTTTGAAGGGATTATTAACCCCGGAAAAGCGATCCACCAAACAACTAACAACCAGGTTCCTACTTACTGCTAGTTAAACAGAGGCATGTGGAGTAAGGAAATTTGCCCAACTTTTCGATTCCCCGGCAGGACGAGTGTTCTAATCACTAAGCTACAGAACTCCACAAGTTGACCGACCAATTTTAGCGTCCACCTAAACAGACAAACAGGACCTTGATTTGATGTCTATGCAAACGACACCACCACCAACACTGCAGTGCTACCTCAATACCTCAATTGTTTTTGAGGGATAATAATCCCTCAAAAAAAACAATAATAAATTGGTCATTTCAATCCATGACTGTTTGGGGGACACTGCTGTGCACAACTGACTGCCGCATTTCACCCACAAATACACAGTCAATTCACTTTACAGCATATTCTGTGAAGAGCTTTGAGACATCTAGAAGACGTGAAAACCGCTATGTCAAATGCAAGGATTATTATTATTAATACTGCCCTGGAGTGACAGTCTAAACTATATGAATTAAAAGTCTAGACATGGAAGAATTTTGCTAGCAAGTCAGAAAAAACATGTAAAACTAGGAGTTATAGGATGTCTAAAATCCACTTGAACAAGCAAATTGGACATTATTTTGATGGTCATTCAAAAGACAGCATCTACAACATCGGGGCCTAAAATAAATAATAATATTAATTATTATTATTACTACTAATAATAAATTAGATATAGTACCTGTTTTTTGGTCAGCTGGGTGTCTGACACATACGAAACCCATTACCATGCTTCAGAGTATCCAAACCAAACTGAGCTTTTCATGCATCCCACCTTCAAATGAAAAATCCAGGAATGGATTATGCTCACTCTCTTCCTGGAGGGACACATTCTATTTATCCAATTCCAGAAAGTATGAGGCGCAGGTTGGCAAGAGCCAAGGCTTGGGGTCCCCAGAGTGTGTTTTGGGGTTTCTGCTAGAGTCCAATCAGCTAGAATCTCATAGCTTGCCAATGATATCGCTGTCTGGCAAGCTTTCCTGCTGCTTTTCCATTTAGGACCACCCAACCCATTAGGCTTTGGCTTGTAGGGTTAACAGGAGCTGAGTTGGAGGATTTCCTGCCCCGAGTGACTAGTCGTATATTACCTTTCACTTCAGGAGGAAATCTCAAAACACTTCACAGTGTAAAGTGACTATTCTTGTGGAAAAAAATGCAGCTTTTAAAAACCATCAGTCTGTGTGACATTTTCAATTTATGGTTTACATCTAAAATTGCATGATTCTTTGAAAATTCTAGTGAAAATTAATGATCTTGAATGCCATCAACGATTGTTTTGCAGTTAATGTTTTGCTTTCTGACCTCCAGGGCCTTTTGTAGTTAAAAAATAGTCTAATGGCAAACAGACAGTTGTGATCTGAAATCAGAATGCACTCCCCAAGTATAGCCCTGGAGTTCCAGCCGACAACAACAACAACAACCAGATTACATTTGTATAGCGCCTTTCACGTCGGGAGGATGTCCCAAGGCGCTGGACAAAGAACAGCATTTCAGACCTAAACTGAAATCCCCACTTGAATCCAAAAACTTTCTGTCCTAGTGGCTGTGGTTCTGAGTTGGAGAATATGATTCAGGATGAAGCAAGCCAAGCTGATACCCAATGCTAACTGTGGAAGTGTTGATTTGAAGATGTCATTGTGGGTGTAGGAATGATTGTAGGCGGTTTCAACTGAGAAGTAATAACTGCCTTTAGAGTGTAATTTTGTTTTTTCGCTTCCACATACACTATGGCATGCATAATGCAGTAGTAGCCTGGTATGCAACTCCCTGGGAGCATTTTGCATCCTATGAATACATTTTAATTCATGAAAGTGTAATTGAATCCTGAAAAAAGCACAAGTTGACTTAAAATAGAAAGTAAAAATTATAACATGTACAATTATTATCACAACACTAAAAACTACAATAAAAGCAGTTGATAATTATGGACTAGCTGTGAATGTGATTACCCCCCTCCCACATCCTTTGCCAAAATGAGTAGACTTGAAAGCTTGAAGCTGTCCAGAAAGTTTCTGTGGCTGATATTGGAGTTGCCATCTATAAGTGCAGCATTTAAAACGCTTCACAGGATACTAGCTTATTTCAGATTGAGTTAAATGTTATTCAAACACTGAGCTCTGCAGGTTAACTCCAAAGGCAGCCACAGCAAGCTATAGGCTAGCTTCAGGACAAACAATTGTGTCAAAGTCGGGGAGGGGAGTGAAGGTTTCATTCATTCATTGGTACTTGAACCCACAAACCTTCTGTCCCAGTGGCAGTGGTTCCGCAGTTGGAGAATATGGTTCAGGGTGAATAGTTTCACAATAGTTTAACTCAATCTAACTTGAGTTCCAGCTTGTCACTGTACCCTTATCCTGTAGAGTCCTGTAGCTCAGTGGTTAGAGCACTCGCTTTGCAAGCGAGAGACCTGAGTTCAATTCCAGGCAGAGGGCGAAACCTTGGGCAAGTTTCCTTACTCCACACGCCTAATAATAATCCCTCAAAAAAAAAACAATAATAAATTGGTCATTTTCAATCCATGACTGTTTGTGGGACATTGCTGTGCGCAATGGGCTGCCGCGTTCGCCCACAAATATACAGTCAACTCACTTTACAGTATATTCTGTGAAGCGCTTTGAGACGTCTAGAAGACGTGAAAAGCTTTATATCAAATGCAAGGATTATTATTATTATTAGGGTTATTATTATCCATTTTTATGTGTGAATTACACGTTCCTTTCAGCTCCACTCTGAAAGGAAAGATACTTCAATTCTCATTTTTTCTAAGATACCAATCAGAGCGATCTCACAAACTACCCACAACACTTTAGCTCTCAAATGATTCTCATTTATTCAAACAAGTACCAGTAAACAATAACTTTCCCGAATGCTGCACAGCGACACAAAACTCTAAACATTATCAACATTAATATATGAGCAACTACCATGGTCATGTCAATAAAGCCCAGGAATTGTTTCCATCCCATTAAGTTCATCTTTTACCTCTAAAGACAATATTCAGCAGTAACATGTTCCTTTAACGTCTGCCTGGTAACCTTATCTGCACAATCAGTTTATGAGGTGGTGTAAGATAAACTTATCATATCCCCAGTTCTTTATTAACATTAACAAATTAACTGGGGTTCAGCTGCAGCTCCGCTTCGCAGCTGTATGTGACAAAACTCTCCCTCACAAAAGGGAAGAACAATTCAGACTGAAATATAAATACAGTCTTGCTTTCTGAACTGCTATACTACTAGGAATAATGTAGTTTAGCTTTCTTTGTATAAAACAGAGTTTACTTGAACTGAACAACCTCTGCACTGTAATTACATCAAGTTTATGTTTTATCTAAACCCAACCACATTTCAGAATGGATATGTTCGATATGAGCTATCAAATACTCAGTAGATGACATGTCTGATTAACTATAACTCCGTTTTAAATTGGATGCAGTTGGGTCTCCTAACTTAAATGCAGTCTATGATCTCAATGTGAACAACATACTGGATGTAAATCTTCTGAACATTCAATTAAGAGATAATGGTCAGCAGGTGTTGACTGCAGTAAATAAAGTTAATGAACACACGACATAAAAATCTGCCAGCATTATAATTCTGTTCTGAGGTTTTCTTTACTGCTGTGGAGGAACACTGCACAAAGAAAGCCGCAGAACAGCTTTTTGTGTGTAAAAATAGGTTGTTTGCTTTTGCATGTCCAGTTAGTTATAGGAATACGTTCTGAAAACGAGTTAAACAAGTTGGGATTTTCTAAAACTAATGACTTGTACAATGTGCTTCAGAAAATTGAGGATAGGAAAATAATTCATCTTATTGAGCTTGTTCTGACATTTTGTAAACCTTTTAATTGCATTACCCCAACTTTTCTTTATATACCTTAATACTCTTATTTTCTATCTGTCTTCTGTATTTTAGAGATATCAATTGATTTTGTATGTGCAGCCTTCTGGAGCAGTGCATTCGCATACTCACAGCTCTTTGTGTGAAGAAAATGTTCTCTGATTTTATTTTTACAACACGTTTAACCAGATTAGCTCCAATAAGTAAAACTATAAGAACAACATGGCTATGAGTTAACCCTGATGTTGCTAAACATTGGTGTACATTGACACATAATTGAAAAACAGAACTGATCATTATTTTAATGATTCACTGGTCACCTTGCGTGACCTCTCTGAATCAGTCAGTGTTTGGGCCCAAAGACAAATGCCATGCCACACATTGGACTGTTGCTTCTAATAATTCTTGCTTTAGTCAAAGCGCCTTATCATGTTGACAAAACGTCTCAAAGCACTTCACAGGATATGTAGTAAAGTAGTATGTATTTTGTCTGCAAACGCTTTACACTTAATTGAGTTTTTTTGTGGTCCAGTTGACAAAACAATAACTTTCATTTATACAGTGCCCTACATATCTGATAATGTTTCAGAGCATGTAGTAGGATGATATTGGTGTTAAGGCGAGTTGTTGTTGTTGTAAGATGGAATCTTACAGCTACCATATACAATAGCTACTGTATAGCAATGTTGTATTTAAAATCTATTGCAGCTCCCATGGATGGAATAAACTAGCAGGGAGAGCTGTTGGGAGGAATTGCAGGTTAATTCTCTGTATCTCAGCCAGCATTTTCATTGTTAAACGAGAAGTGTGAAGGGGAGTACTGCATTTCCCTGGTTTGACACGGTTTGATTATAATCCAGGGCCTGAAGGAGCATGTGTCTGTAGGATTACAACTACTCTGTGATGCTCCAAGTAGCTGAAAACTTTCCACATAGAACAATAAAACTCATATAGAGGAAAAATAATAAAACTACAAATTATTGTTTGAGCCAGTATTTTAAATTGGAAATACTCTAATAAATGCATTGTCCGTCCAAGGCCCTATCCCATGTGAAGGGAATTATATATATGTAAATTGTAGTTGTTTATAGGAAGCACTGCAGTTATTCTTTCCTGAAACAAACCTACTACATCTCAACTACAAACAGCTTTCTGAAATTTTTATGTGACCTTTACCTTTGCGGGACTTCACTCCATTGGGATGATTGTACACTCTTTTGGGAATGAAGTGTCTGCTATGATCAATTGACAGAAAATGCATGTACAGCAATGTAATAATAATAATAATCCTTGCATTTGGTATAGTGCCTTATCACAACTTCAAGATATCTCAAAGTATTTCACAGAATATACTTCAAACTTAATTGACTGCATATTTTGTGGGCGATACGCAGCAGCAAATTGAGCACAGCAGTGTCCCACAAACAGTCATGGATTGAGTGACCTAATTTTTATTATTTCTTTTTTGAAGGGATTATTAACCCCGGAAAAGCGACCCACCAAACGACTAACAAATGTTTTTTTNGAAGGAAGTAGTACAGTACGTAGCACTTTTCCCACCTACATGAAAGATTCTCTGTACTACTTAATCCAGATAGACACTTCACCTACCAGCCTGGATAAGACATAAAGCTTGTGACAGCAAATATTGAGGAATGGTGAGTTTTAATCAAATCAGGTTAGAAAGTTTGTAGTGCTGCACATAGAATTGCATAGAACATTATGGTACGGAAATAGGCTATTTTGTACAACTAGTTCATGCCAGTGCTTATTATACTCCACACAAACCTCCTTCCCAAATCCATATCCCTCTGTTCCCTTCTCCCTTATCCTTCTGTTTCACCCACAGCCTTCCAGCAGTGAAGTTCCTCCTGATCTTATATCTGTTACTGGTAAGTTTCCTTACTCCACACGCTTCTGTTTACCTAGCAGTAGGTAGGAACCCGGTGGTTAGTAGATTGGTGGGCTGCTTTTCCGGGGGTAATAATTCCTTCAAAAAATAAATTTAAAAAATTCAGTCCATGACTGGTTGTGGGACACTGCTGTGCGCAATTGGCTGCTGTGTTTCGCCCACAAAGTACACAGTCAATTCACTTAACAGTATATTCTGTGAAGCGCTTTGAGACGTCTCGAAGATGTTATAAGTTGATATATCAAATGCAAGAATTATTATTATTATATTTATACCCCTTTGTACTCACCAACAAATGGAAACCAACAACTCACCGAACCCGTGCACAATTTAGGCGTAAGGTTTGATCCCCAGCTTTCCTTTCTACCCCACATTCATTCCTTGACCTGGGGCGCTTTTTTCCACTTCCGTCACATTGCCCACCTCCTTCCGTAACTCACAGCAAATGCAGCCAAAACCCTCATCCACTCCTTCGTCACTTCTTGGCTGGACTATTCCAATGCCTTCCTCGCTGGTCTCCCCAGTTCCACCATACACAAAATTCAATTAATCCAAAGCTCCGCCGCCTGGATACGCCGCATCTGCACAAAACTCCTTACCACCATCAACCAGTCCTCCACTGGCTCCCAATTACCGAACGGATCAATTCCAAGATCTTTTCACTCGTTTCCAAATCGCTTCATACCCTCACATCTCCCTATTTATCTGACCTGCTTACCCCCCACTCCTCCACCCACTGCCTCCGGTCTCCTGTTTGTCCCTCGTCCCCTCCACCATTGGTAGCCATGCCTCAGCCACTTCATCCCAAAACCAATCCTTCTTACAGACACCTCCCCCTCCCTCTCCCCCTGGTTCGTAGTCAGACTCCACCACTGTCAAGTGCTCGGGGACGCTACCTCACCTAAAGGATGTTATATAAATGCAAGTTCTTGGTATCCCCTCTCAATTGTCTAATCTCCAGAGAGACCAGCTCTGATAATAATAATAATAATAATCCTTGAATTTGATATAGAGCTTTTCACGTCTTCTAGACATCCCAAAGTGCTTCACAGAATATACTGTAAAGTGAATTGACTGTATATTTGTGGACGAACGCGGCAGCCAATTGCGCACAGCGTGTCCCACAAACAGTCATGGATTGAAAATGACCAATCTATTATTGTTTTGTTTTGGAGGGATTATTATTAGATGTGTGGAGTAAGGAAACTTGCCCAAGGTTTCGCCCTGCCTGGAATTGAACTCAGGTCTCTCACTTGCAAAGCGAGTGCTCTAACCACTGAGCTACAGGGCTCCACATAGGGACAGGGAAAATTAAGTGCTACAATTTATATTTTCAAATAATGACTATTATTTTATTCTAGAATCTGGAACTTGGATTCAGAATAGTGTATTGAGAAGAGGGAAAGAGGTAATAGAGGAACCAGCTTAGAGAGAAGAAATATTTCACATATGAATACGTCTGAACTTTTAAACCAACATAAAATGAGGAACTGTCAGAGGAAGTGATAGTGCCCGTCTTTTATTTTGCCAAGAGAATGTTGAATTAGTCTTTGAAAATTGGCTGCGTGATATATTTTTATGGTGTAATATTGGTAACTGAGCTCATATCCAAGTGTTTTGAAGGTAGATTGAGGAATATTGTTATTCTCCTCACAGCATAAAGAATATTGAAGGAGAGAATATAATTGTGGGGGAGATGCACCTACAATACATTCCAGATTTGCAATTCCGTTAAATACCATTTAAAATCTGCAGTCATGCATACTCTTTCACACTAAATGTCCTGTTTATATTTTTCATCGTGAATAAAACTCATTAAAATTGTGGTTGAGTTTCTTGTTCCAAAAAAGCAAATTACGGTGGAGCTCAGCTGCCGAGACAATCCTGAGGAAATAGTTTCACCAGAGCATGGTTTCAGAACACCAAAGCAGTATAAACACAATAATAATGATAATAAACCTTGCATTTGATATAGCGTTTGATATATATTTGATCATGTCTTTGAGGCATCTCAAAGCGCTTCACAGAATATACTGGGATAACCAATTCAGGCTCCACTCAAAATTAATCCATTGAAAAATTATTGCAGGATCAGTTTTTTGTTACTGAACAGTTGGTTAGAGTTTTGCACGCATGATTAGGTGTTCATGCACAGAATTCTCGTCAGCCTCTGGCCAATGTGATTAAGAACAAGAAGTATAAATCTGGCTCCTAATCATTTTATTGTTGGAGGTATATGAGCCTTTCCTTCCAGCAAAATAAACAGGACATTAATTCCCCTTATTTAATTATAGGTGATTTGTTCTGTTTATGCGCAATTCAATATATACAAATTCCATTTATGTGAAAGAATTACATGATTTATACATTGTTTAAAATAGGCAGACGTGTAACAAGTATGAAATGAGCATTAAATTATGCCCAAATTGTTTACACCAACATGAAGTAAAAATGAAATATGATCAGTCTGAAATTTTCTATGTATTACATTATTTTTTGAAAAGTAATTCATTAATTTGCCACTTTGAGATTTGGACCAATGTTAGCAGTAGTTCATGTTTTGTTTTATATTGTAGGTAGGAGCTTCAATAAAAGTTGAGTGAAGTCTAGTATTTTGCTCTGTAGATTTACTCTGTTTAATAAATTAAAGACTTGTAAGGTAATTTTCCTTTAAGATTAATGAATGCTAATATACAAAATCAACTTCATTAGCACTCAAATAAAATATTCTCATAAGCTCCATATTTGTTCTTATTCCTAGTGTTATGTCAGAATGTAAATCCACAAATATGATTGACGCTGCTGAATTACACTGCTGGTTACAGTAGGCAGCTCCACTGTAATTTAATACTTTTGTATTAAAGCAGATGTCAGTTGCTATGCGCACATCAGATCATGTATTCACAACAACAATTTGCATTTATACACAAGAGTGGCATCTCAAAGCGTTTAACAATGGCGCAGTTTGATACCAGGTGGAGAAAGGGGAGGTGACTGTAGGCATGGTTGAAGAGGAAAATCTTCAGGTGCAATCTGAAGACAGGCAAAAACGAAGGGATTGAAACAGGGAATTGAAGGTTCAGGGTGTACTGGCTTGAAAGCACAAAGGGATTTGTCGGTGAGTGTGAGAACCTTGAAATTGATCCATTCTGTGACAGAGAGCCAATGGACCCTGGCAAGGACTGTGGTACAGAGTTTTATGACTATACCATAAATATCTGAAGGATGGATTGCAGGTCACTCCAAGTGGACATTGGCGACTAGAATAACTGGGAAAAGTGATAGATGTAGTCAGCAATCCAATATCCATTTACATTATCTTCCATTTATATTGGTCACTACTAAATATATACAGTACCTTAGAATTGGATTTGCTTAGAGGCAGGTTCATTTCTCACAAATATGTTATAACATTTTGCGTTCGCAAAATTCTAACTGACCCTGAAATGTAAGAAGTGTAAGACTTAAGACATATAGTACAAAAAGTAAGCAACAGTTTTTTTAAATTGCACCTCATCACATCAATAACATCTCAAAGTGCTTCACAAGTAATTATTATAATATTATCAAATGTGGTGACTGATTTTGTAGGCAAATGGGGCAGCCATTTTCCACCTGTATGATCCCAAAAGATATCATGGGACTATTTGAAAAGAAAAGGGAACGTCTCCCAGTCTTCTGGCCAGAAATCCCCCAAACAGAATTGATCATTCAATCCATAGGTATTTGTGGGATATCACTATACTGTTGAGAAGGTTGAGGGGGAACTTGATAGAGGTGTAGAAAATTAAGAGGTGCTTTTGTTAGGGTAAATAGGGAGAAGATGCTTCCATTGATAGTGGAGCCAGTGACCAAGGGATATAGTTATAAGATAGCCATTAGAACTAGAATATAGGAGGAATGATTTCACCCAGAGACTAGTTGGAATGTGGAACTCCCTGCCTAGAGGGTGGCGGAGACAGAGTCCATTGTAGCTTTCAAGAGGGAAGTAGTCAGACGTATGAAAGAGAAAGGCTTGAAGGTATATGGGGATAAGGTGGAGTGGTGGGATTGAAGTAATATCATTGCTCTGTAAACTGGTGCAGAGTTCATGGGCTGAATGGCTTCCTTCTGCACTGTAGATTTCTGTTTCTAATTTGGCTTCCGTGCTTGCCTATAAAACACAGTCACTACATTTTGCAGTAAATCTTGTCAAGCACTTTGAGAGATGCTCCTGACATGAAAGGCGCTATGTTAAATATAAGCATTATTTTTGATTATCTACTCGAAAACATATCAATTAACCTGAAAGATTGTTGGCCAGGACACAGGGTAAAACTTACTTCTCTCTTTCAATAGGAATCTTAACATGCATCCTGTTGCTTCATTCAATGTCTCATCTGAAAAATTCAGTGTGAGGTCAACTTTTCCTTTTAGCATGTTCTAAATTCATGCTATTTTAAAATTGAATATCAATTTCCAATACCAAAGTGGAATTTGTCAACACTACAAATAAGAGGTTAATTTTCCCAAGTCTGACCATGTTGGACAGATTGGCAATTTGCATCTTTGTCACAAACCGGCCTGGTGACATAATGTTACTGCAAGCTATTTTTAAACAGCAGTATTATAAAATCACAAGAGGTTTGCAATTTTTCCCTGCTGAGGGGCAAAGATGCACACAAACCTTTATATTTTGAGCTCGCTTGCAACCTTGAAAGCTGTGACTTTGCACCAGTCCCTTAGAGCAGCAAGAGATGTTGCAGAGGAATACATTTTTAATGACAATGTACTGTCAGGATTATTGCCCCTTGGGATCCCAGGAGCCCTGTTGGCTTATACAAAATATCATGAGATATTTTCTACACAAAAAAAATTGTTCATGCTAACAAATTAAAGGTTAATTAAACAACATCTCTCTCTCATTCCTCAGAATTGTTTAATTGTTGAATGCTGAAGGGCAAGGAAACAAACCTAGCTTTGTGGTTCTTGATTTAATAAAGTTTACGCTGGGAAAAAGATAATAAATAATACCTAAACAAACTACCTAACTATGTAGAGATAACAACAACAGCGACTTATATTGATATAGCATCTTCCAAGAAAAAGAATCATCTTGAAATTCTTTACAAAATGGGATTAATTAGAAATGAAGTGAATGTAAGCAACTATGAAAGCTAATTTGCGTAGCAAATTCCAACAAACATCAGTGAGATGAGCAGCCAAGTTATTTCAGTTTGGATGAGGAGGGAATATGAATCATGATTATTTTGAGGGAAGGTTTATTTGAGATAGCAACATGATGGTCCCTTTGTGCCCACCTGGCTCACAAGGCAGACTACATTTATAGCAAAATGAAAAACTAAAGGATGATGATCTGGAAATAAATAATAATAAACTTGCATTGAATATCAAATAAAACATAGATAAATATGGTAGGCAATCTGGGCCAGCAATGTCCCTGAAACAACAATAAACTGAAGGGTTAAATTAATTTGAATTAAATGGGAGTAAATTTTGATTAGGGTGTAACATTATGTATAATTTTAATTTACAGGGAAATAAAATCCAATTTCAAAAACCTAAAATGAAGTAAAATATGCATTCTATGAGGAGGTGGAGCTATTTCTTCAGAATAACACCATGCTGGCTTCACAGTTCATTACAGAAATCTCTCAGGAATATTGCAGCCAATTAGTTCTGCAGCTGTTTAATACGCACAAAACTGCCCATAATTTGTCAATAATTGACATGATGCTGGCGGTCTCAAGCAGAGGTGGCCCACAATGGGTTTCTATAACCAGACATTTTTTTCTTGATTAGCCAGGTGTCTGACATACACAGAAACATATCACCATGCTTAAAAGTCTTAAAAGTAAACTGCTGCGAATTTAAGTATGGGTATGATTTCCATTTGTCTTGGAGGGATGCACCCAGCTTACCTAATCCTGTAGAGTTTAAGTACAGGTTAAGAAAAGCAAAGATTTGGGGATCCCCAGAGGGTACATTGGACAGTGCTGGAGTTTAAACCAGCTAAAACTGCACAGATTACCATTGCAAACATTGGCAAACTTCACCCAGCTTGTGTAGCCAGGACCAACCTACCAATTAGAGTTATAGAAACAATTATAAAGTGTCCATCATTGTGAATACCGTTATATCACTTTTTGCTCTCCAGTCTTCCTAATGAAGGCACTTGATATATGAATAATGATATATGGAGCAGACTCTCAACTAATGCTGTGATACTATGTCAGTTAACCCATTTTTTTAAACAAAGGCTAAGTGTCTACTTTAGAATAGCATTGGAGGATAGAGGGGTACATGAGCTCACGAGGGATATGAGCTCAAAGTATACTTCAATAGACACAAGATTTCTGCCCTGCTGAGATGGAATGGGAAGGGTGGGAATGGGCTGGGCATTGTCTGTGGAGTTAAAGAGACAGGTTGGGGTAGTAGGAATCTTCTGACTTTTTTTGCTGATTACATAATTTAGGTCCTAATGTGCTTTTTCTAGGATCAGCGTCGTTTAAGCTGTTGTATTCCTGTTCAAATGTTTCTTCTCTGTAGTTAATGAATATAAAGCTATTTATGTCACTCATCTCAGTTAAGAGATTGAAAAGGGCAATTGATGATTGGTTACAATTCAGACAATTAGTAACTCCAAACAGTGGGGTGAAATATGTTAATACCCATGGGGCAAATGTTATAACATTTCATATCAAATTCAAAATAGTATTTGAGCTTGGTTAGGATTTCAGTCAGTAATTAGCAGCTGCAGCTTCAAGGCTAGAGTTTGATTCATAAGAGCTTCTGGAAAGGGTTGGGCTGTGATCTCGGGGACATTCTCCTCCAGCATTTGATGTGTTTATTATTCGGTCTCCAATCTATTGCTTATTTGTTTTAACACCATATGGATTAATACATCACAAGTCACAATCTACACCACAATGATATGTTTCAGTCAAGGAATATATTATTATTAATAATAATCCTTGCTTCTGATACAGCACTTTACAAGTTGGGAAGACGTTTCAAAGCACTTCATAGGATTTTACTGTAAAGTGTAGGTGCTGGATTTGGAAGCTAATGTTAAAGCCAATTTTCATTGTCTCACACATAGTCACAAAGTGAATGACGAATTTTATCTGGGGGAGAAAGTAGTTGCACCATTTTCTGTAGCTTCACAATTCATTTTTCAAGAGAACTAGTAATAAACATTCTCCAAACTATAAGAGTTTAAACACAAAAGACCATAATAGGTATCTCCTTTTTTAAAAATTAATATTTAGCAGTTGATACTGTCAGTTAAATCATTAAAACAAACTTGGACCAGTTTAAGAGGAGGAATAAGTACAAAGAAGAGCAATATTTTCTGTGGCCAGGAGGAAAGTGTCCTATTCAAAAAGTGAACCACGGAGATAATTGAGTATTTTGAAATGTTTGTTTAATTGCATTTGGAGTCCAGGAAGTATGAGTGCTGAATCATTCTCAAGGAGATGGAGTGAATGATGGGAACTTCAAATAGGTTTGTGGAAAGAGCAAGCTTGATGGATTACTCATTTTACTTTGACCAAAGTAACAAATCATTTATTGTTGCTAAACTTTTTCAGAATTGATCATTTCCATCGCATAAAATCATTTTTAACTTAGTGCAGTGACCATTCCAGAAAGCAATATTTATACCTTTTTAGTCCAATAATATATTATGTTGTGAATTAATTTGACTATTAAAATTAGTGAGATTAGTGGGTGTTAGTAGCATATAAACTAACACATTCAGGTGGATTCAGCTGCATAGTATGTATGCAGCTCCTCTGAAGTTGTTCTATTTTTACAAAGATTAGCAGGTTAACTTACCTCATTTCAACCCTGAATGTCAGGCAGCAGAGAAAATGCCCTTTATCACCATCACATCTGAATTATTTCTACAGAGGTAAGAGAAAATACTGTGCATCTGTGCATCAGTACGTCGTAGCTGTGGCAATAATTTGAATTTCTTTTCCTACTGTCTAAATTCCTTATAATTTATACCTTGAAGCAATGATGTATTTATTTTATTTGTTCTTTGTTAATGCAGTGGTTAGATTGTCTGACGTAAGTAAATTTACAGATATTGCCGGTGGGTATGTTTTTTAAATCTACATCATCCTTTCCTGTTGTGTTTTATGGTAGCATTGTTTCTACCCAGGAAGAGTACTGTGCGATTGAATTTCTCAGTTCTAATCATTAATCAGCTCCAAGTTTGTCACAGTGTTCAATGAAACATACTATCAATACAAATTTCTGGACTATATCTATAGATATATATGTACCATATTAGCATTATATAAAGTAAAATAGGAGAGAATCAGGAGTAAAATAACACTTCAACATATTCTACCACAGTCCTTTATAATTCTTTTTTCCGTTTTAATGCCGGTGGTCCTGCAAATATGAAGGGAGAATCCAACATGCTTTTAAGAATTATACTAATCATAAAATAATACTTCCATTTGATACAGGGCCTCATCACATCATCAACACGTCTCAAAGCGCTTCACATGATATACTTTAAAGTGATGCGACTTGTGTGTACGTGCGAACGCTGCAGACAATTTGCACAAAGCAGTGCCCTGCAAACAGTAGGCTGTTTGTGGGACACTGCTGTGTGCAATTGGCTGACCCATTTCATCCACTCTGAGTCTCTTCTCTCAAAACTGATTAATAGAGAAATTCCATTAGAAGCAAACATTGTCATTGTCACCCTCTGATTTCTTTCAAATTACACAATCTACTATGGTTCCACAGCTCTACTATGAAAATAAAAATCCTTGTATTTGATGTACTGCTTTATTATCACATCATTTCAAAATGCTTCTGAGTTTTTTTTTGAAAATGTAGTGACTGTTTTTTATATATAGGCGAACACGTCAGCCAATTTGCACAAAATTTCTTACAACTGGCCATAAAATGAATGACCATTTTGTTTATCTAGGAGATTTTTAACCAGGATACTGGAAGAAACTCACTTCACTTTTTGAATAGATCTATTACCAAAAGCATTGATTGATATCTTATTCAAATTCCAATAAATCTTATACAATATATATCTAGGAGGCTTTTTGTTCAGCCTGCATTGAATAGTATTGGTGACAAAAGTTTAAAACTCCTGTAGGAATTTTGTACAGCAATATTTTTACTGCCATTCTTTTTTATGGTATAATAAATCACTGAAAAACCTCTGAATTTGTAATAATCCATTAAGCTAACACATAAACTAACCTTTCATTTCAAGAGTCATGTGGAAAATTATCCGATTTTACTTGTTATCTAACTAATTGTTAAATATATGTAGAATAAACCACAAAAAGGTGTACACTATATTTAAAAAAATATGCCAGCGATTCATGTGAATCAAATACATGCACAGTAATTATAACCAAATAGAAGGTAAAGGATTTTCATTTTATTTCAACTCGCAACCTTTCCTATCCTTTGATTTCCCTAACCACATCAGGTCCTAATCCTCTACACAATAGCTTGATCATCCATCATAATAGAAATTACACATCATAAACTGGAGAGCCATTGGTCTTCCACCTCCATTGAGTTAGAATGGGAGTAGTATTGAACACCATCTTTGTAGTTATTGGTCCCAGGTCTCACTTTTCATTTTGTTGAGTGTCATTACTTAACTAAAGCACCAAATTAATTTACTTAAGTAACTTATTAACCTTGAGGCTCACACCTGCAGCTGGAAATGCCAACATATTATTCCAGGGCCATATACTATAATATATTATGATATACTATGATAAAATCCCCAAGTACACATATAACTTTATTAACATCTGGTTGATGCCATCTAAAATTTGTAAATTACTACACAGACTCACATTACCT
Organism: Callorhinchus milii; assembly: GCF_018977255.1. Classification (NCBI taxonomy): domain Eukaryota; kingdom Metazoa; phylum Chordata; class Chondrichthyes; order Chimaeriformes; family Callorhinchidae; genus Callorhinchus; species Callorhinchus milii. The sequence continues at coordinate 31,935,604 of NW_024704745.1, forward strand.
AGAATTTCAAATTGAATTGAAAATATATGCAGGATCCAATCTGTTTAATAATAAATGTTGCCACTCCTTGAGTTCTGTATGAATTATTGAACAAGAAGAGGCAGGAAAGCACCGCATTCACAGATTTCTAGAATATTTCCAGCAGTAGAAGAGGCCCATTTATTCCGTTGTGACTGTGCTGTGCTATGTGGAGTCCTGCAGCTCAGTGGTTAGAGCACTTGCCTCGCAAGTGATAAACCTGGGTTCGATTCCCGGCAGTGCAAAATGTTGGGCAAATTTCCTTACTCTTCACACCACTGTTTACCTAACAGTAAGTATGAACCTGGCTGTTGGTCAATTGGTGGATCACTTTTCTGGGGATAATAATTCCTTCCAAAAAAAATAATAAATTGGTCACTTCGATCCACTGTTTGTGGAACACAGCTCTGTGCAATTGGCTTCCACATTTCAACCACAAAATCTACACAAAATATACACAAAACACAAAATAACCACACTTTACAGTACATTCTGTGAAGAGCTTTGAGATGTCTAGAAGACGTGATAAGACAACAACAGCGCCCTCCACGCCGGAAGGAGTCTCAGAGTGCTATACAGTAACGTATCCCGGGGCCGAGCCAGGGGGAGGGGGAGGAAGATGACCAAAGGCGCGGTCGAAGAGAAAGGTCTTCAGCAGAGACCTGAAAATGGGAAGGGAGGAAGCGAGGTGAAGAGAGTGAGGAAGGGAATTCCAGAGCCTCGGGGCATAGTGGCTGAAGGCACGGCCGCCGAGGGTGGAGCGGAGGACTAGGGCGACGAGGAGGAGGCCAGACCCGGAGGACACTATATCAAATACAAGGATTATTATTATTATAGTGCTCATACCACTACTGGGTCTATCAAGGTCCATTTTCTTGCTCTTTCTTTATATTGTTTAAATAATATTTAGCTTCATGTATTCATCTAATTCTTTCTTAAATTGTGTTATGAACTCAAACAAAGAATGATAACTGTTGTATATTCTAGCAGCAATCAGTATGCTATGCAAGGGGACTGAAAAGCAGTAATCATAGGTGCAAAGGTGATGGATCTGTGGAGGCCTTACTTGCTTTGAGGCAAACAATTGTTCAAGCACTATCAAATGGCCTTCTTCCATACTGTAAATATACTATAATTCTATGAATGCAAGTGCTTTCCTGTTAGAGAGAGATTTCAAATTCATGACCAGTCTTTACTAATGGATTAGAAATTGTGAATGATTAACAATTTTCACATCAAATGTGTTTAGAAACATTGCAATTTTCACCCTTCACCTGCAAGTTAGAAATGTTTCACACAGGGTTAACTATCTAATGAGATTGATACATTCCCAGGACTTTTTACCACACGTGCAAAAGCACACAGCTGATTTGCACATCTTTTTGGCATCAGCATGCTAATTATAGTCAACATTCATTAACTAAAGTGCTGTTTGTTTGGTAGGTGCCAGTTACTTTGATGTTCATCAAAATCTAATCTGTGAGGAGCGCAAAGATATTTGCATTAGTGAAGTTAAATCTGGCAGCCACTATCATTGGGCCTTTATAAAGTCTAATCACCAGGACTATTACATAGTTGATTGCCAATCAGTTCACAATTCTACTGATGTTGTTCAAGTTGTGGCCTCTTGTTTGCCATCAATGACAAGAGGCAAAGACAGATTGTGCTTGGATGCAAGTGCAATTAAACTGAAGGATGCTCTCTGTTGTTCCAAATCATGCACTTGTCACTACTAATTCCTGGAATGAAATCCTCTGCTGCATTATAGTGAGCAAGGAAGGTCAAACTTAATGATGACAATAGTGTAAGAGAATACAGTTCTCAAGGAAGGGAAGGTCAAATATAGCAATACACTGATACATTGATGAATGTATCATGGAATTATAATGCTTTTCAAGTCGGTGGCCTGGCCCTTCAGTAGACCAGAGACCTCTGCAATGCATTTGAGCATGCATGCCCAACTTCTGCTCACCACCTACACCAGTCACACTGACCCCTTGGGAGCCCGGAAGACCTATGCCTAATTCACCACTCCAGATAATTGGTCGCTGATCCCTTTTCCCTTGGAGTGACAAGTTATCAAGAATTTACTGTGTAATTTACAACGAGTTGTTGTTTTAAGCTCTACCAGAGCAAGAGACGCCCATGGCTGATTTTGCACACCTCTTAGCAGGCAGTCACAGAGGGCATTGGTGGAAGTCTAGGAACATTTTGGTTGTATCATAATCCAGCCAGTAACCTGTAATGTGGGGAGATCTGCAAAAGGAACATCTCTGTAGATCAATTTTGTTAGAGGTCAACACTCACTTTTCACATTACTCTCACTTCCATCAACAAACATTGAGTCAAAACTATTGATTATGCACCGTAACCTATTTTATAAGGAATTAAATCCACTAGAAAATATATCTGTCCCAGAAATTTTGAGATCCCCTCCAAAGTAACTCACAACAGTCAAAAATCCTCTTGACCCATCAGTTGTGCCAGCTGAGTCCCCAAATGCCACCAATACAGATCTCGACTATCTGAGCCTCCCAAAAATACCTTCACTAAGTGAGGTACTGAACAGTTCCTAGCCCCCTTTATAATCCTTAAAGATCTACATCAATCAAAACAAATAATTTTATTAATACATAAATAACTCTCCAAACTTCCTTTCTGTAGACAGTTATATTTTACACTTACAATTTGAAAACTGAATATTACACTAAGCAACAGAAACAATTTAAAACTAATGAACCCAACAATGAACTCTCACCCTTTTCTGCATTAAATTTTAAAAGATTTAAATTAAATCTCTTACCCAATATGCTAGTCTGTTTATACCCTCCTGTATTTATTTACACATTGGTAGCTGCACTCCCTATTTTTGTGTCATCAACAAACTTAGAAATTATGCCCTTTGTATGGTATAAGTACACTTCATACAGTTCTCTCCAGTGATATCCACATTTTTGTTTTTCCAGTTGAAAAGTGCTTTCAAACACTAGGCACTGAGACTCTGGAACGCTCTGCCTCAATCCCTCTGCCTTTCCCTCTCCTTGTCTGTCTTTAGGTCACAGCTGAAGACCTTCCTCTTTGACCGTGCCTACAGTCACTTCCCCTCTCTCCCTAGCTTGGAATAAAGCTCCACCATTTTTAAGCACAGTAAAACACTACCCCGCATAAAGAGTCTAGCCCAATTAAGTCGAAATAGGCGACCGTGAGCGGACAAATTTATTATGTGATTAAAATCTCTGTATCAGGGATTTACCTGTATTTTCATTGATTTATTTTAAAAAGTCATCCATTTAATTAAGATTCCTGAACCATTTATTTACATTAATTGAATTAACTTCTTTACAAAAAAANTTGTTAACTTCTTTACAAAAATTGCCATACAAGTAAAAAATAGTCATTTAAGAGTATACTGTTGGCATAAGTGGTAATAAAACAATCCCTTAATATTGTTAGGGAACTAAACAATTCGTCAACATAAGTGTGCCAGAGTTTATGTCGACGTTGACATAGACGTTTTTNAGCATCAGTATGTGGGAAGCGACTGAGACTTCACTTTTTTGTCGATATAAGTAGGATGTTGACTTAAACAGGTTTGAGATAACTGGGTAGAACTGCATAAATGCAAGTTGTTGTTGTTGATAATTCTGTGGAATCCATCTGTTTATAATGACATCCTACAATGATAATGTTGGTCCTCCACAAACTATTAGCTCTCTTGTGTTACGGTTTAAAACATCTCACATTTAAGTTCTCATCCTTAAAAATAAAATAAATCAATTATGTACAATTGTAGTAAAGTTAAGGAAGGAGTACTCTGCGCAGTTATACAAAACTAATTGGTTTGGTTATTGCTTACTTCTGATTCCATCTATAGTTATTTTCTATCTTTGCATGGTAATGTTTGGCATTCTATGCTGACTGTAAGCATTGCTGCAGTAAAGTAACTAGACGCTTAAGGGAAGTTCTCTACATTAAATTTGTGGCTGGAGCCTCATGTATTTGTGTCGAATCAAGCAGGTTCAACCAATTGCATCAGTTCATAATTTACATGCTATCTGGAACTGATATGAAAACTCAGAGGGTACAACTACCCCAGCAAACATTGGTACAAAATAGTAGATCTGACAGAGATCCAGGAGAAGATCTCAGGGTTTTCTTTGATCTGCTATTAGATTGTTGAGGCTGCAATCCAATTGATAGCGCTACTGCTAATAAACATGATCTAATCAGGAGTCGCTTCAAAAATGAAGCCATCACATTTTGGCAAATGAGTTTTCCCAGTTCACCTGCAAAGATTTTCTTTAGGTCACATATGCCAAGTGCGAAGAGGTTTTTTATCTCTAAGATAACATCCGTCTGGCTCGGTGTCAGACTCCGCCACTGTCAAGTGCTCCGGGACGCTACCCCGAGTGAAGGACGCTATATAAATGCAAGTTGTTGTGGTTGTATATTTTTCTCCATGTAAGTATCAACATGACTCTATTTTCACTTCTTGCTTGAGCAGTAAGACTAGTCCAGCTCTTTCCCGTATCTATTTTGTTCACAATAGAGTTAGGATAAGGGGTCAAGGTTAACTTAGTTTACTGTTGTATCTGTGTGACTGCAACTCAATTCATTTAAGTCTCTTGACTGGCAACAGCAGTGTCACACAAACAGTTGTGGATTGAGTGACCAAATTATTATTATTTTTATTTATTTGTTTATTTATTTTGAAGGGATTATTACCCCCGGAAAGTGATCCACCAATTGACTAACAACTGGGTTTCTACATACTGCTAGGTAAACAGGCATGTAGAGTAAGGAAACTTGTCCAACATTTTGCCACAGCTAGAAATCGAACCCAGGTCCTCCAGCTTGTGAAATGAGTGCTCTAACCACTATTCTACAGCACCACCAGGCATGAGATACAGGCTGGAATCTAAGTCGGGGTTTGGGTGGGGGATTATATATAAATAAAATAAGAGAGACTGAATGAGAGAGAGAGTGAAGAGGGGAGAGAGAACGAAAGATCAGACATGATCTGACAGAATGGCAGAACAGGCTTGTGGGGCTCAATGGCCTCCTCCTGTTCTTATGTCCTGTAGCTCAGTGGTTATAGCACTCGCCTTGCAAGCGAGACACCTGGGTTCAATTCCAGGCAGGGCGAAACCTTGGGCAGGTTTCCTTACTCCACACGCCAGATAAGATGAGAAAGAATGAGATAATGAGAGAGAATGAGAACAAAGTAATGAGAGAGAATGAGAAAGTGAGAGGAAGAGAGAGAGAGAGAAAGAAAGAGAGTGAGAATGAGACAATGAGAGAGATAAAGAGAGAGGGTGAGAATGAGAAAGGTATAAGAGAGAACAAGAGAGAGAGAACAAGAGAGTGAAAATGAGAGGGAGAACAAAGAGAGATAATGAGAGAAAGAAAGGGAAAAAACCTTCAAAGATAATTTGAAGAAGTTTGGAAAAGATAGATAAATAGATTTATTTAACTGAGTACCATGGTCACATTTTCCAATGAGGTGAGAACACATGTTAATTATAACCAGTGTTAGTTATCAAAACACAGGTTGAAATGTTCTCCCCTTTGAGCGAATACTGCAAGAGACACTGAGATGCAGCATTCACAAATCAGATATTGTTTAGTTAATTTTGACTTTTGACATGAACCCAAAACAACGTTATTTACTAACAAATTCACTAAAAAATATTAATTCCAGCAAATTCCATTTTGTGGACGAATTTCTGGCATTACACTTTAAGCCCAATGAATTCTATGCTGGATGTGGGATGTTGTGGGGACAGAGAATAACTATGGAGATTGATATTCTGTAATTTTAACAATAATAATAACAATCCTTTCATTTGATATAGCACATCATCACGTCTTCGAGACGTCTCAAAGCACTTCACAGAATATACTGTAAAGTGAATTGACTGTATTTTGTGGGCGAAATGTGGCAGCCAATTGAGCACAGCAGTGTCCCAAAACAGTCACATATTGAAGTGACCAATTGATTCTTATTTTTTTAAAGGAATTATTACCCCTGGAAAAGCGTTCCGCAAATCGACTAACAATCAGGTTCCTACTACTGCTAGGGAAACAGAGACATGTGGAGTAAGGAAACTTGCCCAACATTTTATCCTGCCGTGAATCACCTGCGAGGTGAGTGCTCTAACTACTGAGCTACAGGACTCATATAGGGGTAAATTTTAGGGGTATACTTAGGTGGATTTTAGGAGTAAAATTGTAATGCTCATAACAAAAAGTTGTAAATAGCAACACCTATTAGTAATTAGAGTCCATTATACTGATCTATGGGCACTTCACTCTGATGTACCAGGAAATAGATCACAATCAAGCAATGTTCCCGTGGTGAGAGACACATACATCTGGTAATTGACAGGATTTGCTATTTCCAACTTATTGTTATGAATGTTATGTTTTAGACTTCATTGAGTATCTAAAGAGTATCCCCCACAGAATCTGAAGCAGGTGAATTAAGTCCTCAATGCTCCGGTTTTGCACAGAGGGAACAGACTTGATGGGCCAATTGGCCTCTTCTCATTCTTTGCTTTTTTAATGTTCTCATACTTGACCAGTTGCAGCCCAGTGAGAATCTGGTCAGATTTCGAGGCTGTATTCTAAATAACATCAAACTCTTTCAGGAAAACCTACTAATGTTTCTGCTGGCAACAACACTGTGCTGCTTCCAGTTATAGCAGCTGTTCCCTGCTACCTTTGTGACCTCTTCATTTGTTTACAATATATTTATTTTCTCTTTGCTTCCAGACTTCTCTCACTTGCTAAGAGCAAGATCTGTATTCATTTCCCTGGAGTGACTAGAAAGTATATTTCAGTTTTCCTGAATGATTTTTTACTCTCATTTGCACTATTTTTGCTCCCTGATATACGTTTTCTTTCTTTTCTCCTCTAGGGTGCTGCAACAAGTCCTCATTTAATTTCCCGAGAGTGATTATAAAATTTAAAACTAAAAGCCAGTCCGGCCCTCAGGCATTCAAGCTCCTAAATGTGCCCTCAACTGATAACAATTCAAGGCGAAGCTTGCTGGGTTTGTCTTCCAACAAATTATAATGGAATCAGCAGAGGTTGTGATTAATTATTTTCAATTGAGGCCCATGTTAACTTCATAGCAGTAACTGTTTACGGCAAGCTACCTTTCCACGCACCCAATCTGGATAAAGTGTGAGACGATTTTCAATTACACGACAGAGGAATTTTGGCAGTGTGGTTTTCGGTCAATTTCCTTCATGGTATCCTGCTGGCACATGGGTTCAGTGAATGGAACAGAGTTTAATGGTGTCAGCCTGGCTAAGATGGTAGTACTCTTATCTCTGAGTTGAAGGTTGTAGATTCAAGCTGAGCATCAGTGAGCTAAACAGTGTAGGTTGACATTTCAGTTAAATGCTGGGGGATGCTGCAATGTCAAAGGTATTGTCCTTTGGATGAGATGTTAAACTGTCTTCCTGTTCAGGTGGACGTAAAGATCCCATTACACTATCTGAAAAGAGAAAAAAGTTTCCCCTGGTGTTTTGGCCAACAATGCCCCAGACAAAATTGGTCATTCACTTCATGGCCGTTTGTAAGCCACTGCCATGCATAAGTTAGCTGTGCATTCACCTACAAATATACAGTCTCTACTTCACAGTAAAAAAAATAATGTTAAGTGCTTTGAGACATTTCAATGATGTAATAAGAAGCTATATATTGTGGAGTTCTTATTCCACACGCTTCTGTTTACCTAGCAGTAAGTAGTAACCCAGTTATTAGTCAATTGGCAGTTCACTTTTCTGCTTGTAATAATTCCTTAAAAATAATAATAATAATAAATTGGTCACTTCAATTGATGACTGTTTGTGGGACACTGCTGTTCACAATTGGCTGCCATGTTTCACCCACAAAATTCACTTTACAGTATATTCTGTGAAGCACTTTGAGGTGTCTCGAAGACATGATAAGGCGCTATATCAAATGCAAGGATTATTATTATTATATCAAATGCAAGTATTATATTGATCATTTTAATGAACAGAGCTTCAATGCTTGTAAATTGGACTTTTGCATAGACTTCCAGTCAGATATTTTGCATTTTTACATTTAACATTTTACAGAGAATATAGATTGAGTGATTTCATTTTCTGGTTTTGAGTTCTTCATGACGCAAAAGTACATAACCAAAACCAAATGAAATGTTCTGTAGGTTTGCTCATTAATTTGAGTCATACGTTTTTTGCACTTTTTCCTTTAATTTATCCCAATTATTGAAAATCATTGTTTTACTTTTGGAATTGCAACAATAAAACAATGATTTCAACAGTAGTTTCTTGTGACTGAGCACTGCCCAGGTACACAAAATCATCAACCACATTCAGCTTCAGGGATGGAAAGTTCACTAGCTATCAAGCCAATGCTGAGTCTGACAGACCTACAGAAAAAGTCTTGATCACATATTTATTACATGGCCAAAAATTACAATCCAAACTTACCTTTAACTATCACCAGGTTTATGAGTGAACACCCCACTTTCTCTACAACATTAGCACAGTGTTTTATCTAAAGCTAAATTGTGCTAAATATTATGGGATTGTGTGTCCACATCCATTAGTTACTGGGTGGAGAATAGGCAAACTGATCTAATTTTGCACCTTTTATTTTGGTCAGCTGGATATCTGACCAAAATAGAATGGCATAGAAAGCACCATGGCATAGAATATGGCTATCCTAGAGTAGTTTAACTCAAATCAATAGGCCTGCAGTGGTTTTCTTTACCATCTGTTTGCTCATCGCAATACTTAAGACTTCATCTGAGAGGAAAGATCAATGCAACATCAATGCAAAGGGAGAGATTAACTTTTATGTTACTGTTGAATAGACAATAATGTAAATAAATAAACCAAAGCAGCCAACCATTCCAACTAAGTCCTTTTCAACCTTTACAGGATTCAACTTCTATTTATACAGCGCCATTTGTGTAAAAGAATATCTCAAAGCACATAATATGCTGAATGCCAACTGGAAGAAGTACATGCAGGTTTCACAGGAGAAAATAAATGTATCAGTCTTGATTTTATGAAAGCACATTTCATTCTCAGTCACAATTCGGATATTGAACTATTTGGATATACAATGGCAATCTCACACAGTCATCATCAAAGATTCAACAGTAACAACTTGCATTTATATAGCACCCATCACATGTGGCAGCATCTCAGAACACTTATTCATGTAAATTGGAAAGTGACAGTTTTGTAGGGTCACTTCGCAAAATATAATAATCAAGTATCAACTGACTCACAGCAAAGGGACATTTTAGCAGCTTTTCTCTCACCTCGGTGGATAGTGCAGGTATTTTGAGAATGTGGCTATTGAAAGTGCCTGCTTATCATTGTCTGCAATTATTTTGTCAAGTCTATTAAATTGACCTTTAAGAACCCCCGGCACTTAGGAGGTTACAATAGCTTTTCTTTGGGAATACTATTAATTAGGGTTTGTCTCTTTGAACATAGCTCTGGAAGTATGGAATATTTTGATCATCATGGTTGGCGCTAGCAATTTTAAATATCCGTTGCCAGTTGTGTTTTACAATAGCTCTACAACACTATATATTTCTCTGAATTCAGCCAAGATTATCAGTCAATTTTATTTACATCTGTAAAATTGTCACTTGTTACCCCAATTTTTCATTTGATAGTCTTTTGATACTGGCTGTCATTCTACTTTCATTAACAGCTAGTGGATTAGAGTGATTAAATCTGCATATCTTGCTTACTCTTATCTCAGCTTGACAGGATGACAAGTGTGCTGTTATTCCTTGACACATTAGTATTATCTGCCAAGCAAATTAAATCTAAGGAAATATGATTGAAATAAATAGGAAATAGACTGGAGAATTGATCTAAATTATATCTGCAGGTGATTGACATCCCAAGAGAACATCCCTCTGTTATTATCGCAATTGATGACTTTGGCACTGCTGTCAGAGTTTATATATATGTATAGTAGAGAAATGAAGAAATGATGCTGCAATATTTAGAAACTATCAGTTATAAAAGAAAGGCAACCCTATATATAAAGAAAGGCATCCCCACAGCTCCAATCCAGAGAATGCCAGAATCTTCTGCTGCGATTCAAAACCCTTTATGAATAAATAAAGAACTTAGATGCTGATGCCTCTGAGGGTATCACAAATAGTATCACAGCTCTCATCAACTGTATACATAACGATCCATTTTTTCTTTCTGTATGTGTCCCACTTTAGTCTCAGCACTGCTTCATAGTAGACGACCGATGAATCTGGGGAAAGGAGGTGTGAGTGATAGAAAATAGAGTTCTTTCCTCTACATTTAATGTGATATCGCAACATTTGGTGCTATAGGTCGCTCACATTCTAATCTGACGATACTAAACAATATTAATAAGAATAATAATAATAATCCTTGCATTTGATATAGTGCTTTTCATGTCTTCTAGATATCTTAAAGCATTTCACAGAATACACCGTAAAGTGAATTGATTGTATATTTGTGGACAAAATGCGGCAGCCAATTGCGTACAGCACTATCCCACAAACAGTCGTGGGTTGAAGTGACCAATTTATTATTGTTTTATTTTTTCTTGAGGGATTATTATAAGGCATGTGGAGTAAGGAAACTTGCCCAAGGTTTTGCCATGTTTATTAGTTGTGGAATGGATAAAAGTTATAATACAATACAAGTTTACATTCATATAGCACCTTTAATAATAGTAATAATCCTTGTATTTGATATAATAATAATCCTTGCATCTGATATAAATCCTTATCACATCTTCGAGATGTCTCAAAGTGCTTCACAGAATATACTGCAATAATATTATACTGAATTGCTTTATCTCTTGTGCACAAAACGGAGTAGCCAGTTGTGCACAGCAGTGTCCCACAAACAGTTGTGGATTGAGTGACCAAATTGTTATAAGAACATAAGAACATAAGAAATAGGAGCAAGAGTAGGCCATCCAGCCCCTCGAGCCTGCTCCGCCATTTAATAAGATCATGGCTGATCCTCTAACCTAATTCCATTTACCCGCCCTATTCCCATATCCCTTAATCCCTTTAGTTTTTAAAAAATCTATCTCAGTCTTGAATATGTTCAAGGACTGAGCATCCACAGCCTTCTGGGGTAGAGAATTCCATAAATTCACTACCCTCTGAGTGAAGAAATGTTTTCTCAACTCAGTTCTAAAAGGTGACCTTTAATCCTGAGACTATGACCGAGCCTCTTTGACCGTGCCTTCAGCTCCCCTCTCGACTCTCTTCCCCCTCCTCGCTCCCTCCCTTCCCTCCCCTCACCCTGACCATTTCCCCCCTCCTCGCTCCCTCCCTTCCCTCCCCTCACCCTGACCATTTCCCCCCTGCTCGGGTCATGACCCAACTGTGCAGCGCCTTGGGACGTCCTCCTGACGTGAAAGGCGCTTTATAAATGGAATCTTGTTGTTGTTGTTGTTGTATGACCCCTAGTTTTAGATTCTCCAACCAGGGAAAACAGTCTCACAATATCTACCCTGTCAAGTCCCTTAAGAATCTTATAGGTTTCTATAAAATCACCTCTAATTCTTCTATATTCTAGAGAATATAGGCCTAGTCTACTCAACTTCTCCTCATAGGTCAACCCCCTCATCCCAGGAAACAACCTAGTGAACCTACATTGTATGAATATATCCTATATATCATAAGGTGAATATATCCTTTCTTAGATAAGGAGACCAAAACTGCACACAATATTCCAGGTGCAGTCTCAACAATGGCCTATACAATTGTAGTAAGACTTCCCTACTCTTGTACTCTAACCCCTTTGCAATAAATGATAACATGCTATTAGCTTTCCTAATTGCTTGCTGTACCTGCATACTAACTTTCTGTGATTGGTGTACAAGGACACCCTCTGAATACTATCACTATCTAGTCTCTGCCCCTCTGGAAAATAATCTGCTTTTCTATGTTTTCTACCTAGGTGAATAACTTCACACTTCCCCACATTATACTCCATCTGCCACCTTCTTGCCCACGCACTTAACCTGTCTATATCCCTTTGCATCCTCCTTGTGTCCTCCTCATGGCTTACTTTCCCACCTAACTTTGTATCATCCGCGAATTTAGATACATTAAGCTCTATTTCCTCATCTAAGTCATCGATGTAGACTATAACCAGTTGAGGCCCAAGCACTGATCCTTGCAGCACTCCACTAGTCATAACCTGCCAATCTGAGAAGCACCTGTTTATTCCTACTCTCTGTTTTCTGCCTGTTAGCCACTCTTCAATCCATGCTAATATATTACCCTTAATTCCAGGAGCTCTAATCTTATGTAATAACCTTTTATTATTTTTATGTATTTGTTTATTTATTTTGAAGGGATTATTACCCCTGGAAAAGTTATCCACCAATCGACTAACAACCAGGTTCCTATTTACTGCTAGGTAAACAGAGGTGTGTGGAATAAGGAAACTTGCCCAATGTTTCGCCCTACCGGGAATCGAACCTAGGTCCTCTCACTTGCAAAATGAGTGCTCTACCCACTAAGCTACAGGATATAGCGCTTTTTTTTTCATTTATAGAGCGCCTTTCACGTCGGGAGGACGTCCCAAGGAGCTGGACAGTTGGGTCGGGACCTGAGCAGAGGGTAATGGTCAGGGTGAGGGGAGGGAAGGGAGGGAGCGAGGAGTGGGTAGAGAGTCGAGAGAGGAGCTGAAGGCACGGTCGAAGAGAAAGATCTTGAGACCAGCCTTGAAGGAGGAAAGGGAGGAGGCGGCGATGGCACTGGGGTATGGAGTTCCAGAGCCTAGGGGCTGAGAGGCTGAAGGCCCGGCCACCGATGGTAGGGCGGTTGGGGCGGCGGATGTGGAGCAGACCGGAGCCGGAGGGACGGAGGGTACAGGCAGGTAAGTAGGGTGATAGTAGGTCAGAGAAGTAGGAGGGAGCAAGGCTGTGAATGGCCTTGTAGGTGAGGGTGAGGATCTTGAAATCGATCCTCTGGGGGATGGGGAGCCAGTGGAGGCGAGCGAGGGTGGGTGTATGTGGTCGCGAAGCCTGGAGTGGGACAGTACACGAGCTGCAGAGTTCTGAATGACCTGCAGCTTGTGGAGGGAGGTGCCGGGAAGGCCGGCGAGGAGAGAGTTCCCATAGTCCAGCCTTGAGGTGATAAAGGCGTGGACCAGAGTTTCAGCAGTGTGAGGGGTGAGGTAGTGCTGTAGTCTGGCGATGATCCGGAGATGATGGAAGGCAGTGCCAGTTGTGGCGCGGATATGAGGGAGAAAGGACAGCTCAGTGTCGAACAGAACGGGAAGTTCCTGACTGGCTTTGAGAGATGGAGAGTGCAGCGTTGGATGCTGATGCTGTCAGTGCCTGAAGTGCGGAGGCGCTGACGTGAGCCAATCAGGAGGGCCTCAGTTTTGCGTACGTTGAGCTGAAGAAAGTTGTCTCTCGTCCAGGACTCGATGTCGGACAGGCAGGCTGTCAGGACATTGGTGGTCGTGGGGTTGAGGGTAGAGGAGGAAAGGTAGAGTTGGGTGTCATCCGCATACACATCTTTAAGACGTCTCAAAGCGCTTCACAGAATATACTGTGAATTGAATTGACTGTATATTTTGTGGGTGAAATGCAGCGGTCAATTGTGCACAACAGTGTCCCACAAACAGTCGTGGATTGAATGACTTTATTATTTTTTAATTTTTTAATTTTATTTATCCCATTACACTATTCAAAAAAAGAAGCGAGTTTCTCCTGAACAATCCACCCACCAAAAATTGGTCACTCATTCGATGGCTGTTTGTGGGATATTGCTGTGTGCAACTGGCTGCTGCATTTCATCCACAAAATACAGTCGAAAATCACTTTACAGTAAATTCTGTGAAGAACTTTGAGACATCTCAATGACGTGATTAGTCACCATATAAAATGCAATATTTATTATTATTTTTATTAATATTCTTTGCAGTACGTATAGTTCCTATAATGTTTAAATATCTGTTTTACATTAATCAAGTGCAGTGTTTGTTTTCTAGGCAAAAAATGTGGATAAGACAGGGAAATTGGATAAAAATTCTTGCTGAACTTCAGAATGAGCTTTAGGTCAGACAGAGGTTAGGAGAATTTATTTTGCACAGAGGGTTATCATTAGGACACCGCAATGTTCCACCAAAATGATGGATGAAGAATCCATAATTAACAACACAATACAATTTACATTCATATAGCACCTCCCTTTCACTTCAGAAGGACATCTCAAAAAGTTTAAATACTCTAGTTTTAAACAGAAAATAAGTGAAATATCTGAAAAATTGAAATATAAAAAGGTATGTGGCAGGGGAATGGGCCTAAACAGATGGTGCTTTCTGTGGTTTGGCACAATCACAAAGGACTAGGCCATTCCAGTTGGTAAATTTACCAACTTTAACAATGTGATGTTTCAATGGGATCAGTTTAAAATGCTTAGACCTTTTATCTGGAGACAGAAATCTTGAGTAAATAAGTAATGGAGCATTGTAAAAGGCAATGGAATAATAAGCATCAATGTTAAAGACCCATAATTGTTATTCATACCAGTGTGCTATGTTTCTTGCTGCTGTTTTAGTTTGTTTTGTTTTCCAAACAAATAAATTAAAAGCACAGCAGAAATTAATAATTTCCTATATCCATGGCCTTAAACAGAATTAAGTACAGTGGTAAAAGGTATATTACTTCCCTTTCTTTAAGAGTTTTGGGAAAAATAGGTGTACAGGGAGAGAGGTTACAAACTAGGCATTTGTTATCCCCCCGATAAATAATCCTTGAACCGACAACCTTATGACTCAGAAACAACCAACTGAGCCAGCTTGACACACAATGTACTTGCACACAGTATAGTTTGTGGAACACAGACTCGTGAGTGAATCCTTTTTTTTGATGAATTCCTTGAAAGCATTGTGTAATGAACATTAATTGGGACTAATCAGCAAACTGGAAACCTTGCTTTATTTACATCCATGTTGTGGAGTTTACTAGCAGCAATGGGGCTACCTCCTGATTTGGATTCTTCTTTGCAAGGGATGTTTGCAGTAAGTGTTCAACTTAATATCCACCCTCTTTGCATAATTTAACATGGCCCTCTAAATGTGGTCGTCCCTTCCCCAGGTGAACATACAGCAGAGTATGTAGTCTAAAGATGACTTTGATGCTCAAGGCATCCTCCTAGTACCTTTCCTTAATTTATCAGCAAGCTCAATAACATTTGGTACATGGTCAGGAATTGTCTGCAGCATCATTGTAGGAAACGTACATGTGATTTGAATCATATATAATCGATAATTTTTGTCCCAATCTGTGTTTGGATTGGCAGTTGATCTATTTTCTATCAGTCCAGAATGTTTTAGACTCAAAGTCAGAAAAGAAATTTTGCACATGAATGCAATGGGCTGATGGGTGGTTGATAGGGGATAGTAATGAACTAGAATCATGTAAAGAAAGTATGATTAGTTGATGAGAAAGGTTACAATACCTGAATGTTTTGTTCTAAAGTGAATTGCTCAGTATTCATTCTTTTGAAGTGGACGTGAAATTGTTGAACCCTGAACTTGGCTTGCTGCTCATTTTACCACAATAGTCACAAACCTATACATCACAGCTAAAGCCAGTAAATGTCACACACATTCAATGAGAACTTCCTTCTAATATGTTATCCAGATGCAAAATGCAAACCTCAGCAAACCTGGGTGGATGTGGAAGAAAGATCATTGAATGTAATACAGGAACGAAAGCCTTAGCTTTTCATATTTTATGTTCATTATTGTTTGAGTTGAAAAACATTTTGCATTTGATATAACAATAGTTTTTTTTCAGGAATAAAAACTGAAAAGAATTAAAACCTTATCTTATTGTGATGCCTTGGTGTGGGGGAGCCACTTATAAACCTACTGCATTCCCTGAAGGAAATTAACTGGTTTTAGAATCTATTTTACTGAAAAATCTATGGAAGCAGTTCCTTCTCAAAGCACATGCACTTCTAAGAAAGAGCTTTCTGATGCATAGAGACATTTATAAAAAACATTAATTGAACCATTGATCTCTTCCAGTTCACAAACTGTGGAACAGGTCACTTGATTAATGATCATAAGACTCTTATCAACCTCCACCTTGTGCAGCAACTGACCCTCCTATCAACACAACTTATTTTTCAGAGCTCTGAAAATTCAGGTACACTGTTCACAAAATGAAAAATCCTGTTAAATTAACTTATGGGGCGCACACTGACTGTTATTGTCTACATTCAATCATTTATCTTTCACCGTGGATATTATCACACATTACTGCAAATGATTCAGAAGGACAAAAAAAAGGCAAGCATGAGTGTAGACTATTCATCCTGTTAAAACTTTATTAACAATTTCTTAAAAACAAACCAAAATTCAAGGCACTCCAGCTGACATCTTCCAGTAAAGTAAAGCATATAGAATCAAGCAAGTTCCCAATTGTTATTCATTTCTTATTCAGTTTAATCCAGTTAATATATTCATTCTTGTCTGTCAACCGTTGTATATCTCTTTATTACCTATACTACTAGAAAGAGAGAAAGCACGAGGATTGGAGGAGCATCTGCAAATATGTATGCCCCAGGCTGTATTGTAAGCTGGTACAGGCTGTATTGTCGGCTGGTAATCAATATTTACCAGTACCAATAACTGATGGTTCCTTTTCACAACATGTATCCTTCCAGCTCACCGAGTCCTGACCTTACAAAGCAACAGTAATCATCCAATAGCCCCATTGGGCACAACAGGAATTTAAATATTGTTCATGTAACTGGTTTTTAATTGTTCTTTCCTTGATCACCTATTTTTGGAGATTAATAGGGTAATTGAGCATGTGATTAAGTGAGCTTTTGGCTCTTTTCTCATCCTTCCACAATATAAATCTTACTCAACTTCAAAATCTCACAGCTATTTTGAAAGTGAACTTTTCAAACCATTTACAGATTGTTAAAAGAAGATTATGGCCTTATATCTTCCTTCTAATTAATTAACTGTTTCAATAAGTAATACTGTATATTACTTAAATAGTCATTCCACTTTACAGTGTAATAATAATAATAATAATCCTTGCATTTGATATAGCGCTTTTCACGTCGGGAGGACGTCCCAAAGCGCTTCACAGAACACACTGTAAAGTGAATTGACTGTATATTTGTGGGCAAACGCGGCAGCCAATTGCGCACAGCAATGTCCCACAAACAGTCGTAGATTGAAAATGACCAATTTAATTATTGTTTTTAATTAGTGTATCCTGTGAAACACTCCAAGATGTCCTCCTGATGAGAAAGATATCAAATGGAAGCATTATTATTATTGTTTATTGAGGGATGAGGAGAAATGAAGTTGAGATACTGATCAGCCATGATCTTATAGATTGGTGAAACAGGCTCCTATGTTTCTGTTCCTATGTTCCTATTATTGTATAATAATGGACATATTAGACCATAAGACCATAAGACTTAGGAGCAGGAGTAGGCCATTCGGCCCCTCGAGCCTGCCCTGCCATTTAATAAGATCATGGCTGATCTTCTAACCTAATTCCATTTACCTGCCCTATCCCCATATCCCTTAATTCCTCTATCCTTTAGAAATCTATCAACCTCAGTCTTGAATATGTTCAAGGACTGAGAATCCACAGCCTTCTGGGGTAGAGAATTCCACAAATTCACTACCCTCTGAGTGAAGGAATGTTTCCTCAACTTAGTTCGAAAAGGCTGACCCTTAATCTCGAGACTATGACCCCTAGTTTTAGAGTTAATAATCAAATATTATTTTGATTAATTAACAAGGTGCATCATATAATTATCTCACATAAAGGAACTCTGAGCATTTGAAAAAATGATAATAAGAAGAAATGCTGAGTATAAAAATGTCACTGAAACAGGGCCTTTTTGGAGGGAGGGGTCAGGATTGTGAGATTTTATTCCTGCCTTGGGGAGTACAGATTTCACATTTCTTTGCCAGCTGCTGGCCTAAAAAAATTAAAACTTGCATTTTAAAGTTAAAAAGCCATTCAAACATGGCTGCTGTCTCCAATCTGTGGGAGAAACCATTCTTCCTAAATTGTGGAGGAGGTTAAGTCCCAATGCTCTCATTAGACCCATTTTACAATCCATAAATAGTGCCTTAATTATCATAGGTAATATTTAGGAATATTAAATTTATGAACCCCACTTTCTTTAGAATTATTTGTAATGTCTTGTAATCACCCACCCTCTTGACTAGAAGGAGGGAGTTCTAAATTGAGGGTATGTAATGTATAGGATCGCTTCTTCACTAAGCAGTTACTCCACTATTCCAGGTCCCCAGCAAAAAAGTAAAACAGAGATTGGTTCTTTTGAAAAGGGTGGACTTAGTCAGTCTTTTGCTAATATTCACGTACTGTACTTGTGAATCGCTTGGGTCAGGATCAGTTATATACACCTGTTCAGAGTGCTGCTGTGATGAATAGAATATGATAATGCAGCTGTGATAATGCAGAAGAGTTACACTAAAGTAAAACCCTGTACACAGGGACAAGCCCTGAGCCAATACACTGAAAATAAGGGTCTGTGAAACCCCTTAATAACACCAGTATAGGAGAATATGTACCCATATGTGTATGTGTTGAAGTTAAACAGATTATGATGATAACACCAGAAGGGGGAAAAGAAAACAAATGATTGATTTTATTTTAAAGTGAGCATATCAAAATCAGAACTGCTCAAAGTCCACACACAGAAGCATACAAACACTACTTCTTTTCAAACTGTAGATTTCTAGATTTTCTTTTTTGAAAAAAGTATATTTTAAAAGTAAAAAAAGAATGACAGCAGTAACTTTCAGGAGTATTTTTGTTAGTCACTTTGTCCCTTAATTATTGAACGGACAGAATTAATCCTGTTTACATCACTTAAATTATCATAAGCAAAGTAGGAGCTGATTTATATTTTGTCCAGTCAAGCTTCCTCCTAAACACCAGATTGAACCCAAGCAGTCAATCTGGAAATTATTTTATTAATCATAATCAGAATATTACTTACATTCTTTAACGTCCATTTGAACAGGCAGACAGTACCTCGATGTAATATCTCACCTAAAAGACGCCACCTATACCAGTGCAGCACACCTCCAGGTGCGTGTAAGCTTTATATGAAGGATAAGGAATAAGGAGGTGACATTTCATAACTGATTCATATCACATCCCCAACTTCAGCCTAATCTTTGGTGACTGCCATTGTTGTCTGTGATCATGAATATCATCATTTGGAGTGAGGCCAATGAAGTGTCACTAAAATGCTGCTCTCTGCAATCAGAGACAACAATGTCAGCACTGAAATCTTTGAGTGCAACCAATTTAGCAAAGCAAGGTCTTCATCCCCCAACATTGGTACAATGGTCAGGACTAAAGACAGCACAAACATTTAACACTGTTTTTGTTGTTTGCAATCACCTCAGTATGTATTTTTAAATCATTCTGCAGTATACTTATTGAGTCCCGCTTCACAGAGTACCAGTTTCAAGTACATGGCAGTAACTTAGTGCATAATTACCCCTCCTCCACCACCCCCATCCAATTTCTCCTTGCACCCATTAGTGAATTGTGTTGCTTGGCCTCTTGCTGCAATGCTGCAGCTGGGATCAGGAACTTGGAAGTAGTAAGATTAAACCTGTATTCTCCCACCCTTATCTTTCGGTGAGCTGTGCTAACTTGGCATTCACTTGACATTTATCCTCATGACTTTATTCTTATCCCATATTCTTGTGTTTGTATCAGAGATGATACTCTTATCAACTCATATTTGTTCTTACATAGGAGAAAAATTGGTAAGCAACTCAGACATTTATACCTCTCCCTCATAGTGCTGTCCTTTATTTCTGTTTGATTTTCCTTTTTTTCGTATTGAAGGAAACATATGAAATAACCTTGCCCTTCCTGGTGGCTTTGTTATCCTCTCAAAGAGTAGTCACCCCAATTCCAAGGGTGTAATTGTTTTGCAGATAGTCATCCATCTTGTGTTGAAGCATGTCAATAAATTATGCAGCAGGTTTGTCATAGAATCAGGACTGTTGACTCCAAAGTACAAAGTCAAGCAGGAGAATAAGCTTAAAGCACAAACTGACAGAATAATCATATTGATCCCTATACCTGGTAGCCTCCAACCAAATTCTTTGAAATCAGTATTGCATCAATTTTGGCCTATGAATCATGAGCGGCAGAATAGAATAAGCAGTCGTAACCCACAGAGAGCAGAGAGATTCCATAAACCATCAATAGCTTAGAGTTATTCAAGATTCTGAAGTTCACTTTGATCAGTTGAGATCATCACTGCTAGCCTCTCGTAAATCAAATTCAAGATTATCTGGGGCTATAAAGTAACATAGAATCATATTTTCTGAACATGTAGAATTGCAGGTCACATTAGAGACTTGTGCAAAATTAATTTGGTCTCATCTGCAGTATTTTGTATAATGTAACCCATTCTTCAATAAGGAAACCCTTTAAACTTGTTGCTCGAGGACAACTCCGCGTGATACATTTCTGATTACCAGAAGGAGTCCCTACTTGTGCAACTTACATTTCTTATTAAGGAATGCCAATATAAAATATCACAAATTAGACCCCACTGTTTGCAACAAAATATTCTATGTTAAAAAAAAATGCTGACGTGTAGGAATGATTGCATCTGCAAATTAGTATTTGGTGATAAAACGTGTGGTTGCATAGGGACAAATCATCAAGTACATGAAATGTAGATGTCTTGATGGTGGAAACCTTGGGACATTAATTACAATTCTTGGAGTTTATCCATGTGGACTCTTGGGAACTTGGGGGAGGGCAATCCCTGTGGAAGTCATCATTTACGTCGCTAAGAGTTTTTCCTGGCGTCCAGGGATAATTTCTGCTACTTTTTTCACAACTGGCTCTTTATCAACCCCAATATCCTAAGCATTCATTACATACAGAACATTTGACTGAGGAGCATAGATTTTTAAAAAAACTCTAGCACTGCAGCACCACTCACAGGACAAGTTTGCTTACTGCTATCTACAATCCACCATTTTTTGTTTGAAATATTAAATTTGTGTTCCTTTTAAAGTCATTTTATACTGCATTTATACTGCAAAATTGGCAGAGAATTGAGGATGATTTTACAATTCTCCACCAAAATATGCAGTACAAATGGAGATTCAGCCAGAGGGAATGAATTACCTTTAGATCCCCTTTCTCACACCAACTTTTAACGTTTGAGTTAAACTGGTATTCCATGAATAAAGATCGAAATCTACAATGTTCAATGGTGCCACATGTTGGCTCAATGACTGTTCCAAGACATCAGCATGAGCAGGAGTTTGACAATGTGCTGGTACAATTGGGGTGACAACATTCAAATTAAATGTCACATTTTTCATCCTAGTTTATAATAGCAAGATAGTGATTAATAATAATTAATTATAATTATTATTAATTATTAAGCAGACAACGGCTACATCACCTTTCTCGTGAGAAAGGCCCCCTAAAGGCTACCAGAATCTGGCTTTGTATTTTGGCTTTTGCTGATTATCTAGATTCAAATGTCAGTGTTGTTTGGACAGCGGGCTTGAATCTCAAAATCATGAATTGCAAAACAGAAGTTGTGAAAACCCACAGGAAATCTGTGGGGAAAAATTCCACCTTGGTCAAGATTTATTCTATTTTCTTAAAATCTCAGTGTTCAAAATTTAGTATTTTTTTAATTCAGTCTCAATGTTGAAGTTGTTTTTGTAATTTTTAAAATAACGTTGGTTACTCTGAAATACTGCATAAGAAAGACAATGCAAATTTACATTTCCACAGTGCCTTTCAAATTGGGAGGATATCTCAAAGTGCTTAACAGTTGGATACCCAAGCTGATAGTGGGAGCCGAAGGGGTCGGGGAGGGCAAAGATAACCAAAAGTGAGGTCAAAGACAATGGCTAAAAAGTAAATTAAGACACGTGTGGAATTTCTACCTCCTCTTTCACGAATATCACATTATTTAGTCTATTATGCTTTAACAGGAATTTGGAATCCCAGAACTGCACACCCTCATGGCATTAATCCTCTCTAAATTATTGAATTTGAGGAACATTAATTTAGATGAACTAGATTTAATTCATTTACATCCATTTATGTTATCAAAGTGAAGTCACTTTAGGGTATTATTCTGCTCCAGTCACTAACTGGAGTGAATCCCTTGATATGTACTTATAAATGGAAAATCCTATTACAGATGTATATTGAAAGATTTGCTAAACATAGTGAAACAAAGCAGAACTTAAAGGCCCCTTAGTGTACCTGGCTTGCACCAACACCTCAAGTTCTTAACCTAAAATATTGGATTCGATAGGAACAAAGATACGAGCATGAGTCACATCGACACAGCAATGTCTTCTAAAGCCCTGATTTCCATCACAAAAATTGAGGCAAGATCCTGAGAGGATTTAAGTGCTGATTTATATGGTAGTTGGGCCTACATGGTGTTGCTTTCACAATTGTATAAGTATCACTCTTATTTCTCAACATTCAGAAATGTCTCTATTCCGATACCGCTCCCAACTAACCAGCAGAGTGATTTAAAAAAACTGGGGTAATTGCAAGCGAGAGGACTTGGGTTCAACTCCAAGGCGGGGCAAAACCATAGGCTGTTTGCCTAGCAGTGAGTAGGTAATGAGCTTGTAATGAGACCGCTGACAAGATGGTATCAAAATGTTTTCAAGTCATGAATCAAATCAAATCAATGTGCAGAGGTTTGATGGGGAGAAGACTTCAATTCCATAGCCATTCTTTTGGATTGGATGAAAATATACCATATTTCATAACAGATTGAATGGGATCAGATAGAATGCGGTCCCGACATTTCCAAATTTCATACTCTCATAGCACAAACTTTAAAGAAGCATTTTCTTCTTCTCCGACCTACTATCTCCCTACTTACCTGCCCGTACTCTCCGTTCCTCTGGCTCCAGTCTGCTCCACATCCCCCGCCCCAACCGCCCTACCATCGGTGGCCGGACCTTCAGGCTCTCAGACCCTAGGCTCTGGAACTCTATCCCCCAGTGCCTTCGCCGCCTCCTCCCTTTCCTCCTTCAAGGCCGGTCTCAAGACCTTTCTCTTTGATCGTGCCTTCAGCTCCCCTCTCGACTCTCTAGCCCCTCCTCGCTCCCTCCCTTCCCTCCCCTCACCCTGACCATTTCCCCCCTGCTCGGGACCCGACCCAACTCTCCACCGCCTTGGGACGTCCTCCCGACGTGAAAGGTGCTCTATAAATGAAACCTTGTTGTTGTTGTTCTTTACTTTTGAAAAATGAATGCTTTAACTTGCATTTATTTTGATCATATAAAAAGTTAATCAATGTTGATCTCCTGCACTTGGTCATCTTTTTTTAAACTTATGTTGGCAAAGCCTTGGAGAAAGTCACCTACTGATCCTCTTGACTGGAAATTGATGTTTGTCACATGGAAAACAAAATACCTGGAATTAAATTCTATTTTACTAAAATATTGCAAAGCATGTTTTAGTTGCATTTTACCAGCTGTGTTTCATATAAAACAAATTATTACAATGTAAAATAGAATATATCTGCTACAAAATGTTGCCTTGTTGGCTGCTCTATGGCTGGAAAACATTTTTACAAGTTTATATATTTTTCCAAGATTGATTATATTATGTTTCTTTATTTAATTTTGAAGGTAATTTAAGCAACTTGTGATTGTTGCAAATAGTTATTTCAGAAAATAATCATAAAAAAAGTTTCCTTGTAGCATTAAAAGTGTCCGTGCTAGGAAATAGAACTAAATTTTCAGGAAATACTCAACATATGTAAAAGTTTGGGGAAGTTAACTAAAGTGTGTGTATTTTAAACAGTAAACACATGCTGAGCTTTTCTGGTGATTTGATTCCAGAATGAAATTGATATTTATAAATCTCTCACGCAATGACAGGAAGGAAGAAATTGGAAATCAAATGACTTCTCGAGATTATTAAAAATGAATGAAAGACTGTATGAGTTTGGAGATGAAAATTAAAGTTTGACATTGAATTTCTTTCTTAAATTGTGTTCTTTTTTCTTTTCATTAGTGTGGTGGGTTGACTTGATAACACAAGTGAATCTGTTCTTTCTCAGAAATCTAATTTGAAACCATAAGTAAATGATGAAGAAATTAAATAGAATTAATGTGGATTGTGTGTAAAATTCTGTTTAGGCTTTTAGGAGAAAATATTTTCATGATAATAATAAAAAATACTTTCTGTTTTGAAGGAACAATCATACACTATGTTATATTATATTTTGGAAATAGAACAAAAGGCATTTAAAGGAATGTGTTGAATGAAAGCTGAAATGTTGGAAATTTTGAATTGTTTGAATCAGGGGGTGAATTGCGAAGTGAGAAAGCAATGAATGATTTATATGGATGGGAACATTGCCTTGATTCTGAGGTTAGGTTTGAAGTGATACGCCTTGAACAAATCTCATTAAACCTTGGCCAGAAGATTTTATTATCTCTATCTTTTTTAAGATTTATATGTGCAAGTGGTAACCTACCCAATGAAAGGGCACAATTTAAACTAACAGACCACATTTCAATTTGCTCAGATAATGGAAACTCCTAAACAATTTCTCTTTGATCTAATATCCTTCTTCAGCTGAAGATTCAGCTCATATTTCTGTTTGTTCCTTGTACACCCTTTCTGTTTGTCAATCTCACCTGACTCAGCAATCTACAATAGTGATCAATGATCACAACAAATGAATTAAAATTAAAATAAGTAATAATAAACCTTGCATTTGATTTAGCATCTTATCACATTGTTGAAACTTCTCAAAGTGCTTCACATGATTTTACTATAAAGTGTAGTGACAGTGTTTTTGGTAAGCAATAACCAACTTGCACAACAATGTCCCATAATCAGCTATGAAGCAAATGACCATCATATCTGAGGGATTGTTTGTCAGTACATCAGGAGAAACTCTCTTCTCTTTTTGAATAGTATCCTGAGATCTTTAATGTCCACCAGCAAACAGTTAGAACCTTGGTTTAATGTCTCATCCATTCGATAAGATCATGGCTGATCTGTACCTCAAGTTCAATTATCCGCCCTTGCCTCATATCCACTAGTACCCTGGTCTAACTAATATCTATCCATCTCAGTCTTAAAGATGTGAATGGATGCAGCATCCACAGCCTTTTGGGGAAAAAAGTTACAGATTTCCACTACCCTTTGGGTGAAAAACTGCCTCCTAATTTCACTCCTAAATGGCCAGCTCTAATTGTAAGATTATAACCTTTGTTCTGAATTTCCCCCACCAGAGGAAATAGTTTCTCTGTTCCTACCCTATCAAATCGAATTTATCAACAATCATTGGTAATAATCATCACTTTACACCTCACATTTTTTTAAATTCAAATTAATTTCTTCTCTGGTTTAGAGCGAGTGATATTTCTGAGTTACTTTGCTTTCCTATCGTACCTCTATTTTTCTTCATTACTTATCTCATAAACAATTCCTTTTCACTCCATTCTGTTTCGTGTTAACGCCCATGAATCACATTTATACTTGTTTCCTTTTACTCCTCCAGTCCACACTTCATTGTTAGTGTTGTGTTTCTTCAAATCTGCATATTAGCCTACACTAGTTCTGTTTTACAATAGATGGTGCATGAATCAGGAAATGGTCTGAGATTGGAATAAGATTAATCGAGTCAACCGGAATCACTGCAACCAAAGGTCCAGACATAGGGACACTTCGGTGTGTGAATTTTTTGGATAGATCTGGTCTGGTCTTCCATGGTCATCAAACCGTTAAGTTAATTTAAAACAATAATTACAACAGCCTGATCTCTGCAGAATAAAAAAAATGCCATTATAGTGCCTGCTGGAACCTTTCCAACCAATTACTAGTTGGCTCAAGTAAAACAAAGCTGTGACAACCTTGGCAACAAACAACAGAAGTGTTAAAGCAGCAAACGTAACAGATTTTTCACACCCTTAAATAAGCTTAAGCAGTATTTAGAGTGTAAATATGGTTCAATACAGCTGCGAGGTGCTAACTGGAGACATGGCACTTGGCCATAGTTGGCAAGAAAAATAGAAGGGTCGATAACCCTGCTTTCATTCACCTACTAATGACTAGCGAGAGAGTGGAAACTGGCTGTGGCTGGGTGTCAATCAGTACAACTGGCTGGACACAATTGGTGTCCAGCCAGTTGTATTGATTGACGAAAGCATGTGGTGCCAAACAACCCTATAGAGGGAAAACAAGAGAAAAATTATTAAACTTTAAAATCAACAATTGAATTCCAGGTCTGGATTCAAATCAGTCTGAATCAAGAGAAAAGGAATATAATTCTTTAGACTGAGCATGTCATCAGGATAGTTGGAAATCCTTTGTGCCTCTGGAGAAAAATGACAATTTCATAATTTGTCTCCGCATTCGCTGCACTAATCTTACTTAATTCTTCAACCATACCTATTGATTCTAAACCTATGTTTGCTTTGTTCCCAACCATATAACAATGTGAAGAGGGAAACTTAATTTATATGATCTGTTTCACATCCCATGAGGACAGGAAAAAACATTTACTTTAATTTGGTGCACATATTCATTTAGTTTATGCACAGAACATTGAAAACAAGTTATTTATGAACCATGCAATCATTCTAAACTACAGTTTTGTTGAACGTTCTTAGACAGATCAATGGACTCCCTAAAAACTTTGAATGGGCTACAACTGAATGACTACGACTAGTAGACTTCACACCCATTATGTTTATACTGTAGCCTCTGTGAATTGCATTGCTCCTAAAAGCACCTCCTGCAAACAACAACAATAGAATTACATTTATACAGCAGCTTTCACATCGGGAGTAAGTCCCAAGGTGCTGGACAGTAAGTGTTTCAGACCCGAGCTGGTGGTCGAGATCGTGGAGGATGGAGGGCAGGGGGGAAGGAAGGTGATCGAGGGCACGGTCGATGAGGAGGGTCTTGAGATGGGTCTTGAAGGAGGCAATGGAGGAGGCGAGGCAGAGGGACTGCAGGATGGAGTTCCAGAGGGTGGGGTAGAGTTGCTAGAGGCTAATCCACCAATGGTGAGGTGGGCCAAGCGAGGAATGTGAAGCAGGCCAGAGGTGAGGGAAGGCAGAGCAGGTCATGGCACGGATGTGGGGTAGAAAAGTTTGTTGAGGGTCAAACAAAACACCAAGGGCCAGACTGGCTTAGTAAGGTGGAGTGTGCATCCTTGGATGGTGATGCTGTCACCTGAGTTGTGGAGGTGCTGACGGGAGCCAATCAGGAGAGCCTCGGTCTTGTTGACGTTCAACTGAAGAAAGTTAGCTCTCATCCAGGACTTGATGTCTGACAGACATTTTCTCAATGGTCCTGGCATCAAGGGTGGAGGCAGAGACATAGAGTTGGAAAGGGAGGAAGCAAGGCGAAGGCACTGGGGGATAGAGTTCCAGAGCCTAGGGCCTGAGAGGCTGAAGGCCTGGGAGTATATAGATATTGAAGAAGAGGAGACCAAGGACAGAGTCCTGACGAACGCCGCATGAGTAGGTGCAGCGGCTAGAGGAAAAAACATTTGTGGAGATGAAGTGGAGACAGAGGCAGTATCAGGAGATTGCTTCAGGCAAAATTTATGCTGCCTCAGCCCTTATGTTTAGTGATCAATCATTGTGATTTTAGAGGCATTTCTTGGCTACATGAATAGCTTTTTTCTATTGTTTAGAATTATTACCAGACTGGATGTTGTTTACTCAAAATGTTCAGACTGGGCAGCTAAGTACTGTAATTCAGTTCCAGGTTTCAGTGATTTTAAAGTTTTGACAATTCCCTCCAGCTGCAATCTATCATTATGAGCTTTTGTTTGTGATCTATAATAATGATGAAGGAATGTCTGCTCAAATACTCATGAAATAGGAAGACTGCCCACACAATGGCCCAGAGCTCTGTCGTGAGTACAGTTTTGCTCTGTTTGACAACACCCAGCTTGTGTGGGCATTCACTATCTCTTTATTGTTGCATATCTGCCCAAGGACCCATCCAATTTCATTTTTAAGATTTTCGAAAATCTGGGATTGTAACTTCTACTCTAATAAAACCTGTCATAGAAATTGAAAGCATCAAGACAATCTGCCCACCAAAAGGGCATATTTTTCTTGGTGATATATTGCTGTTGAGCGGTGTGTTCAACTATATTTTTAAAAAGCTGCCTCTGATAGGTGTAGAGTTCAAGAAAACCCCCTAGAGTGGCTTGTGGAATTGGCCAACATTAGTTGACAGACTGTATTTTATTGGGATCGGTTTAAAACAACCGTAATAAAATAATAATAATCCTTGCATTTGATATAGCACCACCACATCAACGAGAAGTCTCAAAGTGCTTCACAGAATGTACTGTAAAGCAATGTAACTATGTTTTTCTGACAAATTGACATATTCATTAACTGAAGCTATACTCTGTCCTTGCAACTTTGAAATGACCGTTTAAAATATTGATCAATAGAATTCATATAAATAGGAATATTTTCCAGATAATTATGTTTGTTGCAGTTGGAACATTAGTCAGCCTCATGGGTATAATTGTAAAGTGATAGAATCCTTGTTGTGTAACAAAAGATTTCTTTATCTGCAACCTGTTCAATTATTTTCACTTGCAATGTACAAGACAAAGGATCTATTGAAAATATAGTGATATACCAAGGTTATCATAATTTTACTGCAATAGAATTAACTTCCTAGACATAATGGGTAAACAATTCTAACACCTTCTTGCAATCAATACAGAAACAGGCTAAGCACTAGAATTTGTATTGATACGGTACTGTAATATCTTGCCAACTAGCTTCTTAAGCTATTTTTTATATCTGCTGTAACATTGAAGAATAATCAATAATAATAATAATCCTTGCATTTGATATAGCTCTTTTCACATCTTCTAAATGACTCAAAGCGCTTCACAGAATAGACTGTAAAGTGAATCGACTGTATATTTGTGGGCGAAATGCAGCAGCCACAAACAGTCGTGGATTGAAATGACCAATTTGTTATTGTTTTTTTTGAGGGATTATTATCAGGCATATGGAGAAAGGAAACTTGCCCAAGGTTTTACCCTGCCGGGAATCAAACCCAGGTCTCTCGCTTGCAAAGCGAGTGCTCTAACCACTGAGCTATAGGACTCCTCAGTACCCTCAATGCCCTCACTTTCAATACCCTCACTCTCACTTTCAAATCTCTTCACACCCTGGCACCTACTCACCTCTCTGATCTGCCCACATCTCGCTCCACTACCTGCTGTCTTTGTTTATCTGTCTCAGGTCTTCTGCAAGTTCGTTATCCCCTCCTCTCCACTATTGGTGGTAAGGCTTTTAACCACTATGCCCTGAATCTCTGGAACCCTTGACTCAATCCTTCTGTCTTGCCCCCTCTTTGCCCATCTTCAAAACACATATGAAGGCTTTCCTCTTCACCTCCCTGCCTTTCCCGCTCGCCATCAAACAACAACAACGTGCATTTATATAGCATCCCAGAGCGTCAAACACTGTTGTGTGAAAATTGGTGCTATACCACACCTCTGTTAAGTGCTCCAAGAAACTACCTGCATGAGGGGTAGTATACAAATGCAAGTTGTTATTTTTGTAATATCATGGAACATTCCCATTTGAGCAGGACAAACTCCTATTGGTAAGATTCAGCAGAATTGATGTTATGTTGAACTACATCTTGATGTATTGATGAACTGATGCAATATTATCACTGGTGGTGGAGTGAATATTCTTGGTGCACAGTAAATTATTTATCTGGGCACATGTCATTCAAATTTTAAACAAATTCTAATAAATGCCTCACATATGAGGCATTTAGATAATAACTTCTAGAACAAAATTGAATTGGCATCTATAGACTTTGTTCCTTTATTGTTGGAACAACAGTGACATAAATGTGGTTTTCAGTTCTAAAATAGGGTAATTATATCCTGCCTGTTCTTGTGGATATTAAAGATTCCATCGCACTATTTGAAAAGAAAAGGGAGTTTCTCCTGTTGTCCTGGCCAACAATCCCCCAAATAAAATTTGGTCACATTTGCATGGCTGTTTGTGGGATATTGCTGTGTGCAACTGACTGTCGTGTTTCACACACAAAATACAATCAATCCATTTTACAGCATATCCTGTGAAGTGTTTGATGATTGATTTGCAAGTTATGTTATCCATATGTAAATGAACAAGCAAGTTACTGGGTAGCTTTAATTATATAATTAATAAATAATGAAAATAGATTCCATGATGATTGTTTGCCAATTACATATGAAAAGACCTATTATTCCCTCTGTACATATGTATTTACACATAATTCACACAACCCACAATTTACAGAACTGAAGTAGCACTGCATTGTTTGCATTGGCAGGGTAAAACCTTGCTCATGTTTCCTTACTCAACATGCCTGATAATAATCCCTCAAGAAAAAAAACAATATAATTTGGTCACTCAATCCACGCCTGTTTGTGGGACACTGCTGTGCACAATTGGCTGCCGCATTTCGCCCACATAATATACAGTCAATTCACTTTACAGTGTATTCTTTGAAGCACTTTGAGACATCTAGAATATGTGAAAAGCGATATATCAAATGCAAGGATTATTATTGTTGGAGGTGCCATTCTTCAGATGAGTCATTAAATCAAGAACCTTTCTATCTATTCAGATGGATGTTAAAAAATTCCTTGGTATTACTTGAAAAGAAAAAGGAGTTTCTCCCTTTGTCCTGACCAACAGATCCCCCAGATAAAAATTGGTCATTCACTTCATGGTTGTCTGTGGGATATTACTTTGAACACATTGGCTGTCATGTTCACTTGCAAATACAATCCTATGTTTTGCAGTAACATTTTGTGAAGTACTTCGAGACATCAAATCAAAGAGACATAAAAAGTATTATAAGTTGAAGCCCTTTTTTCAGATAGGTATTTAATGATATTATATTTAGTGTCCAATCCATATTAATGATCCTGACCTCAGATAATTTTAATTCCAGTTAGCAATTGAGTCGTAACTCTTATTGAGGGTAATTTAGGTTTGCAATTTATTGGCACAATTGGCGATTCAACCTGAATCATTGGAATTGGATAAACAACTGGTCAACAAAATACTAGAGGATGTCAGGAAAAAGCTGGAAAATGGGACAAACAAAATAAGGGGATGACGAGACATAGTTGGGCTTCAAGAAACTAGGTAGTATTTTGACGTAAAGGCTTTATTGGCAAAAAGAATAATGCATCTGTATATGCTTCGAAGAAAATAAAATACCTTCTTTGTCCAAATTATCTTTTTATTTTTCCTATTGCTGTTTGCTTCAGAATTGTATTTTGTGGCAAAGAACCATCTGTTTCTGTAGAGACATAAAAAATGATACTTGCAATATATGTCTGGAACAGTGAGACCATTCTTGGCTTCTTTATGGTGCCATCATTTGGTTACATCAAACTATTTTCAGACAATCAAAAAACTTCCACATCACCATGAAACAAGGGGAAAGTTTAGTTATGTCAATAAAGAATTTGCTATCATTCTTTTGATGGTCTGTGAAAATGATGAAGAGGAAGAACAGGATCTACATTGATGTTTTTTTTTGCGCCCTCATCAACACATGTTGCATCCTCTATATTTTCCTAACTTGGATCGTACAGACAATTTTGGTTGTGAAGGTGTAGCAAAAATAACTCTTGCTGGTAAAAACATATTAAAATAGTTTTAGTAACATAATTTGTATACACCAGCAGCTCAGATCCCTGTACAAGTAACAAGATATTGCCTTCCTGAAAGAATTCCTTCAAATAATCCTGTATAGTGTTAGAGAAATAGAAAACATAAATTGTCAGCCAATTCATCCAATCAATTTAGAGAAAAAANGTGAAGAGAATACAAATTCACACCAGCCAAATCCTTCAGCACAATACTCAATGGTATCGCTTAAATCATAAGAATGTGGTAACAGTGGGATTGGAACCATATTTTCTCCCAAAACAAAGTCAATAAGGACAACTGCATACTTCCCTATGGAGCAATCTATGAATTCTTGGTAGGAATAGCTATGTTCACTAGAAATAGTGGATTTGTATGAAACTTAAACAGTGGGGACAAGCAATTGCTTATCAAATCTGCAATATGTGTGGATAAAAGCAGTAGTAAATTACCGCATGAAAAGTGTTTCTCTGCTAATTTATTGCCTGAAAGGTGGATTACTTTTTGGAAAATGTAATTTTCCAAATTTCTGCTAAATTGTTTCTCTTTCACCAGATTTTCAGTTATCTTTTCCTTACCACCCCCAGTTTGAGTGCCCAGCCAGCACTGTCAAGCACTTTGAAATGACCTATTGAAGTGAAAGGTATTATAGAAATGTAAATTGTGTCATATAAGATACTTGAGGGCGTGACCTAGGAATTAAATGCAACACTTTTGATAGAGCAATTTACAGTTTTTCATTTATCTAGATTGGAGGTGAAGATGATGGTGGCAGGTCATACAAGTAATGCAGAATGGTGGTCGGATGCCTCGAATTTTATACAGTAGTTTAAAATGCATTAACGTTGGTTCATTTAGGCATCATGATTATCTAAAACCAGTACAGGATACATACTTCCTTGCATTCAGCACGAGGTGCGACCAGAAACACAAACAAGTTGTACGTCAACCTTCCCAGCAAGCTGTCAAATGCCTTATCATCATGTCAAGTTAACAAGCATTTGACAACCTGGCTGGAAAGTTAGTTCCAATAAATGCAAGTGACCCAAAGTTTCTAATTTAAGGCGTAGCACAAATAAGTACTTTCACGAGTAAATCTCAAGAGATTTCCTAATGTGAACCCAAGTTCTGAGTTCATTAGACAATCCAAACTCAGAAGAGCCCTGAAAGTGAAGTTATAATATATTATAGAATATATTATAATGTATATTATACATATAATATATTATATATATATCCACTTCAGCTTCCCTTAGTTACAATATTCGATTCCTGGAGAGAATTTTATGATGATTAGTCCAACATGCAAATATCAGTGTGTGTGTATGTTTGCCTGTATGTGTTTAAACCTCTGTGTATCAGCTTAGCTTATTTGTTAGTGTTCTTGCCTTTAGATCAGAATATGATCGGTTTAAGTCCATTGTCAGGTCTTGAGCTGGTATTGCAGGCTATTACTCCTGGACAAAACTGGTAAATTGCTGCACTGGTGCAAATTGCTGCAAAACCCAACTGTGCAGCGCCTTGGGACGTCCTCCTGACGTGAAAGGCGCTTTATAAATGGAATCTTGTTGTTGTTGTTATTGTGGTGCCATTTTTCAGATGAGATGTGAAACCAATGTTCTATATGCCTGCTCAGGCGGACATTGAAGATCGTACTTGAAAGAGAAGGGAGTTTCTCCTGGTATCCAAGGTAACATCGTCCAGATGAATTGGTCATTCACTTAATGGTGCTGTGTTTTTCTACCAAAACAGTCATTACACTTTGACAGTTATTATACTTTGAGAAATTTTGAAGTAATTTAATAAGTCACCAAGTTCTATCTTACATCAAGGTTAGTATCTGTTTTTATTCTACCTTTACTCCTTTTTCTAAAGATTGTTCTAAAGGCTTTTTCACTTCAAAATGTCTCAAAGTGCTTCACAACTATTGATTTACTATATATCATTTTATAAATCATGCAAGTTTGTATATCATAACATAACATTAATTTTAGAGCAAGCCCAATGAACCTAATATCTGGTTTATGAAAACTCTGAAATAAGTTTGCCTTCAAATACACAGTCACTACATTTCACAGTAAAATCATACTCTTTGAGATGACATTATAAGGCAATAAATGCAAGGATTCTATTATATATTATTACTGATATCAGTTAATATCCAGATAGTTATGTAATTTTCCAACTAACCAAACAGCAATTTAAATAATAATAAATAATAATAATCCTTGCATTTGATATTGTGCTTTTCATGTCTTCTAGATGTCTCAAAGCGCTTCACAGAATATACTGTAAAGTGAAGCGAAACGCTCACAAATAAACTTAGT
Source organism: Callorhinchus milii (assembly GCF_018977255.1). NCBI lineage: Eukaryota > Metazoa > Chordata > Chondrichthyes > Chimaeriformes > Callorhinchidae > Callorhinchus > Callorhinchus milii. The sequence goes on from NW_024704745.1 coordinate 31,969,730, forward strand.
TGCAAGCCGAAATTAAATACAATATAATGCAAAATTACATTTGTACAGTGCCTTTCATGTCGGTAGGACGTCCCAAGGCTCTGAGCAGTCAGGGATTTGGACTTGAGTGGGTGGGAGGGAGAGGAGAATGTTAACTCTCTGAATGCTGGGTTTGAGAGACGCTTCACAAATACTGTTAACTCAATCTGGTATCCTCCCTCGAACCAGTTCTCAAAAACTGCGCTCCATGTGCAGAAATTCAAATCGTTGAACATCTTCATCTGTGTCTTGATGAGTGAGGAAGGGAGACTCACATCCACAGCCAGTCAATAATTATTACATAGGTTTGCATAGAACTTTACAGCGCGGAAACAGGCCATTTGGGCCAACTAGTCCATCCTTGCTGGTGTTTATATTCTGCATGAGCCTCCACCTCTATTAATTTGCTCTCCTATACTTCTCTATTCCCTTCTTTGTCTTGAATGCATTATTGCGGTTTGACTTTAATTTTTTGCAATGTTATTATTGTCACTGATGCGAATGATCACACCACATGTTGCATTTTCACTCCAAAATATCAGGAAAGTGGACAACACCAAAACAAATCCAGACTCATCGTTATTTCAAATCCAAATATTGACTCTTATTTAAACTCAACAATCTTCACTGAGCAATGTTGCTTATTGTCATCTGGGCAAAAAATTATATCTCACCACTGGCAGCATTGGTTCTGTAACTACTGGACTCCTTGTCATTGGTAATATTTATATTATCAATGACAAGGACAGTGATGCAATATCAATAATCCCAGATATTATCTAACACTCAACTGAAGGAAGAGGTAAGGTAATGGAAGGAAGCACTGGATAAATATAGTTTAAAAAATAAATGAGAAAACTGTAATGAAAGTGAAGCTAATTTAATTGCAATTATTTTGCCACTAGAGGACACTATAGGCCTACTGAGTCAGAGTATACTGTACTGTAAAAATGCAAACCCAGCAGTCTGAGTTAATCTGTTTCCACTTATTAACCATTATGTTTGAAACTGTAAATCCATTTCTATAACAATACTATAAATACTTTTGAAATATGTGGTCATGTAACATGCCAACTTTCACTATGAGGCCGCTGAAACTCTTGTTCATGCCTTCATCACCTCCAGGCTCGACTATGCAAACGCCCTGCTTGTCGGCCTTCCCAACTCCTCCCTCCACAGGCTGCAGATAATCCAGAACTCTGCAGCCCGTGTTCTCTCCCGCACCAAATCCGTGACCCCATCTCCCCCATTCTCGCCCGACTCCATTGGCTCCCTATCCTTCAGAGGATCCAGTTCAAGATCCTGGTCCTCACCTACAAAGCCCTTCATGGCTTCACCCCACCCGACCTCTGCAACCTCCGAACCCCCTATCAACCCGCCTGTTCCCTCCGCTCAGCCGGCTCTGGCCTGCTCCACGTCCTTCGACCCACCCGCCCCACCATTGGCAGGAGAGCCTTCAGCCACTCTGCCCCCAACCTCTGGAATTCCATCCCCCAATCACTCCGCATCGCCCCCTCCTTAGCCTTCTTCAGGGCCCACCTCAAGACCTTCCTCTTTGACCATACCATCGCCACCCCGCTTTCCCTCCCCTCCCTTCTCCCCCCCCTGACCCCAGCTCCGATCTGAAATGCTGTACACTTTCCAGCACCTTTGGATGACCTACCGACGTGAAAGGCGCTATACAAATGTAATCTTGTTGTTATTGTTGTTGTTGAGGCACTGAAAGAATGACCGCTTGAGCAAGGCAAGGCCCAAGATTTCATCTAGTCGTAGCCTTACAACTTTTTGGTTTTAAAACTCAAGTTCATGTAGAATTGTGTGAAATTGACATCAAACTCAGTCTCAATTACAAGTCAGTTCTGTTTTATAGCCGAAGGCGAGAAGAAATTTTGAGCCAATTAGGTCTAAAACATGATATTTGAAAATTAGATTTGTTGTGCTAATTCCATTTTCCAATTGGAAAGTATTGGATTATGAAATGTGTGGAAAAGTCTAAGAAAGGCCAGCAGCAAAACATCTTTTGCATCTACTGACTGTTTTCAGACTTTGCTTTTACTAATATTCACCAACTGGAAGACATAGACTAGAAATTGAAAATGAACATAATGATTCCATTTTCTGAATACAGTATAACCTTTAAAATCCCAATAAAGTCAAATGCATGCCTTAGTATTATTTACAATATAAATGGTGAAATGTTGTTACATAGAGAATAATAAATTATTCCTGTAGTTCAGTAGTAGAGCAAGCAAGAGACCTGGGTTTGATTCCTGGCAGGGCGAAACATGGGGCATGTTTCCTTACTCCACTTGCTTCTGTTTACTGAGCAGTGAGTAGGAACCTTAGTTAGTCAATTGGAGGATCACTTTTCCGGGGGTAATAATTCCTTCAAAAAATCATAATAATAAATTGGTCACTCAATCCACGACTGTTTGTGGGACACTGCTGTGTGCATTTGACTGCCGCATTTCGCCCACAAAATATACAGTCAATTCACTTTACGGTATATTTTGTGAAGCACTTTGGACATCTCAAAGACATGATAAGGCACTATGTCAAATGCAAGGATTATTATTTATTTATTATTAAATGTTTGGGAAGGAGCTATAAATCACAGGAGTGGGTTCTGATACCATCATGAGATTTAAACGGAGTATTTTGTGAGCATCACCCAAATTAGCACTTTGCTGCTGAGTCAGTTAATTGTTTTCCCCTTTTTGGGACTTTGTACTTATAGTCCAAGCTGGCACTCAAGTGTACAGGGAGCACTATATTGTTAGAATGGTACACTAAACTAAAGTCTAATTTGCCTGTTGATGTTAAAAATTCCATGAACCTATTCAAAAAGATTATAGAGTTTCACCTGGTGTTCTGGCCAATTCCAGATAGAAAAAAAACAATTTTTTCCTGTATTGGCCAATTCCAGAGAGAGAAAATAACTTCATGACTGTTTGGAGGATATTATTGTGTGCTAATTGGCTACTGCATTCATCTGCAAGTCACTGCACTTCACCTGCATGAAGCATTTTAAGTTATGCTGATGACATGATAAGGTGTTATATCAAATGCATGGATTATTCAGGAAAGTCTGAAATTCCACCCAGTCTTAGCACATGAGACCATTTTTTCTTGAAATTTAAGGCATAAAATTATGAAAATTTCTTAAATTTAATCTTAATTTGGAAATAATAATACTAGCAATGATAATAGTTCTTTATAAGAATAAATTGTTTCCAAAATAAACTGTATCTTAAGTATTTTCCACAAATCTGCTCTTGTTAAATTTTAAGACAAAATGGTCTTGCAGACAAAGACTAGGTAGAATTTTGTGTCTAATAGGTGTACACTGTTGCAATTCAATATTGCAAAAAGCTTGCAATGGCAATCAGGAGGAGAACCGGCCAAGAATACGAGTGGTTGGTCCATGAGTGGGGGGGAGCCTAATAAAGTTGACTTGTTTACCATGGTTGGCACCGTGGCTGGCATTAATTGCTTCTTCCGCAACACCTCTGAGCTTTACCTAATTTTTCCAATCAACAAGACAATTCATATGTTCATGCAACTGAAATTATAGTTTTGTGCCACTAGAGTTCACTGCGCACCCATCTCTCACATTTGTGCTTGATATGTTTGAAATTCTACCCCTGTTGTGTAAAAGAGTTGCATCAGACAATTTGAGTATTTTGTAAGTGAATAGAATCAGGAAAACAAAGTAGATCCATTGGATTTTTTTGCTACACCCTTTTGATGGATTAATTATTAAAAGCAGAAGTCAAAATTAGATACGGTTTTGATGACAACACCTTCTAGTGTTTCTGAAGAAAGCTATGACATTAGCTCTTGAATGACCACCTGTAATCTGTAAGACTAATGTGTTGATGATTCATTACCTTAAAAAGTGTGGACATTGCAGTAATCTTGTCAGATTTTTATGGGTTCCTGAACTTTAGTTCACTGCTCTGTTATGAGCAGGAGTAATGCAACATATTTTTATTCTGATGCAATGATTGCATTGTACAAACTCCAACTACAGAATTTGGATATGGTGTGAAAGCTGAATCACCATATTAGAAGATGCATTGGCTGCCTCATTTCCTGGAAATCAATTGATAATTGTTACCAGATAAAAATCCAGTTGTTCTGTCCCAATTATTTAGCCTTCAATGCAAATGTCATCACAAATCAACTACAAGGAGAGCACTGGCCATTTGTAACCACCTTTAAAAATTGCTGGCAGCACAAAACAGATTTTAAAAAATTTAACCGAACCTCTGAACTTCAAAGCATACATTAAAAATCTAATGAATACTCTAGAGAGGCTTCCAGGCTGTAATGGCTCTCACAATTTATGATATTATCTGAATAGTTTGATCAAAACACTGCTTGTAATCACTTCCAGGTATGTATTATTTTCCATACAAATACAATTTTCATAAAAAAGAACTTTAATTTCTGCACATTATTGTTATATCACTCATCGTTTTGTTTCAGTGTAAACAAATTATGTAAACAGTATCTACATTCATAGTTCTGATCATGAGTCAATGTAACACAAGTTATTTAACTCTATCAAATTCTAATTGACCACTAGATTCGCAGAATTTCTGTTTTATTCCGTATCTAGATGTGTTGCATGGATATATTGGGACACTGCAGTGCGCATTTGGCTGCCGCATTTTGCCCACAAATATACAATCAAATTCACTTTATAGTATATTCTTTAAAGCGCTTCGAGGCGCCTAAAAGACATGAAAAGTGCTATATCAAATGCAAGGATTATTATACCGTACACATCCTGTTCCTAGTATACACCAGTGGACTGGAATCAGAAAGGGCAGCAAAGGTCTATCAGAAGAACTTGATAGGGTATGCACATAGGTTCATGGCAGAGGTATGTGATCTTCAATATGGATAAATGCAAAGTATACAAATAGAGAGTTAAAATATGAAATGCACTTGCTCCATGGAGGTGATGGAACTTGCCAAAGGAGAAGCAGAAAGAGATCAAGGAGTGCATGTTGACACACCAATCATCATGTTAAACCTGTATGAGGCAGCAATAAACAAGACAATCAGATGCTGGATTGCCAAATCAATTGAGCTCAGATTCCCATAAGTCATGATTAGGCTCTGCACTTAGAGTATGACATAGAGTTTTGGTCACTGCAACATAAGAGGAGAGTTAGAGGAATACGGTACGAGCAACTAATAGACAAACTAGGACTCTGAAACCTTGAATGGAGATGTTTCAGTGAAGACTTATAGAGATGTATAATATTTTAAATGGGATTAGAAGGTGAACCCAGAATAGTACTATCATATGTGCTGAGACAGCAGAACAAGATTTAGAATTTCAAGAAAGACACCAGGAAATATTGCTTTACCCAGATGGTAATTAACAACTGAAATAGGTTATCTAGGAAGGATTATTGAGTTGATAGTTAATAGTTGTTTTACAACTGCATTGTGTGACCATGCACAAATACAACACATGAAGCAATATACTGCAGTGAGTATAAAAGATTAACAATAGATTTACTAATATAATTGGTTAGTAAAACATGGAATATAATGTTTTAAACCATTGGACTTGATTACCCCATTCTGGTGAAATTCATACTAAGAAAGTAGATCCCACCAGACCTATGTATGGAAGCCAAATACAGCATTGCATCAAATATGTTAAGGAAAATAAATCAGTTAATGTGTAATACTAGAGAAAAGTATGTAATGCACATTATCCCTGGAAGAATGGAAGGAGTCCATCCACCCATGAGAAATATATCCAGGATTCTAGATGATGCAAGTTACATATGATTTTTAACCATCAATGGCTAATGTTCCTCATATCTTGACTTTATGCCATACATCTGTTCCTGAGTGCTTATCAGATTGCTAACTCCTGAGAACTTGAGATTTTTGCTTGCATCGAGAATGCTGAAGGTTGGGTGGGGGAATTAGCAATGCCTGCCACTTCACTGTCATGCAAGCATTAAGGAAATAGGAAAGTAAATCAATTACAAGTCAGCTTGTTACTTCTGTTGCGTGCAGATCAATATCTGAAGCTCGTAGCATCTGGTTTTGAATGCCCTCCAAGGTGTCACTTCACAGATCAGTAAAGTTTTGTGAACAGTATTTGCATATGGATGCTTTCAAATGGAGGGTTGAATTATAATGTTTCCAAAGTAGTGTTGTGTTAAATGCAGCTTTCCTTTAGAAGTTCCTGTTTGCAAAATCTGGGGCAAAGTTCTCAAATCCCAAGTGACAAAATTCAGAAAAAAAGTCTGGCAAGTAATATACACTAGACAGTGGGAAATGTTTATCTGTTTTGCTCGCTGGCCATTTTTGGACTTCGCCTACTTGGGATTCATAATGGGTCACAATGTCATAAATCTGGATGTTGCAAATCAAAAGTTCAAATTAGCACAGCAAAATCACTTTGCACACAGCACAAATTAGATCCCATTGTCCTCAAGTACATTTCACTAGACAAAATTTGAAGCCAACTCACAGCAAAATTATACAATTGCTGTGGAATCATGAAAAGCAAAATAATGTCAGCAAAGTTCTTTTGCCTTGCATAGTGGTAGCACTCTCACCTCTGAGAGTCAGAAGGTTGAGGGTTCAAGCCCAGTGTCTGGAATCACGTAGTCTAATCTGACACTCCAATGCAGTGCCGGAGGTGTGTTTCATTGTTCGAGATGATGTCCTTTGGATAAGATGTTAAACCAAGCTCCTTTCTGCCTCTTCAGATGGATGTTGATGATCCCATGGCACTATTCAAAAAGAGAGGGGTGCTTCTCCCTATGTCCTGGCCAACAAATCCCCCAAATAAAATTGGTCACTCATTCCATGGCGGTTTGTGGGACATTGCTATGTGCAAACTGGCTGCCATGTTTTGCCGACAAAATACATAGTCAATCCACTTTATGGTATATCCTGTAAAGCTAAAGCACTTTGAGACGTCTCGATGACGTGGTAAGACGCTATACCAAACATAGGATTATTATTATAGACAGCTATAAAACCATGAATAACCATTACCATTCATGTGTTTAATTATGATCATGCATTCCTCATCCTATTTTAATTGTTTGAATGCATTTCATTAATTTTACTCTCATTTTTTCCATTCCTTCAGAATGTGTTGGCATATGAATAAATAGGCACCAGCAGCCGTCCAGTACATTGTTCAAATAGCTGTTCTTCATGTGTGAGCCTCGACAGTGAGGGACAGAGGACTGGTGAGCTGGGGCAAGAAGCAGTGAAGTCCAACCTATACACATGCACATATTCTACCAGGATTCAGGAGGCAGAAAATAGCTAATCTTTTTCCTCTTCCAAGACCATGGGCCAATGAGGCAAATTGTAATGTCATCACTGTTTCGCTGGCAGAGATCAGCTCACAGCAGTCAAGGAATTAAGCCTGACACTATCTTGGCCCATGGTGCTCAGGGCCACATTCTGTTTTCTCTTGTTAAGAACATTTTGTTAGTTTTCTTTGTTTTCTTATATCCACATAGAATTACCTTGTAGGCTAATGTCAACACTCTCAATGTCATCACTCTAAGGGAATCAGGACCTTCAGAGCAGTATAATAATAGGATATTGATTAAAATAGTTAAGAAACATTAAAATTTACAATACAGCCCTATCTGTGAAAACTTTTTTCACATTGAATTGCATTATACAGACTTTATACCACAGATGTAGATTAATGCCCGATCTGAGTGTGACAGTTCAGTGTAGCGCATAACTATTGAGAATTTGCAACAGAACTTGCATTAATTGGATATGAGCTCCTTCTTTCTTCCGGCCCACCCTTCCAGATAAATTGTATGAATTGATATTTTAGTCCACTGGCAGGAACGATTTATCCTGTTGGTGAACCCACTATTAAATGGCATAAGTAGTGCATAAAATGTTGCTTGATCTTAACTATATTTTTTCCATGGGGCTGTCAGCATTGAAATTACTATTCAGGGCAAATTATGCTTCTTGGTTAGCTTTTTTAAAAAAAGTATTTTAAAAAGTAGTGGTGGAAAAAACACTGCCAGTTCTGCTACATAAACTTGAGTTATTTATGCTGCACAATCCTAAGAAATAAGCAGATGAAAAGCCCTTAATGAAAATGTACCTTCCAATAATTTTGGATTACTTTTTGATCAGTCATATAAATCTGTAACCGTTGAATGACTAGTGGCTATTGGGCTAATTAATTGTCAGGAATATTCCTAAACCTCCTTTTAAGAAAGATATATTTCATTATGTTTAAACAGTGCTTAATGTTTTTGTTGGATGGGTTCTGTGTAAATGAATTACAGAAACACCAATATAAACAATCATGCTGTTGTGGCTGATGGGTTTTAAGTCAGACTTCCTCTCCTTAGCTTAACTGTGAAAAGTATGTTGAAAAATTAAACCACAAACCACTGTATTTATGCAAGAACTGACACACGTGGTTACATTTTCCTTTCTTGTCATGCAAAATGCAATTAAGATTAAAAGAAAATAGGGAATAAAGCATGGTTTTATCGTTGTAAGCTGGTGATAACAGTGTGGTTTGGGACACCTTGTGAAATTGTTGTACAGTTAGGAAGAGCTTTGTCAAAACTGCCATTTATCAAATAGTTTTTCTTTGTATTACTTAATAATTGAAGTAGTTAGATCCTGTTTTGCTATCAACATTTACAAATATTTCCTGACCTAGTTTACTTCCCCTGCATTCAACCGTCTGAACTGTATTCACTATCTATTCTTTCAACAGTCATTTTATTCAGAAAAGTTTCCTGGACTTGAAAGTGCATTTTTTTGAGTTGTCTACACAATGACCTTTGCAAAGAAAAGGAACATAACTATGTTACAACAGCTCCCAACTGAGGAAGCACTAGTTTATTTTTAATGATGACTCCAGCATGATGAATCTCAGATACTCTTAATAATAATAATAATAATCCTTATAGCTAATACAGCGCCTTTACACCAAGAGGACATCTTACAATGATTCACTGTAATGTGTAGTGACTGTATTTGTGTAGGTGAACATGGCAACTAACTTGCATAAAGCAATGTTCATCTTAACAATCAATTAAGCCAAATAATTATGAAGTGAATGCTCACTTTTACCTGGGGGATTGTTGGCCAGACACCAGGCTGGGAGAAGCTGCCTTCTCTTTTCAAATAAAGTCATGGGACATGGGGCTTGAACCAACAAGTTTTTGACTTGGAGATGAGCCAACCTGACACTGCTGATATCTGAAAATCAGTAATGTGCAAATGTTTTGCTACCAAACATTGACTCATGAGATTGGGTATGAAGATTTTGAAAATTTGTGTAAAACAAAGGCAATTGCTGATGAGAAAAATATAATTAACACAATACTAGTTATCACAAAATGTCAAGTTTCATTGAAATTAGTAACCTAATTACATTTGTAATACCCTTTAAGAGCTGCAAAAATCAATGCCGCATTTTGTAACATGAGCAGAAAGCCTTGACCAGATGTTACCTATAAAAAAGAAAAGGTAGCATTGTGGTGCTGATGAGAAGTTATGAACTTCACTTGACCTGTTATAGTGAATGTGGTTTATTTGTTGCAGTGTAATGTGTTAATCTTTGATGCCTGTAATTTAGAGAAACACTTCTGGTTTGAGTTGGGAGGGAGCGGGGCAGGGCAGATCAGTATGTGTGTGTGACAGCTGATATTAGAGGGTCTGACTTTCTGTTGACTAAAGTTTAGTCGAATGAATAGTTAAATGTTCAAGACTCAAAATAACCTGAGAGTAAATGCAATTACTGTTTCTTTGAAACACAAGTCAGTGAACAGTTTGTTCCACCTTGAGCTTGCTGTCAAAGATGTCTTTAAAGCTCTCCCATGATGGTCTCGTGAATAAAGATAATAAAACCATATAGGCCGGGGTCTCAAGTGTAAATACTAATTTGTGCTGAGTTAGTCTATTGCAACCAGGAATGAACCAGGAGGGCCACAGCTGCTCTCTGAACTCCTGGGAGAGGGAGGGAAAAACAACTGCTTGAAAATGTAGTGAGTAGAACAGAAATGCCTAAATTGTCAATAAGCATTGAAGTCCCTGCAGATAAAGCTAGACGGCTGCATCTTACATTGTTTTTTGCAACTGATGGTTTGAAAGCATAATCTCAAATATGGTCAGCATTACCTGAAGGTCAAGTTTGATTATTTTAGATGCTTGGCCTGTTTTTTAAAATAAATACAACTGAAAAGGCATCCAGGCAAAATCTATGATAATTGAAGTCATTAAATACAATTATTTGAGCACATCAAGAAGTGCAAAGCAATAAAAAAAATGTATATGGAACATAACAAAGGTCCACAATTAAGGGGGGAAAATTTAATTTGAGTCTTATTATGATAGGAAATCCCAGTCGTGGCTGACATTGCTAAAGGCACTGCTCAATGGAATGATTACCCATAACTGTCTAAAACACAATATTAACAAGTTGGAATTGTTGAATTAAATGAGAATTCTAGTTTATGAGTAGCCGAAAGAGTCCAAAAAACAGGCCAGCAAACAAAACACCATCAGGAAAGGCTATCCTTTTGGTTGCATTTGTACACTGGCCATTTTCCAGACTTTGCCAGTTTGGGACTCCTGATTTGCTGCATCCAATATTTCTAAAGCAAAAGTCAAATTAATGCAAAAAAGGTTGCAAATAACATACTTTGGACTCCATTGCATTGTCAAAAATATAGAATATTTCCTATTCTATAATTTATGCAATCTTATTTGGAAATCTTTACCGTCTTCTGTTCTCATCTCTCCTATTTTAGGAATGTGTATGATGTAATCTGAAAGAATGTTAGTCACATGCTTTACAACTGATGTATCTCAAAGAATTACATTATGCAACTGCTGCAACCTGCATAGGTTTGTATTTTAAATCTGCTTTGAGGAACATATGATTGCTAAATTCCCTTTGCAACTTTCAAAATATACAAACTTCTTTTTGCCTTGTAACAACTATACCAAATATTTGTTCATATTCTTGAATATTATGGTTTTAGAGAAATATAATGGATAGGCTGGAACCATTAATATATTGCCTTAATATCTTATTGTAATACCACTCCTGTATCATACCATACAATGCAATTTGCATTTTTATAGCACCTTCCATATCAGGAGCTGGGGATAGAAGCTGAGGGGGATGGTAAAGGGAACTTGACTAAAAGTATGGTTAAAGAAATATGTTTTGAGATGTGCCTTGAATGATGGGAGGGAGGCAGCGATTTGGAGGGACTCTGGGATGGAGTCCCAGAGAGGGGACAGAATAGCTAACACCATGGCTGCCGATGGTGAGGTAGGCCAGTATTCGCTGTGCAAACTGAGTGGCTAGGGAGTGATTAAGGAGGTTGCAGAGGTAGGGTGGAGGGATTCAAATGCGAGGATGAGGATCTTGATTTATACTGGGGATGTATAAGTCACAGGACGTATGGATGTTGTGAAAACAATTGTTCAGCCAAGTAACCGGAACATATTCCTCAAGTACAAGAAAGGTGTGATTGGGTTATGCTGGTTAGAGATTTGAGCTTTGTATAAATCATATACCACCAAGTCCTGATTTGCATTGTGCTTATGCCAAGGCTGTGTGAATTAGCATTAATTGTTTTTGTTCATGTGTAACATCCATTAGAAGTAATTATTTCTGGAATTTCAAAAAAGTAATTAAGAAGCCGGAAATTGTTTAAAACCTTTTTGGTTCAATTTATTTATTAATCATGTTACTATTAATCTTTTGTTTTAATAATTCATTTCACTTTTTGGCATCTCATGGATATTACACATGGCCGGAGACAATTAACGGTAAGTACAAGAAAAGATTCAACTTTAATTTTTCATTTAGTCATTCACTCCCAATTAATTTTCTATTCTTTCTCTAGATTTGCTTGGGCTTGTATCCTTATTTGTATCTGTGTCAAAAGTACTGCTCGCTGTCCCCTACTTATGCCATAAAATAACCAGCTTCTGCAAAGTCTGTGGTTGTAACAAAGAGTGACCCAATTTCCAATTCATCCTATATATGGCACCTCCCTTACCAACATGACTGATATTGGAAACATACCATATTGGAAATGATAGCCTTCAGCTCACATCCAATTGATCTCTAGTTCAGATTGTTGATCCACCTAATCTCACTTTATTGTTATTATTATTCCCTGTTTTGTGCAAGGTCTCATTTCTGTTGATGGTGGAATGACTTGCAGAGACTCCTCTTCATATTAGATTACACTTCCAAAAGACTATTATTTTAATTTGCCACATACCAGAACGGGAGCATTCCTGAATCATCCCTAAATTCAATCCCTCGCTGCAAAAGCCCAATTTAATATAAAAGCTGTAGATGTGTGTACATCCGCAGTAACAATAATACAGCATGAAATTGTTCCTTTAATGGATCAAGTGCAGAACTGCCAATCAATCATAATAATCATAATGCATTTACCTAGATTTGGGGTTATGGTAACATATCTCAGTGTATAAAAAAGGAGGTGCAAGATCTTATGGGAGTGAAAGGATTGCTCTTAAAAGCACCACCATAGACTTGACTCATGGATTGAATGGCTTTCTTCTATGCTGTAAATTTCTATGGTCTACGACTTGAGTTGACAAGTCACCATAAGGCCTTACTCGTTCCATTCTATTATTATTTTTTTTGTTATACTGCTGAAGTGCTCATTTTGTAGTCAGTGCCATTTTAGAAGCTATTTTTTTTCTGGATTGAAAACATTGGTTTGTGCCCTTTGATGGATAAATGCAAACATCTGTATCCATATTGAAGCAGCATTTGTAGAACTTTTTGGCTTTTGATCTTTTTTGATTGAAACATTCCCTGTTATTCCAGGATTCTTTCAGTTGTTTGCAGATAAAAATACATCTGAGGTTTTTGTGCTTTAAGAACAATGAATGCCCTGTGAACAAAGCGATTATGTTGATGGATAAATTCATTGATAAATCAAAACAAGTTCTGGATTATTTTCATAAACATGCACCACATCTGTACCATTTTCAAGTGAAATTGTTCTTGGTGAATCATAGATACCAGCAGGTGAGCAATTAGGTTGCAAATGTTTCCAACTGCGTGCATTTCTAACGTTATTTCAAAATAGATCTATTCTTTCAGAGAAAAAATCTATGCAAAGTTATCTCTTCTAAATTCAGTTGTCATTGGATTTTATATGCCTATATAACTAAAACCAAGTCTACAATGGACCACTAAAATGTGTATACCATTCTTATAGTGCCTTATCACATCTTTGAGAGAAAGAAACCCAAACTAAATACCAATAATGACTTCAAGCTTTTTGTAAATCACCTCAGAGAACTAGGCTCAGCCTCTAGCTTCACCTTGTATTTAAGCATTTCCTGCTGCTTTAAACTTGCTTTAAAATAGAAGTGCTCAAAGGGAGGTCTCACTTCTGGAGCATTATTTGAAAATTATTTCCTTTAGGGAGAGAAAGAAGCCTGGTACTTTTTTAAAATCATATTAAAATCTTGCAGAGATAACAATGCTTTTTGATGTATTTTGCATCCTTTATTATAATAATAAAAATAATAATAATTTGGTCACTCACTACACAACTGTTTGTGGGACACTGTTGTGTGCAATTGGCTGCTGCGTTTCGCCTACAAAATATACAGTCAATTCACTTTACAGTATATCCTGTGAAGGTTTTGAGACATCTCAAAGATGTGATAAGGCACTATATCAAATGCAAGGATTATTATTATTTCCGTTGTCAGTTAGTAGCACTGTTAACTCTCAGTCAGAAAGTTATGAGTTGAAGCCTCACATCAGGGCTTAGAGCTTACAGCCCAGGCTCACACTCTAGTGCAGTCCTGGGAAAGTATACCATTCTTTGGATAATACATCAAACCAAGGTTCAATCTGCCTGTTCAATGGACATTGAAGATCCCATGACACTACTCAAAAAAAGGGAGTTTCTCATAGTATCTATCTCAACTACAATCCTCCAGATAAATTAACCATTCACCCCAAGATTGAACCTTACTATCTGATAAATGTCTGTCCTGTTTTCCTTCAAATAAACAGTCTCTGCACCCGAACCTAATTAGCAATGAATTGCTTTGAGACATTGCAAATTTATAAGCATTATATCAAAAGCAAATATTATTGTATACTGAATTATATCAGTGCTCTGAGATGCGATCCTGCCTGAAGGGTGCTATATTAATGCAAATTGTTGTTGTTGAATGGGGCGGCTTTCCTCCTGTGATACATCTGTGAGAGACTATAATATGTACTGGAGCAAATTATTCTGTCTGAGGTAGTATTTGGCACTGTTATCATTCAATAGCAAATTGCTTTTTGGTCATTAAACATATTTTGGGCATTGTAACCTCTAACTCACATTTTTCACTGCATGAGTTAGGCATTACTACCCAAGTGTAAAATCACTAAGTGCACCAATAATTAAAGACTTAAATAAGCCCAGTAATGCTTTTGCTTATTTTGAACATTAAACATGTGAGCAATTAGACAGATTTGAAGCAGGGATTAATTCTTTGCTTTTGTAAGAGAAATTTTACATTTTTTTCATATATTGCTGCTATATGTGTAGAATTGTTGTAACTCGTTAAATTTGACTATAGTGGTATCACAGAAGAATTTTAGTATTCATAAACAATGTGTAGGTTTTACAAACTGTTCAGAAATCTGTGCTGGCCAACAGTGACCCAGATACAATTGGCCATTTGCTTCATTACTGGTTATGGGACATTGCTGTTTCTGTGCAAGTTGTCTGTCACATTTGCCCGCAAAACACAGTCACTGCACTTCACAGTATATCCTGTGAAGAGCTTTGGGTCATGCTCCCAACATGAAAGTTGCTGCATTAAAAGCATTATTGGTTATGTTATCATTAAATCCTATGAAGTGCTCTGAGATATACGTCCAAAGTGAAAGGAGCTATATCAAATGCAAGAATTATTATTTTTATTAGAATTATTATTCTGATGATGAAAATCAAAGTTAAGCATTTATCCCGCAAACTGGGATCCAATCCCACAATGGCTCAGCCTCTCAGTGTGACCCACAATGATGTGATGTGATGTGATGGGAGGAGGGACCAGTCGATGTATTAAACATCACAATATTGCTTATATGAATACCATACTAATTAATGTATGGTGTTTTTGGAGAGACCACAGAATGTGCCCTCCCCCAATTGCAAATCACAGCAAGTTAGACCCATATATATGCTAGTTATACATGCTAGTTATCCATGCATCCATTGTTCTTCATGTAAAGCAAAACTTAATACAGTCACCAAAAGACGATCATGGACTGTGGAGCGATCCCATCAATATCATAGAATATATTGCCTCTGTTGGCATGCACTGTAGATTGCTAATGAGTGTACTTGTTCCTTATGTTTTGTCACAAGCGTTCAAATGTAACATGATCAGGCTTGTCAGATACAGACAGGTTTGTAGAGGTTATGCTTAGCAAGGTCTGTTTTTAAATAAACTATTCAAAGTTACAAGCAAAGCAGACATTCAGTATTTTACTTGGTCCTTTAACTCCATAAATGCTGATTCTCAGTTTTGCTAAGCATTAAGAATTTAAAAATGAAGTTGATACATTTGACATAAATAAGAGCCCTGCAAATGTATACTTACTAACATTGAGGATAAGCTATTTAAAATCACTCCATTGAAATTGTACTATAATGCATAGTTCCTGCTGAATCATATTGGGTGACATAACAACAGGATTTAGCAACAGACAACCCTAACGAGGATGAATGTCTCATGTTATAAACTCTTGTTAGTTTCTGTGAATGAAAAACTTGGAAAATTTTACTTTAATATGAACACAGCATGTGATGTGTTTTAGAAACCCAGTTTAGAAACTGATTCTGTGTTTAAACATCTTCGTACAGGTTACAGAGCTCCAGGCAACATCACTGTCTAGGAGATTGTTTCACATGCAAGGGACGCAATGTATAAACTTTCACTGGCAATCTCTAAAAATACAGCCAAAGCAGGAAGTATTCTTGCCAGACATGCATAGTGTGATTTCTACACCAGAAATTGTTATCCTGCATTTGTTAGAAGAAACTTTTTCAAGCAAAGGGTTATTACAAACTGGCATTCATTATTAAGCACTCTAAGAGGCTACCCTGTGTGAAGGACACTATATAAATACAAAATTGTTGTTGTTGTGCTTATTCAGTTTGAGACCACAACAATATTTAAAAGGGAATTGGATAAACAACAACAAAATTACATGTGTATAAGATTTGAAGAGAAAAGAAAGGAGTTTAGGGAAAGAGCGGTGAAATTGAATTAGGATCATGTGCTCCTGTGAATGAATAAGCACCACTTTCAGGTCAATGGACCACATGATTTCCTTTGTATTGTATTTTTTCTGATTCAATTTATGCTGCATGTTTGGCGAAAATTGCCACAAATCGTGCTTATGTCCCAATCTTGGCACGGAATAGTTGGTTTCAGAATCATTGCAATTTGTAGCCACGCAGATTAAATGGTGCAGGTGCAAATCTCACCAAAGTCGCTTCCTGTAGTCTAATTTCAACAAAAATAATAGTGCTGCTTCAGTCATAACCTTCCTGATGGTGAAGTTGGTCTTGGCATGGACTTGGCATGGAATAGGGTGCCTTTATCAAATTGACTAAATGAATGATTTGTAACCCATATGGAGGTCAATACATTTAGCAACAGGAGGATAACTCTCTTTGAGATGTACAGAGGGCTTTAGGATGAGAAAGATGTAACCTACAAATATCAAGGAAACAGATTAGGTCAGGTAATCAGTGACCATGCCTCTACGGTTGTCCATTGTCAGTGACCATATTGATGATTCAATGGTAAATATTTTTTCCACCAATGATTTGCTAGTGTTGACATAGATCTATTTCCACCTGGTCACATTCTTCTCTCCTGGCTAGATTACAAAATACTTTTCTTAAATGTCTGCATTGAAACAACTGGAATGTTTCAAATAACTTTGAGCTTAGTTTTCCCTAATATAGTAAGAGAAAATTGAATGATTCTTTATGCTAGGGTGAGAATTGGGTTACTAATCGTACAACAGGGTTATGAAATCAATTTTGGCACTTTGCAGAAGCATGGAATGTGATTCAGTGGAAAGATAAAGATAAATAAAATCTTTGTTGTGCCATTAAGGAATTGATAGTATTACTTTCATGCTTGCAGTTGGAAACGGAAGCAAAGGTTTTGTGCAGATTAAAAGTGATTAACATTGAATGACACCATTCAGAGACCTATTTTACAGTATCATCACTAAGGCCTCGATTTGACTAGTTTCCATTGCATTAGTGGTGAATAGTAATCCGATTACAGGTTTAATTCAGTAGCTGCAATAGAACAGCACTCCCCTGTCTGAGTCAGAAGATTGGGGATTCAAGCTCCATGTTCGGACTCAGAACTCATAGTGTGTCAGCCTGTCTCAATTGGTAGCACTCTCTCCTCTGAGTCATAGGCTATGGGTCAAGCCCCACATTGGGACTCATAGTTTAAGATGAGAGTCCAATACAGTGCTGGTGATGTGCTGCATTGTTGGAGGTACCATTCTTTGGATGAGACATTAAAGCAAGGCCCTGACTGTCTATTCTGATGGATGTTAAAGATCCCATGGCACTATTTGAAAAGAGTTTCTCCCAGCGTCCTGACCAGCAATCCGCCCAATAAAATTAGTCATTCACTTCATAGCTGTTTGTGGGACATTGCTGTGTGCAAATTAACAGCCACAAAATACATACATGTGGAAGTTGACCCCATGTCTGCAGATGATGTCACCAAGAGAGAGCATGTACAAGTTGAAGAGGAGAGGATCAATGACAGAGCCCTGTGAATGCTGCAAATATGGAGCAGGGACTGGAGGAGAAGCCATTCATGGAGACAAAGTGGAGATGATGAGAAAGGTAGGATTTGAACCAGTCAAGGACAGGACAATGAAGGTTGAGCTAAGAGGAGAGGCGACGGAGCAGGATAGAACAGTCCTCCTGTGGTTCCTGTGAAGTGCACTGAAACAGTCGCTACACTTCTTAGTGAATCCTGACAAGTGCTTTGTGACATTTTGATGTGATAAAGCACTATATCAAATGCAAGGATTATTATAACATAAAATAAAGTGTAGCTGTAGTCCTTACAGTTTCTCCAGTAGCTCTGCAATTTAACATTCAGCTCCCACCGAAGATATGGGAGTATAACCAGTTATTAGTAATTTATTAAGAATATGTTACAAGGGTAACTCGGAAAAAACAAAAACATGACATTCAAAGTTATTTTTCTTTAACACACAAAATAAATCAGTTGTTTGCTCTATTTTTCTCCTTCATTTTTAATTACATACAGATTGTTAAATTCCTCTTGTCCTTATGACATTGGCGATAAACAAAGGTATCCTCAAAGATGATAATGATGTGGGAAATTTCTCACTTATAGTTTTGAGTAAGAGGTGAAACTATTGTATAGTTTAAAGAAAGTCCTTCCAAACCACTATAATATAAGAATGCAGAATGTATACATCGAAGAAGTACATGTTAATATATAAATATTTAAATATCGTTACAACTTGCTTTGGTACTTCCACAAAATAATAGCTTTTTGCTCAAGAGTGCAAAGGTCACTGCTCGAATTGTAATAGCGCCATCATTAATTGAGATAATAAAATCTTCCCATTGTGTTGAAGTGTGATTAGATAATTAAAGAACATTTGCATTAATTGCATGCCTATTTTAATTAAGAATTTGTTACTCAGAACACATTTTTTTTCTATGTTCTTAACATAAGTTGATCTCCAAATGACACCCAAGGAGATCAGCAAATTATTACTTCTCAATGTTTCTTTTAATCAATATTTAAGATGGTCCACTAACTAAAATAGAACTTCAGCCAGAGACAAAAGAAAATATTTGTTAGACTGAGAAATCTGTGATACTAAAGTTAGATTAATTTCCCTGTTCATATTCAATGTGAAATATTGATGTTTTACTTTGTGCTGCAAATTGTTAAATTCACTATTTTTCAGTGGTGGGCAACCTTTTTGCCATACATCAAGAAATATTCAATCAAGAAAAAACTAAAAACATACTACCAATCAAACACACGCTTCCCTAGACTCGTGTAAATGTTCAATGGGGGCCACTTCTTGACAGCCCTGCAGGCCAGGCAGGGTACAGGTTGGTCACCACAGAGAGGTTCACAGGAGCTGATATGACTTTCAGTTTCTGGGCTTGGCTTTAATGTACCATATTCCTGACTATTTTGCAGATCTCTTCCTAATTTTGTTTTAGGGTAAAGGGAAGTGCGTCTGACTCCCAAAAACTACTATACTATATCTTTAGTTATTTTTTTATACACTGTAACAATTCAACAGGCTGTATATGGCTTCTTAGCTTGTGACTGGCCCATGCCTACCGAAGGCCAATCTGCTGCACAGGACACTTATTGGTGCAACAGCTTGCAGAAGGCATCCTTCATGAATTCAACCGAGCAACTGGCATGCAAGTGTGCATTAGCCCTAAGGACCCAATGCAGAAAGCGGCACATTCCGAAGTGAATGATATTGGCTGGGGGTCTCATTCTCATCAGTCACAAAACAATTATATGAGGGTTCATCACACTTCAACAACAACAACAAGATTTCATTTATAGTGCGCCTTTCACGTTGGGAGGACATCCCAGGCGCTGGATAGTTGGGTCAGGACCCGAGCAGGGAAGAAATAGTAGGGAGGGGAGGGAGCGAGGAGGGGATAGAGAGTTGAGAGGGGAGCTGAAGGCACGGCACGGTCTCAACTAACGAGACGGAAGATATCACATATCAATGAAGATAGAATCCTGCTATGATGTTAACAGTAGTCAGCAATACTGATAATTTAACAATACTTGAGCAATCCTTAGAAAAGGAATAGCTTATTCAGCTCAGCATTCCTACTATGCCATTAAGTCTACTGAAAGTGCTGGTTATATGATATATTGTTAAGAATCCCAGGATGGGCAATGCGGAGGAGGGTTTACTTGGGAATGAAGGTTTGTAAGAACAAGCATTAGTTGTTTTTAAATGAGTGTATATTAGTTTGTTTGCATAAGAGTGAAATATATGTCAGTCAGTTCACTTAAACTTAAAATAACTCCGATGAATAAACTTAAGGTCTATAATTTTAAATACTATATTTGTAGTTTCAGGTGTTTTCAAGCTGTTTAAATATACATAACCAAAAGTATCCCTGTGTAATGATAATATAAAATTATTGATTTGTCAGCTGTGAATCAATTGTTTCCATCACTAATTTGAAGATGAAAAATTAAGAATAGGGTTTATTGGAACTGTAATCATGTGTTGAGTGCCGACTTTGAGTTGCTCAAACCTGTTGCCTATTGATATACAGAGCTCTATCACTACCAAACACCTCATTGCCTTACAATACACCCACCTTCACATTCACTGTATTTGCATTAACTGCAATTAAAAGTACCACCCAGGCTCAACACTCAAATCTCCATCCAAAAATGTGTTTATCTTTCAATTAAATCACATAGTTATATGTTTCTATGTGTTTAGATTAGACACATGTTAAAATATATCCATGCTACCTCTAGGCTTGATCCAGTTTAAAGCTTTTAACACAAAAAATAGACAGAGTTGACTTAGTGTTCTAAGAGAAGCAAAGGCCTATGTTGCCATCTTGTCTCTCTCGGGCAGATTTAGATTAACTAACACATTGACATAGTTGCCACGTAAATGTGTTCACTGCAGGAGTTGCACTTGATGTATCTAAGCTACTTATCACCCACAAATATACAGTCAATTCACTTTACAGTATATTCTGTGAAGTGCTTTGAGACGTTTAGAAGACATGAAAAATACTATGTCAAATGCAAGGATTATTCTTATTATATTACTTTCACCTTGCATTGAGGCATCACTCCCACTGATGTTTCTCCTTTCTACCTAAATATTTGCCATCTTTTTAGATTCGAACAGCAGTTGAACTATCAATGGCAATTGTTTTCACATCCTTCTGTGTCACAGTACCACCTTATATAATTAATAAACTTTATATTTAATAAACAAACAAATGAATCAATCAATGGTCCATAGATTGATACAGTGCCTTTCATGTTGGGAGTATAATAATAATAATAATCCTTGCATTTGATATAGCACATTATCAGACATCTCAAAGCACTTCACAGAATATACTGTAAAGTGTAGTGACTGTGTATCTTGTGGGCAAAACGTGGCATGTTTGTTTGAAACTGTATGTCTCCAGGTGACCCCTGAAGAAGGAAATGTGAATAACTAAGATCTAAATGATACTGGTTTATTTTCTCCTAATGTTTCCTCTTGAACATGTTTGAGGGACAGTAAACTGCAGTACTGCCAGTTGTTTTGGCTATGGCATTAATTCCTGGCTGATTTCCTTATTTTAATCCAAAAGCCCTTGTGTAAAAAAAATGATAATCCTAAACTTTCAGAGGAATTAGAGTTCCCAATCATGGATGTCAGATGCAAAACTCAACTGATTATTGCAACAAAAAGCATCAAAGGTCTTTTTCTCTGATCTGGTGTGTACATTAAAACAGGCATCTGTGCAAGGACTATGGTTGACCAGCCCACAAATGTGGAGCTAGACCATTGTGGATGAAATGCATCACAGTCAAATATTACAACTTGCAACTGTATAGTGCTGTTCACACAGAGCATAGTTTTGGAGCACTTTACACATACTGTGCCAAATACAAGCAAAGGGGAGAGAAAGGGGGGAAGTAAGTGACCATATGACTTTGAACTAAAAGACTCAACTCCAGAGTAATTTCAGTTTTACCCACATGCAACAGTTCACATTCTACATAAGGTAGATGGCAAGTTTTTCTCAATAACTCTGAAGCTTGATTTATCCGTTGGAAGAAATTATATGCAACAGATGTTTTGAGATAAACAATACATTCCAAACACTTATTTCACTGGTCAACTAATGCCAAGATTTTCTTTTCTTTAACTTTTGATTGACATGGTCCTTTTCATGAAACTGGTCTTAGCAGATCAAGGTCCCTGAATAGCATCCTCAGGGCATACAGGTGCCAGGTGAGATCCTAGTTTTCACAGGATATTAGAAAATAAAACAGTGTGAGACCACACTGATGAGGAAATCTCACACCACTTGGGTCTCCAGTGGTCACAATAACAATGCAAAACAAAACTCTTAAAATGTTAAGTTTAAAAAGGGCTGCAGGCCTTCCCTAGAATTTTTTAACGTGAATGAGCCAGAGCACTAATTTGTTTTTTTACCTCCATTCCCATCCACCACATTACACATTAACTTAGTTAATGTAGCAATTTCTTATGTCAAAACATTCTCATTGAATAATGGCAGTTACTGGATAACAAAACGGATGCTTTAACACTGGAAAACAATATTTGCTTATATTTTATAACAACTAACATAAGAGTAAACCAAGATTCCCAAATAGGATTTATTTTTTGGACAGCTGGGTGTCTGACACATCCAGAAGGCCATCACCATGCTTAAGAGTATCCAAATCAGACTGAGATTTCCATACATCTGCACACTCTCTACCTGGAGGGACGGATCCTGTTTACCTAATGCCAAAGATTAATAGGCACATGTTATGAAGAGCCAAAGCTTTGAGTCTTTATTGGGGGTTCTACTGGAGTTTAACCAGCTAAAACTGCATAACTTGGATAGGTATTTGCAGGGTGGAATTTAATATAAAAATCTTTGAGGGTCATGGAATAGTTACACAGATATTTTCCTCAGTAAGACTAATAGAGTTTAAGAGATGGATAAAGTGCATTGATTGTTCAGGTAGATTGTCTAAGATTTGTGGAAGAAGCAGACTTGGTAGTCTGTATTTTATTTTCTCATACATTAAGTTGCAGTA
The DNA here is from genome assembly GCF_018977255.1 of Callorhinchus milii. Classification (NCBI taxonomy): domain Eukaryota; kingdom Metazoa; phylum Chordata; class Chondrichthyes; order Chimaeriformes; family Callorhinchidae; genus Callorhinchus; species Callorhinchus milii. The sequence continues at coordinate 31,992,701 of NW_024704745.1, forward strand.
TCTTGTGTTCAATGGTGAATGAAGAATTGTACCACCCCATAACCACCTGTGAACCTCAACACTAGCGAGTCAGTTTATTACTCTAAAATTATCTTTGTTTGTTTCTAGATGGCATACTTAAATCTTTCCACACCCCATATTTTTTTTTTTTTTTTTTGAGATTGTAAAGCGTTTCAAGTATTTACAGGCATGGGTAATTTTCTTCTTGTAAGGAATGCTTCATTAATCTTGTATTTCCTCTGGACAAAATAGTGTTTAAAAATACGAATTTACAATCAAATTGATTTTACAGGCTTAAGGCTTTTTTTGTTTAAGAAATATACAAAGGAAATTGTAACTTCATCAAAAGCATCTGGGAAGGAGATTTGAGTAACCTATTGAGTAACCTAAGGAGTGAGAAAGAGTGATATGATTGCCATATTGAGGTATCCCAATATGATTGTTTTTCCTGAATTAAAAGGAACACGATGCTGCAAAATGTTCAATTGAGCTTACTTTGTACCATTAATAATAAATAATTCCTAAGAATGTATACAATGTAGTGGATATGATGTTGAACTTGGTATTTGTCTTTTCCTGTTCAGGATGTGTCTGAGTATTAATTTACCTCCAATGTTGGTTCAGGCATTCAACAGATGACAAATTCTCAAGTTTCATAGGATTTACTACTCTTTTGCCTAGAAATTCTCAAACATCCACCAGTACAGGCCCTTACTGGTAACATAATTAACCTGATGCATATTGTTGCCAAAAAATAAATTTGGTTAATTGAAAATTGTGTGGCATACCTTTCTAACTATTGACTATACATCATGTACACCATAATACAGAATCATGACACAAATTATGCTTGGAGCAGGCAAACAGCAGGTTGGTTTTGCAGCAGTGAAGAAGAAGTATTAAGAAATAGAAGCTGCAATGATAATGCTGAGCACCAATAAAATAAAACCAGTTTTAGTTGTACATGACATGTGAGACAACGCTACACAATTCATTCATGAGTTAATCTGTTGCCTTAGCTCTAGGGCGGATACATTCCTCTCATTCTTGGGAAAGCTTCCATATTCAGTGGCTAAACATAAAATATCCTATATTTATTTTTTCTTAAATTGCTAACAAAACCACTTGGCCTCAGCCACAGAGAACTCTTTCACTGATGGCCTTTCAATGATGATATGACCTCGGCTTGCTTGTTTTTAGAAAGTGGTTACTGGTTCTGATTTGCTGGCATCTAATGCATCCACTTCAAGAAGAGCGTGATAGAGAGTAGCTCAAAATCCAAAATAATATTTCAAAGTCAATTTAAGGGCAAGTATATGGGGCATAGAGGAAGAGACAAAGAGGAGCAGGCTAATGTAAGGGCTTCCTCCATTGGAGTCATCTGAGTATTAGGGCTCTTCCCATTGAAAGTGCTCTTGCCCTACTCTATTCAATATGTCTTTAGAGAAGGTGTCAACCATAATAGCTATTGGTGGATATATAGCAGTGGTCAAAGCAGAGAAGGCACAGTAGCCAAGGCAGCAAAACTAAAGCAGCATCAAACCTGGGCAAAACACTTAATAAGGAATCTGAGGCTCACCAGGGTATGAAGTGCTCCGGGACGCTGCCCCCTGAGAGGGGCACTATATAAATGCAAGTTGTTGTAGTTGTGAGTGACTAAACTGACAATTCAGGTCCAAGAAGACCAGCAAGAACAATCCATCATTTAGATTACACTACCACTACCAGAGGTAGTGACAGGCATTAATACTGCTGTGATCTAACTGACGTAACAGAAACCCTGTCTCACCAAATACCTCACTAAACATAAGCCGGGAGTCATTTCTGAATTTTATCAATATTTTGACATCTGGAAAATGCCTGCTGCGATCCATTATAAGCATGTTTTTTCTGTAAAGAAAAGAGCAGTGGGATATAGTTATGTGACCCATTGAAATGCCTTCCTGCAGTAAATTCCCATCATAGCACATGGCAATGTTATTAACAAGTCACTGCTATTATCACCTTTGATTGCTTAGTTGTTCCATTCTTGATAACATTTATTGCATGTTAGTGCAGATTATTTTTCAATATTTCATTTATAAACCACAATTTCCTGCATTTTCAAAGCCCCACCTGAAGACCTACATACTTGACTGTGTTTTCGCTCCCTCCCCGCCCCCTTCGTTACCAACTTGAGCACTCAGACAGCTTTAAGTTCTTTAAGACATCCTCTCAGTATTAAAGGCACTATATAAATGTAAATTGTACTGTAATTGTATTGTATTATTTATTATTATTATTGCATAGATTTGTATTGTGTGAGTGGGTATCATATGCTTAATACTTGAAAGCAATATTTATAACTTAATCTTTTGAATATTTTTAAATCGTGAACCTTCTTCAGAACCTTTCCCAGCTTCTGCTAGTCTCAAATTCTGCATTTACTTTTCACAAAATGCAGATGCTCCTGAACCTCTTCAATATCCTAGGTAGAGGGTTGATCCCACCATCTCCCCACCCACTGATATTTTCTTTTCTGTCAATCACAGCATCGATCAGGACAAACAGCTAGCTCGCTGGTTTGGAAACAAGTCTCATGAATTATATTCTCTGGCATATCTATGAAGAATTATACATTTCACAGCTGTTGTTTTGATTATTCTGAACTTTATAGGGGTCAAGTGGTTGTTAACTGCTTCTGAAATGTGAAATGATCATTATTACAGGTGCAGTATTATTGGACGCTACTTATTCATTGCTGCTGATTTAATTCTGTCTTACACATTTACATGCTTAAAAGTTGCACATTCCTATGATTTTGTTAGCACTTTATTAAAAGTATTGTATTGAATGTTTTTCCAGGATCTTTGATGTCAAGAAACTAACTTTGAGGAATGCAACTTTCTATTAAACAGAAATATATCTATATTCACCAAATGAAAGATCCCTGTCACATTTCTATTGGTGATTTGAAGATGTTTTTCTAAAAGATTATTAAGTATGTGGAATAGCCTCCCAACTAAAGCATATGTTCTTGTGTCAATTAATTCCTTCATAAAACAACTGAATAAGGAACCAATTGGGAAATGTACTAGATAGTATAGGAATAGGTACAGACCAACATATGATTGTAAAATGTTACAATACAGAAAAAGGCCTAATGTGCGACTGCTCAGCCCTTTCCGTGTACTTTTTTTTCACATGTTTTACACATGTATAATTTACTGCATATGTGTAGGCAAACACAGCAATGTCCCAAAAACAGCCATGAAGTGAATGACCAGTTTTATTTGTCCAGGACATCGGGAAAAACTCCCTTCTTTTTTCGAATACCTCGATGGGATCTTTATTGTCCAATTGAATAGCAGTTACTACCGTTGTTTAACATCTTTTCTGAAGGACGATACCTCCAAAATCTCATTTTGAGCTTCCTAATGAACTGTCTTCGTATTATGCCTCTGAAAGTTGTACTTTAAGTCCCACACAATGGGTAGCTCAGTTCCATAATGTTCCACATCTCCAGCATTAATGTTCCTCTAGATGGCAGTAGTGCCATGTACCTACCATACAACAAAATCCAACAAAGGTGTCAGCAATGGCTAAACACAGAAAATTAGTATCGAAATTGAAGAAATAGCTGCTAAAATTGGAATATAATGTAAAGCTTAATATTGGAATAACAATTCAGGACTAAATCCAGATTCACCAGCACTGGTTAAATATTTACTGGGTGGGTGCTGCTGGTCAATGTGTTTTAACAGAATTAATTAGAATTTTATGCTTCACATGCAGCACACAAAAAAACTGCAAATTCAGTAAGTTTCCCAGGATATTAAAAATAATATTAGATAGAAGAAGTACCTCAAGGTGATAGAGAGGGTATTCCATACCTTGGTATAAAATGTGTGATTTATTCTGACATTTGATTCATAAGTGAAATATTTAACAGTACATTATCCATCTCCTGGGAGAAGTGGCAACTCATTGGAGATTAGTGAAATGTGGATTTGCCCCTGAGAGTCGCTCGAAAACCGAATTACAGATCTCAGCTTTATTACATGAGATGCTTCTGAGTGGAAACTAAGGGCAAAAATCTTCATTCACGGTAAAGTTACTGATTTTTCAAATTTCACCCCAAACGTGCTTTCAAAATTGCTTCAGCGAAAACTAAAAGATAAGATGCTCTCAATCATCCATAGTTACCACTGAAAAAGACTATAATAAGGTGTTGAGCCACATTTATGGCTGTGGTATGGTTTATGATGTGGAAAATATACCCCCAAAAATATAGTTTCTCAACCTGCACTTAAAATAAAGATTCCCATTAAAAGTTGGAATAAATCACATATTCTAAACCAAGGTTATGCTTTTGTCATACTACTTTCGTCCATACTTACTGCTTTCAAATAAAGGTTTTCACTTTTATTCTCAATTAAATTTACTTTCATTTAAAGAAACCATATGAACTCTTCTTCTCAGAACCCACAATCCACTGAACTGTTCTCAACTTTTTGAATTCACATCCAAACTGTTTATCTTTTTCCTATCAAATGCCAATCATGTGTTAATGCATTTTCCAGTGTTTCTATTTTTATTTCATATTTTCAGCATTCCTTTTTTTGTTGCCTTTTATCTGACAGTGTTGCTTGGTGGAACGCTATAGCTCTGAACTTGATTCAGCCAAGATCAAGGAATTCATCTTGTGGTAAATATAGCTATAGACCTGCAACTTACCATTGCAATACCATTTGCTAAGTACTTGTCTTTAATTATTCTTTTTATTAGGATATCTTATATGTACACTGAATTTTTCAAAAACGATAAGATAAGTATGACTTTGCACAAATGGGTTATTTGCAATTGTTTCACCAAATGTAACATCACATGCAGCATTATATGTGATAATTTTCTTTTGGTCAGCCGGATGTCTAACATATATAGAAACCCATCATCATGCTTAAAAGTATTCAAACCAAATCAAGAGTTCCATGCATCCCACCTATACATGGAAATTCCAGAGATACACTCAATGGAGGGACACATCCATCTTACCTAATCCCGGTAAGTATTAATCACAGGTTGGCAAGAGCCAAAGTTTGGGGACCCCAGAGTGGGGTACTGCTGGAGTCTAACCAGCTAAAACCGCATAGCTTCGTTCATAGAGGCATATTTCATTGTAATAGTTTTGAAGACAAGCTCAATTCCCAGAAACTACCTAATCCAACACCTACCATTAACGAAAATGGTAATGGAGCAATTTTATGCTTAGGAATAAATTATATCTAAAGAGTCTGTATTTATATGTCAGCCTATATCTTAATGAGTCATTTTCCCTTTCTCTATGTCCAGAAGTTGCATAAAACACTCTCCCTTTAAAAAGCAAGCTGATCTCACAACAGTTAAACATTTACATGTGGAAAATGCAATTTTTGTCTTATAGTCAAGGTACATTAAATTTCTCAACACTAGGAAAACAGAATGGCAGGATCTGTTTCTAAATCCTCTCGATTTCTGTCAATTAAAACATTATTTTATAAACGTGGAACTGGATGAAACATTTCAATAAAGAGATCTCCATAAATTATTCAAGGCCATTTCATCATCTGAAAGAAATGCTGCCACTCCTACTTGGCTTCAAGAAGTAACAAATATTTCATCTGCTTGTTCTGAAGTGCTCATTGCGAGAAGCACATTTCAAGTATTTAATTCCCGAAATATTTTAAAAAATGAAAAATTGTTTCAGCACATGGTAGGAGAAGTTTCCTCTTTAATTGCTGCTCACAGGATGTCAGTTACATTTTGTCTTTTGTATCTGATTGCACTCATTGTAAGCAAATAAAAGGGTACTACTACAAAAAATAACCTTAGGCTGCAATATAACTTCTATTACTGCCAAAAAACAGAGGAAATCACATTTTCCATTGTTTATTTCTCTGAGAATCTACAGTAGGAAGCAAATTTTTCAGACACTTTATTTTCTGTGGTACATTCTGCTGTTACAAAATCTGGAATTTTGTCGGTTTTGTTTATTTTGTATGCCAGAGTAAAATGAACTTTCTCAGTGTGTATTTGTGTTTAAATTAACAAGTACTAAACTTCTGAGAGGTTTAATAAACAGTTATTAGAAAGCTGCTGCACTGAAGAAGGAAAGGATACATTGTTATGGAATGATTGATCCAACAGACCAGCAAGTGATACTATTCATTAAACCACTTTGGTTCAGTGCTCATTGTGCTATTTTCATCTTTGAGTGGTGTTGGATTTATACCGCACATCTCTCATTTGGTGGGAAATGTGCAGTGTAAAGTTCAGGCTAGAGTCTTGAGGAAGTGGTTTAAGGGAGCTGCTCAAATCATACATGTTGTATTATATGTTTCATACATTTGGTTCAACTCCCAATTGGTCCTATGAAAGTTAGGTGTACGCTGGTCAAATATTTTGCGATCACATTAATGTGCGCACGTGCAGATCTCTAAAATCAGGGAGTTCATTTCTACCAACCTATGATCAATGTGATGAGGAGCGGGAAGTGTATATCAGACTTTCGGCTCCTCATCACTGCAACAGCATAAACACAAGATTAGATATCACAGGATAAGGAAACCAGAAAGAGGAGCATTTATATAACCAAACTGGTTCTTGGTTAAAAAAACATTTTAAGTGATAAGTCCTTTTATTTAACTGCAAATATTCTATAATGGAATGATAGAAATTACAGCATTGGGAGGGGGCTTTTCTAGCTATTCTAATCCCAATTCTCTGTATTACTCCCATTCCCTTTTATATTATTCCTCTTCAAATGTTTATCCAAAATAGTCAATAAAACACAGCCTGCTCTGGGCTAAACAGGAAATCATCAATTCAACAAATTCAACAATTCCATAATCCTGTATTTACTACAAAGAGGGCAAGGTTTGTTTTCAGTTAGCATTTTCAAATATTTTGTATCAGTGGATTAATTTTAAACCTTTAGATCTGAGATGCATTCCTCTGCTTACCTTTGTGAGAAGCTTTGAAAAGAATGTGATTTACAAACAGTTTTCCAATAAGTAACATGTAACATTCACTACAAGTGGTTTGAAACATGAAAGTTCAGTGTTTAATTGCCCCAAAATACCAATGTATCTAAAGAGAAAATTGGGAGCATCAAATTTTCTGTTCTTATCAGTTTAAATTTTTGTTTAAATGATCATGAATGACAATTTCCACAGAATATTTTATTGGGATACGGTTGATGATAATAGAGCATTTTATGGAAATACTCCCTCCCAGAAATTCAGTGGTTAAACATTATTGGATATTACTATACAGATTGAGTAGGTTAGAGCATGAATATCCTAACTTTGATTTGTGCTGAGGTGTCCTGATTTAACTGGTCCAAGTAGGAGTGACAGTGAGGAAACCTATTAGCTTAAGCATTCTTGGGCTAAAGAGGGAGAAATAAAATGAAGGAATGATCCCATTGTGATTCCTTTCTTACAAGAAGTGCAAATATGTGAATGTTTGTCTCACACATGAAGAATGGATACTTGTGTGATATATCAATTGTGGAATCTTACCTAAGCACAAGAAAACTTTCCTTTGTGTGTCACTATATATAAATTTTCATGGGAAATTTCCGAGTTGAGGAATAAAGGATAAGATAAACATGGATCGAGAAAGAGCATATGAGCCATTCTGAATTCTCTACTGTTCACTACCCTATCATGAATTTCATCCGACCGATTCTATTTCCTATGGGAAAATACCACAGAAACTCCCTGAAACCAAATCCTTCACATTTTGAGTGATCAAAGCTGGGGAAAAAAAAACAGCACTCTTTATATAAAGGTTTGAGGCCCTTCATACAATACATGTTTTGCTAATATGGTTAGATTTTGTGTTACTTGGCTGTTAATTTTGAAGATATTTATGAACGTGGTTTATTAACACAATTTACTCAGTGGTTGCCATGCCAATATAAAAGTTTATTAGTGGAACACAAATAAAAAGATTAGAGAAATATTTTCCACACTGCTCCTTTTAAATATATTTTCCATCTTATTTATGCACTTATTGAGAACATATGATTACAAGCAGAACATTCAATGTGTGATCTGGCACTAAAGCTGATTTATTTGCAAAAACACTGTTTTATGTTGTCAATATTATGCCTACTTAGTATTGCTTAGGACTGCTTAAAGAGCTTAGAGTGCACTTTTTACAGTGGTTAGCGTTTAACAGATTCTGAAAAAGTGCCTGAAGAGTTGAGCTGGATTGAAGCTACCTTGGTGACATAATTGATTCAATCATATGCAGTTGGAAAACTGGATAAACAGTCTTTTAGAAGCAAATGCAGTTTAAAAAGTGAGTTATTCAAATTGGAAAACATGTTAAAGTATAATTGATGGCAAAACTGGACTCTGTGTGAGCTGTCCTGTCAAGTTGAAGAGACTGAAAGATTGAGACAATCGACCTTCAATTAATTATATACATGTCTATTATTGCTTAAATAAATAACCTTTGTAATATCATGTGTTTGTGTGTAATGTTTTTCCCTGCTCCCTGCCAAGGTATCCTATTTCAGAGACATTCTGTAACTGTATTCAAGCACTGTTGCTACCAGCATTTATTATATTGCACTGGAAGTTTGCTTTCAAACCAATGCTACATGAATTAGAAATTAATTTTCTGATCAAACCCAGAAGGCATCCCTCCTTTAAAACAATAGTGTACACTCACTGCAGTATATGAAGGTAAGTACAGCACTTAAAGATGTCATTGAGATTATACTGGTGCAACCCATTAACTGTGGAAAAGTTTTCTGGCCAAGGACACAAATACTTAACATATCATTCATTTCTCTGTGTAAATGTATAATCCCCTGAACTCTTCAAATCCCTGCAGTCCCTTTAGATCAGGAAAATGTAAAGCTAAATCTGTACTGGAAGCTTTATGATTACAGATGGAAAATTCTTTGCCCATGCTTTTGATTTTTTGATCCCTATTTTAGTTCAAATCCTATTAAAATCAGCTTTATGCTTTTCAACTGTTGAGTGTAATTGGATCCAATGCTTCACAGCCCAAAAACTTGGCTCCTATTTTCAAACCTGGTTGCTGGAGGGAATTGGCACTGAGTTATGAATGGATTAGGCTGACTTCTTTTAGCAAAGCATGGATGTTTAATAAGGCTAGGAGCTCATTTCATCTAATGAAGGTAACTGCAACTATAAATCAGTATCTAAACAGCATGCAAGAGGGGTTTACATAAGTACATGCAGTAGAATACAAAATGAACTATTGGTCCACAAAGTGTTTCCACATGAGTGACTTTACACACTATATATGTGATAATTATTTTCATGATTACTACAATAGAAGCGATTAGACCAATGATGAGCTTTTGGAACCAGGAGCTGTATGAAGAGCTCATAGTTTGCACTTAGGTTATATAAATATACTTACATATTTATTCAGGCATTGTTTTTAACCGTGCTTTGCAAACATTATAACACAATACAATTACAATCACAGGCTGCCATTGGTGGTTACAAACGAAAGATAATTACTGCTGTTTGATCCTTGCTTACATAACAAGATCTGTTTTTCCAGATTAACTCAGTTTGCTTTAGATGTCCAATTGTTACACAAAAATATGTGTTTTCTGTCCACATTTCATGGCTTAACCTTTTTGGGGGATTCTTTATGGTACATTTAGAGCATGTTTGCCTGTTACGCACAGAGCTATTGAAATAATTCTTTAAATATGTGGTTGGTAATTAGTCCTTTTTTCTCTCCAGAAGTCTGCAATAAAATTATCCAATAAGGGTTAGAATGCCTTGCTGGATCTAATTGTACAACAACAACAACAACAAGATTCCATTTATAGAGCGCCTTTCACATCGGGAGGACGTCCCAAGGTGCTGTACAGTTGGGTCAGGACCCGAGCAGGGGGGAAATGGTCAGGGTGAGGGGAGGGAAGGGAGGGAGCGAGGAGGGGGTAGAGAGTCGAGAGGGGAGCTGAAGGCACGGTCAAAGAGAAAGGTCTTGAGAGCGGCCTTGAAGGAGGAAAGGGAGGAAGCAAGGCGAAGGCACTGGGGGATAGAGTTCCAGTGCCTAGGGGCTGAGAGGCTGAAGGCCCGGCCACTGATGGTAGGGCGGTTGGGGCGGGGGATGTGGAGCAGACCGGAGCCAGAGGAACGGAGGGTACGGGCAGGTAGACAGGGGGATAGTAGGTCGGAGAGGTAGGAGGGAGCAAGGCCGTGAATGGCCTTGTAGGTGAGGATGAGGATCTTGAAATCGATCCTCTGGGGGATGGGGAGCCAGTGGAGGCGAGCGAGGGTGGGACACCTAAGACTGAGAATATAAAACCATGAACCAAAGTCGCAAAATCAAGTAGGATATGCTGTTGTGAGTCTCCTTGGTCAGTTAGTCTAAGCAGTCAGATTGTCAGTGATTCTGAAATAAAAGCCATGGCTATTAGTGGACACAGCGCAAATTGGCTTCTGTGTTCACTTACAAATACATACAGTAACACCACTCTTCAGTTTATCCTGTGAAGCTCTTTGAGACATTGTGACAATGTGATAAGGTGCTATATCAAATTCAACGATTATTATGATGATATAATTATGGAATCTGGTGCACCTTTAACATTGTGAAACTCATTTCAAGTCAACCTCAGTATATGAAAATGAAAAAGAGTTTACGCAGCTGAATTTGAAGCTTGCTTCACGAGCATGTTTTTAAAAGTTTAAATAACATAATATGGTGATGATTACCTAATGGACTGCAATAATCCACAAAAATCATCATGTTACTTGAATTTAAGATGAGTTGCTATTTAGACTGCATTTTTTCTGCTCAGCTAGATGTTTAATGCTGTTGGCAACATGCCCACCATGTAATTTGTTGTTTTATTAGTCTGTCAATATTGTGCATTAAGACTTTCAACAGTTTTCATTGAACATGGAAGAGCTCCTTTCAATCTAAGCAAAAATAAGAGAAAAACAGGAAGTGACTAATGCATGCTCTACTATAGTGTGGCCCAGATGAAAGCATTAGAAGTAGTCCAACTAATTAATTTGAAATGCTGCGATGAAAAGATATTGTTTACACACGTAGATGATAAGCTGTGGTTTAGATGTTGGGCAGAAAAATGTCTTTTACGCTGCACAGTTTGTTTTTCCAAAATATTTAAAACAATACACATATTCATCACTTTGAAGTTCAATTAAACTATAGAACAGTCTTGTGGTTGAGTCTCATTGTTCACGTGTTCTTTTGAACTCTGGGCACTGATTGTAATTGAGCAATCACAATGGATTGTAGCTAATAATACAGAGTGACAAAAGGCTATTTGGGTGCTTTGGATATTGGTCTGGAAATCCTGTAAATGTCCATTAGGAAAGCTTCAAGTAGGAAGTAGAGAGCCATAAGACAAGAAAAACTTACAATCTAAAATTGCACTATTAAAATACATAAAGCTTATTTCTACACCAGATATGACACAATATTGAATATTAGAGAAATATAAGTTTAACATATAGGAAATAAATTAACATTTATAACTATTTAACTGATTATTACATGTACTTGGACTGCTTGTTTGTAATTTCTACCATTTATGTTATGCTTATACTGCATCCTTCATGGCAATATCAGCTTGATTCTGAGAGTAACAAAATGGGCATTAAATTCTGGTCTTGCAATACCTGTGAGCTACATTGATCCTTCAATCCCATACACCTTCTCACAACCTTGTTATTCTTTGGAATAGATCTCAACGCCCGTGATAATAATAATAATAATAATAATAATCCTTGCATTTGATATAGCGCTTTTCATGTCTTCTCGATATCTCAAAGCGCTTCACAGAATATGCTGTAAAATGAATTGACCATATATTTGTGGGCGATAAGGCACAATATCAAATGCAAGAATTATTATTATTATTATTATTGCTTCTTGAAACTTGAAAATTTTATCGAGAAAGCTTTTTTTTAAAGTTTTAGCAGTTAAATGAAACCTTTGTGAATATAAACCATCTGAGTTTGTTTTTGTCTACTATTCCCCTACTCACAGTTTGTATTCGTACATCTTTAGTTATCTTTAGTTTATATTCACTAGTGTATCAGTATTAGCTAAGTTTCAGAATTCTACAGTGAGAAGATATATGTACAGAATCGTGGACAAGAAACATTCTTATCTCTGATAGCAATTAATCAGTGGCCTGGTTGAGAAGTGATCACCCTTTTCAGACAAGCTCAACCCTACCGTTACTTTCCAATTGCAAGCAGCATGGTAAGTGTTTACCAAAATTCCTCATCTAATATATTGCTATCTTTCATACCTTTAGCACTGTATATGTAATTCTGCAAGAAAAATAACGACAGTACTCGGAAACTACATTGGGCAACTCAAGTTCACTTCCAAACACAGGTTAGATCTCATATCTCAAAAGTGATAACGTTACTATCATTTATAAAGATGTTGCTCAAATGGAACAAACTTGATTTTTCACAGTCCTGTTTTGTATACTGTATTTGTTGCAAAATGTTTTTTCTGAATTTTTTTTTAATTCTGTTGTTTCATCTTCATGGAAATTAGTACACAAAAATGAAAGTACCTTTAATATTTCTATGAAATCACATGACATTATATTCATTTTGGCTGTAAAGCTTGGAAACAGGTAAAAAAACAAAATCCTGCTATCTAGATCTTTTAGACTACGGCCAAGTCCAGAAAAATTCTTACTTCTTACAAAGGCTTTCTTCATCCAGACTGATCTTGTGATGTTTTGTTATTAATATTGAACTACGAAAATAACCACTACAAATAAAGAATTACGTATAAAAATGTAAACACTAATCTTTGCTAGCTCTGTTGTCCTTTTTGGCCCAATATCTCTTCTTCCTCACTCCCCATGTTCTGATTTGTTAGGATTTGTTTACTTTTTCTATCTTATGCAATTTATGTCAGTGAGACTTTTAATTTCAACATCAACAAATATTAATTTGTTTGCAAATCTAAGAAATAGGGTAACCATTTAGTACCATAAGGATACCAAAAAAAGTTACCAACATTTCTATCAGCTTTTATTTAGAAAAGATGCATATCTTGCTATTGTAAGGTCAAACAATCAACAATGAGTATATTGTTATCACCTAAAACCAACTAAACATGTATCAACAATAACAGCAACAAGAATTTTTTTGTCAGCCAGACTTGCATTTACATAACGACCTTCACACAGGATAATGTCTCAGAGCCTCAAAATCAGTTGTCAGAATGGAAATCTTGATGTGTAAAACCATATGATAAGTATCATACTGAAGCATAGTGACATCTTTTTTGCCAAATGGGTTTTATTAAACTGCTTGTTGTATTTTTAAAACAAATTGTGTAAGGCCACACCTTAAATATTAAAATATTATTTTGTTTTAAGATTTAAATAAGCAGTTAATCTTTTGATGCTATTTGTCTTTACATTGTTTTGTTCTGGGAAACCTGGACTTCTCTTTTGTTGGTATTCATGGTATTTCAAACACATGACTTTGTCCAACGAGGTAATGGAAAGTCTGATAGTGCTGAAGGTTTGTTATTTTTTATGAGGTGTTTTGTCGGAATATTGGCTTATCAGCAAGAACAAAAACACTATTTATTCACATGTCTCCAAGAAACCTCAAGAAATGAATTCTGTAAACCACTTCCTCAGTTAAGCATACATCAACAATTTGTGCTCTGTTTTTTACTCCCTAGGCTTAACCTGAGGGATCTTAAAGGAACTGAAAAAGATTTTGTAGAGTCATATATGACAGGATCTCAAATAATAGCAGGTGTTTACAACCAAGGCAATATTTGCACATACATTTGAAACAAAAGCACAGTGACAGTGTGATTACACTGTTCTTTTTGAGATGACATCCCATCCACTGGTATTAATTGAAAATAGGAGCCATGGCAAGAACATTCTCTTATTTTCTAGAAGCATCACCTAGAGTTAAAGACTATTCAGTAATTATGTTGATTTATTTCATGTAATGTCACAATTTATAACATAATACTGACATAAGTGAACTAAATTAATTTTGAGACAACCAAGCCCAGAACATTGTTATTCCAATAAATGCTAGCTTTATTCTTGCTTTTGTTTTGATTTCTTTTTTGTAATTTTAATACCTTCTACTTCACTAAATATTTAATGAGAACCTTTTAACATGAATTGCGCACAACAGCCTATTCGAATATTTTTTAATAACATGGATTAGAATAATGATCAGTAAGAATATATTAATGATCAGTTATCAAATAAAGGTCACTTAGTTCATAATTATAGTCTTTGTTTGTCAGTTTTCCACTTTTTGTATAATTTCTCTTACTATCTTTATTTGTTCTGCTTTGTGCTGTCCCTCAGTACTGTTTTGTTCATATCTTCTCCTGTGCTCCTGATCCATGTGTACTTGTGTAATCCTAAATTTTAAATAAGGCTGCACAAACAGATGGTGGACAGGCACGGTTTGCATTCTTCTGTATCCTTCTGTGAAATTCTGGAATAAACCAGCAAGTTGCCCATATCAGCTAGGAATTGGGGGAATAAAGGATGACCAGGAAACACCTCGAAAATAGTTTTTAGTTGTCCTGACGCACCTGAAATTCCTTGAGCACTATTACACTGTAGTACACTATTTCTCTGCTTTGCGATAGATACAAGGACTCATATGATAAAGGGGCATAATTTGCATTCATAAATAAAAAGAATCCTACAGGTTATCTATCTCTCAAGCCAACCCTCCAGAATTCACTTCAGAAAGTGATCTCCACCTATTTGCTGTCAGGTGGGTGGCTGGAACCGAACCTTAGAAGTGTTGAATACGTGATCAGTGTCTCAGCAGAGTTCCAGCAGGTTGGTTTCATATACATCTTAAGACCTGTAGAATTTTCTTGTTGCAAATGGTTTGTGAATTTTGCATTTTACATCCCATTGTGATATGTATCTTAAAATAGGAACCTGCCTTTTGTACAGCTTCTCTTCCACCACAATGATTAAAACAACTAAATTCAACAGACATAATAAATCTATAAATTGACTGTGGTCTAATTTAAAATTTGTGTAAACTGTGTATAAATCATGTCTACAGACAAATGCCCCAAATTAACCAATGATATAATTAAGGGTATTTACACATGATTATCACAAGCCACATGTTAGAGCCCAATATGTCTGTGCAACAAGATGAGAATCAACTAACAAGATGAAGCTTGTTTAGGCTGGACTATTTCCTCAGGATATTGGTTTAAACATCTCATTCAAAGGATGGTACCTCCAACAATGGAAGTGGACTGCAATGGGCTGGAGTTCAAAGTCCCAATGTGGCAGCTAGAGACATGGATGACCAATTTTTATCTAATTTACAAACATCAGCACAGAAGGCGACACAGTTTTAATCCCAGGTGTCTGCTGAGATGGTTTATGGTTCTCATTTTAGTAGAGTATTAATCTGGCTCAGTTGGGAGCACTCTTGCCTCTGAGTGAGAAGGTTATGGGTTCAAGTCCAACAAGTTCAAAGGCTTTGGGACATCCTCTTGATGTGAAAGGCACTATATGCAAGTAAATATTATTATATTGGGACTTTGAGCTCAAGCCCAATGCAGTCCACTGCCATTGTTGGAGGTACTATCCTTTCCTTTGGATGGATAAAAAATAGTCATTCATGTGTCCAACGGTTTGTGGGACATTGATGTGCAGAAATTGATTGCTGCATTTGTCATTATACTTTACTGTAAAAACAAGTGAGGTGCTTTGATACTCAACAATGATGTGATAAGATGTGATATTCAAGGATTATTAAGAAACCCAAAATATACTGCATTTGTTGACCAATTAGCAATTGGAATACTGTTTGTCAATCAATTGCATATGTACCCTCCTGTTTCTTTGTACAAACCAATCCAGGCTCAAGTATATGTTTTTCAAAACAGGTTAGTCATTTTCAAGAAGCAATATTGATGTAGCCTCTTTGAACTCATATCACCTAGAAACATTATATAAATTAGTAGTTCCTAATAAAGCTGTTGCCTCATGCTTAGTTAGTTCATATAACCAATCACATGATGAACCATAGACTGTGTCTAATGAAACTCCATGTTTCTCCTGAGATTACTATTTACCCAAAGACTGGATAAAGATGATAGATGACCAATTAACTAAAGCATGCATCAAGTCAGAATGGAATCAGTAAGAGATTGTTTTGCTTTCCTGTTACTTTAAGATCAGGCAGAAATTGATTCATTTGTGATGTTACTTTTTCAGCCAATATGATCATTTTTGGAGGATACAGTGCATAACAAGACCATGTCGTCCTCTTAATGTTTGTTTTAAATTGAGAATTTGTTACTAAATTATCAACCAATTTGTTATCAACGTGCTATAATTCTTAGAATTCCCAGTAATTGGGCCTCGGGGAGCCAAGCACCTCATTTTTCTTCATTAGATCAGTCATTTAATAGTACTGTTGCATTCCAGATCAGAATGATTATTGCAGACTAGCTGTACCCTTTGCAGCTACATTTGGACCAAAGGATCCAATACAGAATGTAGTTTGACACACAGACAGACACACATTTACATATCCTTGAAAGGTTTTGTCCTCCCGACGTGAAAGACGCTTTAAAAAGTTAATTTTGTTGTTGTTGCCGCGGCTTAGCTTCATCTGTGTTCTTTATTTTGTTCCCACCGCAGCTTGGCTACGTACGTGCTCTGTGACACAGGATGCCACAGCGCCACAGTCAGCCAGCACAGCCACCAGGTATAACTGCATGATGCCACAGCGCCACTTTGACTCTCCGGCCACCAGGTGTAGCTGTAGCAAAAAACACAAAAGTAAAATACATTTTAAGTTATAACTCATGAACGATAGGAGATACCAGAAATCAAATAAGCCCATGTCACTCCCAAAGGGAAGACTCTTCCGATGAGGTATAAATCATGTCTCCAAATCAATCGGTTATTGAGATCATTCTTGAAGCACATATAAACAGACAGGCATTGTCGGTTTATTAGTTATAGATAGACAATGGAAGTGAAATGGACAAATCCACCTTCATTTAAAATGTCATCTTTGGCTTAATATAGTTATGAATATAACTCAACATAAAGACATACATCACACTAAATGACAGTGAAAGCCTCAGACCAGCAAGTCCGGTGTGTGTGCCGTAGGCTGGCATTAGACTCAAATCATTCTGATGATGTGCGAGTGATAGCTGGACTAGTTCAGTTCTCAGTTCAGTTCAGTCTTCAGTTATTAAGGGGAGGAATTTTCAATGATGTGATATGGCAGGCCACAATTTTCACCCTGTTTATGAAAAAGCAGTCATCGTAGTGATGATAAGATAAGCTTCTTGGTTTGTGAAATATAGTTTTCTGTTATTATCAGAGATCAGCAGGAACTGTGAGGTTTTAACACGAGTTCAGTCTCTGAATGATGCAAGTTAATTGCCCTTGTGAAGATTGCCAGGCTTTAACACAAACAAGTATACACTGGTGTCTATTGTAGGGCAATTGAGAACAAGAGTTACAAATAGCAACTCCTGACACAAGTGTACCATGTACCTGACCACAAGTGTACAATGCTGACCCATGACATTTTTGAGCAGGGTATCCTTGGGTAGGCATGACCCATGTCTGCAAGCCTGGAGTTGCAATTTGTGACTCGGAGCCTGTTTTGATTTGCCTTATTAGACCTAAGTATTTGTACAGCAGTTCTGTATTTTATTAACTTTTCTAAAATAAGTCCATACTATATAAACAAATCATAGCTTGGGAGACTGCCTGATGTACAGTAGTAAATTACTTACAGTAGATTAATAATGCAGATCCTCAATGACATATGTTTATCCAGTTACAATATCTGGCTCCTGAGAACACAAGTCCAGAGCAGAATATTGTCTCTGTACTGATGGATCAGAAGTGATTTGAAAATTACACTCAGAGAAACCGCACAGTATGTGTGAGAAGGAAATCTTTTTACATGACTTGAAACTAATTTTGAATTAATGAAAGCTACTAAGCAGCCCTGCTAGAAAACATCACATATTAGACCCTATTAATATTATAGACACAATTTTATAAACAAGTGGATGGTTCCAACTTCACATGGAGCATTGCTTTTTAAATTTATTATTATGGAACTAATGTTTCAAGATATGATCTGAAGAATAATTAGCACCAAATACAGTTCATTTTCAAATCCCTTCACTTCCCGGCACCTCCCTACCTCCTCCTCACTCCCCAGTCCATCACCCGGTGCCTCCACTCGACTGATACCAGCCTCCTGCTTGTTCCTTACGCCCTGCACTCCATCATTGGAGATTGCACATTCAGCCACTGTGCCCCGAAACTCTGGAACACTCTCGCTCAATCCTGCTAGCTTGTCCCTTCTCTCCCTATTTTCAAGTCCCACCTGAAAACTTCCCTTTTCGACCATGCTTACGTTAACCCAACACCCCCCCACCCCTCCACCCTCGGCTCGGAGTCAGGCTCCGCCACTGTTAGGCACTCCCGAGAAGCTACCCTGCATGGAGGGCGCTATATAAGTGTAAGTTGTTGTTGCACTGAGTGCTGAAACATTCATTGGGCTGTATTACCCATAGCATCAGAACAGCTATTGTGTAGAAATATTGCATTTTCAGATAAGGTATGTACCAAGCCCAGAAGGATGAATCCCCCTCCACACACAGTGTTCATGAATCATCCAATCTGATATTTGCGAATTATAAGTTACACTTTATGTATTGATGTCTGATTTGAAAATATCACATTTTAGACCTTAATATTTTATAATGCAATTGAGAAGAGTTAATAAAAATATAATAATAATTCTTGCATTTGATAGTGTCTCTCATGTTGGGAAGACATCTCAAAGCACTTCTAAGATTAACTGTAAAGTGTAGTTACTGTGTGTTTGTAAGCAAACACGATCTCCTCATAGGTTTGAAGTTGAAACATGAAAAACAATGAGATAGTTAGAACAGTGCAACAAGTTGGAAACATTCTTCTTTTACTTCGGAGAACTGGATTCGAATCAAAACCAGATTGGCAATATATTCAGTAATCCAGTACTGAGATGTTCTCCTGCTGTGAACGGCGCTATATCAAATGGAAGGATTATTATATCATATTTCAAGGGGGAAAAGTGGCGCTGAATGCTAAAACTGATACCTTAGTATGAATGGAAAAAATCATGCATTGATCCTGGAAAAATATATCTTTGTATTTTCTAAAGGTTTGCTGGGAACTTGTATTAATTAAATAAAAGCAAAGAGAGGGTTATCAAGAGGAATGCAAGGAAATGTTTTGCAGATGTTTTGGCTTTAATTTAATAAACCCAATTAGTTTCCTTCTGTTTGCAAATAACGATTGGAAATGTTACCAACTTTAAACAACACAAGTACCTAAATATTCACTGTCTCATTAGGTTGGTCATATTTTTTTCATTAGAGCACATTATAACTTAAAAGTAAACTCTCTGTGATAACATATTGTTTTCATTCTCTCTTTCAGCAGGTTATGAGATATTTCTGCATTAGTTATGTGCCAGCAGGTGTCTTCATTTTGGTATTGAAATAGTTTTATGTGTAATCCTCCAGACATTTGTGGAATTTGGAAGATTTTCAGCAACTATAAAAACTAATGAAGTCTGCATGTTTTGCTTTCTTTGCAACAAAAAGTAAATAAAGGAACGAGGAATATCAGGAAAATGTAGTGTCACGCTCTTTAAAAAGTGCTGCCGATCTATTAGGAGCTCAGTTAGTGGAGCATAAAACTTGCATCAGAGTTCAAAGAAGTTCAAATAACACTAAGTCTGCTCAATCCAACCATTTACGCTTTGGATGTCAATACAATAGGAATGATGTCTAAAATATTCTCTCTAAAAAATAAAATCTTGCTCTGGGGAAAGAAGGTAAGTGGCATCAGCTCTGCGGTTGAATTGGCTTTGAAGAGAAACATCTGTTAAAGGTTCACAGAAAAATTAAGCTGTGAATTAAGGCATGAATCTTGTGAACCAGCACTGAAATGGCAACAATGGCACAGGACTGCTCTGTGGGCACTAACAGTTTTCAAGCCAGTTTTGGGACAACGGTTCACCCAAAGAAAATGAGGTGTGATCCTTGCAGCAGTCACAACTAGCCTACATTTTGACTGCATTTTTTTTCACCAGTAAAAATGATCACATCAAAATCACATTCTGCCTTTGGATGAGACCAAGGTCCCATCTGTCTGTTCAGGTGAATCTTAAAGATACCATGGCACTATATGAAAAGGGAAAGGAGTTTCTCTCAGTGTTTTGGCCAAGAATCCCTCAAATATATTTAGTCATTCACCTCATGGCTGCTTGCAGGACAATGCTGTGCACAAATTGGCAGTCACGTGCTCCTACAAAATACACAGTCACTACACTTCACTGTGTATTCTGTAAAGCACTTTGAGACGTCCTCTTAACATGAAAGGGGCTATGTCAAATGTAATGATTTTCATTGTTATTATTTTTCACCTAACATGAGTTTACATAGATATATATACACACAGACTCAGTTTCATTTAATGTTAAAAACACATATAGAAATATCTACCATGGTGATATTAGGATTAAATTCTTTCCAGAATATCTTTTCCACAATCCTGAAACTCCCCCTGGGTTGAAGAGAAGCAATTTAGCCTTTCTTAAGTCAGTGTTATAAACTGATCTCTGGAGCGACTGAATGCATTTAACTCTGTAATTAAAAGAAAAATCTTTAAGAATTTAAAATCGGTCAATTAGTTAGCTCTTCCCTTAAATACTACAATTGCAATCAATGTTGGCAATATATTTACAGCATCTGTATAATATGAGAGCACAAGTGAATATTGTAAGATACACACATTTGTTTCAATAATGTCATCCTCACTTTCTGTACATCAGAGATTAATGTGGTGCTGACATTTGTTCTCGATCTGACAATGTTCAGCTGGTCTTTAATCATAAAGAAACCAGATTTTACTCGTCCAGTGTCCAACTGCATTCACCTATAAATACACAATCGCTGTTGTGTGGCCGGAGTTTCCGTCCTTTCATTTTGTTATTGTTGTTGTTTGGATGAGATATTAAACCGACGTCTTGAATGTCTCTTTAAATGAATGTTAACGATTCCATGACACTATTCGAAAAGAGAAGGGAGTTTCTCTTGGTGTCCTGGCCAACAAATTTCCCAAATAAACTTGGTCACTCACCCCATGACTGTTTGTGGGACATTGCTGTGAGCAAAATTGGCTGCTGAGTTTCTCTCACCAATTTATTGTATATCCTGTGAAACTCTTTGAGACGTTTTGATTATGTGATAAAGCGTTATATAAAATGAAGGATTATTATTAATATATTATTATTCAGCTAGTTTCCCATATTCAGGTATGTAATGAATTAACTCAAACAAACAATTTAAGGACCTGATTTTAGTTGAGCTCTTGCCCATATAACACACAATTTACCCCTTATCATCCATACACTTTACAAAATGAAGGTGTTATGGCAATCAAAGATAAGGCAAGGAATGAGTTACATGTACACGCAGAGTGAGCATTCCTTCTATACTGTCCCGAATAATGTGCCTTAACTGTAATCTAAAAAGAAAGTTCCTGCCATGCTGAATATACTAAAAAATAAAAGGATAGCAATCTACAAGTAAAGTTTGCGGTATTCCGTAATGCATTCCTATGTTGATTAACATAAGAAACATGTTAAGGAATGTGACACATATTCTCTATAACTTTACACTGACCTATCAATCAAACACAGCTCACCTCCTTGCTCCATGAGGCCACCTTCTTGGAAATTCAACCTGACTGGTTCCCGTGTTTGTCCCTGTGCCTTCATAGATAAATCAAAAGGAACTTTAAAAAGTAACAAACAATTATGAACATGTATCTCAAAACCTTCCTCTTTGACTGTGCCTTTAGTCATCTTGCCACTCCCTTAGTTCCCATTATGCTCAAATCCAAACCCCAGCTCGGGTGCAAACCCTTGATCGTCCAGCACTTTGGGTTGTCCTCCCAACATGAAAAAATGCTATATAAATGCAATTTTGTTTGTTGTTTTTGCTTTTTAGTTAATGAATCTCAGAAGTTTATAGAAAATTATTTTTAAATCATTTGGTGTTCAACCCATTTGTCAATCATGACACCATACATTGTATATCATGGGATGTCAACCAATATCACTTGTTTTAAAATCAAGAAGGAAAGCCTCTAGTGTCAAGTCCCAAGGCCCTTGATCTCAATGGGTGAGAGTCTGGGAGTCACAAAGTTGGATTGCAAATTATCTTTGAAAAGTGTACTCAACTATTTTGCTGCATATTTAGAATATATCAAATGATTAGCAGTAGAATAAAGTGTCAAGATTATTCAGTCATGAAAGATTCTATAAATCTGCAACACATTAATATTACAACTGTTAAGCATGAATGGGATTGACTTGCCAAGAGAGAAGCTGAAAGCAATCTAGTGTTAGCTGATTTATCGCTCCTCATGTCAAAATAATGTGAGGCAGCAATAAACAAGGCAAACAGGACGCTGGGTTACATTGACAAATCTGTTGAGTTCAGACCCTCTGAAGTCACAAGATCACAAGATTGGATGGGATAAAGAAGGCCCTCAGACCATACTATCTCATTGTTCCAGAATACACCCATCACAGTACCAAGCTATTTTCTTACTCATGCTGTATAGTGCTCTGATGATGCGACACCTAACGTATTGCAGCAGAGAGCAATGAGGATTGTTCCCCGTGTTAGAGGAATGAGCTATGAACAATAATTAGACAAGGTGGAGTTCTTCAGTCTTGAAAACATCAACAACAATGTGCACTTATTTAGAGCCCTCCACACAAGGGGGTGGGGTGGGCAAGAGGCGTATAAAGTTATGTAAGATCTCAAATGGGATTGCAAAAGTAAACTCAGTATAGTAGTTAGGTTGCACTGAGACACTACAACAGGAGGAAACAGGTTTAGGGTTGTAAAGGCCAATTTCATCTTGTGAATTTATAAAAACCCTGGCATGACTTGAAGAAAAAATCTTTGGATATTATTGTTTTTTAATGTTCAATATTTTGGAATATTACCTTTTTAGACAAAATTTGTTTCCTGCCTTTTTATAAGATTTATTTTCAAAATGAGTGTGGCCTAATAACAACAAATAATTCTTACATTTAATAAAGCACCTTATCATGTTATTGAGATGTCTCAAAGCCCTTCACAGAATATATTGTAAAGTGGATTGACTGTGTATTTTGGACTGAAACATGGCAGCCAATTGCACGCAGCAGTATCCCACAAACAATCGTGGATTGAGTGACCAATTTTTTTTAAGGTATTATTAAGATACCCCCAGAAAGCGATCCGCCAACCAACTAACAACCGGATTCAACAACAACTTGGATTTATATAGCGCCTTCCACACTGGATGGCGTCTCAGAGCACTTCACGGTAATGGATCCTGGGGCCGAGCCTGGGGGAGTGGAAGGAATGTGACCAAAGGCGCAATCAAAGAGAAAGGTCTTCAGCAGAGACCTGAAAATAGGAAGAGAGGGAGCGAGGCGAAGGGAGTGAGGAAGGGAGTTCCAGAGCCTCGGGGCATAGTGGCTGAAGGCACGGCCACTGAGGGTGGAGTGGAGGATTCGGGGGATGAGGAGGAGGCCAGACCCGGAGGAACGAAGGCAACGGGTACTGATTTGAGGAGAGAGGAGGTCAGAGAAGTAGGGGGTGCAGAGGAGTAGAGGAATTTGAATACAAGGGTGAGAATCTTGAAGTCGAACCTCTCTGGGACAGGCAGCCAGTGCAGCCTGGCAAGGACTGGGGTAATCGGGGAGCGGAGTTTCATGCGGGTGAGAATGCGAGCGGCAGAGTTTTGAATGATCTGGATTTTATGGATGGTAGAGGAGGGGGGGGCCGGTGAGGAGGTGTTAGAAAAGTCCAGCCGAGAGGTGGCAAAGGCATGGACCAGGGTTTCAGCGGCTTTCGGAGAAAGGTATTGGTGAAGACAGGCAATGCATCGGAGGTGGAAGAAAGCGGTGCTGGTGAGGGACCGGATGTGGGGGAGGAAGGATAATTGGGTGTCGAACCTGACGCCTAGGTTGGGTACGGGTTCGGAGAGTTTTAGGGGGAGGTCAGGTAGGTGGAGAAGGTGAGAACCGTGAGATTTTAGATGTTGACAAGAGCCAAAGTGTATGACTTCCGTCTTGTCAACATTCAGCTGAAAGAAATTTGTGCTCATCCAGCCCCTGAGGCTGACAGAACATCAGGGGACTGGGGGTCACAAAGAGAGATGGAAGAATAGAGTTGGATGTCATCCATGTACATGTAGAAATGTACCCCGTGTCTGCGAATGACATCTCCAAGATTCCTACTTACTGCTAGGTAAACAGAAGCGTATGGAGTAAGGAACCTTGCCAAAGGTTTTGCCCCGCCCAGGAATCGAACCCGGGTTCTCTCTGATTGCAAGATAAGAGCACTAACCACTATGCTACAGGACTCCAATCAGCAGTGCTTATTCCAGAAATGGTGATTTACAATTGAATTACTGGAAGAACAACTGTGATGAGCAGCTGGATTTGAAATAAAGCTGCAGTGTTGTTCATGACAGGGTACCACTGCTGTTTTTTAACAGGAATAATAATGTACTGTGAGCATATGTAAAACATTTAAAAAGATAAACTATCATCCCTTTTACCCTTGAAAAATTAGCCAACCTCATATTGGAACCCAGGATGTGAAGTGATTCTTGAACGTATTCTACAATCATTCTTGTGTCTGTTTCTTCATGGAAAATGGGCACAGCGCTCAAAGGGTCAAGCTAATCTAATGTAACTTACAGCAGACCCAAATAAGAAATAAAAAGCATTTTCTAACAAAGCTGCAAAGGAGGCACCCAATAATGTGGTTTGATCCTATTCACTTACGTACTGTCCAATTCCAAAGTGTGCATCTCTGTCCCTTATGAAACTTAATTTGTTACAGTGATTATCTTTTATTTAAACTGCTGTGCATTAACTAAAAAGGATACCTGTGTTCTATTGTTACCGATTGGTCCAGAAACAACCTCATTACCACATCTATTCATACGTATTAAATAACAAACAGATGGATGATTGTAACTGGGCACCAGTATTTTCATGAATGTTTTTCAAAAAAACATGTTTAGGTTTATTCTCAGCTTCTTTTCTGTTTTTCTGGCGGATGGCAGATGGCTTCTGTGGTTTCGACTGGCACAAATGAAAGAACTGTCTGTTTGTATGAAGCCTGATAACTCTTTGAACTGTTGTTATTATGATGTTATTTGTGGGAGTAAGCTGCTTGATAAATTAATTTACCGCAATGACGATTTTATGTTAGAAGAAAGAAAAACAGACAGATAATTAATCATCTTGCAGTAAGATTTAAGAGAATTTAATTGCTTCATCAACAATTAGGTCCAATTGGAGTGCCTTAGATTACAGTGAGTAAAATACAAAGGAAAACATGCCAAACACTGCAAGATTGCTTCCAAAAGTTACAAAAGATATAAATATTTGTGAATAATAATAATAATCCTTGCATTTGATATAGCGCTTTTCACGTCGGGAGGACGTCTCAAAGCGCTTCACAGAACACACTGTAAAGTGAATTGACTGTATATTTGTGGGCGAACGTGTTGTCTTTTGGACGGATTATTATTAGGCGTGTGGAGTAAGGAAACTTGCCCAAGGTTTCGCCCTGCCTGGAATTGAACTCAGGTCTCTCGCTTGCAAAGCGAGTGCTCTACCACTGAGCTACAGGACTCCACAATGAACAACTTTTGTTAAATCTGAATGTCCAGTATGTTGAAAGAGACCTCTGCAATATGTTTAAATCTGATCCAAAAACAAATCGCATGCATCTCAAACATGTAGAATGGTGCTAAACTATTTTGAGATAGTGTAGAGTGCTCCACATTACAACTGGACCTTTCTACCATCGGTCTGTGAATGTTTGATTGTAACATGACAGCAAAAAGGAACAATGTTCTGTTCCCAAACACAATCATAACTCAACTTGATGGGTCTACAAGTAGAAGCAAACTAAATAAAATCAAATATGTTCAAAGCAACATGTGCTATTGGGGATATTTACCTTTATCGGTGAGCAGTAGTAAAATGACCAGTGATCAGTGCAAATTAATGCTTGCATCTTTCATATCTGATACATTCATGAATCCACATCGTTAAAATAATGCATGACACATCGATAGATAGATTGTGGAAGTACAAAATGTCTCTTCTCAAAGAGATATGTACAAAAGTTGTTGACTCATTAATATGATGAAGCATACAATTAGCATATTTTCCTACAAAATAAATAAGCCACTACAGTCAAAACTCTTTGAGACATTCACAGTACAAAACTTCAGGAATTGTTTAAGGTCTTTTCCAGAATATTTGATATATTCACATAAAATTGATTGGCTTTGAATAAGTGATACATATTTAACATTTATCCCTTTACATTATGTAAATCTTAAAGACAGCACAGCCAGCCTGGCTCATCGGCAGGATCTGGCAGGGCAGACCAGTTACTGGGGGCAAGAAGTCATCCCACTCAGCTCCTGTTAATCTTGCAAGCCAAAGCACTAACGGATACAGTGGTCCGAGCTGATCAAGCAGCTGGAAAGCTTGCCAGACACCAATAGCGATGGCAAGCTATGCGGTTTTAGCTGGTTAGACTCCAGCAGTAGATCAACACACATCTGGGATCCCCAAGCCTTGGCTCTTGCCAATCTGAGCCTAAATACTTTTCGAAATTAGGTAAACACGATGCGTCCCTCCATGCAGAGAGCGTGTATTCCATTTCAACATTCTATCTCTGGAATTTCCATGCGTAGGTGGGATGCATCGAAATCTTAGCTTGGTTTGGATACTCTTGAACATGGTGATGGCTTTTCACATGTATCAGACACCCGGCTGACCAAAAATATGTATATATATATATATATGTACTTATATGTGGGCTAATAGGAAAAGTATTCTTCCAGTTGTGTTCAAAATGATGAAGTTCAGAGTTTTTACTACTGAAGTGACGATAATTTGTGTGAGCAGAATTTCTTTTGACTGCTCGCCACACCATGTTACTTATCGAAATATGAATTTCCTGAAAACATATGAACTATCAGTCAAACAAGTCAATGCATCAACTGCGGTATTCTCTAATTGTACTTGCAAAGGAAACAGCAATTTGCCATGCAAACTTTATCAAAGGTTAATAAGGCATAAAAGATGTCTGAAGGCTGAATAGCAAATATATAATTCACTTGGTAACGAACGTTTACCTTAATAGACTTCCTAGAAATGGGGGGTAAGTAATCTTTGTTATCATTGAACTGCTCGCGCCCTAGAGGTAACAATAATGAAAATTAATCCAACATTCCAGAACCGGGTAAATGAAATGAAGGCAATTTTGTTTCATCCAGAGATAATTAAATGTATTCAATATATTATGATTTGTATAATTCCAAGCAACTGTAGTCCACTGTGTTAAACTAGTCACCTATTCAAGGGAAATGCAATACTTTTTTTAAAAAACATCACTTTCAAATAGTTTCATTGCTAATACAATCTACCACAATATGTTGTGAACCAATTGCTCCCAGGTTACCAAGAAATGTAATTTACAACATTGCTTTCTTCACCACCAAGGGATCTGGTTTTACGTCCTACCTGCAGTGCTTTATAGGTGATATGTCATCATCACAGATAGCTGACCTTTGCATTTTTCCATAGAACTTTGGAGTAGATAACACAAAAATAATGAATACTATATATTTTGTCATGTATTAAAATGTGAAAAGTGCCACAGGTACAAAGCACAAGTGCGTAAAATTCCACCTAAGAATAAAAATGGAAATATGTTGTGCACCTTGAGGAGGCGAGTCACAGTATTGCCATGCTGGTATTATATTATACAATATTATACAACATTATATAGTATTATATATCAGGCTGTAAGAAAATCACAGGTCATGATTTTTTTGCAGGTACTGCAACTTTTAACATACACTGCAACTTTTTACAGTTGCCACTACTTTTAATGACAACAGCGAGTACACGGTAACAGTGGATCATTCATCAACCGTCCATCAACCATTCTGCACTTTGATTGGCCCACCCAACTGTCAGTACCTGTTCCACCTGTTCCAACAAGAGTGCAGGATGGGTTGCTGGACAGGTGAGTGGTGCAATGGGAGTGAGGACTCACTCTAAGTATTTGAACTTGAACTAACCACACCAAAACCATAACTTCAACAAACTATGGCCACAACTTTTCTAACAAAAAATTGCAACGTTTTTACATCCTTAATTATATAATATTCTGTTTACAGTGATGATTGAATTTGATAGTCAAAACCTTTACATTGAGAGCATCTCATATGATGACAATACATTGAATAATCAAACGTCCGCAGTTTTTAACTTGGATAACTGGGTACTTGCAATATCAATTCTGCAAAATTATACCTATCTTGCTGTGGAGCACAGATTATACCAGCAGGAATCAAAGAACATCAGTCAGAAGGTCTATTCCATCCCCAGCGGGCTCCTGCGTACAGAGTACATCATCAATAAGATGCCCTTTTAGGTTGGGTGGGGAGGCAGAAGAGGGATTCCAAATATGAATAGCAGAGGTGTCTGTGACAGGGTAAAGATAATAATAATAATAATTCTTGCATTTGATATAGCACTTTTCACGTCTTTTAGACGGCTCAAACGCTTCACAGAATATGCTGTAAAATGAATTGACTGTATATTTGTGGCGAACCAATTGCGCACAAATGATCAATTTTCTTTTTGGAGGGATTATCATTCGGCGTTTCTCCCTGCCTGGATTTGAACCCAGGTGTCTCGCTTGCAAGGCGAGTGCTCTAACCACTAATCTACAGAATAAAACAGTTGTTAAATATACTGTGCTTCTAAAGCTAATTTTCAATCGCTTTATAGTTCCAATCATCCAGTTTGCATGCATTTAAGCAACTTTGGAGGTATCTCCACATTAGCCACACATTGTTACCATCAAACCATTTGTAAGGTGTTTTTCATGTTGTTGCATGGTAATTTAATGCTAAAAGCAAATTAAGGTGCGACTCTTCCTCCAAAGCCTGGCTTCATTATAATTCCATCTTGAGGGAAAGCTAATTACAAAATCAAATTTCATACTTTCCTATTCTGTGAACATTGAAATGGTTAGAGGGAAATATTCCAAAGAAAATCTCACCTGATATCCTCATCAGGAGAAGAAATATGCAGAGATGAAAGACACTGGTACTTTCAAATAAAACAAAAAGGAAAACTATTCAAACTAATTATACTCAACATTGACAGCCTGCCCTTTGACAGGATAATAGCTAAGATTATTTTCAATTAAGACTGATTGAACTACCCAACACATCCTCCATTAACAGACAGCTTGTCTCAGGTGGTGCCTCTCTTGCCTGTGGTCAAGAGGTTGTGGATTCAAGCTCGACGATGGGTCTTGGGTTGGTTGTGTAGGTTGACACTTCAAAGCAATATAGGGGCAAAACTGCATTATTAGAAGTGTTGTCCTTCTGATAAGTTAAATTGAGCTTCTTCTGTCTGTCTGTTCTGGTGGACGTTATAGATTCTACTATTTCAAATAAGAATAAAAATTCCCTATGGAACTGGCCTACTGAACACTCCTGTCCTCTCCGAGTCTCAGCGTTCGCACATTGGCTGCCGCAATTGACCCGAGCTGTTTCCCCAAGATGTTCCCAACCCCGTCCCCCACATCACTTCTCCCTCATGATCCACCCCACACCCATCCCTCACTATACTCCTTCGACCCTATCTCTCCCTCCTCCCTCACCACGACTGTCTACAAACTCAAACCCACCACCTGTTCCCTTGATCCCATCCCCACCTCTCTCCTCGTCTCCCAGCTCCACCTTCTGGCCCTCCTTCTGTCCGATGTCATCAACCTCTCCCTGTCCACCGGTTCAGTTCCCACCTCCCTAAAAGCAGCCGTCATCCCCCCCTTCCTGAAAAAACCTTCCCTGGATCCATCCCTCCTCTCCAGCTACCACCCCATCTCTAACCTCCCATTCCTCTCCAAGGCCCTGGAACAAGTCATTGCGTCCCAGCTCCGCTCCTTTCTCTCTCACCATTCCCTCTTTGAACCCTTCCAATCCGGCTGCCCACAGCACGGAAACAGCCCTGGTCAAAGTCACTAAAGACATTCTGAACATCTGTGATCAGGGTTCTCTCTGCCTCCTTGTCCTCCTCGACCTCTCTGCCGACACTGTCGACCACTCCATCCTCATACACCGCTTCTCCACTTTACTCAATCTTCACGGACCTGCCCTTGCCTGGTTTGATTCCTATCTCTCTCACCGTCTCCACTTCGTTGCCTCTAACCGTTTCTCCTCCAGCCCCCGCACTGTCACATCTGGCGTCCCCCAGGGCTCTATCCTTGGCCCTCTCTTCTTTAATATCTACATGCTCCCCTTTGGTGACATCATCCGCAGACATGGGGTCAACTTCCACATGTATACAGATGACACCCAACTCTATCGTTCTGCCTCCACCCTCAACTCCAGGACCACTGAACAGTGTTTCTGGGCGATCGTGGCGCACAAACAGACATGAAACAAATTACCAATTTTATTTAGGGGATTGTTGGTCAGGACACCGGTAACAAAAATCCTGACAGACTGCCTGTCGGACTTCAAGTCCTGGATGAGGGCAAATTTCTTACAGTTGAATGTGAACAAGACTGAGGTCCTCCTGATTGGCTCGCGCCAGCGCCTCAGCACCTCAGGCTCTGGCAACAACAACCTCCATGGTTGCTCACCAAGCCAGTCAGGAACCTGGGTGTCTTGTTCGACCCTCAACTGTCTTTTCTTCCCCACATCCAAGCCATGACCCGCTCTGCCTTCCCTCATCTCCGTAACATCGCCCGATTCCGCCACTACCTCACCCCTCAGGCCGCTGAAAGTCTTGTTCATGCCTTCATCACCTCCAGGCTCGACTATGCAAACGTCCTGCTTGTCGGCCTTCCCAATTCCTCCCTCCACAGGCTGCAGATAATCCAGAACTCTGCAACCTGTGTCCTCTCCTGCACCAAACTCTGTGACCCCATCTCCTCCACTCTCGCCCGACTCTACTGGCTCCCTATCCTTCAGAGGATCCAGTTCAAGATCCTGGTCCTCACATACAAAGCTCTCCATGGCCTCGCCCCACCCTACCTCTGCAACCTCCTAACCTCCAACCAACCTGCCCGTTCCCTCTGCTCAGCCGGCTCTGGCCTGCTCCACGTCCCCCGACCCACCCGCCCCACCATTGGCAGGAGTGCCTTCAGCCACTCTGCCCCCAACCTCTGGAACTCCATCCCCAGTCACTCCACCTCGCCCCCTCCTTAGCCTTCTTCAAGTCCCACCTCAAGACCCTCCTCTTCGACCAGGCCATCGGCCACCTCCCTTCCCCTGCCCTCCCTTACCTTCCCAACCCCAGCTCGGGTCTGAAATGCTGTATTCTGTCCAGCGCCTTGGGACGTCCTCCCGACATGAAAGGTGCTATACAAATGTAATCTTGTTGTTGTTGTTGTTGTTGTATGTTGGGGAGTGGCGGCAGGACAGCGCGGGGAGGAGCCTGGGCCTACCTACCCAGGTATTTAAGCACGAGATGGCAGGGAGTGCAGCTAGGGGGTGGGGGTCTGAGGAGGGAAGGGGTGTGGGCGGAGCGGGGGAACTGCTGACGTCATAGTTTAGTTTTCAGGAGTGTGCGCGCGCAACAAAAAAAACCTCTGCGTGCCCCCCCCACCCCCCAGGGCTCACATCAGAGCCCACCATGGTCCTGTTGGGTTGGCTGCCCCAGCCCCAGCCTATGAGCTAATGCCATCCACCTGACCGCTCGCTCCCGGTCCCCGCGTACGCACTATGGCTGCCGCTTTGACCCGAGCCCCTTCAGCCCCTCCCTCCCTCCCCCCTCCTCTCTACCCCCAAACCCTCCCCCTTCTGCATCTCTCCCGCTCTGTCCTCCTCTCTCTCCGTCGCTCTCGCCTTCTATCCCCACTTGACCCTCCCACAACCTCCCTCTGTTCTGTGGCACTCGGCGTTGGCTGTCCAGCAGCAGCCACACCGACTTCCCCATTCCCCACCACACTCGCCAGCCACCCCGGACACAGACCCGTGGAGCCAACCTCTCCTCCCTCATCCCCATTCCCCCCATCCCTGCCTCACAACCTGGACCACCCTCCCCCCTCACACACCCTTCAGTCAACCGCTCCCTCCACATCGGACTACAAAATGTCCGTTCCCTCTGTAACAAGGCCCTGGTCATCAACGATGTCATCCTTGATGAGAGCGTTGACATCATGGCCTTAACGGAAACCTGGCTCATCCCAGACAACACCTTCCCCCTCACGGAGGCCACACCACCCGGCTACACCTCCCACCACATCCCCCGCCCCAACCGCCGTGACGGTGGTATAGCCCTTATCTCAAGGACACCACTTGCCCTATCCCCCTACTCCTCTGGCTCTTTCCCCTCTTTCGAGCACCTCACCCTCTCCCACCCCTCCTTCCTCTCACTCAAAATCCTCCTCCTCTACCGGCCCCCTAAAACCTCTCCCACCTTCATCTCCGATATTTCGACACTTCTTACATCTCTCTGCCTCTGCTCTGATCGCCTCATCATCCTGGGCGACTTCAACCAGCACTTCATCCCCTCCTGCTCCATCTCCTCGGACTTCTCTTCCCTGCTCTCCTTACTCAACCTCTCCCTCCACATCAACTCCCCCACTCACAGTCACGGCCACCCACTCGACTTGGTGATCACCCGGGGCCTCAGTGTCTCGGATGTCACAATCACTGACAAGGCCATCTCCGATCACCACTTCATCTCCTTCACCACCTCCACCCCCCTCCCCACCTCCACCAGACCCACCACCATCTTCTACCGCCCCACAATCCCTAAGGCCTTGGAGTCCTCTGAACTCCTCTCCCTCTGGCCTTCAACCCTCACTGACCCCTCTTCTCCTCTCACCCTCCTCCACAACACCCTCTCCTCCACACTCGACACTCTTGCCCCCATCACCTCCCGTACTGTCTCCTACTCTCGCTCCTCCCCCTGGTTCACCACCCACCTCCGCTCACTGAAGAGCCAGGTGCGGGCCGCTGAACGCACCTGTCAAATCTGGCCTAACGGTCCACCGACAAATCTGGCTGGACCTCCTCAAAATCTACCGCTCCACTCTAGCCTCGGCCAAGTCGTCCTTCTACTCCAGGATAATCCTGGAGGCGAAGAACAACCCCAGGCTTCTGTTTTCTACCACATCCCGACTCCTCCGTCCCCCCCGCCACCCCGCGCAGGTCATCTCCTCCAACCTTCACTGCGAGGAGATGCTGGATTTCCTTGAATCCAAAATCAAGGGAATCCGCTCCGCGGTCACTTCCCCTCCAACCTCCACCCACCCCCCCACCCCCTCCCTCCCACACTCCGACTCCTACCCATCCTCCCCTACACAATTTCGTACCTGTTTCCCCACCCTCTGTCACCAAACTCATCCTATCCCTGAAACCCACCACCTGCTCCCTTGACCCCATCCCCACTCCACTCCTTATCTCCCAGCTCCACCTCCTTGCCCCACATATCACAGACATCGTCAACCTGTCCCTCTCCTCTGGCTCTGTTCCCATTCCTTTAAAAACTGCCACCATCACTCCCACCTTGAAAAAACCCTCCCTTGATGCGTCGCAGCTATCAAGCTACCGGCCCATCTCCAACCTCCCCTTCCTGTCCAAGGTCCTTGAAAGAGTTGTCGCCTCCCAACTGCGCTCTTTCCTCTCCACCCATTCATTATTCGAACCCCTTCAGTCCGGTTTCCGTGCTGCCCATAGCACAGAAACTGCCCTGGTCAAGGTCACCAATGACATCCTGACCATCTGCGACCAGGGCTCCCTCTGCCTCCTCGTCCTCCTCGACCTATCGGCAGCATTCGATACGGTCGACCACGCTATCCTCCTCCACCGCTTGTCCTCCCACCTCAACCTTCAAGGCCCTGTCCTTGAGTGGTTTAGGTCGTACCTCTCCAACCGTCTTCACTTTGTTTCCACGAACGGCTTTTCCTCCAGCCCCCGCACTGTCTCGTGCGGTGTCCCTCAGGGCTCTGTCCTCGGTCCCCTCCTCTTCACCCTCTATATGCTCCCCCTTGGTGACATCATCCGCAGACATGGGGTTAACT
This sequence comes from Callorhinchus milii, assembly GCF_018977255.1. Classification (NCBI taxonomy): domain Eukaryota; kingdom Metazoa; phylum Chordata; class Chondrichthyes; order Chimaeriformes; family Callorhinchidae; genus Callorhinchus; species Callorhinchus milii. The sequence goes on from NW_024704745.1 coordinate 32,026,955, forward strand.
TCCACATGTATGCGGATGACACCCAACTCTACCTTTCCTCCTCTACCCTCAACTCCACGACCACCGATGTCCTGACAGCTGCCTGTCCGACATCGAGTCCTGGACGAGAGACAACTTTCTTCAGCTCAACGTGCGTAAAACTGAGGCCCTCCTGATTGGCTCACGTCAGCGCCTCCGCACCTCAGGCGCTGACACCATCAGCATCCAAGGCTGCACTCTCCACCTCTCAAAGCCAGTCAGGAACCTCAGTGTTCTGTTCGACCCTGAGCTGTCCTTTCTCCCTCATATTAGCGCCACAACTGGCACTGCCTTCCATCACCTCCGGAACATCGCCAGACTACGGCACTACCTCACCCCTCACGCTGCTGAAACTCTGGTCCACGCCTTTATCACCTCAAGGCTGGACTTTGGGAACTCTCTCCTCGCCGGCCTTCCCGCCACCTCCCTCCACAAGCTGCAGGTCATTCAGAACTCTGCAGCTCGTGTACTGTCCCGCACCAGGCTTCGCGACCACATCACTCCCACCCTCACCCGACTCCACTGGCTCCCCATCCCGCAGAGGATCGAATTCAAGATCCTCATTCTCACCTACAAGGCCATTCGCGGCCTTGCTCCCTCCTACCTCTCCGACCTACTATCCCCCTACTTACCTGCCCGTACGCTCCGTTTCCCTGGCTCCGGTCTGCTCCACATCCCCCGCCCCAACCGCCCTACCATCGGTGGCCGGGCCTTCAGCCTCTCAGCCCCTCGGCTCTGGAACTCCATCCCCCAGTGCCTTCGCCGCCTCCTCCCTTTCTTCCTTCAAGGCCGGTCTCAAGACCCTTCTCTTTGACCGTGCCTTCAGCTCCCCTCTCGACTCTCTACCCCCTCCTCGCTCCCTCCCTTCCCTCCCCTCACCCTGACCATTTCCCCCCTGCTCGGGTCCTGATCCAACTGCACAGCGCCTTGGGACGTCCTCCCGATGTGAAAGGCGCTCTATAAATGGAATCTTGTTGTTGTTGTTGTTTGAGTGCCCAAGCTGGTACAAATGGCTGCTCTGTTTGCCCATAAGAAGTAACATTGCACTGTGAAGTGAATTGGAAAATTTTTATATTATAAAATGCAATAATGCTTTCTTTTATTCAGTTATTGCTTAATAACATAGCCTCACTGTGATTTCAGCTGATCAGCCTCTGATGTTACGCCTATGGTTTTTCAAATTATTCAAAACTGTGTGAGCAGCATTGTGAACCTCCCTTTTCAAATACAGATCCCACCATGTGGCACAATGATTTGCGCATTGTAGGGCTGGCTCTGCCAAGTCCCTCTCATGTCCTGTAGCTTAGTTGTTAGAGCGCTTGCCTCGCAAGCAAGAGGACCTGGGTTCGATTACCAGACAAGGCAAAACGTTGGGCAAGTTTCCTTACTCCACACACCTCTGTTTACCAAGCAGTAAGTAGGAACCCAGTTAGTTGATTGGCAGATTGCTTTTTCCAGAAGGTAATAATCCATTCAATAAATAAAATAATTTTGTCACTCAATCCACGACTGTTTGTGCGACACTGCTGTGTACAGTTGGCTGCCTCGTTTCTTTCGCCCACAAAATTATAGTCAATTCACTTTACAGGCGCTGACACCATCAGCATCCAAGGCTGCACTCTAAACCTCTCAAAGCCAGTCAGGAACCTCGGGGTTCTGTTCGACCCTGAGCTGTCCTTTCTCTCTCATATCCGCGCCACAACTGGCACCGCCTTCCATCACCTCCGGAACGTCGCCAGACTACGGCACTACCTCACCCCTCACGCTGCTGAAACTCTGGTCCACGCCTTTATCACCTCAAGGCTGGATTATGGGAACTCTCTCCTCGCCGGCTGTGCCGGCACCTCCCTCCACAAGCTGCAGGTCATTCAGAACTCTGCAGCTCGTGTACTGTCCCGCACCAGGCTTCGGGACCACATCACTCCCACCCTCGCTCGCCTCCACTGGCTCCCCATCCCCCAGAGGATCGAATTCAAGATCCTCATCCTCACCTACAAGGCCATTCACGGCCTTGCTCCCTCCTACCTCTCCGACCTACTATCCCCCTACTTACCTGCCCGTACCCTCCGTTCCTCTGGCTCCGGTCTGCTCCACATCCCCCGCCCCAACCGCCCTACCATCGGTGGCCGGGCCTTCAGCCTCTCAGCCCCGAGGCTCTGGAACTCCATCCCCCAGTGCCTTCGCCGCCTCCTCCCTTTCCTCCTTCAAGGCCGGTCTCAAGACCTTTCTCTTTGACCGTGCCTTCAGCTCCCCTCTCGACTCTCTACCCCCTCCTCGCTCCCTCCCTTCCCTCCCCTCACCCTGACCATTTCCCCCCTTGCTCGGGTCCTGACCCAACTGTACAGCGCCTTGGGACGTCCTCCCGACGTGAAAGGCGCTCAATAAATGGAATCTTGTTGTTGTTGTTGTTTACAGTATATTGTGTGAAGCGTTTTTAGATGTCTCGAAGATGTGAGAGGGCGCTATATCAAATGCAAGGATTAGTGTTATTATAATTAATCCCATAAGACAAAATAACAGTGGAAGATCTAAAACCAGTCTTCAAAGCTCCAATCATCCTGTCTGTGGAAAATAAATTCTACCTGGATTCACTCCATTGTGTTGACAAGAATTTGACAAATTCTTAAATCCAGTTGTAATTTTGAAGTCGGTTTTCCGTAAATTCTTTTAAAACCTCAGAAAATCCACTTCAAAGTTAACACTACATTGCACAATTTGATAAATTCTGGTACTCTGAAATGCTACATAAATAGCGTAAATGTAGATCCAGGTGAAATTTCTCCCTTCGGATCCCTTAAAACAACTTCTACATTAACCACAAATTGTTCTCATCAAGCTTTATGTTTTTTCACGCTTTTGCATGGTAACTTAAGATCACTGAGGATCCATATTATATTCTTGTCTTTTATCAGCATTTGAAATCTGGAAAGGAAATATTCACATTAAATATGTAGTTAATAATGAAAATGAGTTACATACCTGCAAAGCACCTATCAGAAAAAAAATGTCAGTGTGCTTTGTGGCCTATTTGTGTAGAACAATCCAAATAATTCAGTAATTCTACAAAATTGTCTGCTGCCTCTGTGTACAAAACGCATAGTCACCTACACTTACATAATATGCTGTGAAGCGCTTTCAGACGCCCTCCTGACGTGAAAGCACCGCTATTAAATACAAGGATTATTATTTTGTCATTATTAATATACTGGAAAGACATGTTGTCACAGCACTACTGCACCCTAACACTGTTAAAGGAGGAGTACTGCTTCTCACAATCATCATTTGTTTGTAAATGTCACCAACATATTGGCAAACAGGCCTATAACAGGGTTCATGAGAAGGATGTTCGCCAACCATATTAGTTACCTTGGAGACAAAATGTTTTTATTTTCCTTCTGATGAACTCCCTCGGGATAATAGTGGACCAATAAAACCATGTCATGAAGGATATGACGGAGATTGCCTGAAGATTAAAATGCATTTGCCTTTTCATGTCAGTTTATTAGTGGTATTTGTTGCAATTGCATATGATACAAGGTTACAGATCAAAGGTTGTATTAACTAACGTTTAACAGTCTTCACTGTATTTTCTGTCAAAAAATATGTGTTTCGAGCAGTTAAAAGAGACATCTTAAAGAGTGATGGCATTAAAAATAGTGTTTGGTGCAATAGTTTTGAAGGAAAGTACAGCTAAGGCACCAATAAAACGGTTATTGATTTCATCACAGACATTTTAGGAACAAAGCACATGCCACATATATTTACATTACATGAAAAGATATTCTGATCCTACATTCAAAGTTAATAATAATAATGTCTTACATTTGGTATAATGCCTTTCATGTTGAAAGGACACCCTAAAGAACTTCATGGTATATACTGTGGAGTGACTGTGTGTTTCTAGATGAACAAAGTATGGTGGTGTCTGTGTCCAGGTTTTGCTGCTGTGGTAGTGTCTGTGGCTAGTTCCAACTAATGTGGATGGGTCTATACCCTGTCTATCAGTTTAAAGTGAGTTTGAGTCTGTATTAGTCGATGATAATAATCTAAAATGGAACAATTTATAATCAGAAATGGAGACTTGCTTCAAAAACAGAAAGTATATCACGATGAACCATGGGAACTCCAGTTTAATAGTAGATTGAGGTAGAGTGGAGTTCCACATATTGGCATTTGATAATACTGTAAAGCAGATCTTATTTGTGACTCAGGTCTGTTATCAATAAATCCTACTAAAATGAGTATATTTTAGAATGTGATTGGGGGCACCCTGGTTCACTGGCAAGCATGATAGGCTTGCACAATGTGGGTCAGTATCAGTGTCAGTCTGAGCATTATCTGAATTTTATAGACTCTGAGTCTAGATTACATCTGATCCACAATGCTATTAGTTATGTGCATCCGTATAGCTCCACAATAATCACCTTTGGAATGTCGTATTTAAGTACTATCCTCATCAAAATTTGCAGCTTTTAATGTTTAACATATGATTACAGTATCTTGGCATATTGTTTTTGTTATTGTTCTTAAATATATATAGGAAACAGACCCCAGATTACCTTTCTGGTTACACCTTATATTTGTTCACTTGATATCAATACCTTATGTTTCCTTTCACTCTGCTCAAGAAAAGTGACTAAGGACAAAAAGGCATTAACAAGAGATTGTTTTGTTGATGTATAGTGTAACATCATACTGTACTCATATCTTTGGCAGACAAAGCGTGCCCGGAATATTATTGTGAGTTAAGGATGAATCACCCAATCTTAAATGGCTATTCACCTTTCATCCAACGAGAGATTAATTTACCTATTGTTTAATTCTGGGATCCATTGGAAAAGGAATGCTAATTACAACTTTTTTTTGTGTTCACCTCTTCTATTAACCTCTTTCTATTAACCTCTTCATCACACTTTGCACATTACATGACCTAATTTAAAGAACAAGCAGCGAATGATCATTTTCACTCACATAATACGTGCTGAACCTAAATGAGGCCACTACACTCGCTGCAAATGATCAGATACTGTGATCTTTCATGTTGGAGTTGGATGAAAAGTGACCTCCCTGCACTCATACACACACGTGTACACTTAAGCATTCAGTTGTAACTCGGTGGCTTGTGGAAGGCCCTAACCAGGTTTGATCCTCATGTCTGTGGATTTCCCTTCAGTTTCAAAACAAAAAATGTGTTGGCTATTAATTTGTATTTTGATGTTCTTTAAATAATAAATAATTACCTTCTGTAGCTTAATTAAAACATTACAACATTGCAATTTTCATCCTCCACATGTCAAATGGTACTACTGTGATTAATGACATCATGAAGTTTTAGAGGATTTGTTTTTGTCCCTGTATCTTTCTAATTTTATTTTTTTAGTGGTGTTTTGGGAAAAGAGACTTAGTTATCTTGTTTCAGATTAGGTCACAGAGACAGTCTGTGTTGTTTTCTTCTTTCCCCATTCAAACAATACAATCACCTGTTTGTGTATGAATGCCATTCTGCTCCATGCTTAATCATTTTGTTTGCTGCATTGCTACATTATTTATTTATTATTATTATTATTAGGAGGGCATTCTGTCACGATACTTGCTTGCAAATATACAGTCACTACACATAACAGCAATTGCCTGTGAAGCACACTGAGATGTTTCGCCATTATAGTTATGTAATAACATTATGTACTGTATTCAGCTTTGAAATGGTAAGATTATTTTAGTTCCGTATAAAGGTTTCCTGAATCAAAAGAAACACAAGATTATAGGTTGGAGAAGGACATGTTTCACTCTGACTCTCTACTTCACTGTTGAAAGGTATTTAGGAAAAAACAGGTGTAAATGATGATTAACGACAACTTTCGGTGAGCTTCAAATATGCACAAAGGAAATCACCAGGAAGTAAGAAATCATTTTCCTCTTCAAAAGAAAACATCTGTGAAAGAATTGGAACAATGTGACCTTCTTATTCCAGCTTCAGATCCAAGGGTTCATTGTGCTTGCCAGGAAACCACCTTAACAGTGTCTTAGATCATCGTAACTGCTCATCCCTTAGACATATGGATTCATTCAAGGAGGCATCAATCTTTTTTTTAGTTAACAACCAGTTCTGTATCTGTAAACTATTACAAATAAATCATCAGAACTTTAAACTGAAGCAGTATAATAGCAGTGCCTCTCACAAAAATGAGTTACAAAGAATTTTGCCCACAAAAATATACAGTCAATTTGCTTTACAGTATATTATGTGAAGCGCTTTGAAACGTCTCGAAGACACGATAAGGCGCTATGTCAAATACAAGAATTATTACTATTAATTTGGCTCAGTAGGTTATGAGTGCAGGTAATTGTGAGGTACATGGGGAGGGGATAACTCTATTATATTGGGAGCCCTAACCGATAAGTCAAAATTTCTCTACTGTTTATGGAAATAACCTTCCTTCCGAGCAGACTAGTGGACTGGACAAAGTGTCATCTCTTCAAGCAGAACTTTATGGAAGTTAAAAAAACACACAGAAATAGCCCACATTTTCAAATTCTCTTTAATGTTTCTTCTGGTTAACTTCTTTTTTTACTCCAGTTTCTGGTCTGGATTTGAGTGGTAAGAATGTGGCCAAACTAAAATCTCGATAAAAATAGGATCTGATAATGTATTGTAAGTTCAAATTACCATCATCTATATGTGATATGTTAATGCTTCAACTGCTAGCAGCTCCTGGGATGCAGCAGGCTTCCTGGGCCAACTAGTCCTTCAGATTTTAGTTGTACATCATCATATTGAAACAGACATCAATATGACAGCAATGAACAAAAGCTCAGAAATGGTTTGATTCCTATAGCATTAACCCTGAACAATAAAAATATGCACTTAAACCATCATTAGAAATATAGGTGTGAAAATTGCAATGTTTCCGAACAAATCCAATTTGATAATTATTAATTGGGTTAAGTTTGCATTTTCAAATCTATTATTAAATATTGATTATGGATATGAATTATTTGGCACATCTGGCTTTTAGCTTCCTTCTGGCTCCCACTGTCTGCGATGAAGGCAATGGTATCTTCCAAAAACAACTCAAAGACCATTTTTGTTCAACCGATTGAAAGCACGAAAAGAAGATTGATTCCGCCTAATGAGCAAGTGTATCAAATGCACCAGAGTGCCACCATCAGAGTGCCACCAGCCAAATAAGTTCATCATTGGTTCCCACTGCTCAATTGCTTTTGAATGAGTCCGGGCACAGTAAGGGTTAATGCATGTTCACCAAAGAGAAGTCTGATAAATAAATCTGAGAAGATGTATTGTTAAAGCCATAGCATCACGAGCATGAATGGTTGGTTGCACTTTTGTCTCATGCTCCAAACCAGCCAGGGAACAATATGTTTTATTTATATTTCAATAAACTACTTCTGTCAGTATTCTCTCACTTCCTGCACTCCATCACACTTGGTAATGAAGCGGAAGTGTTAAGACAAGCGCTAAGATGAGCCAGGCAAATGAAACCTACCCTGGACTAAAACGTGAACATTATAAACTGCAAGAGTTACACCTGGTTGGCATTGTTGTATCTCATTAACCCACAAGTGCCACTTCAACAATGAGTTGCATTCACTGAAAATGTTCTGGTTATATCACTACATGCAATCCATTCTTTAGTATGCACTCTGTGAGGTCCCAGCTTTTAATGCAGTGTGCTAATAGACCAGTAGTGGGACACTGAAACATTTCTCTATCGTCTCAGCCTTCTCTGTCTCTCATTTTGCTTTAGAAAATCAGAGTTTCTATGTTTTCTTCCTATTTGTGTCTGATAGTGATAGGACAATGTTACAGGGAATGTCTCAGCGGCTGTTCTACAAATAGAGTGGACATCTTCCAGCTAACATCACTTCCTCCATGCTGTACTTGCAGGCTATGGCAGAAGTGACATTAGTATTAGTTGCACCTTTTGCACATAACAACAACTTGCATTTATATAGTGCCCTTCACGTGGGGTGGCATCTCAGAGGATTTAACAATGGCCTTGTTTGATGCCAAAACGCCCGAGCACAGTGCACAGGAAGTGATCCTAGTGCAGCTTTCTGTGCATTGTATGCATGCATAAGAAGTGACATCTGCGGCGAGCTGATCACCTGGATGTTGGACAGCTTTTTTTGTGAAGGAAGCCAGCTAGTCAGCACTGTAACCTGTGTACTGTTTCCCTTTAGCGTGGATGCAGAGTGGATATAAGCTAGACAGCACTCTATTAAAAGGAACAATAATAACGAGGTGCCTCCTCTTCCCCAACCAATGTCAGAATAACAGACCTCATGGGGACTGCCTTCCTCAACCTTGAGACAGGAGCTTGCTGATGCTTATATTGAACAATGTGATGACTCCAGTAACTGTTCACTTTTCACCCAGCATAGAACCATAAAACTTTACAGCAAACAAGAAAACCATTTGGCCCATCAGGTCTGTACTGGTTCTTCGAAAGAGCAATCCATTCAGTCTCATTTACCTGCTTTCCCCATCACTCCTATAAATTACTCCTCTTTAGATATCTATTTAGTTCCTTCTTGAAGCTAATATGGATTCTGTCTCAACCATCACTCCTGCAGAGCTTTCCACATCCCACCAAGTCCCTGTGTAAAAGAATTCTTCTTAATCTTCCCCTTTGCTATTTTGTTAAATATCTTAAAGTGACGCTCTCTAGTCACTACTGACTTACCAACCAATAGGATTCACTTCTCCCTATACTCCAAAACCCCTCATCATTTTAGAATGGAGAGATAGCAAAATTTGGATGCACACAAGGCATGCACAGCTTTGCAGCTGCACATCACAATACACAATAAAAAAGCACACAGGACGATATTTGGTTTGTCACATATCTCCAGTTGGGATGAAGATACTTCTATTTTATTTAATACATTCTAAGAAAAACATGTTTTATTTAAAGGAAAAAACATAGGAATCTTGCATCGATTGTCTTATACTTATGCATTTTCTACCTTATGACTTTCCAACAACTATGCTAGAATTATCGCATTATATTATTTTTTAAAAAAGGACATTCTAAAAATAATGTTCTACTCTGTATGTTTATAGTTTTAAATAAAGTTAGCACTGTAGTTCTGCAGAATAGCTGTATGGCAACATTGCAAAAATGAAACCTAATGTAGACTATGGAGGAAATGCATTAGTGACAAATCTAATGTCATCACAAATTACACATGCGCAAAGTTATGCATTAAGTGATGCAGTATTCAGTTTTCATTCTCTTAGTCTCTTTGGTGCAGATGCGACAATAAATATTTATGACATGAGCAAGGACTAATATCTGAAAACTTAATATGATGAATGATTTTGCAACTTTTTTTATAGATTCTCCTGGCTAGGCATAAAGTGGTTTGGACAACACAGAGAGTATGAAGTACATGTCCAACACAAACACATTTATATGTTACTTGTCTGATTGTTCTAAGTGCATTATAAATGCTGGATGACCTGTTTCTCATGTTCAAGAATTTTGATAAATGTAATGCATGTAGTAATGAAATTAAGTAAATACGGGTTTCCACATAGCTTTCTTAAAGGGGAAGACTCACTCTCCCTCAATCCCGCTGTCTTGTCCCCTCTCTTCCCTTTTTCAAGTCCCGCCTGAAAACCTTCCTCTTCAACTGTGTTTACGGTCACCTCCCCCCCATCCGGCTCATTGTCACATTCCGCCACTGTTACGTGCTCTGAGACTCTACCCTGCGTGGAGGGCACTATGTGAGTGCAAGTTGTTGATGTTGTTAAAATGCCTTACAAAATTCTTTAGAAATTAACACAATGATGTTTCTTTATTTCCATCTGATACCCCAGTGTTTTAAGAAAGTGAAACCAGGTTCAAAACTATACTTTATAAAGGATATTGCAAAATGGGGTTGAAAATGCAAAATATACAAACTGGATTCAAATCATTAATATAACTTCTTGTTTGTGAATATCAGATTATAATATTCAAGGCAAGATTCCCCAAACCAATGAATTACAAGCCATAAAGCCTGAAGAAAGGCCAGTGAGCAAAATGACAGCAGGAATCAGGCAAGATGTAGAGATTCCACACAACAATCACAACTTGCATTTGTAGAGTGCCCTTCACATGGGGTAAATCTCAGAGCACTTATCAGTGGCTTGACGTCGAGCTGGGGAGAGTGGGGAGGTGACTAGTTGAAGAGGAAGGTCTTCTGGTGTGATTTGAGGATGGACAAGGAGGGAACAAGGCAGAGAGATTGAGGTAGAGAGTTCCATAATTTGGGGGCATAATGGCTGAATGACTGCTGGTGGAGCGGAGGAGACGAGGGAGAGAGTTAGGGAGCTAGCCAGCTGAGCAAGGTCGTGTTTTATTGATTTTAGGTGGATCAGTTCTCTTGAATTTCAGTTGAAAAGAAAACAAATTCCCTAACTTTTACAGCATCTGGATCATATGTGTACATTCCAGGAATGCTCGTGGATTGCATTGTTAGAAACCTCCACAGATCGTATTGTGTTCACCAATAAAGCGATTGTTTGTGTCTAGCTTGTATTCTTGATCTTTGGGACACTGCTATGCGCAACTGGCTGCAGCCTTGGAAGCACTTTGAGACGCCTCGAAAAAAGCGCTGCATCAAATGCAAGGATTATTATTATTTTTATCTTTGAGGTTTTACAGCATCCCAAACTGAATCATAATTTTCACCAAATGCGGGCAGGGGTTTGGGGGGAGGGGGCAATTTTTCCCCATTAATTTTCTTTCATTTTTTGATACTGACCCTCCTCCCCTCCAACAAAATTTAAAAAAACTAGGTTTTTACTATGTCAATAGAAACCAACTTTAATGGTACTTGAAGATGATTCATTCCATGCCACATGAACACTACACATAATATTGGGTCATTCTGAACTGAACTAAATGTGCAATGACAGCATTTTTACTCTGTGCTTTGCCCCCACTTTACCCCTTATGGTGGACAGTATTAAATTATCAGCATAACCCATGTGCCATGCTCTTTTTTTGCAGCCAGAAAGGACACAAGATTCATATTAAATCAGTCTGATTTGTGAATCCCCCTGATCTGCAGCTGGTGTGAATCATCCAGAGTTAAGAGCTTTTATTCTGAAGTAAGCTTAGAGCAAACACTACTGCAGATGAGAAATTTCTCTTTGAATCACTTGCCAAGATGAAACACATGTGAATATGTAGCTCCAGTTCAGGGGTTCTGACAGTCACCAGCTGACCAAAAAAGTGGGATTCTTGATGCATGCAATACATTCAGTTTATAACACAGGATCAGAATATTTCTACTAAGTCATTTCTTCATTAGACCATTCAAACAGAAATGTGATGAGTCTTCATGTGAAATTGCTGATTTGAATTCGATTTGGAGTACATGTCATCCTCAATTAGCCTTTACTTCATCAAGATGATCCCACAAACACAGAGAATGAATCTTTATTTCCTCTTTTCCACATGGGAGGTTATTTGTCAGATTTAATATACTTCTACCTATGCTCTCTTGCATGCTCTAAATTTTAGTTCTCTGACTACAAAATCCAAAATATGTGAAAAAAAAGTTAAAAATCAAAGCCATAAATTACTGTCTGTTGAATGCATTAAATGGAATATATCACATGACTCAAGTTTAAAAGCGAAGACAATGTTCCTTCAAAGCTGGGTCATTTCCTAATCATCTCTTTTACAGTGAAACCCAATATATTTTTGCTGCTCAAAGTAATAGGCATTGGACATGGTTTTTCAACCTGACATAAGCTCTTAATCATAATTTTGTATCATTTCTAAATGTTCAGAATTATACTCTATTCAAACCTACAGCATTCAAAAATCAAATGATGTGCTTTGTTACTTTCAGACATATTTTCAAATGTCAAAATCAATGAAGAACATTTTCTTTCTCCTTTTGAAATGATCAGTACATTCATTGTCTGCAATTTTCCACTTAAATACCCAATGTCCTATGATAATTCTATTGCCTTTCAGCTCCTATGGAACTTATCTGATGTAAATTGTCTGGCACCTAAAAGTCTAACAAATCAGTCACCATGTAACCCTCAAATACAAAAACATTGAAGTTAATCATGTACCAGTCGCTAAAAATAGCAATCTTTTTGGTACATGTTTAAGAATGGGAGTTCCATTATTCAAAGTAATGTCAAAAGCATATTGAATAGCATTATAGTTAGTTTTAATATGGTTTTCATTTTTTCAGTAAAGGTGATTATTATAAATGGAGATATATGTAACAACATGTTTGACCGGTGGTGGAACATTAAGTTGCTCTCATTGAAATAAGCAAATCCATTATAGTAATTTAAATGTCTTACAGTCTGTCAAACCATTTGCAGAGATTTTAACGGAGGAATTTTATTTGGTCAAAATAAAGATTTTTGGGTTAGCCAGTGTCTTAACAGGTTAGCAGAAGCCTTTCACCATGCTTAAGAGTCTACCAAAAAGAGTATACATGAAAACTAAACTGGGAGTTTCATGTGTCCCATCTATACATGGAAATTCCAGAGATAGATTGTTTTAATGGAATGTGCACTCTCTCCCTGGAGGGTTGCATCCTGCTTGAGTATTTCCAGAAAGTATTAGCAAGAGCCAACCTGTCTGGCAAATTTTCCCCGCTGCTTATCCAGCTAGGATCACCCTACATATTAGACCTTTGGCTTGCAGGGTTAACAGGAGCTGAATGGAAAGAGTCCCTACCCCTCGTGACTGGTCTGCTCTTCTGAGTCCCAACGATGAGCCAGCCTGGCTGTGCTGTCTTCAGCATTATTCTGCAGTACTGCAGACCTGCTCGGCTAAGGAACTGGACTACTGTTTACCTAGCATTAAGTAGGAACCTGATTGTTAGTCAATTGGCGGATTGCTTTTCCGGGGGTAATAAATCCTTCAAAAGAAATTAAAAAAAATTGATTACTGAATCCACAACTGTTTGTGGGACACTGCTGTGCGCAATTGGCTGCCCACAAAATATATAGTCAATTCACTTTACAGTATATTCCGTGAAGCGCTTTGAGACATCTCGAAGACGTGATGAAGCACTACATCAAAAGCAAGGATTATTATTATTACTGAGACTATAGAGGATGGGATTGATTCTGACATATTGTTGCCAAACATGTTACTTTGGAGCCAGTTCACCTCCTCACCCCCACAATGAGGATAGTCACTATTTGGTCAATTAACATTCAACAAGTGTAGGTTTGAGCCTTCACTAGGTGGATATTATTGTTTGTTGTTTGCTCATATCATTGATATGATATTGTGTTATTAGACTGTTTAAATGACATTGCTACATGTTATTTTTGATGGCAATTCTGCTTCTGGGATAACATTGCATGTCGTATTATTGTGTTATTAGATTGTTTAAATTACATTGCTGCATGCTAGAACACATGATAATGTATTTCAAAATCCAATAGTTTCAAGATAATCATCAATGTGACTCCTTCTAACAACATTTAAATGGAATGAGTCTAGGAATTTGTGACCCTATCAAATTGGTTCCTGTCATACACATGCAACATGGTACTTGCCTCTCAATATTATTTTGGGAGTTCCAGAGCTATAGCATGCCTTTTGGGAGCAACTGTTCCCAGCTTTTAGCCAGACTAATAAATGGATGGAGGATCATATCTTGCATTATGTACATTCACCTTCAAGGCCTTCCATTGCCTTGCCCCCTCCTACCTCTCTGACCCGCTAATCCCTTATCAACCTGTCCGCTCCCTCTGCTCAGCAGGCTCCGGCCTACTCTATGTCCCCCGCCCAGTCCGCCCCATCATCAGCGGTCAGGCCTTCAGCCTCTCTGCCCCCACCCTCTGGAACTCTCACATTCCCTTTGCCTCGCTCCCTCCCTTGCCTCCTTCAAGGCAGGCCTCAAGACCGTCCTCTTCGGCCACTCTCCTACGCTCTCCACCCTCCCCGATCCTCCCGCCCGCCCCACCCAGTTTGGATCCTAATCCCTGACAGTTCAGCATCTTGGGATGTCCACCCAACATGGCGCCTTTACAACTATAATTTTGTATTGTATTTTGTACTCTATTCAGGAGATTGAAAAAGACAATGAAACAACAGTCTTTTAGCACATCATCTGTTATCCACTTATTTATAACATCATTAATGGCAGTCAGGGACAAATGAGTCTATTACTGAGTTAGAAAGCTGAGAGAATGGCCTTGTACACTTTTGCAAGGCTCGGGCAAGTTATGATACAGCTACTATAATTTCCTGGACAAATCCAGAGCAGACTTAACAGCCTGACTGCATGAAAAGTTTCAGGTGAATCCAAACATGGAAATGTTCATCAAACTGGAAGTGATCCAGCAGTAGTGGATAACTGGAAAATTTAATTTTAGACCTCCTTGTTAAGTGAAGCTCATAGCCAGAGGTTTGGCAGAATAAATAATGCATCTTCATGGGAGACATCTCCTCCAGCTGCGATTCCCAGTCCACTTATGTCCTGTCAGCTTCTTTGACAGACATCAAGGCCTAGATGAATGCAAATCTCCTGCATCTGAATATCGGCAAGACGGAAGCCATACTCTTTTGCTCCCGTCAAAGTCTTCTCTCCTGCGAGTCTGAACCCCTCAACCTTCCCGGGCTCTCCCTCAGACTCACCGAACCCATGAGCAACTTAATTGTCAGATTCGACCCCCAGCTTTCCTTTCTACCCACATCCGCTCACTGACCAGGACTGCTTTTTTCCACCTCTGTCACGTTGCCTGCCTCCATCCATACCTCGCAAGCAATGCAGCTGGAACCATCATCCATGCGTATGTCACTTCTTAGGTGGACTATTCCAATTCCCTCCTCACTGGTCTCGCCAACTCCACAGTACACAAAATTCAATTAATCCCAGATTCCACCGCCTGGATACTCACTCGAACAAAACGGGCACCCTGGGTGAAGGGCATTATATAAATGCAAGCTGTTGTTGTTGATTAGAGAAGTCTTTGCAAGTAACTTGACATGAAAAGGCACACAACTGAATGATCCATTACCAAATGAAAATTATGAAACATTTAAAGAATTTAGATCAGAGCTTCTAGCTCCTTTATTAAAAACTAGGAAATTTACAGTAAAACTAAGGAGCAGAAATTTTGAGAAGGTAAAGAACTAAAATTCCATTATAACCTGACACCCCTGAGCTCGGTAAATTTACCAATCAGTGGAGAATCAATTGCCTGCAACTGAATCATTTTCTAAGAGTTATTCTCACTGGATTCAGAAGCCTGTGAACTCAATGAAAAAAAAGGATTTGACTGTTTCCCCTCATTTGTTCAGAGCTTCAATATACTGTATTTTAATTATCAATTTCCAAATTTCCCGTGTTTGTCATTTATTTTTAACAAAACCATACTGGGGTCTAATTTCCTAAACTGCTTTATTAAAATTCCTTTCCATCTGCGGGAACTAAACTTTGGAAATAGAATATGTCAGAGCAAAGTTCTCATAGCCCAGTATAATTTACCTCTAGTTTGCAGAAGATTTGTACAACTCAGATTCCCCTTTTCAAATTGCCTATTATGAAATATCACCGTTTAGCCCACTTTGCTTCACAACAGTATTTCTTCAGGTAAAATATATCAGCACCAAGAAAGGCAACTTTATCACTTTAAATAACCATCGACACTATCAAGAGTAAAGTACCTTCTACTTTGCCTCGAAGCATACGCCTTAACCATATCCTCAGAGGGACAAGCTCTGCTGCACCAGTGTGAATTTTTTTTCATTTTTGTACCCCAGCTTTTGACCTAATGCTACTAATTTTAGTGATAGGTTTTGAATTGCAGAACATGTTTATCTTGGAGCAGATACAAATTATGCTGTGCCTGCCCAACCTGCTTAAATTTACTTTACAAACCTTACAATGGAAGAAGAATAGGACTTCAAGATCCTCAAGATTTCAAGATCCTTGCACTTACTTACAAATCAATTCATGCCCTACCACCTCTCTACCTCGCCAACCTGCTTACCCCCACTCCTGAACTCATCCCCTTTGGTCAGCCAGCTCCGGCCTACACATCCCTCATTCCCTCCATTCCACTATCAGTGACCATCCTTTTATCCACTTTGTTCCACATCTCTGAAACTCTCTACCTCATTCCCTCCACCTTACCCTCTCCTTGATCCCATCTTAAGACCGTCCTCGTTGACCGTGTCTCCAGTTACCTTAACTCCCCAACTGAGTGTCATGCTCCACCACTGTTGGGGGCTCCAAAATACTCCCTCCACAAATATAAATATAAATGCAAATTGTTGTTGTTGAGTTTTATCCCATCAATCATCCAATCCAGGTCCCAGACAGGACAGTGTTCTGCATGTGCATACTCAACTAAAGACATTGCCAGCTTTGATTGTTTTAATGCATCCTGCAGTTCAAAATAAAAGCAAATTTGAATGTATACTATTACTGTTCTGAACTAGTCTTGTAATAGCATTACTTCCACTCCTATCAAGCATTCCTCTTTGAAATGGATGATTATGCACTTACGTTTTGTCATAAATTTCACCACAAAGCTATTAATACTCACAAAATGGAATGCTGCATCCTTAAGATAAAAGTATAATTCAATTTGGAAGCTGATTATCAATGTTAATTGTAGCTACTGCAACATTTTAAGTAATTTATGAAATAATGATCTTGGTAATGTAATATTTCTATTTCCTTTCTGATATGAAAATTATCTTGATCTTGTCTTTCAAGGAAAAGCATCTTTTTTTTTAGGCTTCCTTAGGAGAAAAGAGGAGAGAGTAGAACATAGTCAAAGACTCTTCCCCATCCACCCCAACACTTCAGGCAGATAGGATTCAAACTTAGTTTAGTTTTTTTACATGAATATTTATTTCCAGTCATCTTCTTCCTGACAAGGAAGTGTTTATTTTATATGCACAAATTATCCAGATATGGAAGTCATATATTTCTAGGGTTATACAGGAATATCAGTGTGTCAGAGAAACCATATTAAAAGCAATTTTGATGAATTAATTCCACAATTGCTTTTGAGCAAGTGTAGATTTTCAAGTGTAGATTGTTATTAAAACAAATGTTAAAGTATTCAATGAAATAGGGAGTTTTCCAGACTATGATCCAAATAAAAAGTTCATCCTTGCAGTGTAGCTCCCAGCACCCATAACTGATCACCAAATGAAAAGACTGAGAGAGTGCTGTGTCATGTGACACTTCATAATCCTGTCCAAACATCAGCTTGAGCTTATCATTTTTTATCAAAGCAATCCACTTAAAAAGACAGTGAAACACAGTCTACATAAAAGGGGCAACGCCTCACTAATTTGAACTTCAAATGTACTATTTAATCAGGAAATTCACTCCACACAATTTCCTGTTGCAAGTGGTTTGTGTAAGCAGCCTAAAGCTACCTGTCAATGGTGTGTTTCACATCAGCTGAATGGGCAAGTAAACAAATGAGAGTTATCAATGCTGTTTAATTTTGGGCTGAATGGCTTTGAAGAGCCTTCCTGTCAAATGACTTTGATTTTGCCAGGACAAAACATCATTGATCGTATTTATAATTTTAAAATTTGGCTGCTTGCCAGTAACTTCCTAAAACAGTGTTGCTGATAGTGCTTTAAATATTCCCCCATCAAAATCACTTAGAGCCATGTACTGTTCTGAGCATAAAGCCCACTTTACCATCTTTTACGATCTTAAGTTAACGACGTTATATGAATGACTAGCAGTCCAAAATGCCAAGCGTGAGAAATGCAATGTTGTTAACTTTAACAGCAGCGTCATAGCCAAAGAGGAACCACTTTTAATGCTGCGAGTTTCACACTGCTAAAGTACCTTTATGGTCTCATTGAGGCTTATAAATCCAAAAAAAGGCATTAATAGAGCGTGGAATGTGTAATTGTAAGAAGCCATGGATAAGCAAGATTGAACCGCCTGATTTTTCGGATTAGATCTTGCATGTCCTGGTGCCGTTAGTTCTGGACATGCACCAATTTTTGTCTGCTAGAACATATCAGCCCCAACAATAACAATAGGTGTCTGCTTGGCTCAATTAATAGTCTTTGTCTTTAGGGCACAAGTGGGTTAAATCAGCACATTGAAACTTAAGATCACAGTCTATATGACCATAATGCAATTCTGGGGGAATGTTGAAAGTGTCGTCCTTCGGAATGAATTTTAAACTGAGGTCTCATTTAGCTCTACTTCAAATGGACATTAAAAATCCCATGACACAATTCAAAGAAAGGAATTTTTTAGTGTCCTGCCAAACAATTCTCAAGGCTGTTGGACCATGCTGTATGCAAAATGGCTGATACATTTGGCTACCAAAGCAGTCAGTATATGTTACAATAACTACTGTAAAGCATTTTGATGTAATAATTCCATTATCCTGTAAAGAGACCTCACAAACTTGTATTTCATGTATCCTGCATAAAGTAATGAATCTGCCAATGCAGAGTACAAAGATTCCAGACCACAGACTCTTAACATGGTGCTGACTGGGTTATTGAAGTGTTTTACTAAATAATAATAATAATAATCCTTGCATTTGAGATTGCACCTTTCACATCATGAGGATGTCCCAAAGTACTTCACAGAATTTGCGGTGAAGTTGGAATCACAGTGTTTCTGGGCGATTGTGGCAGCCTAATTGCTCACAAACAGACATGAAACAAATTACCAATTTTATTTAGGGGATTGTTGGTCAGGACACTGGTAAAAACTCTCTTTACTGGCTGACGATAATGTTTTTAATCTTGGATGTTGACTCAAATAAGAAGAATCATAATAATCCTTGCATTTGACAAAGCACCTTATCATACCATCAACATGTCTCAAAATACTTTGCAGGATTTACTGTAGCAAGCGGTGACTGGGTATTTTGCAGGATAATGACTTAAAAGACTTGATAGCCTATAAATCAGCACCCAAAATGCCACTCTCACTTTGAAAATAGCAGCTCTGCAAAGCTGGAACCTAAGCTGCCAATTTCAAGCATCTTCAGTTGGCTTTTGAGCAGGACCATGACCAAAAGTGCGGGGAAGGGGTGTTTCAAAACATATTATAACAGTGTTGCTTAATTAAAGAACAAAATGAGTTTAGGAATAGCACAATTCTGACCCTGATATTGCAAATTGGTGAGTTATCCTGGGATGTCTAAATATGCAGGAAACTGGTGCTGCATCAGTGTAGAATGTAAATAGTCCACAATGACTTACATTCCTCAATTTATACAATTAACTTTCCCCAACAATGTCGCTCGACCCATGCAACATTAAATGATTCACTTCCAGGAGTGATTTTGTTTCCTTAGTGTTACACCTTGTTAATAAATGAATAGGTGCCAGAGCTCACAATATGTCTCCAGAACAGTATTTCAACACTAACGATCGTCTGTCTGATTCAAAGGTAAAGGAGGATGTACTGATCCAATACAGAAGCACATTCTGCGTGAATAAAAGGAATAAAAGGTGCATCGGGTAGTATAGTACATAGAATTACATAGAACATTGTAGCATGGATATAGGCCACTTAGCCCAATTAGTCCATGCAAGTGATTATACACAATCCTCCTCCCGAATACCCATGAATTACCTTTCCTTCATGTCCGCACCAAGTATTTACTTCTACTCAATTACTTCATTGATTAATTTGTTTGCATTTATTTCTATGTTGTCCCCCGCACATCCCTGAGTTTCCATAAGTGGGGTCTTTATTGGATATTCCAATGCTCCTGTGACATCAGCTGGCATTGTGTTACTAACTCTCTTGTCTTTTGCCTTCTCATGCACACAATAGTAGACAAATCTTCCTTAATGACCTTCAAAGAGGATTTAAGAAGAACAATTAGTAACTGTCCATTGCCATATATGCTGGATTAGAGGGCAGGAATGTGGGGTAGGAAAAATCTTTTGCTAGCTGGAATCCATGATGTCTGTGCACCTCCAGATGGTTGCATCGGGAAAATAATGGATGTTTAATGTTTTCCTGCTTCTCTCTGTACTGAACATGAAGGCATGACTGTCTGAACCAGAAAACAAATGAATGACAATGTTCATGGGAATAAGGAACTAATGCAGAAAGGATTTAGTTTCCTTCAGATTTGAAACAGTGAATGTTTTCCCTATAGTAAATCAGGTCACAGAATTGATAAATACAAATCTTGAAACAACGTGTATTTCTGCAAAGAGCATAACAGGTTCTTAATAAATCATGGTGAAGCCATTAGCGTTCTACTGGCTTCTGAAAAGTGCATTTCAAAATGTAGTATTTATATTGGGAGAAAGCTTTTGTAAGTAAGGATAAATTTGGAATTGTCCTCTGTGCCATCACTTTATTGCTGTTTTTCCTTTCCATCTCTCCTTGGGGAACATACACATGCATTTAGCAATCTATTTTAGGTGTTAAATAGCTGTAGGAATTACTTCAAGACAATGGATGACAGGACATTTTAAACATTATGATTAAATCAGCAAAAAAAAGTATTCACATAGGTATAGTGTACATTTCATACAGTTCCAGTTTACAGGCCCAAAGGGAGAAAAGCCCAGTGAATAACAGTAGCAGCTCTGTTTTATCACCCAGAACATGTACATCAATGATTCCATAGAGCTTCCATCTGAATAAAGAGCATATTACTTATAATACAACAGCAACAACAAGATTCCATTTATAGAGCGCCTTTCACATCGGGAGGACGTCCCAAGGCGCTGTACAGTTGGGTCAGGACCCGAGCAGGGGGGAAATGGTCAGGGTGAGGGGAGGGAAGGGAGGGAGCGAGGAGGGGGTAGGGAGTCGAGAGGGGAGCTGAAGGCACAGTCAAAGAGAAAGGTCTTGAGACCGGCCTTGAAGGAGGAAAGGGAGGAGGCAAGGCGAAGGCACTGGGGGATAGAGTTCCAGAGAATAATAATAATTCTTGCATTTCATATAGTTCCTTATCACATCACTAGATGTCTCAAAGCGCTTCAATGATACTATTTCATGGTACAAACAATTTAAACATTTTGGAAATAATAATAATAATCCTCATCACGTCTTCAAGACCTCTCAAAGCACTTCACAGAAAATACTGTAAAGTGAATTGACTGTATATTTTGTGGGGAAATGCTGACAACTGGATTCCTACTTACTGCTAGTTAAACAGAGGCATGTGGAATAAGGAAACTTGCCCAACATTTCGCCTTGCCCAGGAATCGAACCCAGGTCCTCTTATTTGCGAGGCGAGTGCTCTAACCACTAAGCTACAGGACGTCACCAATAGTGTTAATATCTGTGCCAGATCTGTCTTTTAACTGGTGTAAGGTTCTTTATTTACATTAAAACAGTTTATTGTCTTACTTTGCACCACAAGAAAATTAGCAGCAAACTCTGGATGCCAATGATTAACAGTGAGTAGGGTGCATGTCCATTGTCTGATATTTAGATTAAGTGTATATTACGAACATGGACAGTTGATGAGCTAAAATGGTTTTATTTGCCAATTGCAAAATGCATTTAAACAGCAGCAAACTAAGTATACACAGACTTTGTGTTTTTATGGCTTGTATTTGCAGCAAGAGAACAAACACATGTGGGGGCAGTTTTGTGAGGATCGGCAATTTCTGACAGTCCATTGACAACTAGAAATAGCAAAGTTAAGTACAACAAAGTCAACCGGTCCAGCCAATGTTACCAGCGCCCAATACTGCTTAAAACGCCAATAATTTCTTTAGGTAACCATGGTAACATTATCAGATGGCTTGATCCAAATTCTGAGTGACATACAACACGTGTTAATGAAATTACTTATGTCTTCCATATGCTGGAGGTGGCCAATGCACGGCTCCGGAATGGTCTGTGCCTCAAAAGGTGAGAAAACAGGAAAAAGTTTAAGCCATCACTAGAGTCTTGCAAGGTGATCAATTACTTCAACTGAAAATCACAGTGTCACCAGTCAACCTGATTTCATGCATCAAATACAAATGGTTCCATTCAATAAATCTGTCAGGTGTTCTATGATGCACAGAAGAAGATTGTGAATGTGAATGTTCAATACCTCAGGCAGCACTTGACTCTTGTCAACCTCAGCCCAAGCATTGTTACCTGCAACATATGAACAAAATGCCTGGGTACAACAACAACAATTTACAGTTATACAGCACCTTTAACATTGGGCTTTAAAGGTGGGAGAGGGGGAGTGAGGCAGGGGAATTTCGAATGAATTTCCAGAGAGTGGGGCCAGAATGGCTTGCCCATTAGTGGTGGGGCAGATCAGGCGAGGGACATGAAGCAGGCTGCTGATAGATCAGTGGAAGGCTGGGAAGGAACAGATTGGTTGCAGGAGGTCACAGAGTTAGGGTGGTACAAGGCCTTGGAGGGATGTCACTGTTATGACAAGGATCTTAAATTAAATTGACTGGTGAATATGGAGCAAATGGAATCGAGTGAGAATGGGGGTAATAGGCTCAAGGAGCCTGGTGCACGGAGAGCCTATTACCCTCATCCTCACTCACACGTACAAGACATTCTGTGCTTCAGTGTGTCAGCCTAAAGCACTGGCCTCCCTCATCACATCCTCCTTGTTGCACTGATATAATCCACTTGTGCGGTGTCTTTTCACATTGAACTAGGGTGTCTATACATCTAATGTATAAAAAAAAGGCAAACCCGCCTAGCAGGTGATTATAATCTCATTATACTTGTTAATCAAGCCCCAGAGCCTTGATCTGAAAAGAACTTTTGGAAAATAACACTAGTTGGTAAGTCAGAAAAAGGCTACAAGTTTTTTTTCTGGGAGCCTGGTTGTCAGGAATTTAATCCTGATTGGCTCCCATAAGCGCCTCTACACCTCAGGTGCTGACAGTATCACCATCCATGGATGCACACTCCACCTTATTAAGCCAGTCCGGATCCTTGGAGTCTTGTTTGACCCTCACTATCTTTTCTACCCCACATCTGTGTCATGACCCGCTCTGCCTTCCCTCACCTCCAAAACATCACCCAACTCCGCCACTATTTTACACCACAGGCCGCCAAAACCCTTGTTCATTACATCGAAGCTTGACTATGCAAACTCATTGCCTGTCGGCCTCCCCAACTCCTCCCTCCATAGATTGCAGATTATCCAGAACTCTGCAGCCTGTGTCCTCTCCCGCACCAGGCTCCGTAACCCTATCACCCCCATCCTAACCCGACTCCATTGGCTTCCCCATCACACAGAGGATACAGGTCAAGATCCTGGTCCTCACCTTCAAAGCCCTCCATGGTCTTACTCCCCCCTACCCCTGCGACCTCCTAACCCCTTACCATCCTGCCCGCTCCCTCCACTCAGCGGGCTCCAGCCTGCTTCACATCCCCCGCCTCTCTCGCCCCACCATTAGTGGGCAGGCCCTCTGCCACTTCGCCCCCAACCTCTGGAACTCCATCCTGCAGCCCCTCTGCCTCGCCCCCTCCCCTGCCTCCTTCAAGACCTATCTCAAGACCCTCCTCTTCGATCGTGTTTTCGATTACCCTGCTTCCCCCCCTGCCCTCCATCCTCCCCGATCCCGACACCCAGCTCAGATCCGAGACTCTGACTGTCCAAGACCTTGGGATGCCCTCCTGACGTGAAAGGCGCTATACAAATGTTATTTTGTTGTTGTTCTTGTTGTTGAAACATAAAGCATACATACACAATGGACAAGTGTTTTCTAGTAGGGGAGAAAGGAGAAAGATATGGGTGTGATTATCATTCATTTACTGAAAAACTCCAGTCAAATTGAAACTAATTGCAAAGTTAACAAAGTATTGAAATGCGTCTCAAATGTCGTTTATGAAAACAGATTATTTCCAAATTGTAAAATTCATTGGCGGGACACATTTGGAATATTATAATCAGTTGTGAATACTTACTTTCACTTGGACATTGATCCATTGGAATAAATTCAGAGTTATATAACAGAAGTGATCATGCGACTTAAATCTCAAATTCATGAGGATTAGCAAATAGAATAGAAATTATTTTTACAAGAATAAAAGATCGTGATGCAACATGATCCATGACTTTAAAATGCTGAAAGATATGATTCAACTATATATACACAGGTTATTGAAGATAGCCTTTCATCACAAAACTACAATTCAAAAAACAAGACTGGAAATCAATCAAAGGCTTTTCTTCTTTCACAATATAATAATACTTGATATTTGCATTGTTGTCAAATATAATATAATTTTTGAATACAACTATTTGGCATTAATTTTNACCAAAATCAGTCGAGAGCATATTAATTCAAATCTTTTTATCAAGCAAATCAATAACTATTTAGTTAAGAGGATTTAATTTCATAAATATAACTGTATGAAAAGATGATTAAATAATATGGTTTTTGCCCTTTTATGACCAAAGGAATGACACGTATGGTCATGACTGAATAATATGGGTTTTAATGTTGGATCAATACAATTTCAATTGTGCTTTGGCTTTGAAGTAGGATAACCAACATTTTTCCCTTCATACATCGAAAACCATTCTCCAGCCATCAGCAATAAAGTGATGCTCTACCGGGTCTGGCCTCCTCCTTATCCCCAGAATCCTCCGCTCCACCATCCGCTGCGTGCCTTCAGCCACTACGCCCCAAGGCTCTGGAACTCCCTTCCTCACTCACTTCACCTCGCCCCCTCTTTTCCTATTTTCAGGTCTCTGCTGAAGACCTTTCTTTTCGACCGCACCTTTGGTCACCTTCCTCCCCCTCCCCCTGACTCGGCCCCGGGATCCGTCACTGTGAAGTGCTCTGAGACGCCGCCCGGCATGGAGACACTATATAAGTCCAAGTTGTTGTTGTTGTTGATGCCTTGTCAGGTGGTGCTTGGAGCATATGGTACCTTCTCATTTACAGGTCAGTGGAATTAAATTAGAAGGAACAAATGTTGATATTTAAATGGTAAAAATGACAATTGACTACAGAGATTAAGCGCTCTGAGACTCTACCCAGCGTGGAGATGCTTTATAAGTGCAAGTTGTTGTTGCTGTAAAATTATGTTCCCAATTTGACAATAACAATGAAACATTGCCTCTTTTTTCCATAAAAAGCTGGATTGAAATAATTTCTCGAATACCAGCAGTAGCAAATTAAACACCCAGATGGAAAATGGATTACAAGCTGTCTACTGCAGGAATTCATTTTAGGTTTATTTAGGGAATTGATTAATTTACTTCCATTAAGCATGGAAAATGTGGTCACAGAGAATTACTCAGAGTACATCTACGAATGTATAACCTCCAGTTATTGTGGCCTTTATAAAAAATGTTATTAACTTTCACTTTTTAGGTAGGTAGTAATTGTAATGTAATGAGTCAATTGAGTTTCTGTGTTTGTTTTTAAACAAGTGACAAAATGCAGCGCAGCTCAGTTATCTTAGATCTAAACGCTCAGACAGATCGGCTTGCTTCAGTTTGAAGGCAGGAGGTAGGAAATGAAATATCAAGGAGGTATTTTATAAAAAGGCTCAATCTGCCAAGGAAAAAGTGCACCCACTGGGCAATTAGCGCACATCAAACGCTCTGCAACCAATCATAGTACTGTAATGACCAGAATCAATACGTATCCATTGTGATTCATTGTAATGGATCGTGGAACACGAGCAGCACTGTATTCTCTCATTCTTTTAACTACAGTAAGTGTTTATTAGGAAGGAAACAGGAAAGAAAACAAATTAGTGCATATTTGAAGAATGCTGAGATAACAGACTGGCAATTATTCACATTGGAATAAATCTAACATCTTGGGTTCAAAGCCCTGATGTCACATTAATGAGGCTGTGCCATTTACTAAGAAAAGATTTCCTATTTTAGAAAAGGAATTTGTTATTTATAAACACTGCATTATGGGGGGAAACAAATGTTACACTTATTAACATATGTTGAATTGTTACAAGGGAAAAATGGTTACATTTATTAGGGTTTCTGTCAAACCAAATGTTTTGAGATATATTTTTTTACTTAGTAGTTTGTAACTTACACAAAGCAAAAACAAAATGAGGTATTGATGGAAACATCATTTGAGTAAGGAATGAACATACATCTGGGCAAATGTATGATCTCATCTGACTTTTGCATGATTATTCTGGGACAAATCCAAGCTTTGTTCAGTTCTGATAAGGTTGATTTTTTTTCAAGAAGAATACTTTTTTTTTCCATTGGGGAAGAAATTGCAGGGAGAAAAAAATAAGACAAACAATGATATGGAGTTTGTGCTTGATCACATGGGGTCTGCTTGAAATGTATTAATCTGATAGGGGGAGTTCAGGCTTTGAGCTGAACCGTGCGACAGAGCATTGGATTTGGTAGTCTCTGAAGTCAGAATGGTGATGTGAAGGATTTTTATACAGTGCACTGCTTCTAATAAATTTGAGCTGTAGCAAAATAGAGGCAGGGATTTTTAATTTGGAACCTATAAATCATAGTATAACCTAGCTGTCTGTGTGAAGCGTAGGCTTGAATGATTATTTTATAGAATAGATTTAGTTTAGGTATTTGACTAGGAATAAAATTAAAAGATGCTGGAAAGCCAGAGCATCTGAAAGATAAAGATAGGGATAATATCACATGTCGAATTTTTCTCCCATATGTGTCATGCAATGCCCTTTATCAGCACATTATTATTATACGAACAACTTTATGTGTCTTTCTTTTTCAGATGCTGAGGGACCTGTTGTAAGTTTCCAGCAGTTTGCTTCTATTTCAGACGTGCCGAGATCCTTTTATATCTCTATATGTAACATAAGCTTTTCATTCTTTTTCTGTCTCAATCTAAACTATCTGATCAAGTGACAGACAATCACATGCAATATATTGGGATCTATCAAATACCTATTGCTGAAAGTAGCGATCTTTTCATTTTATCTTTATAGTGGGAGCTTTTATTTTGTGATTAGTTTATGATAGACCCATTGATTAAGTTAGCCTGAGGTAATAACAGCTTTGTAATTTCTTTTTGGCATCATTTCATTTTTTTCATCTGACCAGAAAAGTTGAAAAAGCAGTGAATGAAAAGTCCATTGTCTGAAGCAAATCTGGGATCTCAACAGAAATCAGTCCCACTATTTTATTTCAGATGCAAGACCTCAACTCCTTCCTAAACCAAGAAAGTGTTGATGCCCCGTTTGAATGCTCCACTTTTAATGAGGTGAATAACATTTTATTGTTTAAATTTACAAATCTGAGGAAATTAAATTTCACCATAACTAATAATTGATCTATGGGTTTGCAACATTTTATAACAGATCATCACATTGAATGTGTTATCAAATGTCACAGATTTCACTCCCATGGTTTCTTTGAATCTTAGAATCTTTATTAAAACAAAAGGAGGCTATTCAACCATCGTGTCTGCAGATGGTAGCTCCTCATCCCGCATCCTTTAATAATATTTTTCCTCTAACTATCAACTAGAGGAAAAATAATATTAAAGAATGCAGGATTGCCCTTTGCATCCTTTAGGGATGCAAAAGGGCAATTTCAAGATGGACACCAGGAAGTATTTATTTATCCTGAAGATAATTAATGATTGAATAGGAATGAAATCTGCGACATTTGATACTTTTTTCATCTAGTGATAGTCCTTAATTTATATCTCCTTGTTACTGTCTTGCCAATCAGTGGAAACAATCTTTCTCTATTTATCAAAACAAGTCATAATTTTGGAAACCTATATTAGCATCTCACTCCTTAATCTTTTCTGCTCCAGCAAAATCTTAACCTTTTAAACCTCTCAATATAACACTAATATCTCATTCCTCAGTATCATATTTGTGAATCTCTGCTGAACCATTTCTCTATCTGTGAGGTCCTTTTCGTAATATGGTGTCTAAAGCTACATGCAATGCTTGAACTGCAGCCTTGCATCTAGCATACAGTGTTTTGTATTTTTCTAAAGTTTTTGATATTGTATTCAACATCCTTCCCTATATGATAGAACCAAAAATCCATTTTCTTTTATATATGTTATATAAGCTTTAATACTTATAAATTTGAACCCCTAGGTTTCTCTGACCATTGAATGGTACAGTTTAAGATATACACAGTAGAACACTGTTATAACACACTTTGCTATTATAACAGATTTGCTTGTAATGTGGTTGGAGTTTGGACTCCGGTATGTACTTACCCAAAAATCCATCATATGCCTGGCTGCATCTGTGCTTCAAACAACAACAAATTACATTTGTATAGCGCCTTTCACGTCAGGATATCCCAAACTTTCGACCAATACACAGGAAGCCCAAATTACCAACTTCTGAGTCACCAAGACATCCCATCCTGCAGGCTGTGCATGCCTAGTGATGGACTGGCTGGCTTTCTGCCAGAAGGTACTGTGACTACAGAATCACTGATTGTCAATTTATAGCATGGTTGGGATTTTACAGATCCCGACTGTATTATAATGGAGCTCAACTGTATCGTTTCTTTGTACTTCTTACCAAGAAGCAGATTGGAAATCATGTCTCCTGCTGCTTTGCTCCTAGATTGACAAAGACATATTCCAGGTTCCACATCTTCTGTTCCGTAAAATTTTCAGACACCTCAACCAAGTCCCATCCAATATTCAAGTCTTGAATGTTTTGTTTCTTAGAAGTTATTGGATGGTCAGCCAGACTCTGAAATATAGTCTTTGAAGTTTGTCTTTAAAATGTATTGAGTGAGTTAGTCAAGTACATTTATTGATGCAACTGATTTTCAATCACTTTGTATACATTTATCCAAGTTCTATACTTAAATACAGTCAATCATAAACAACTGTCTGTATCATAGTCCATGTGAACTAGCAAAAGAGATTAGAACTTAAATCAATACACCTAATTCTTAAGGCTTGTTGACAAATCAATGTGGTTTTGACAAATGCATTGTCAACGTTGAAAAAAATAGTCATTCGTATTATCTATGAAAGATAGGTTCATAAATTCTTTTAAAATAAAACCAGGCATTTTTTTACAGTATTTATGTCACACTAAAGCAGAGCTTCACTATTTCAATACATTGTTTATGCCATAACTTTTGGTTGGGATAGACATTATCACTCAAAATCAAGCAAGCATGATTCAGTAATGTTCATTCTATATTAAAGTTAGTTGCCATAGTTTTAATGGCAGAGCACATTGTTGAAGTACCACAGTATACAATACAATAGTATTCCACTGCTTTGTATTTATAGTTATACACACAATTTAAACAATTCAATACACATTTATATATTGTCTTTCACGTCAGGAGGGCGTCCAACAAAACAACTCTTCTGTAAAACATGGTATTCACAAAAGTATCACTAAAGGGCTTGCAAATATTAAATCCTGCAGCCAGGCAAAATGCATCACATCAAAGCGCAGGAAATCTATTCCATCACAACCTGAAAAAGATCACATCGGAGCTGCATTCTTGCAGGTCAGCATGATGAATCCCCTCAGTTACCTGTAACATTCAATATTTATGTATCCTTTGCAAATCCTCTTTCAATTCCTGTGTCAATTCCTCTCATCAGAATGAAGCTTTGTGCTGATAAATTTATTACATGATGATGATAATAATCCTTGCATTTGTTGAGGTTTTGCTAAGCATTGTTCGATAATTGCGAGGAATAATACTTAGGTCTTTTCCATTACTATTATAATAATAATCCTTGAATTTGATATAGCGCCTTATCACGTCATTAAGACGCCTCAATGACCTTTACAGGATTTATTGTAAAGTGTGGTGACTGTGTATTTGCATATGTATTTCTAGGTGAACACAAAGCAACATGAAATGTTCTCACAAAAAGTGCAAAGTTTGGGGGGGATGCTAAATCGAGTGAGTTATTTGACCACAAGGAAAGTGGGTAGGAAGGTCAAAGGGGATAGTCACTTCTGTTAAACACATCATGAGAACCGACATCAGAGCAACATGGAAAAACTAGGGTCTGGATCTGGAATCATGGTGGCATTAAGGAACCTAAGAAATATAGCATGAGTAACTTTTCCAAAGACATCTCCAGAAAGACCTTGCTGCACACAATGTGCCCAATGTTGCCACTCTACACACCTCCTAAACAGTCCGTTTTTCTGCTTTATTTTTTGTTTGGTTCATCCAAAAATAAATACAGTCAAACACTAGTTCACAGTACATTGTGTGAGCCACTTTGAAACGCCTCAAAGACATAAAATGGGGCTTCATCAAATTCGTGGATTATTATTATAACAATAATTGAACCTCTCTACCCTGCAATTATCGTACAATAATTACCAAAATCCCCAAACATTGAAATGAAGTTATATTTTAGATATATTTAAATAAGGTTTGATTTCCGTTCTCCAAAACTTTTTTTGCTCTGTTGTTCTGGATCAATTCTGCGCTGTCTATTCTGGTCTTCCTGTATCCTACCTTCATTTTTCTTTATTTTGACCCCAGAAAACCATGCAAAGAATAAAACACTAAAATGGACAGTTTAGGAGATGGATACTGTGACCTTTAAGCAGCTATGTTTTAGTGATTGCAAAATTATGAGCTGCCAAATGTCTGTGGTTAACTGAGCAATTAATAAATTAGCATTTGCAAAGCTAAAAATCGGAAGAAGGAATCTATTCTTCATTAAGCATATTTTATGGTTAGACAGCAAGCAGCAAAAAATAAATCCGTTCTATTGGTATAATCAATAGGCGAGATTTCTTTAAGATTTAATGGAGAGAAATGTTGGCTTTTGAGCAAATCTACAAATATTACATTTAACCAGAGCAGTCTCCACAGCTTGGCATTTGTGCCTTAGTTCTGAAAATTATAGTCCTCGCTGAAGAATGTAAAGCTTTATTGCATGTTTTCCAGCAGAATAAGACAAGGTTTTTTTTTCATCTGCTTGAAATATTTGGGAAAAAAATGTATGTTTTTATGCTCTATTTTGAACTTATTTTATGGTGTTAAAAAAATCCTGTCTCCAAAATACACCACCCTCTTATGCCTTGGAGAGCAACATTCCTCTGTTTCTCTGTTCTTAAGAAATGTAGATATGAATAAACAGGAAGTGCAATGCTCCGAGTGTTGGTGAATGAGTGGAAAATGGTGGTCAAAACATTCATCTAAATGTGTAAAGGGCCATATTTACTACTTTCTTATACATTATTCTAGAGTTTGTCAGTCCAGCATTTTTGTAAATATCATTTATGATTTGGGTGCCAGCCTGGCTAAGTTTGTAGTACTCTCGCTTCTAATTCAGAAGGTTGTTGATTCAAACCGCACCACAGGACATTAAACTCACAGTCTAGGCTGACACTCCAATACAGTACTGGAGACCGCTGTAATGTAGGAGGTGCCATCATTCAGATGAGCTGCTAAATAGAGGTCCTGTCTGTCTGTCCAGAAGAATGTAAAAGATCTCATGCCAACATTCAAAAAGAGAATATAGTTTCTTTGGTGTCCAGGCCAACAATCCTAAAATAAAATTGGTAATTTGTTTTGTGATTATTTGTGGGACATTGCAAATTGGCTGCAGTATTTACCAACAAAGTACGCAGTCACTACATTTTACAACAAAATCCTGGAAAATCATTGGGATGTCCTCCCAGCGTTAAGACACTGTATCAACTGCAAAGACTTCTACTTGGCTTAATCTACATCTGTGTACTGTGGTATGATTGTGAAGTTGTGCTTTTCCCTTTGTTTTCAAATCATGCATTTTCTTCAAGATCTGTTGCCAGTTGAGTGAGTCACCAACAGAGCATTAACTAACTCTCTGTCATATACTCATACACTTCCTGCATTCTTTGCATGCCCTGCCCAATTCAATCTGTTCTCCATTGCTTCTTCATCATCCTGAGCAGAACTTGTAGGGCTTTATCATCAAGTTGCCTTTTTGCTGCTGTCATTCATGCATTAGGGCCAGGAATTCCACACTCCACTGTTGTACACTCGAATGGTTCAAATATTTAAGTGGCTAAGTAACTCATTAGCTTCATGCTCATTATACACATGTGGTGTCATTTTTTTTTTTACTGCTATAATTTCCCATTTCTCACTCTCAGTACTGAGGCATACAAGTCACATTGCAAATTTGTTAGGGTTTCATTAATGTTGTTATAACACATAGTAGCTGAGAATTGGGAAAGTAAGTTTTTTTCTTGCATTGGATGTGTCTTGCAGTAAATTTCTATGCAATGTGTGCTTCACTGAATACAGCAAGTACATTAGTAGATGAAAAGCCAGCTCCACACGAATAGGTTCTTAAACAGTTCAACAAACCTCATGCAAGGTATTACATATAGGAAGTAAGAATACGTACTCCAGGATGAGACAAAAATTACTAAATTTTGAAGACAAGATTGATCTGCATGAGGAAGGCCCTTTGGCCCATCCAATCTCATCCCTCCAGAACACCTACCTATCATGTCACATCAATGCATCAAGAAGCTTTTTAAATAAGCTTAGTGTCCTGGCCTCTAATATGTTTCTTGGCAACTTGTTCCACGATAGGTTCCTATTTATCCTCTGCATAAAGAAAATCTTCCTGGCATCTGTCCTGAAATTGCCTTTACAACTGTAAATCTCTGTCCTCTTATTCTATTGTCATGTTGCATTCTAAAGTATTGATCTGGGTTTACTATTTCAATCCGGTTTAAAATTGTGTACACCTCCATGAGGTCTCCTGTGAGTAGCCACGGAAACCTAGCGAGCTGAACCCTATGTAGAGGTAGGATGCACCCTTTCATTGCTCCCAAATGATGTCTCTTTGCATTGAACAGTATTGTTCTGGGTTTACTTTCTCAATCCCATTTAAAATCTTAAATTGCAATTTGGTTTGGAAGTCCCAAACAAAAATTGTAAATTCAATTTGTGAATATTGTAAATTATACCTCACTGCCTATAGATTTAAGATTATTTATTAATTTGTATATTCGGAAATATTGTAGATTAATCATAGAACATATGAATCCCATAAATAGTCATTTTTCTCTGCCATGTGAAGCATTTTCAAGTATTAATGTATGGAGCCAATAGGCTACTGCAATGGTAAAACTACTTGGATAAGACAAACCAAGAGAAAAATTATTCAGCAGTATAACAACGTGCATTTATATAATGCCCCTCATGCAGGGTAGCATCTCAAAGTACTTGAAAGAATACAAACAAGCATTAGAGTATGAGATGAACCTTCTAAAACTGAATACCTTTGTGCTTTTAACTGGAAAATATTAAAATATTGAACAAAGCCAGAACTTCAAAACCTTGGAATATGAAAGACTTTATTCCAGCACTTATAAGGAATGCTATAAACTCCACTTTTATTCTGCTCCAAACCAGTTTGGATCTATACACAAAGAAAATAAACCATTTTTCAGTCTGACATCACACCTTGGAGTATGAAGTTGCAATAACAGCACTTTCAATCATAACTTGTCATCTCAAAAGAAGCTCAAAGCACTGAACTCCAGGGATTTTTTTTCCATTGAATAAATCTTGGTAAGCTGTCAGGGTAACTTTAACCAACTTGCATCTTGAATGAAAAAATGTCAGTATAGCAAAAGGACTGAAATCATCTTTCTCTTGGTTCCATTCTTTCACCCCACAGTGTACACGCTTCTCAAGTTACTTCAAGTTGCCTTACAATTGGCTGCTCACAATTTGCATCTGACTGGTTAGAAAAGTTCAGCAGCAGAGTTTAGGCAATTTCAATTGTTGCAGAAGTCTCCTTTTCTCACTGGCTTCCTGACAGGCTTTATCTTCTTTTTTGTTATTGTTTGGTTATCTAGAAAGAATGGTAATATTTCATTCAAAATAAAATATATTTAGATTTCACAATTACTAAGTGAATTTCTAACATAATCCAGTTTGAATTGTTTATAATATTTAAAGCAGGCCAAAAATATTTCTCGTGTGCTCCAGTATGGTAGGTTGGAGTCAGTTTCTTGGAAAAAAATAGTATTCACAGGTGATGGAAGATAATAAAAATAATAATCCTTGCATTTGATATAGAACCTTATCACATCTTTGAGACGTCTGAAAAGCTTCATCACAATATACTGTAAAGTGAATTGACTGTATATTTTTGGGCAAGACGCAGCAGCCAATTGTGTACAGCAGTGGCCCACAAACAGTCGTGGATTGAGTGACCATTTTTTAAATTTATTTATTTGTTGCTAGATGCTGAGTGCTAGTTGCTTTCTTGAAGAACAACATAATTTGCCAACTCAGGATCTAAATTTAGCTTGCTTGGCAAGAATGGTGAGACATCATATTCCCAGGAATTACTAACGTGGAAGAGATTGAGGAATCAGAAGATTGAGAAATCCCCTTCTCTCCATTTCCTGCCTGACAATCCTTAGTTTAAAAAACAAGTCATTCACTCCATGGCTGTGTGTGACACATTGCTCTGTGCAAATAGGTTGTTGTATTGGCCTATAAATACAAATAAGTACTTTATAAAGTACATTGAGATGTTTCAACATGCGAAGATGCTATATCAAATGCAAGGATTATTATTAAAATGCATTTTTACTGCACCACATTAACAAGAACATGGCTAAAAAATCAGTACATGAATAATATGAAAAATCCTGAGTTTAACTGTTATAAAAAGTTATGAAACACAACAATGGATAACATCACAGCATTATACATGTGCTCTACACTGGAGCTTTAAATTATATCCACTTTCAGGAAAACCTCATTATTCCTTAATGTTGTACTAGTGAAATATTGCTTAAGAAGTCTTGTTTCATGAATATGCATTGGTGCATATATTCGACTTGATGGCTCATAATTGCTCAATGTGATAATGGAAATAAAATACCTGTGGAATGTTTATAGGATCGATGGGCATTTCTCTCACTGGCCTGTTAAAGGACCAGCGAGCACCAGAAAAGTAACATGTTATGTGCCTGACATATCAATTACTTAGCTCTGCATTTTTTTGTGAAGCTGTATTATTGCTGTACATGCAGATGGTGATTACATTTAAATAATCTATCTTAATAAATAATGATGATTCCCAAAGGAGGAAGGAGGTTCATTGTATAAGGCAGGTGACACTCAGCGAGTTAAAATAATCACTGAAGTGCACTTACATTGTAAGAGAATTGTACCAATTTGATAGAAGCATTGCCACGATTTTATAATTCATGATGCGATACAAAAGACTCTTACATACCATTCCATAGACTATGCAGGATAGAAGCAGGCCATTCAGCTCAACTAGCTTGTGCTTGTATTTATACCCAACATGAGCTTCCCTTCTTCCTAATTCCCTGTGTTAGACATGATGGGTTGAATAGCCTTCTGTGCCATCAATTTATATGGTTCAATATTCTTCTATTTGCTTCTTTTTCATAAATGCATCAAGTTTCCTCTTGCTGCTTTCTGCTTACCCGCACACTGAAAGTGATATCTGGGATCCTCCTCTCACGTGCCTCCTCTCTCCTCTCATTATCTTTGCATTTCTGCGGAGTGAAAGAAATGTCAAAAGAAGACACTTTCAAAGTGGAAGTAAGAATGCATATGTACTGAACCTGCTATAAATAGACTCAAACAGGAAGGACAAAAATAAATAAACCAAGAGATGTATTTGAAGGAACACACTGAATATTCTGAATATTCAAATTCACAAAAACTCATAGAAAACACATTTTGTTTAAAAAAAAGGATTTAATCATTAGAATTATCATTGAAACACGATCCATGTGCCAGACAAATTCTATTCAATACGTTTTTTTCCAGTGTTGAAAAATTACATTCTTGTTGTTCACAGTTTATAATTAGAGGTTGAAACCAAATACTTACATGCAAATGAATAGCAATTTTTAAGGTAATAACAAGCGTTTCAGAGTCAGAGTCTATCGCACACACCTTCTCAGACTGACATAATCATTGGGAGCCAACTATATTTGGATTATAACAAGGTTACAAAACATAACAGGATATAAAACGCAACTTGTAAAACTCCCATATCAACATGCAATGTCCCATATCTTTATAACAATTGTACAACTTTTTAACAAACCTGCTGATACTTGAATAAGAAAATATATAACTTATTTCTAGCTGAATTTCTGCCCAATTTATAGTATGTCAATTTGATGGAAAATAGACACTTACATTTTACTGACACTATAAACAATGTTTACTTATGTTCAAACGAGTTTGTGATCTTGAAGTAACTGGAGCCTGGGTCTTATAACCGCCAGAAAAACAATTTGCATCTGTGGGGTATAAATCCACATAATGGAGATTTACTTTATTGGATCGACAAAAAACTTTGGGATATTTTAAGGGATATTCTTATTTTAATGTCATTAAAGAGTTGATTACTCTCCACTAAAATTCTCTTTACTAAAATTTAAAATAAAACTATTTATAATAAAACTACAGTGAGCAGAGCTCAATTGATGCACTTATTTTCACATGTGCAGGTCTCCACTCAACAATTTTTCAGTTTACAGTTTCCAAAGCGCTATACTGCTGAAAGTGATTTAAAATCACCTCCAACAGTATAAATAGGACAAATATTTCAGGGTGGATTTTACATTATTTATAATATTCTAACTTTTACTCATCGACACAGAACAATTTTTGAAATAATATCAGTTATTAAAGGCAGCTGCTAATCCACTGAAATGGAGCCTGCATTTCATTTCTTTGAGTCACAGTGCTTTAAAGGAATATAAGAACTGTTAACATAACATAACATAACACTTAGCAGTAGGAGTAGGCCATTCGGCCCTTCGAGCCTGCCCCGCCATTCAATCATGGCTGATCTTCTAATCTAACTCCAGCTAATAACCTGACCCGGGCTTATTCCCATATCCCTTAATCCCTTTTGCAATACGAAATATATCTACCTCAGTTTTGA
Source organism: Callorhinchus milii (assembly GCF_018977255.1). Taxonomy (NCBI): domain Eukaryota; kingdom Metazoa; phylum Chordata; class Chondrichthyes; order Chimaeriformes; family Callorhinchidae; genus Callorhinchus; species Callorhinchus milii. The sequence continues at coordinate 32,063,794 of NW_024704745.1, forward strand.
ATATGTTCAAGGACTGAGCGTCAACAGTCCTTTGGGGTAGCGAATTTCATACATTCACCACCCTTTGAGTGAAGACGTTCTTCCTCAACTCAGTGCAAAAGGCCTGGCCTCTGATTTTAAGGTTGTGATCCCTGGTTTTAGTTTCTCCACCAGGGGAAACAATCTCCCATTATCTACTCTATCATACCCTTTGATGATCTTATAGGCCATTCACGGCCTTGCTCCCTCCTACCTCTCCGACCTACTATCCCCTTACTTGTCTGCCCATACCTTCTGTTCCTCTGGCTCCGGTCTGCTCCACATCCCCTGCCCTAACCACCCTACCATCGGTGGCCGGGATTTCAGCCTCTCAGTCCCTAGACTCTGGAACTCCATTCACCAGTGCCTCCGTCTTGCTACCTCCCTTTCCTCCTTCAAGGCCGGTCTCAAAACCTTTCTCTTCAACTGTGCATTCATTTCCCCTCTCAACTCTCTACCCCCTCCTCACTCCCTCCCTTCCCTCCCCTCACCCTGACCATTTCCCCCCTGCTTGGGTCCCGATCCAACTGTCCAGCACCTTGGGACATCCTTCCGATGTGAAAGATGCTCTATAAATGCAATCTTGTTGTTGTTGTTGTTGGTTCTATAAGATTCCCTCTAATTCTTCTATATTCTAGAGAATATAGGCCCAAATTGGTCAGCCTATCCTCGTAATTCATCCCCTTCATCCCTGGTACTAACCTAGTAAATCTACGCTGCACCCCCTCCAAGGCAAGTACATCCTTCCTTAAATAAGGAGACCAAAACTGTGCACAGTATTCCAGGTGTGGTCTCACGAGGGCCCTATACAGTTGCAACAAGACTTCCCTACTCTTATACTCTAATCCTTTCATAATGAATGCTAACATACCGTTCGCCTTCCTAATTGCTGCTGCAGCTGCAGACTAACTTTCTGTGATTGGTGTACAAGGACACCCGAGTCCCTCTGGACACTAACACATTCTAATCTCTCCCCTTCTAAAAAATAACCCACTCTACTGTTTTTGCTACCGAGGTGGATGACTTCGCACTTCCCTACATTATACTTCATCTGCCTCCTACCTGCCCAATCACCTAACCTATCTATGTCTCGCTGCATTTTTTTAATGTCATCCTCTGTGTTGACACTTCCTCCTAGTTTTGTGTTATCCGTGAATTTAGATATATTAACTCGATGTCCTCATCTAGATCGTTGATGTGGCACTCCATTAGTCACATCCCGCCAATCTAAAAAGGACCCGTTTATCCCTACTCTTTGTTTCCTACCCGTTAACCATTTCCCAATCCACGTTAATATGTTCCTCCCTTTTCCATGGACTAACCTTTTATGCGGCACCTTATCGAATGCCTTCTGGAAGTCCAAATAGACCACATCCACTAATTCACCCTTATCCAGTTTATTGGAAATATCCTCAAAAAAATTCTATGAGATTTGTCAAATATGACTTCCCTTTTGTAAAGCCATGTTGACTTGGCCTAATTATATTGTGTTCCCCTAAATACCGCACTATCACATCCTTAATCAATGATTCTAAATTTTTTCCTATCACTGATGTGAGACTAACTGGCCTATAGTTCCCCATCTTTTCCTTTCCACCTTTTTTAAATAGTGGTGTGACATTTGCGATCTTCCAATCCATGGGGACTGTTCCAGAATCCAAGGAATTTTGGAAGATCAGACACAAGGTCGCCATTATCTCATAAGTTACCTCTTTTAAAACCCTGGGATGCAAGCCATCCGGACCAGGGGATTTGTCACTTTTAGTTACCCTAGCACCAATTCTCTACTAATGAAAATTTCCTTAAGTCGCTCCCTGTCCTTATCCCCTTGGTGCATCTCTATTGTTGGCAGACTTGTTGTGTCTTCTGGGGTGAAGACGGATGCAAAGTACCCATTTAGGGACTCTGCCATCTCCTTATCCCCCATTACAACTTCTCCCGTCTCTGACTGAAGTGGACTTACATTTACCCTCACTAGCCTATTCCTCTTAATGTATTTGTAAAAACTTTTACAATCTGATCTTTTATAACTGTTAGGTCCATAAGACCATTGAAGTCCACCAGGCTGGTCCAAAAGTAATTATTTATTATAAAATCATAATGTAATAATAATCGTTACATTTGATATAGCACTTTATCACGTCATCAAGGTGTCTCAAAGCACTTCACAGCATCCTACTGTGAAGTGTAGTGATTGTGTATTTTTGGCAAAAGCATAATTGTGATTGAATTAGGAAATCACTGTTGTTGTATCTTTTTGAATCCCTAAATGCATGTTTGACAAATAACCTAAGGCCTGTACACAAGGTACCAGCACATGAAAACATGCCCTAATGTTTCTTTTTCTAAATAATACAATACAGGATTGATCCTTCCTATAACATTATAAAACCTAGAAATAACCCAATCATTGGCAGTCTGATAAACCTACACATCTGCCTGATGATCTCTTCCATGGACAGAAGAAATGAGAATGAACACGAAATGAAACAAAAACCCATTCAACCAACTAAACCCACTCCTACCATAAAACACAAAACCTACCTAACCATGAACCTTATCCCATCCTGATATAGACCTGGGGAAAAGTCTGCACAGAAACTCCCTGAAATCTTAAAAATAACCAACCAAAAGCTGCAGATATACTGATCAATCCTACTTTTCAACGTGGTCTCCTTCTCTCCATAAACAGCATGTCTCCCCTCCCCAGCCCCAAAGGCAGCACAAAAAGCAAATTTGTGTCCCATGAAGAATTTGCTCATTTCATTCTGTACCATATCCCTATAACCTCCAATAGCATTCGCGGAGATAGTTATCTAGTTTTTTTTAAATAGTGAATTGACACATTCTCAACTACTTTTTTTGAAAACTGTTCTACATATCCAATATTCTGTGCTGGTAAACATTACAATGGTGTTCCTTAAAACAACTCCAACAGCCTGATGACTCTAAATTCTCACAATAACTATTCTCTTTGAGACTTCTAATTCTATAAATACTGCCTTCCATAGACACAGATAACTGGAACAAAATGACTTATCTGTGCAATCGTCCTTAAACTTGCCAGACTTGGTGACCCATCATTCAGTGTCACAGACAACCAGCTGATCATTATTTTACATATCCAGAAAAGTGTCAGTAGGTTGAATCTTTAAAAATAAATGTTCATTTCTCAATTTGTTGCAAATCTTCACAATGCTGTTTAGGTTAAAGATCTCCCAAATGCAAATTTAAATATGATTTGTCTACTAATCCAGTCACTGTCCTCGAAAGCAATTACCTGTGAAGTATTTTGAGACATTCTAACATTATAAGTGCTATATTAAGTGCAAGAATTCTTATTATAAATATTTTACTGCATGTAGTTACACAATAATACAATCTGATACACAACTAGTGCTAGTCTATTATATTGTGCTACCCTTCATGAATAAGTGGTTGTTTTGGTGATTGAGACAAAGGTTTTCTGAGAATCCATGCCTATTCACTTATCTAATGTTGTATGACCGTCTATTGTTATGTATCAACAGTATTCTGCTGTTTAATAATGCACTGAATATTTGTATAAAAATGGTACTCACAGGTTTTTAGGACTGGATCCAGTTAAAATTAGAAACTTACTGTATTACAAATTAGGGATCAGATACCAGAAATAAAAACATGTACCTGGATATGACAGAAATTTGAATACAATAGAAATATTAGAATTAACAATTGCAGTTCACAATTACCATTAACAATGAACATTTCCGCAATTAATTCAATTCTGATAATGGCCACAGCTGACACTGAATTATTATTTCTTCTTATTTGTCACCTTACTCTTTTAGGTCCTGATTGACTTGTTGAAATGGATTTTCAATAATTCTGTATGTTATTTGGTGTTTATCTGGATTGTCTAAAGTTTCAATGGGAAAGCCCTTTAAATAGGCACTAGATGTCAACTAAGGTACAGAAACTGAGTATTTCAGCATTGGCTGTTTCCCCCTATCATGTCAGAAACAACACCATTTATCAACCAAGAAAAGTGATTTTATTTTGTAAATAAATACATTAAAATGGACTATCTATTGTTTTCATGGGTAAGGAATTTGATAACATTAAACAAAAAATCTCATTAACATCCAAACGAAATACTCTACTGTTGTAACCAGATTGTTGTGTTGTATAGGAGAGATCTATTGATTATTTCTGGGTATTAACTAACAATGTTAATTGCAGCTATTAGTGATTATTAATGAAAATAACCTGTAAGTGAATAACTACCAATTTGCATTTAGTTCATGTGAAAGGTATTGATCTCTGACAGAACCTGCTTTGAATGTAGAAGTGGCTATGAACAGAATTTGAATTCCAAACCCAAGTTCCTCTATAAATTGCTAGCATCCAGCCAATTAAAGATTATTTCAAGAAAGAGATTGCGATCAATATTGACTCAGTTTGTGAGAATGTTCATGTTTGCCTAATTTGCAGAGAGAATAAGAAGTGCTTGTGAAATCATTGTAGAATTGTTTACCAATGTCCTTCATGATTGATCGTGGTCTGCAGCAAAACCATTACACAACAAAAGATTTGTTGCTGTTTTCATTTCTTAGATGAATGCATGAAAACTGCATATAATTTAAAAATAAATTGAGAGACACTGAGCAAAATCAAACTGTATTTCATTAAATATAATGCTGGGCTGGTAACAAAACTTGCATTTATTTTGTGTCCATCATGTGCCTCTGATACTGACTGTTGCTAGGAGATTTAAACAAGTTTTAAAATCCAGTCAATTTGTGTTACATATGATTAGAGGAACGAAATGAAACAGATAATAATCCCTTCAATTTTTTTAAAATTAACATTTGGTCACTGAATCTACAACTGTTTGTGGGATACTGCTGTGCGCAATTGGGTGTCGTGTTTGTTGATGAATGATCAGCCTGGCTCCAAACTGGAACTTGGGAGAGATAAATATGTAATTGTCGACAGGATTTGTCTGACTTGACTTCTGGTAACTCAACACTCTGAAGGTATTGTGATTCTACATTGACAAGTAATGGGACGTTTACCACTTCTTCATACTGTTGTGTAGTTTTGGCAGATTCAGTTCCAGAAATACCATGATATGCATTTAATAGTCCTGATGCCTTGACTTCTGCCGACTCACACCTGTGTTTCCACATATAGCAATCATGTGTGTTTGCATGTTCAGGAAAAGATTGCTCAATCCAGAACAAGCAAAAGCAAACTCCTTGTACTTAAAATGTTCAGGAGCTGGAACTGGAGCCATTTAAACATGCCAAGCACATTACACACATGACAGACCTGAGCAAAAAAAGTAAATTCTGTATTGTATGTTGGGGTGGGGGTGGGTGTGGGAGAGACTCTGTGCTTTGACCAATGTGTAGGTGTGTTGGTGGGAGAAGGAGGGGAGTGAGAGACTATGTGCTTTGACCAATATACATATGCTGGTATTGTATTTACTACCAAATGAACTAAGCTGAGGAAAATATTGATTTGTCTGCGGTCTTTCCTGACCTCCATTAAAATTCACTTCAACTTATTTTTAGAGCAAGAAGATAGATATATTTTAAAGGTTACAACGTAACTACATATCAAATAGAATCAATTCCCTTCACAAGTAAGAATTCATTATGCTCATTGCTTACATTCGTAATTATATGCAACTCTAAAGATAGGATACATGAATAATTTTCAAACTCCAATAGGTATTAGGCTGAATTTTGGACCACTGGCTAATTGTACAACTCACCTTTGGGAGAATAGCAACAATGGTGCTTTTACCACCAATCTGAATTTTCTGATGTGGATGAAGGTTTAATTATTTTTTATTAAAAGAAGACTAATGGAATCAATCATTAGAAGGAAAATGTTAGATTATCTGTCTTTCAAAAAATCAGTAGAAGCGATAGATCTTGTCCAACCAATCTGATAGACTTTTTTTTGAATTGGTGAAATCTCAATTTGACTGCGAGAAACAAATGCCGAGGTGCATTGAGACTTCCAATAGGCTTTTGACAAAGTACTAATTGAGTCACTACATTACAAACTAAAGCCATTAGATATCAAGCATCTAATATAGTTGTATGGATTGGTAAATAAATTTAAGTGTTTCAGTTTGAACTCATCCATGGCATTTCAAAGGTTAAGCCTTTGCTGCTTTTAATTTTGATTATATTTATGATATCAAATAATTAGTTATGTATTATGATTAATCATTTTCCATACAAATTATATTCTCCATTACAAATGCATGGTTTCATATTTATAGCAGACTACTTAACATTACATTATATAACTATAACTATATAATTATAATTATGTAACTATACAGAGCGAAACGTTATGCCAGTGTCTTTACTCCACAGTTTCTCTGTTTACCTAGTAGTAAATAGGAAGCCAGTTGTTAGTTGATCGGCAGATTGCTTTTCTGGGGGTAACAATCCCTTCAAAAAAATAATAACTTTTTCACTCAATTCATGACTGTTTGTGGGACACTTCTGTGCACAATTGGCTGCCACATTTCACCCACAAATATACAGTCAATTCACTTTACAGTATATTCTGTGAAAAGTTTTGAGAGGCCTCGTAGACGTGATAAGGTGCTATATCAAATGCAAGGATTATTATTATTTATTATTATAACTACTGTTCTGAATGGACACTTAGTAAAAGTTTGCAATTATGTATATTTTTCAACCGGCAAAAAAAAAACTTCTTCATAAAAATATTATTAAAGGAAAAAACTGTCAGATCTACGTACTGGAGCCAAGAGAGCTACCACATTGCCAGTGTGATCTTATTTCTATTATTTATGAGCATTTGATTATCAATAAAAAAACGTATACAAATATATAGATTTCTAGTGAGTGAAATTTTAAAACATTTCAAATATTGGTGTCTAATGTGTGGTAATTTCTAATGGGATTCCTTGATACAGAAACTGAATGAGGATTTCTTCCAATAAGTGTGGATACTTCATGCACATCATTGTAACCTTAAGGAGACTCTGCTCCAAAGGTAAATTGCATCAGCGCGGAGTTACCATGAGACGGTGGATGTACTTTCAGTTTTGTTGTTAAGGATTACTAGCTCAAAATTCCAGGAACCAAACATTGAAAGAGTTATGTCAGTTTACAAAAAAATTGCATCACCCAGTTCGCTCAAATATTCTGGGAGAGGCAGACAACTTTCCAAAAAAATTTGCAGCATGTGGAAAACACCGTGGTCAATCATGTGAGGGGGCTTCTGACTAGTCAGTGAAATTATCATCTAACAACCACACGATAGGGAGAAGCTACCCAAGGTTGTAGACAGTAATTCAACCCAACCAGTAACTAGCAGAATAGTGGCATCTGGGCATGATCTGTCTTCTGAACTCTATGTTTCCTTTACCCTCTGTATTGTATCACAAGAGTAAAGCAGCTTGTCAATCTCCTGTATAGGAACGCTGACCAGTTCAAGATGGTTTGAAAAACTGACGCACTTTGTCAGTTGTTTTTTTTGAAGTCACTGTTTTGACAAATGTAATTAGTGAATAATATACAAATAATTATTCACCGATAGATGGAACTTGCATGCATAAATATCATATTACATATTTATCAAAGCCTCTTTCAGTAACAGTTCGAGATGTTCCCTCGGATGAAGGGTGCTAAATAAATGCAAATTGCTTTTTTGTAGTGCATTGTTGGCCAATTAAAAATAGAGCAAATAACAACAACTTGCATTTATAAAGCACGAGGGGAGCGTCTTGGAGTACTTAACAGTGATGGAGCTTGACCCCATTCCGGGAGTGAAAAGGGGGAGGTGACCATAGGCACTGTCGAGGAGGAAGATCTTCAGGTGTGATCTGAAGACAGGCAAGCCAGAGGGCTTGAGGCAGGCAGTTTGATATTTTCAGAGCATACTAGCTGAAGGCACGGTAAATGATGGAGCAGGGATAAGTAAATGCTATTAATACCATTGTACTTTACTTCCATATCTATGTCACAAAGCATAGCCAAGTGGGTAAATGTTGAAGAAATATCATTCACTGGAAACTTGTTCTACAAATATATACTTATTTGTGTCTTCAAAGCAGACCTTGAAAAATGAATTAAAATATTGACATAAAGACTTGCTGAATGTCATACGGATGCTAGGCTGACTTAAGTATTGGAAGTTCTGTAAAGTACTTACACTCAAAAATTTCACTTTCATTTTGAATGGGAGTTAAGCTGAGTGTGGAATTTTAAGAAACTATAAAATTCAAGTGACATTTTGTAGATGAGGTCTCATTTTGCCTGAAAGAAAGTTTGAAAATGCAATCAACCGAGTGAAAGAAAGTACATTGAAAATCATGCAAATATCACTGAGAACCATCAAATTGAGACGAACCAGAACAGAAACAATTGATTCTGTCAACTTTTGTGTAACCATGCATCGGCAAGTGAAGGGATAACAATTTTCATTTGGATTTTTGTCAAGCAGAATGCGCTCAGATGGAAATGTCTCTGTAGTGAATATTTTTCTTCTTTTGCCAATATTTTTCAGCTCTCTAATGGCTTGCTAAAAGTGACAGGATATCTTTGATATATCACAGCAAAATGGATAATAACAGAATTTGACTGGAAAATCTTCATCAAAGAAATTTATCTTGCTGCAAAGTGTAGTGACTTTTACAGTAGGACATCCCATTATATATAAAATATAGTCAATCATTACACTTGACAGCAAGAGCAATGCCACCTTAACAATTATTCTCGGATATGCCAAAGTAGCAGGACCAAAGGTCACCAATTCAAGTTGGTGAAGGGCAATTGGGAAGTGTTTCTTTACACAGAAGAAAATCAGCAGCTGAAACAGGTTACCAGGAAGGATGGCAGCAGCCATGATACAGGGCTAATTTAAGAAACAGCTCTTTGCTGTAATGGGAAAATGGTAAGATTGATACAATGTAGGGATGAGATCAAAAGTGCTTGTGAAGTGAACTTGTGATCTTGGGATATCAGGGTCAAGCTGTGGATTTTGATATTGATCCAAATCTAATTTTCCTTTCTTTCAGAAAACCATCTTAACTAGTGTATGAGCTTCTGACGTTGTAGTATGCATAGGATTTGTTGATCATATTCACCAAGCTTTTCTTCATTGTTTGTCAAACATTAACGTGTGTACAATGTATCATTCCATTGCAAAAAAGTCCTTTTAATTATAAATAGTCACAATTTTTTTTGCAGCCAATGGTAAAAATAATTGTGAATTGTCATTATTTTTTGTATCGAAACACAGATCTACAGTTTGGTTCCTAGTTCCATGCCTAATTTCAAGATCAAGTTATGCCTGTAGTTGAAGCAATCATGACAAAATTACCATTTTATCCTCACTTTGATGATTTTCAAGTAGTATTTAGTAAGCACTCGCTAAGGTAGCATACTCCACCTGCAATGATCTGCCTTATGTATGTACAGACAGTCCCACACTCAGACTATAGCAGTATCAAGCCAGTTGTGCACCGCAATGTCCCACAAACTGCCATGAAGTGAGTGACCAATTTCATCTACTTCTCCTCCTCCAGCTGTGACTCCAGGTCCACCAATGTTCTCTTTGCTTGAATGGCAGCCATCAGGGCCTGGACAAGTGAAAAGTTCCTACACCTATATGTTAACGAGACAGAAGCCATACTCATTGGTTCCCATCAATGTCTTCTATCCTCCTATCCTGCGGTATCGACCTCATCAACCTCCCCGGCCTATCCCTCAGGTGTAACAAGCCTAGGCGTCAGGTTCGACCCACAGCTGTCCTTCCTTCCACACATCCGGTTCCTGACCAGGAGTGCCTTCCTCCATCTTCGCCACATTGCCCACCTCCAACCGTACCTTACCTCAGATGCAGCCAAAACAATTGTCCATACGTTCGTCACCTCCCGACTCAACCTTTAAAGGGCCCTCTTTGCCAGTCTCCCAGCTCCACCAGGCACAGGATCCAGCTGATCCAAAACTCTACCGCCTACATGCTCACCCGCACTAAACTCTGTACCCCCATCACATCAGTTCTAGCCAGGCTCCACTGGATCCCAATCTCCAAACAGATCGATTTCAAGATCCTCACACTCGTTTTCAAATCCTTTCATGCCCTGGCACCTCCCTAGCTCTCCGACTTGCCTAATTCACATCCCGCTGACTCCGCTCGACTGGATCCAGAGATTGCCCTCCGTTCCACCATCAGCTGGCGCGCTTTCAGCTACTTCAAACCAAAAGTCTGGAACACTCTTCCTCTATCCCTTCCTTCCTCATCTTTAGGTCGCACCTGAAGACCTTCCTCTTCTACTGTGCCTATGGTCCCTCCCCCTCCCCCCAGCTCGGCATCATTGTCTGCCAATGTCAAGTGCTCTGGGACACTACCCTGCGTGAGGGGGCTATATAAATGCAAGTTGTTGTTGTTTCATTTGGGAGATTGTTGGCCAGAACACTGGGAGAAACTCCCTTCTTTTTTCGAATAGTACCATGGGATCTTCAACAGCCACCTAAACAGGCAGATAGGACCTCAGTTTATCGTCTCAACCAAAGGATGGCACCTCCGACAATGCAACACGCACCCAACACTGCTCTGGAGTATCAGTTTATACTATATGATTCCAAGTCTTGATGTGAGGCTTAAACCCACAACCTTCTGACGCAGGTGAGAATGCTACCACTGAGCCAGGCTAATAATCCTTGCATTTGATTACCATTTTGGGATTTCACATCCCATTCAGCATCCCATGTCATGTCACAGAAATGTCTTGAAGTGCTTCACGGATTTTACTGTAAGGTGTAGTGACTATGTGTTTGTAGGTAAATTTAGCAGTTATCGGATCAACTCATCTATGGACTGCAATCCATATATCCAGCTCGATATACTCAACTCACTTCCAAAAGCAGTGTTATGCTAAGTCAGCAATTGTGAATAAATTTAGTTTAGAAAATTTCTATATTTTTTACAACTTACAACAACAGCAACAAAATTACATTTATAGAGCGCTTTTCACGTCAGGAGGACGTCCCAAAGTGCTGAACAGTCAGGTGTCGGGGCACGAGCATGGGGGAAGGGTGGTGTAGGGGTGAGGGAAGTCAAAGGGAGACCAAAGGCACGGTCGGAGAGAAGGGTCTTGAGACTGGCCATGAAGGAGGCAAGAGAGGAAGCGAGGCGAAGAGACCGTGGGATGGAGTTTCAGAGTGTGGGGGTAGGGAGGCTGAAAGTCCGGCTACCGATGTTAGGGCGGGTCAGGCGGAGGACATGGAGCAGGCCGGAGCCTGATGAGTGGAGGGAGCGGGCAGGTTGGTAGGGAGTCAGCAGGTCAGAGAGATAGGATGGTCAAGGTCATGGATGGCCTTAAAGGTGAGGACGAGGATCTTGAACTCGATCCTCTGGGGGATGAGGAGCCGGGTGAGGATGGGAGTGATGGGGTCACGGAGCCTGGTGTGTGAGAGTACACGAGCTGCAGAGTTTTGGATGATCTGCAGCTTGTGAAGGGAAGAGTTGGGAAGGCAGATGAGGAGGGAGTTCCCATAATCAAGCCTTAAGGTGATGAATGCATGGGTGAGGGTTTCAGCAGCCTGAGGGGTGAGGCAGTGGAGGAGTCTGGCAATGTTGCAGAGGTGGTGATAGGCAGTGCCGGTCATGGCAACAATTATTCCACTGCTTTTTCAGATCTTCACTGTTTTTCTAAAAAGATATTGTCTACTAATTGCCCTATTTAAAAGCAACTAATGCTATTGACAAGATAATGAAAAGTCACAGACAGTCATTAATAATGTCCATTTTTAACCCGCAACCCTCTAATATAAATTAATTAGCAATTTATAAACATCCAAATCAGCCCAAACCATTTTAAATAAAAATAAATGGGCTCATTTTGCTAATATAAGCACATAATATTTAAAGTTAACACTTAAACAAAATGACACAACAAAAACTATTGCAACCATAAATTGCTTAAATTATGCAAAAATAAAAGAGATTAAAAACAATTTGAACTGATTGAACTCTCCTTTGAGTCAGAGGTTTCTGGGTTAATAATAATAATCCTTGCATTTGATATAGTGCCTTATCACATCTTCGAGATGTCTCAATGGCAGCCAATTGCACGCAGCAGTATCCCAAAACAGTCGTGGATTGAGTGACCAATTTTTTTTTTTGGAAGGAATTTTTACGCCCGGAAAAGCTATCCGCCAACCAGGTTACTACTTACTGCTAGGTAAACAGAGACGTGTGGACTAAGGAAACTTGCTCAATGTTTCACTTTGCTGGGAATCGAACCCAGGTGTCTCGCTTGCAAGGCCAGTGCTCTAACCATTGAGCTGTAGGACGCCAGTTTTTGTTTCAACTCATAGTCTAGCTAGACGCTCCAGTGCTGTGCTGGACCAACATTGCATTGTCAGAAATATCATCCTACATCCAATAAAGATCCCATGGCACTATTCAAAAAGAGAAGGGAGTTCTCCCAGTGTCCTGGCTAACAATCTTCCAAATAAAATTGGTCATTCACTTCATGGCTGTTTGTGGGAGAATGCACAAATTAGCTGACAATAACTCCTGTGAAATGTTTTGAGACATTTCACTGACATGATAAGTTGCTATAATAAATGCAAGGATTATTAAATTCTGCAGATAAATATGATACTATTGAGCAAAATAAAAACTGTAATAAAAAAATATTCAACTTCAATTTTATTTATAAAAACAATTGTGTTATGTAGGGATCTCAAACAGATCTCAAATTTGCTTTGTCCCAACCTCTTTCATTGTTTAAAATCAATACATTTCAAACTATTTCTAAATCCCTTACACCTGAATTTCACCTCAGAATGTGCTTGCAATGCAATCCATTATTTCAGGAACATTAATTTTGGTTTAATCGCAGTTCCACAACACTTCCCTGATTTGAGTCCAGGAAACATAAAATTCTTTCAATTTGTAGTAATCCATCCCTGAATTATTTAATCTTTATATAGGAAGCTTTATTGTTTCTCGCCTAGTAAACTCGACAGTAAAGTCTTGGTTAATGAACTTTAAAGCTTTTTTTTCCTTTTCTTGTTTATTCAACATATTAAGCTTTACCTGTTTACTTCTCCTTCCCCAAATCTAGTTTATTCAACATTTGAAATATACTGGTCCAAGGAGCATATCAAAGGAACACTAATAAATACTTAATGGAATTAAAACTGTGGCATTGTTGAATTCTAAAATCTGTGAATTCTTTGTGAGGGAAAACGTTATCAAATTTGCTATGGAAAAAACCCCTCCAAAGTCATGAACCCGTGATTTCAGGTTACTTCTTGACTGAGAAAAGGCTCACACGATTGTCACCCCAAAATGCTGTTCCTGACTGTCAGAATTATGATTTCTTTGCAATTTTTGATGTGAATTTGGTTGAAAATCTCAATATTTCAGTCAAAAATAGGTGACAATTATGGCAGTAACATCAGTTTTGCAAATGTATATTTTGCATCTTTTACAAAAGAGGTGGAGTTAGCTTCCACTCATTTTTCCAGCTATTGTTTGATGCTTTGGATGTTGCTGTTGGTCAATGTCTAACAATTAAATTTCAATGGTTACCATGGTAATTGATCAATGAGCATGGAAGTGGTTCCATTTTAAACTTGTTACTTTGTGGTTTAACAGTCCCTCATATATTTTTATCATTTCCTAAGGCAGTGCTCAGAAGTATCTCTACTTGCATTATATATACAGTAAACTTCTGATTACTTGACACTGGCTTAACTTGTCACTACCATTTAAGTCATTGTGCTGTTAATATCCCAACCACATTTATTTAAGTATCTATGAATATGCTTAATTTGCCACTCCAGACAACTCGTCATTGAGCCTTTTTTCCTGAAAATGATGAGGTGTCTGGAGTTTATTGTATTCATTTTATGTTTGTGAATCCAAAACTTACTCTGTGCACATCAGTTCCTTACTACAACTTATAATATATCAAACCCAATTTAAGAATGACAAAATTGTAGCTCTTAAAATTAAGGATGTATTTGCCAAATTCTGGACATTCTAAAAAGTTAAATAGAGTAACTCTAGACCCAGCGAATTTGCTCCCTATTGAACATTCTTAACAGAATAAGGAGAACACAAAAACACTGCCTGTGAAGTATTTCAATGTTTGTGTTGTATTTGGATATTTCAACTGAATTTACTGGGATCTAAATGTTCCTTCTCCACTGAGATCATCCCAATGAATCAGTTGGGATCCATAACCCAGTTTTAGAGTAGTTGCATCCAAGTGCAAGTTATGATATCAGCCGTTTACTGAAACTACATGAGTCCTTTAACTTCCTCTGCCATTGAAAGTATTATTATTAAAGATCCCATGGCACTATTTGAAAAGGTAAGGGAGTTTCTTGCTAATAATCCCCGAGTACAATTGGTCATGGTTGCTTGTGCAGCTTCATTGTGTGCAAATCGGCTGCCTTATTTGCCGACAAAAATACAGTCACTTTACAGTAAATCCTGCAAAGCGCTTTGAGAGTCCTCTTGATGTAAAAGGCAGTATATCAAATGCATGGAAAATTAGGTTATTGTTTATGTATTTTTTAGTCCTACCTCAATTACTTTGATTCATAAGGAACAACTCAATTACTATTTTCAAGTTAAAGATTTAAGAATGAAAGACCCTTTAACTACAGATTGAAACAGAAGGGTAGTCACAACAGAGGCATGCTGAGAATATACTGATAGTCTTGCAATGCTCTAACAGACAAGGGCAACACTGATATTGATTCAATAGCAAACAAAGCAGGTTCTCTTCCTGTTTACCGCAAACCAATTCAGTAATTTTCAACAAGCAAGACACATCTAAAAGACAGACCGCTCAGCAACAGACTTCTCAGCAATTGGTTGCATAAGGTTACACGGAGACTGTGGAAAAGGAACCCTCACGCACAAGCCTGTGTTGACCCAAGACTACTGTGCAAATATAGATGAAGATAATGAGAATCATGGGAGATTGGTAGGTGAACCGAGCCTACTAGAAACTTACATACCCAGATTTGTGATTTGTGTTTGTATTGCATGTTAAATGTGAGTCGGTTGGGAGACTAGAATCAAATAAATCCCATTCCACCCCACCTCTTTTATTCCTATTGTTCACCAAATACCTGAACACCTCCTCAACGATAATACGTTTCTCTTTTAAATTATGAAATGAACTAGCATTATATAACGTTAAATCTCTGAGCCTTATTTCATCCTGTAAGAAATGATGTAAGTGCATTACCATTGTGTATGGTACTGAGAAATAGGAATCTAATTTGTGATGTTTCTTAGTGAATTATTGAGTTTCTATTTAAAACATCAAATCTACTGAAGAATACATTCTTCAACACATTTTGAACACAAAATTACACATTTCTTATTTAGAAATCTGTTAAGAAACACTGCAAATTAGACCCCATAGATAACAACGATTCTCAGAATTAATTCCAAGTCTATCCTCTATGGAGAAGTGAGGGCATGTGGCCTCAACATTTCTGGCGAGGGGGAGGGGGGGTTCAGCCAGGATTGCTATTTCTGATGTATGGATATATGATGAGGACAGGATAAAGCTTGACCACATTGTCCTATTCATGTTTGTCACTGAAAAGACGCATCATGTGGTGACTGGCTAACGTGTTCCTGACAGTAAATGCTATGGCATATTGTCTGTCTTGGTTTTATGCTTATTTAATGCCAATCAGTTGCTTTCTTGGCTCCAGTAAAAGGTGTGCTATGCCTGTTTATCTTAAAGTCTGAAATGTTAACCAAGATATAAAATTCCAGTAGATAAGACATCAAAATAGATTTGTGACTGAACTTTTATATGCACTTATATAGGAGCAGCGCTATGATGTTTACTGTCAAAAAATCAGGGCTGAGTTCATCTATATCACAGAGTTTTCACCAGAGATGCCAGTTCCCAATGTGAGAATACAGCAGTACGAGATGGTGATCGTAACTGCGAATAGAGTGGCATTGAATATTTATTATATTGCAGGTGGAGTCTTGTAGCTCAGTGGTTATAGCACTCGCCTAGACACCTGGGTTCGATTCCCGGCAGGGTGAAACTTTGGGCAAGTTTCCTTACTCCACACACCTAGTAATAATCCCTCCAAAAAACAAAACAATAATAATTGGTCATATTCAATCCACGACTGTTTGTGGGACACTGCTGTGCGCAATTGGCTGCCACGTTTCGCCCACAAATATACGGTCAATTCACTTTACAGCATATTCTGTGAAGCACTTTGAGACGTCTAGAAGACGTAAAAAGCGTTATATCAAATGCAAGGATTATTATTATTTTCCTTGGTGATCTAGGCTAACTACAACTCATTTACCAGCTTGTCTTACAACATCAGATGGGAACCATGTTATTCCAAATCCTGTGATGCATATATGATTAGCAGTATCCATTACATAAAGAAAGGTTTAAGACAGTTGTTTGATTACATTCCTCATGACAATACAATACAATTTATATTTATATAGTGTCTTTTCTACGTCGGGACGCTGGCTGAGCACCTGAGCTGGGGGTGAGAGCTGAGAGAGGTGGGGAGGGGAAAGATGATTGAAAGTGCGGTCAAGGAAGTATGTCTTGAGATAGACCTTAACTGAGGTGATGAAGTAAGTCAGAGGGATGTTTCATTGAATTTTTTAACAATTAAAGGACTTGTTGTCAAATCTTCAGATTTCAGCTACTGTAATTCTGGAATTCCCAACATCTACTGTATATATGAAAGCAAAATATCTGTTGTCTGCCACAAATAAAATCCAGTGATTAGCTTGAAAAATATTTTCTATGGTTTATCCAACCATGTAAACACAACAGTGATTTCCTGGCTAACTTGCCAAACAGCCTCAGAGCCTGACAAGTAACAAATAAATAATTCTCTACCATCAACAAACGAGAATTAAACAAAACATACTATTAGTTTTGCCCACAAAATATACAGTCAGTTCACTTGACTGTATATTCTGTGAAGCACTTTGAGACGTCTTGTGATAAGGTGGTATATCAAA
Organism: Callorhinchus milii; assembly: GCF_018977255.1. Taxonomy (NCBI): domain Eukaryota; kingdom Metazoa; phylum Chordata; class Chondrichthyes; order Chimaeriformes; family Callorhinchidae; genus Callorhinchus; species Callorhinchus milii. Next base: position 32,080,855 of record NW_024704745.1, read on the forward strand.
TGCAAGGATTATTATTATTATTAATCAACAAACCAGTTCACCGCAAATCTGTTGCTTATGCACTGTGATTGTTTTATAATCAGAAAGCTGCAAGATAGGATTATTGCCTTCACTTCCAAAGCTGTTGGTCTGCCACATAAGTAACAACAACAACAAAATTACATTTGTATAGCGCTCTTCACCTCGGGAGGACGTCCCAGTGCACTGGACAGTCAGTGTTTCGGACCCGAGCTGGGACTCGGGATTGGGAAGGGTGGAGGACGGGGGGGGGATGTAGGGTGATCGAAAGCACGGTCGAAGTGGAGGATCTTGAGATGGATCTTGAAGGAGGCAAGGATTGGGGGGGGCGAGGCTGAAGGCCAGCAGGATGATGGGGGTAGAGTGGCTGAAGGTCCACCCAGCAATGGTGGGGTGGGCGAGGCAGGGGACATGAAGCAGGCCAGAGCCCACTGAGCAAAGGGAGCAGGCAGGTTGGTAGGGGTTAGTAGGTCGCAGAGTTAGGGGGAGCGAGGCCACGGAGGGCTCTGTAGATTTTATTTATTTACTGGACAACAAGTTTTTTTTAAAATTGTGTTGAAATATTTTCACTAGTTTGCCACCAAATGTAAGCTATTTGGAGTAAGCTGCACATATCCTTGGGGAATGACAAAATTTGATCCATGCAAACTCCAGGCCATGTGTGTAGACACCAGTGTTCTTAGTTGACATTTCAGAGAAATAATGTTCCTCCTTATGTTTACTGTGATATCATTATCTAAACCTTATGATTATTGTATTGCCACAGCAAATTTCACCTTTGTGTTAAAGTATATTTTTAAAAATAGTTACAAATTAAGTTTTAAAAAACTAAAAATCATATTGAGTTATGTATACGTATGAAGGTAGGCAATAGCTGATTTTTTGTTGCATTAGGACTACATAAACAGGTAATACTATTAAGATTTCTGACCAACAAATGGAACAACAATAAAGCATATAAATAATGCACAAGCTCCTTTTGGTTTCTGAGAAAAGTACATACAAATCTTCTGTTGCTGTTGTCAGAAATTCAATAATCTTTATTCTGAATTCAGAAGCAGTCTGCCCGCTGTACAGTGTACTGCTCCCAGCTTTCTCTTAACAGTTTTATCTGAAACAAGCACTTTAACTTAGCTACTTCATGCACAAAAGCACTTCATTTTGCACTTTTTTCTAAATATTTAAACACAATAATTAAAGAATAACAAGGCTGGGTTATCAAACTTGATATAATTAAGTGTTCTATTCATTTTCAAATCCTATTTGCCAAACTAAGGCATGCAGCTAACAGGAATATTCTATGCAAATTACAGTAGTGATTATGCGATAATGACTAAGGAACTTCTAACTAAATTTTGCATGTTTAATAATGATAGGAGCATATAATTGCAGAGTTTATTTGGCTATTTTTCCAGAACTTTAATATTTTGAGATTTAAAACAAACAAAAAACAATTTCTTGTTTTATGGAGGTGGTTATTTTCTTACATATTTTACTGGCTTTTAAACATCTTTAGCAATCTGCATTTTATTAATTTACTCTCTCTGTTCAATTTCTAAAGCAGCCTTTGTACAGAGAGTAAGAGAAAGGGAGGAAGAGATCATTAGTTGTTTGATTTGAATATATGAAGCTAACCTGAAACTAACAAGTAGATAGTTGGTAAAGGAATACTGTAGCTTTACACATGATCAGCTGTCAGTCTATTTATGCTGTAAGAGGAGATGTACATAGTAACCCATTAAAAGTTGAAGGTAATAGCTTTACTGTTAGTTCCAGGTAAAAAAAAGCTGGCAATCTTATCTTTAGTTAACTGAATAAAAAACATGACATCTATTTAGAGCGACAATGTGAGTTCCCCCTCCCTCTCCTGCTACAATGACTTTGGCTGTAGTTATCTGAAATGTTTTGTAAAAAGAACAGATCAGACAAGTTATGTTGTGGTCAAGTGTCCTAATGCATTAATCGTATTGAAGCTGACAGCAGACTTTCCTTTTCATAGTGCCCTGCTCTGGATTATTTGTTTTTACACCTCCTACAATTGATTGTATCCCTGACTTTGCAGTGTTTTTTTCTCAGTGTCTACTTTACTGACTATTCTACAACATACCTCTAATTCTATGTGAAAGCAATATTTTAAAAAGCATATAACACCAAGTTTCTGAATATTGAACTAAGTACATAAAACATTTCTAAAAGTTTTGTGTAGTTGTAGGTTCAAGTCCCGCATCAAGAGTTTGAGCTCATAGTCTAGGCTGACATTCCTAATGCTTTTCTGGGGATGCACTGCATTGTTAAGACGTGATGTAGAATCATAGAATTATACAGCACAGAAGGAGGCCATTCGGCCCATCGTGTCTGTGCTGGCTCTTTGAAAAGAGGTATCCAATTCAATCCCACTCCCCCGCGCTCGCCCCATAGCCCTGCAAACTCGTCCTCCCCAAATAATTATCTACTTCTCTCTTAAAAATTGTTATCGAATCGGCTTCCATCACCCCTTCAGGCAATCCTTCGAATGAGTCATTAATTTGAGGTCCTGTCACTTAATGGCTGTTTGAGGGATGTTGCTGTGCACAAATTGGCTGCCACATTCATCCTCTTTGACTGCACGTTCGGTCATCTTATCTCTCCCATTAACTTTATAGTATATCCTGTGGATCACTTGAGACAGCTCAATGATGTGATAAGGTCTAACAAATGCAAGGATTATTATTATTATTATTTGTGACAACCCAACTTCCCATGGTAATAATCCAGTTATAACCTCCTGCCAATAGAGAACATTCTGGAGAATTGGTAATTATTTTATCAACCTCAAAAGGGCAAAAAATGGATGGACTTAATGGGATTCAAATCCAAAACTTTCTTGTCCTAAGTTAAATCAAAGTTACCTGGCAGCTTCCTTCACTCAGTCTGTTTCATGTCCCCACCTGTTTGCCACACCATTGGCGATTGGACTTTTAGCTTATCTGCCCCTACTCTCTGGAACTCCATCACAGACTCCCTCTGGTTTGCTCACTCCCTCATCTCATTCAAGGTCCGTCTCAAGATCTTCTTCTTTGACTGGACATTCAGTCATCTTATTCCTCCGTATCCCCTTTGTCATTCACCCCCAGTTGACTGACAAGCCTGAATTGTTAATCCTTCTGGACGTCCTCCCAACATGAACGTCACTATATACATGTAAATTTGTGTTGTATTATAAATCAACCAGCTAAACTACACAGAATATTAACACATAATAACAAACAAACAGTTAATACTGAAATGTGAGATTATTAGAGTCATAATTTTAAGAAACAGATCTTACCATGAAAAAAAGTAAACTAAAGGCTCCTAATTTTTATGAAAAATCACAGCATCACCAAGGATAAAATATTAAAACACATATAGATAAATATAGAATTTTATGAATATCCAAAAATTATACGCACCTTAAATAATGTTGTGCCTAGTACGAATCCAAAAACAATCCAAAATGAATCCCACACAGACATTACACTTTACAGTATATTCTGTGAAGTGCTTTGAAACGTCTCAATGACGCTATATCTAATGCAAAGATTATTATTATGAATTTGTAGTGAACAAGTATTAAAGATATAATAATCCTTGCATTTGATATAGCTCCTTATCCTGCCTTCAACACGTCTCAAAATGCTTCACAGGATATCCTGTAAAGTGAATTAACTGCATATTTTGTAGGCGAAATGCAGCAGCCAATTGCGCACAACAGTGTCCCACAAATAGTCATGGATTCAGTGACCAATTTCGTATTATTATTTTTTTTGGAAGGGATTATTACCCCTGGAAAATCGATCCACCAATAAACTAACAATCGGGTTCCTACTTACTGCTAGGTAAACAGAGATGTGTGTGCAATATAATTTACATTCATACAGTGCCTTTCACATTGACAACATCAGCATCCAAGGCTGCACTCTCCACCTCTCAAACCCAGTCAGGAACCTCGGGGTTCTGTTCGACCCTGAGCTGTCCTTTCTCCCTCATATCCGCGCCACAACTGGCACCGCCTTCCATCACCTCCGGAATGTCGCCAGACTATGGCACTACCTCACCCCTCACGCTGCTGAAACTCTGGTCCACGCCTTTATCACCTCAAGGCTGGACTATGGGAACTCTCTCCTCGTCGGCCTTCCCGGCACCTCCCTCCACAAGCTGCAGGTCATTCAGAACTCTGCAGCTCGTGTACTGTCCCGCACCAGGCTTCGCGACCACATCACTCCCACCCTCGCTCGCCTGCACTGGCTCCCCATCGCCCAGAGGATCGAATTCAAGATCCTCATCCTCACCTACAAGGCCATTCACGGCCTTGCTCCCTCCTACCTCTCCGACCTAGCATCCCCCTACTTACCTGCCCGTACCCTCCGTTCCTCTGGCTCCGGTCTGCTCCACATCCCCCGCCCCAACCACCCTACATCGGTGGTCGGGCCTTCAGCCTCTCAGCCCCCAGGCTCTGGAACTCCATCCCCAGTGCCTTCGCCGCCTCCTCCCTTTCCTCCTTCAAGGCCGGTCTCAAGACCTTTCTCTTTGACCGTGCCTTCAGCTCCCCTCTCGACTCTCTACCCCCTCCTCGCTCCCTCCCTTCCCTCCCTCACCCTGACCATTTCCCCCCTTGCTCGGGTCCTGACCCAACTGTACAGCGCCTTGGGACGTCCTCCCGACGTGAAAGGCGCTCAATAAATGGAATCTTGTTGTTGTGTTGTTGTTGTTGGAAGACATCTCAAAGCGTTTCATCTACCATAATCCTATGATGCCCTTTCAACAATGTGGGACAGTGGTAAGTCCTAGGTACTAGATCACAATGCTATTTTCATAGCATATCTTAACAGCCTGTTTACTGCATCACTTCATAGCTTCACAACTCCACAACACAACAGAATACAGAGATACGCTAATTTAAATATTATACTTCACAAAAATACATGTATTTTCTATACAGCAACATTTTGAGGATAAAGGACAATTCAATTCTGAGTTTCTTACACAGTATTTATAAACTGAAGGTCGGAATTCTACTTAGTCTTAGTGTCAAAGGGTGTATAGACCCCATACTTTAAGGCTGAAAGAGATCTAGGGTGTTAGTTGGGACGTCCTCCCGACGTGAAAGGCGCTTTATAAATGTAATTTTGTTGTTGTTGTTGTTAGTTCACTTAATGTCAAAATGTCAAAACAGTGTGAGTTGCAACAGTGTGCAATAATAAAAAAGGCAAACAGGTTGTTATAATAATAATACTAATACTACTACTACTACTACTACTAATAATAATAATAATACTAATAATAATAATCCTGGCATTTGATATAGTGCTTTTTACATCTTCTAGACGTCTCAAAGCGCTTCACAGAATATACTGTAAACTGAATTGACTGTATATTTGTGGGCGAAATGCAGCAGCCAATTGTCGTGGATTGAAGTGACCAATTTATTATTGGTTTTTTATCTTGAGGGATTATTATCAGGCGTGTGGAGTAAGGAAACTTGCCCAAGGTTTCGTCCCAGGAATCGAACCCAGATCTCTCGCTTGTGAGGCGAGTGCTCTCACCACTGAGCTACAGGAGTCCACACTATGGAGATGTTAACCCGAGGTCCTGTCTGCCTGTTCAGGACATTAAACATCCCATGGCATGAATAAAAAACAGAAAGGAATTTGTCCTGGCCAATAATCTGTTGAATTCTTTGCCACCGTTAGTAGTGTGCACAATTCAAAAAGACTGGACATGTGGTTAAGAGAGAATAAAGGTGAAGAATATGGGGGACAGGTGGGATATGGGACTAGGCGTAGGATCTACGATAAGTAATCAGGCCACGTAGGCTAGCAGTGTATACACTCCACAGCAGTGAACTTTCTAACTGTCACCTTTGACCCACCCATGTTGTAAAACCTCAGGACAGTGTAGTTCACTGATATAGAAATCTGATCTGTTTCTGATCTGTTTCCTTCGTTATAAATATCTTGAACACTATTTTTCTGAACATGTTCAAATAATTAGCTTCTTAACGGCTCATACGGTAAAGCATAATGACCAGTGTTAGTGTTATTTCAATGTGTGTGTATGATCTTAGCTTATTGTTGGATTATATATATATATTCAATCTGTACAGTTTTCTGGTCAAGCTCACCTGGTGCTTTGCTATTACAGTTCTGGTTGACATGATGTAAGTGGGCTGCCGAAGCCTAGCGCTAGTGCAGATTAAACAACAACAACAACTTAGATTTATATAGCGCCCTCCACACCGGACGGCGTCTCAGAGCACTTAGGTAGCTCAGTGGTTAGAGCATTCACTTTGCAAGTGAGAGACTCGAGTTCAATTCCAGGCAGGGCGAAACCTTGGGCAAGTTTCCTTACTCCACACGCCTAATAATAATCCCTCCAAAAAACAAAAACAATAATTAAATTGGTCATTTTCAATCTACGACTGTTTGTGGGACATTGCTGTGCGCAATTGACTGTCGCGTTCGCCCACAAATATACAGTCAATTCACTTTACAGTGTGTTCTCTGAAGCGCTTTGGGACGTCCTCCTGATGTGAAAAGTGCTATATCAAATGCAAGGATTATTATTATTATTATTAAAGCAATGAGGATGATTCCCAATGTTAGAAGAATGAGGTAACGAACAATTAAACAATATAGAGCCCTTCTGTCTTGAAATTAAATATCTTAGAAGGGATCTTACAGTGGTGTATAAAAATTTAAATAGAATTGAAAGAGTAAATCCAGGACAATATTTTAGTTAGCACCAAAACAGTAGAACAAGAGGACATAGGTTTAAAGTTACAAATGGTAATTTCAGAATAGACACTAGGAAGTATTTCTTTAGCCAGAAAGTAATGATTGGAACAGGTTGCCACTAAGGTTAGTTGAGGCCAGGTTGCTGGAATCATTCGTGAAAAGTCTTGATGCTGTGATATTAGGGTGGTTATTCTGGAAAGGTTAGATCAAATGGGCTGAAGAGCTTTTTTCATCCAAACCTCTCTTGTGATCTTGTCCATGGACTTTAAGGGTAACTGAAAAAGAAGGCAGGAGGAGGAACTGCCTGAGACTCCAACCAAATCTATGTGCACCAGTCGAGAATAAAAACAAGCAAATTGCTTTATGTTCTACAATGGCTGATGGTAGTATTGAGTATCTGACGTATCTTCTTACAGTCAACCTGTGAGAACAGTTTGTCTTAAAATGTAAGGTTTCTCAGAATTGTGAAAAATACTTAATTTCAACCTTAATTTAAAAATCATTTTTGAACTGCACTGAATGTGTTAGTTTACTTTATTGTGTATGCAACATTTTGTAACACAACTAATTTATGTCTGGTATGCAATATAGATTTCCCTATTGCCCTTTAGTCTGGATGTTTTGTTCTTTCACGATATGTATTTTCCACAAATGTATCTGGATCACATGTAAAAACGTGTTGCTTAAAGTAAATATTGCTTACAATAAATTGATGGCCGTTGTAAATCATGTTCCCTTCAATGCAATGAGTGAATCGCTCATTAAAACAAATTGTTCCACACTTGAGTGCACACCAGCAATCAATGACAAAGACGTCAGAAGCGCACAGCCCACCCATTATGAAAGGTCTTAGATAGCACAGCTCCAAATCTAACCTGCAGAACTACAGTGATTGTGACATGAATGAATAGACGATCCCAGTAGAAATGTAACAAAATCAGAAACCCATTTACTGACATGAAATTCATAACTGCAAACTAATGGAAACCAGTACATTTCTGAACGCAAAAGTTATTCAGCATGTCAATTGGTAATGAAGTTCAAGGTACAACTAAGATTAAGAGTCTTTACTGAGTTAAGCTACACACATCAGAAACTAAATTATATCTTCTGAAGAGCTCTTGAGGTATCAGAGTTTCTTTCCTGGAGGAAAAGCAACACAATGAGGTTGTTAGGACAGTAGGCCATGGTTACAAAAGTAATTACATCAAATGCAAAATAATGCAAATATTCATAAATTCATGACCATCCAAATCTATTGAAATAAATAATAATCTTTGCATTTGATATAGCACCTATAATGTCAAAAAGATTGTTTCATACACTTCCTGCAAAATGCAGTGACTTTATTTTTAGGCAAAATAGCCTTTTCTGAACAACTTGTTAAAGGGAGATGGTGAATTGGAAGCGCCCTGCCATTTTCCTTCTGATGGGATTAAATCCTTTTTATTTCTCTATTTTCTATAAGAGTTACATGTAAAATGAATTCGGGCAAGGTCAGCCCACCTCCCCATGGATGGAGATCCAAAGCATGAAACTACCAATAATATGTCATAAATTGGTACTTGGTAATAATTAACACCACTTTGACAATCTTACTCCCATATTATATAATAATGGCTGGTGTAGTAAATGGGATCCAAATAACATTTTTAACAATGAATCAGAAGCCTGTGACTCCTGATGTTTGGACTTTCAATCTTTATTGACTACTTGCTGTACCAGTTGCAGCTTCACTTGCAACCAAAGGATTCAATATGGAATGCAGATTGACCCACAGACAGACCCATAGACAGACATTTTGTCTTTATCTATACTCATCTGTGAGGACTCCTGTGGGAGGAATCCTTTTAGGAGGATTCAGTGGGAGGACTCAGTGCTTTAGAAATTTAATTTTGTTGTTGTTGCTGTGGCTTAGCTTCATCTGTGTTCTTTATTTTGTTCCCGCCGTTTGATTATGTGTGTGCTCTGTGATGCAGGATGCCACAGTGCCACTTTGACTTGTCAGCCACCACGTATAACTGCAGCGAAAAACGCAAAACTAAAAATAACTCTTGAACAGTAGGAGATCCTGAAATCAAATATGCCCATGTCACTCCCAGTTGCAAGACCTTTCCAATGAGGTAAAATTCCTGTCTCTATGTTGATCGGTTATTGAGATCCTTCATGAAGTGCAGACAGACATTGTTTTATTAATATAATACTAGATTAGTAGGATTTCATCTTTTCAGTAAACAAAAAAACTGAAAGGATGTATGCTAACATCAAGTTCAACAAATTTTAGTTTCAGCAACAAAGTGCCGTAGCATACCTGTCAGATAAATTGGAACGAACTGGATATGAACAAACATATTTATTTCCCTAGCATTGCAATTGTTTCTGTAAATAGAGCACAGCCTACTGAAACACATCTAATTATCTGCAGTGTTGAGATTGCATTCAGCATGGCACGTGGTCTGTGCTATATTGATTGTGTTTCAAAAAAGTGCTTTTGTTTGTATCCTGCCAGGTTCAGCAATCCATCTGAGGTTGGTACCAATAGGGGGTCAGGGTCTGCCTTCAACTAGCGATATATACTACATGCTAAATCAATAGATCTCTGTTGTACTTACATGCTCACACCTCCTGCTAAGATATCTATACTGAAGCATTGGAACTTATGCCTCACCCATTTTATTTTCCTCTTGTCACAAAATCACTTATTACTTGTCCAGTTCATTGATGGTTGGACTGGTTCTAAAAATTAAATTCAACAGCAAGCTAACTTTTATTTCTGGGCCATTCACAATTCCTCTAAAATACAACATTGTTTTGTACCTAGGAACTGGACTTCATCTTCACTTACGAAGAAAAAATAATAATAATAATCCTTACATTTGATATAGCGCTTTTTACGTCTTCTAGACGTCTCAAAGCGCTTCACAGAATAGACTGTAATGTGAATTGACTGTATATTTGTGGGCGAAATACGGCAGCCAATTGCACACAGCAGTGTTCCACAAACAGTCGTGGATTGAAATGACCAATTTATTATTTTTTTTTAGGGAATATTATCAGGCGTGTGGAGTATGAAAACTTGCCCAAGGTTTCACCCTGCCGGGAATAGAACCCAGGTCTCTCGCATGCAAAGCGAGTGCTCTAACCACTGAGCTGCAGGACACTGAGCTACAGCTACAGAAAGAAGACTTAAGAAGTTATTCTTCTAATGGATTTATAATGATGAGGGGGCGATCAATACAGCATTAATGCTATATTTTAGTACTTGGCTTAAATTAGAGTACAATAATTGCTTTTGCATTGATTGATTGATTGATTGATTGATCGATCGATTGATCGATTGGTCAGTCGGTCGGTCGATCAATCGATTGATTAGATAAAATATTATTTTACACCAGTACGTCTCAAAGGTGATTTCAGATACATCATTACAGTTTAGTTTATGGGAGCAAGCAGGCAATTAAAAGTATTATAATTACCTTGCATAGTCTCAACAGAAATCGTATTATTCAATCTTGATCTTGTCAATGTCCTTTGATGGGGCAATGAAAGTCTTTCTTTCAGTTCTTCAAAGACACATTTTCTTCATGTTTCTTGCAAGTCCAAGCAAGACTCAGATGGTTGCATTGAATTTGTAGCCTCATGATCTTTGATCAGAAAAGGATTTCTCCTTCATTGCTAAAGATGCCAGGAAGAAATTCAATTTCCTCTAACAAGCCAACAAATCTCAGCTCTTTTCTCTGCAACAACTCTTAACTTTTCATAAAGCCTGCATCCTTCCAAGGCTGGTTTCACAACTTGAACTAACCTCTTGTACTCCTGCAAAGTATCCTTTGTAGATGCATGTGAACCATAGCACTCAGGCTGGCCAGAAAGTCTCAGATAGAAAAGCCAGTCTGTGCACGTACATATCTCAGTTGGGATAGAACTAGGGTTGCTGAGTGCTCCTAGTTAGCAATGGGGGAAATACACTGGTATTCCCACTCCTGATCCCTACCTAGTAACCTCCTGCTGGAAAGAGCATGTATATTCAATACCACGCAAGGAAAGGATGTCACTTGGCTATGATGAGCACCACGGCCAAATAGCATGCCAACAGTCTGTCAAGAGCTTCATATAAATGATTGCATGGGCAAGATATAGGAGAGTAATCAGCTGGACAATCATACTCTGGTACTGGTGAAACAGTGTTTTGTGAAACTTACCGCTGACTCTTCTACACAATTCAAACTCAATCACCTACAGTGGACAATGTGCCTGGATATTACAGGTTTTATTTTTATTTAAGACATGTAATATGTGAGCTTCCAATCTTCATACTGAAGTATTGTTCCATGGACACCAATCACCCTGAAGGTCCGTGCCCATGAAGTATAATGTAGGGAAGTGCGAAGTATGAAGTATAATGTAGGGAAGTGCGAAGTCATCCACCTAGGTAGCAAAAACAGTAGAGCGGGTTATTTTTAAGAAGGGGCGAGATTGGAATCTGTTTGTGTTCAGAGGAACTCGGGTGTTCTTGTACACCAATCACAGAAAGTTAGTCTGCAGCTGCAGCAGCAATTAGGAAGGCGAACGGTATGTTAGCATTCATTATGAAAGGATTAGAGTATAAGAGTAGGGAAGTCTTGCTGCAACTGTATAGGGCCCTGGTGAGACCACACCTGGAATACTGTGTGCAGTTTTGGTCTCCTTATTTAAGGAAGGATGTACTTGCCTTGGAGGGGCTGCAGCGTAGATTTACTATGTTAGTACCAGGGATGAAGGAGATGAGTTACGAGGATAGGCTGACCAATTTGGGCCTAAATTCTCTAGAATATAGAAGAATTAGAGGGAATCTTATAGAACCTATAAGATCATCAAAGGGCACGATGGAGTAGATAGTGGGAGATTGTTTCCCCTGGTTGGAGAAACTAAAACCAGGGGTCACAACCTTAAAATCAGAGGTCAGCCCTTTCGCACTGAGTTGAGGAAGAACTTCTTCACTCAAAGGGTGGTGAATGTATGGAACTCATTCCCCCAAAGGGTTGTTGACGCTCAGTCCTTGAACATATTCAAGACTGAGATAGATAGATTTCTTATTGCAAAATGTATTAAGGGATATGGGGATAAGGCAGGGTTATGTTATTAGCTGGAGTTAGATTAGATCAGCCATGATTGAATGGCAGGGTAGGCTCGAAGGGCTGAGTGGCCTACTCCTGCTTCTACATGTTATGTTATGTTATGTTATGTGCCCAAATTGCCAGTCTTCATGCAGTGTCAGCAGTCTAATTTGACCATGGAAGCACGAGAGCCTCTTCTCAGATCATGCCCACCACATGCTTTCCAAGTGATTCAATGAGTGCTGTACATTCCTTTCTGGTGTGTATGGCACAGTTATATATTAGTCAAAGCATTAATCAACTGAGCTATCAGTGCAATCCTGGATACTGCAGATTTATGTACAGCAACCGTCACAGATGGAGATGGAGATACAGGTAACTTGGATTGTGTACTCAAAATTAGAAGACATGATCAGAAGAAATATCCTTGCCTTAAATTATTGTGAATATGTGAAATAAATCTCCACCAAAAGAAATTGATATTGTGTTGAATAAAATTATCACTGAAAAGAGATGATAAATATCTAGTCAGGAATATAATTCAGAATTATTGAGATACATGCAGGTGGTGGTCATGAAATGCTTTGATTCCTGTGCTCCAAAGACTATGAAAATGTCAGAGCAAGGAAATAAACAGTCAAGGATGAATAATTTGGGATGCAAGGTTAGATACAGCTCTTCAGGAGTTTTGTATAATAGATCATTGTGAAGGGGGAAAAGCTTTGCAGAATTTCTCCTCAGGTGATTAAATGGATGGGTATAATCCATGATTCGGCAGCCTTCATATCTCTAAGAAAAGGCCTGATGGGAGTCAACGCTGAAATGTCGCTACAAAATAAGAACCGATATGTATTAGTTAGATTGGGTAATTAGAAGGAAAGGAGAACTAGAATCTAGAGTTCAAATCTTAGATAGAACTGAGAGCCATGGTATCTCAAGCTTGAAGCAAGGTTCAGATAAAGAGGACCTTTTGGTCCATTTCATCTGTGGGCTGAAGGGACTTCTTCATCCAAATCTCTTTTAATAAATAATCCTTTCATTTGATGTAGCACCTTATCACGTCGTTAAGATATCTCAAAGTGCTTCAGAGAATATACTGTAAAGTGAATTGACCCTTGTGATCCTTCCAGGGTATCACTCTTACCATTGCAGTATCAAGTTGTGTCAAGCGCTCCTCGTCGCTACCCCACATGAGGGGTGCCTACCAGTGTTTGCGTGCAAATACGCAGTCGTTGTACTTCACAGTAACATTGGGTGAAGTGTTTAAGAGGTTTTGACGACATCATAAGGTACTATAGAAAATGCAAGGTATACTTTTATAAATGGTGTAAACAGATTATCATTTGAGAATAACAGTAAGAACCCTAATAAATTTGTGTTTGTTTTAAACAGTCAGAGAAAAAAGTAAAGCTGTTCAAAATATCCTTTTCTAAATTCACTTGAAAAGTGAAAATACAAAATTATAAAAATAAATACACGCTCCTTTGCAGTATGCCTATATGACTCATTGATTTGCACATGTGGCAATTAATCCCTTCTAGTGTTGATACATACCAAAGCTATCTTTGACTAATGAAAAGCAAATAATTGTTGTCATTATGGAGTTATGGAGTGAATGTTTGATCACTTCCTTCTTCATTACAAAACATTGGAGGTATTCTATTTCCCTACAGTTGTATACCATTCTGTTTTTGCAGCGTATGCACATCTGTACGTATAAATAGCATCATAGTAGTTTAAAAACAGCTTCAGCAGACTTCTGATGTAATTAATGTCAGAAAATTCTTGCTTCTTTTTGCAGTTTCAGGGCTTTAATAGTATTATGTCAACTATTTTCTATATACACTTCAAATTCGAGCTAGGTAGGAGTAAAGACATGTTACAAAATAAACTAAGAATTTTACTCAGTCTCACAACCCTTCATTGTTCTGATCAGAGCTGTTTTGAAACTAAACTCATATACAGAGCAACAACTGAAAAAAACATTCTTAAAAATCTATATGCAAGTACACAGATACACACACACATATATATACGCACACACATACATACACACAAACACACACATGTATACACACACACACATAACAACAACAACAACAAATTATATGTGTATTGCACTTTTCATGTCAGGAGGAAGTCCCAAGGCACTGGATAGTCAGGGATCTGGACCCGAGCTGGTGATTGGGATTACGAGGGGTGGAGGGTGGGTAGGGGTAGGATGGTAACTGAAGACGAAGAGGAAGGTCTTGAGATAGGTCTTGAAGGAGGCAAGGGAGAGGCAAGGCAAAAGGACTGTGGGATGGAGTTCCAGAGGGTGGGGGCAGAGAGGCTGAAGGCCCGCCCGGCAATGGTAGGGCGAGTGAGGTAGGGATGGTGAAGCAGGCCAGAGCCCACTGAATGGAGGGAGCGGGCAGGTTGGTACATCAACACATCAATCTCTGATGTGTTAAATCCCAGGATAAATGCATACTCACTTTGTTCATTATTGTTAAAATAAACCCTTTACTGTGGCTTACCATGGGGTTAGGAAATACATTTTTGAGAATATGTCTGCATTTATATATGGAGGTGAACAATTTAAAACAACGAGCATTGAACAATTTGAAACAGCGATTTTTCTATTAACCTTTAAGATACTGATTTTATTAAAGGGTAATTTGGCAAATACTTTTCTCATGCAAATAGTTTCCTTCAAAGAATGACAACGTAACTTATGGGAAATAAAGTTACACGTGAATAATACGAGGTTACTACTGTATTTACATCAGTGGTTTCTTCCCAGTATAATACAATGTGTTCTGTACAATAAGGTCATATTCATTTTATTGTAAACTGTAAATATGAATTGTGCTTTTTGATTTTTTCAGGTTTTATATCGACAGCAGTTTGCACACAAGACACACTTTACAGAATATCTTGTGAAGTGTGTTGGGATGTCCACCTGACATGAAAGGCATGATACCAAATGTAAGTATTACTATTGGTAGCAGTAGTTTTTTAGTTTCTGTTGCAGGTGACTTCATAGATTTTCATGGCACACCATGAGGTACAGTACAAGAAGCACCCAGAATATTCAAAGTAGCTATTCTCAATTGTGAATACCTTAGAAATCGGTAGAGTTAATAACACTTTGTGGAAACATTTTTGGCATTTGCCTACAAATACACAGTCACAAAACTTCACATTAAGATCTTGTTAAGCGCTTTCTCGATGACATGATAAGGCGCTATATCAAATGCAATTATTATACAATGAAAGGCCCTTTGAATGTGCTGTTCAGTCTGAAGGTCTTTCTGATCTTTCTTAGTTCAGTGTGGACCAATGCCAAACAATGTTTTTATTAATCACTCAATTATCAAAGCAGTTATTGTTCATCGAAATTCACATTTTCCATGAAAGCAACTTTGGAACTTTATACCAGGAAGCATAATATAATATAATATAAATATGAGTTCTTTGTTCTTTCTTTTCATATTTTATGTTTATTTTCCAACAATTTTTTTCTCCTCCCATCATATCTTCTTGGCAAAGCCATCATGTCTGAACATTAATAGAGAAAACACAAAAATATGGGAAGAAACAAGGTATGTTTTTAAAGTTCTTTGTGAGTCTCAACATATTTTCACAAGTGAAATGACTGTTCATGAGATGAATGATTAATTAAAGTGGATTGTCAGCCACGTCATAAATTTATTTTCAAATTGTGTTATTGGGTCTTTAACATGCACCTGAAAACAGGCAGATGACATCCAGCTGGCTCTGTGAAGTGCTTTGAAACATCCTCTTGACATGAAAGATGCTTTATAATTGTGAAAAAATGTTTCTAGTATCTCATCCAAGAGACAGCACCTCCAGCAATGTAGCACAGCCACAGTAATGCACTAGTGTCAGACTTGAGTCTCGTCACTAGACCATGAGCTCAAGTCCTGTCCTGAGCTTGAATTCCAGCGAATGCTAACAATTGAGCTAAGCTCTCATCAATAGAGAGCTATTTTCCACAAAAAGAATGCATTCAAATTCAAATTTGTGTGAAAATAAAGCATTCAAATTTGTGTAAATATTATGTTTAAATCAGTAAGCACTGCTGATATCAACAGGGGAACTGGCTTGAAGAAACCAGAAGTCCAAATAAACTAAAGGTCGTTCAAATGTGATCCAATTCCTTGTAAATCAAAGGGGAGAAGGGGAATGTGACATGTCGTGTGAAAATATTACCAAATATAGAGTCAAAAAGAGTCAATATTTATCATGAGGTAAGACAGTATCTTATTTAATATCACAGAAATGCTGTACTCCACAATCAGTAACAATCCTGCCTGCTCCGTGATTGGTAACAGCAAGGATATTGGCAGTCAAAATGCTTCAGAGGCTTTGGGTCAATCATTGTGCCAATGTCAATGGGTTTTACCTCCATGGCCAGTGCTAACTACTGCTGCTTTTGATTGCATGTTAGGCTGATAAGATTATTGCATCAAATCACATTTGCCCCTCTTTCCCCTTGGGTTGTCAGGGTGCTGGTGATTCCAGTTACTCTTTAAGATCAGGCTAAGGGACTGATTTGAAAGCTTTCACATAAGCCTTAGATTTAGGAAAGTAACTGTGCTCATTTATTTTTGCCTCATTGAATGTGGACAGTAAGTGGCACTTTCTCTGTTCGATTGTGAAATCCTGTTTCTCACACACACTCACACATACGCACACAAAGAATTTTAAATTCTTGGTGGGCGTAAAAAAANGACCAACTGCAAGATAAGGAAATGTCTCACAAAGTACATTTTTAAACAGAGAGGCCTTAAGATCCAAGGAAATTATAAAATTCCAAATTCCAGGTGGAAATTTGTCTTGATTTTATCCATATATAGTCCTCTCTGGATTACATTTAAATTACTGACGTCCTGGGGCAACACAATTACTTTATCCCAGGATATCAGGAATTTAATTTTTAGTGTTAAAAGAGCTTTATTTTATATCAAGATGCCAGTAAAACGTCAATACATGTTATTGAAGTGTAGATTTAAAGCTGCAGTAAAATAGCATTTATCTCAGAATTATTCCCTACCCTGAGGTATAAATATAGTATAAGCTCAAGATTATTGGGCCTTAAAGGAATTTCTTCCCAGCTTTATTTAAAAAAATCAAAGGAGTAGTTCATTGACCTACTTGTTGAAGTATTTCCCATGTAAAAATATATGTGGAAACTTAATGTACATTCAGCGAATATGAAGGGGAGTATGTGACCAGTAATATTGTCACTAGTACAGTATTATTATATCAACCAAGAGAAATCAGTCAATGGTTATCACTGGCTTCAAGGTGGGGGGAGGGAGGGGAGGAGAATTGCTGAGCCCAGCAATAACCATTGATTGATTTTGACCATGTTTTCGGTCAATGTGATAATTGTAATATTTGCAATGATTATCACCGGTGATATCAACAACAGTAACAATTTTCAGATCTCACCTGAAGACTTTCCCTGAAGTCTTTTCACCTTGGTTCAGGGTCAAACTATGCCATTATTCATCACTCTGAGACGTTACGCTACATGAAGGACGCTATATAAATGCAAGGTGTTATTATATTGATATAGTGCCTTTCATGTCAGGAACATGTGGTCAAAGCCCTTAACAAGTCACTCTCTCCTATGTCTTATGTTCAATAAGACTTGCAATTCCCAGTTTAAACTGTGCTTTTTGGGGTGAATCAATGAGAAAAATTGAAGTGCTTTCCTGCTAATAACACAATATCAATCGGGGTGTTCTGTAAATCATATTGGGAATTGGTGGATGACACAAGTGGACAAGAACTTTCAAGGCAGCAAAACACAAAATACTACAGATGCTGGAAATCTGAAACAAAAACACAAGTCGCTGGGAACACTCAGCAAGTCAGGCAGTATCTATGGAGAAAGCAAAGTGAATCAACGTTTCGGGTCCACGACCCTTTGTCAGAACTGTGGCATGTTGGGAGGGAGAGGCTTTTAAGGGCTAAAAGAGAGGGGGGAGGCAGGGCAAGGAAGACAAAGGAGAAAATGGGGTAGAGGACAGGGGATGATTGGTTAAAGAGGTGTTAATGAATCAAAACAAAGGGGGGGTTGCAACAAAGCATGGGGAAAAGATTGCAGCAACACAGACAGACCAGAGGGAGAAAAGGTGTGTCTGGGACCAAGAGGATGTGGTAATGGTCACAGAGGCAGCAGCAATGTTTACACTTATTGAAGAGCCAGCAACAAGTGTGACTGAGAATTGGAAGTATAAATCCTGCTATCCTCTCCAAATTGCTTTAATGCTGGAAGCGATATTGTCCTGCTTTCAGTATATGCAACATATTAATCACACATTGTAGTCCCTAATTTTAGAAGCCCACAATCTTACCATGTGTGCTAAATTACACAAAACTGTAATTGTCAGTGGGGGAGATTGAGTTAGTGGGTGAAACCTAAAACAGATACATAATTTGTATAGCATATAATGGCCAGCAATCAACTGCAAACTAACATTTGATAAGGTTGAAGTAATGAAATCACAATGGTTAATCCTTCAGGGTAAATTTAATCACAAATTCAATTAGTCCCTAACTGTAGATTTTTCTCAACTAAGATATTAATGGATAAACTGGGTGACACGTGTAAGTGGACAAGGCAAGCATTAAATTGACTTTGGGGGTAACTGGAACCAGTCAACAAATTAATTGTCATTGATGCCTTCTGTGCACAACTACCCTAATGGATGTTGTCAGTGTTATAAATGATTTAAATTCTCTCCATTTGATTTACAGTATACAATTTGAACAGTAACACAGATTTGGTAATAATCTGTTGATAATAATAATAATAATCTTTGCATTCAATATAGTGCCTTTCCACATTGTTGAAACATCACAAAGCACCCGACAGGATTTACTGTAAAGTGCAATGACTGTGGATTTGTTGTATACAAGGCAGCCAGTGTTTGCACAGCAATGTCCCACAATCCACCCTGAAGTGAGTGATCAATTTTATATCGAGGATTGTTGGCCAAGGCACTGGGAGAAACTGCAATGATAAATAAACTTGATGGTTATGAACTGTATAAGGTTTCTGTGGTTCATGACGGCTATCTGATTTGGGATACAAAAGAACAACCAATGTAGGTGTTTTCTTTTACTTTAAATTGTATTAAAGGGATTGACACAATCAAGTCTGCATCAATATAAAAAAAATCTCTGTTGAAAGTTTTTGAGTCAGCCATTGGATTCTCCATTTCTTGGAGTAAACATAGTTAGTACATTTTAAAATAAAATCCAGTGAAGACGATTTGATCAATTGCAGATCAATTTGTGACATCTTCCTGACGTGTAAGGATTATTTTTATTATTATTACTAAACTCTTGCCAAGAACTGATTTTCAGCAGATGATGGAAACATTCTTTGTGTTAACATTTTTATATTTCAATTCATTTAAAAATAGAATTAACCTCACATTTCAATATTTTACTGGAAACGTTGGTTTGTTTGCTCATGGTTACATTCAACAACAGCAGCTTGCATGTGTATAGCGGCCTTCACGCAGTGTAGTGTCTCGGATCACTTTGGGAAGCTTGCATTTCTTTTGCCTCAGCTGAATGCCAATATCCAGCAAGATCTAATGGGAAGATTGCAAAGACTCCAAGGATTTATTATGATAAGGATCATCTGCACTTAATTTCTCAGTTAAGACCGTCTTGTTTTAATATGACTATGTTGATCATTCTGATGTTTTATGTTGGAATAGTGAACTGAGAACAGTGCCTTGGGCTATTTCAATCAGTTTAAGGTCCTCTGATCCCCAAAAATGTGCAGCAGGTTTCATCATTGCCATTAGTAGTTAATGGTGATTTGCAGAATGGAGAGATTTATCACAATTGAATATTCCCTGTACCTCAGCCACTCATTTAGTTCAATATATCCTGCATACCAGAGTACTAACCTTCTATAGTCAATGGGAGCATCTTCAATCCATGTTGAAACTGTAACAAATTGACTTCAATGCCTCATTCTTGCTTCTCATTCCATTTTAAGATACAGTATTCAGAAACTCAGATATGATCAGGTTATAATTTAGTATATTTTCAATGCTATAAGCCCTTACCTACATCAGAATGTGGAACAGTCAGGCAACGCTTAATAGTATTTTAAATAGAGAAACATTTCCATTACAATGAAATGCAGCCAGTTTAGCATAGTGCTGTGGTTTCCATTTATACCATAGTATTCATTCATGTTCATATTTCTCTGGATTTTTATAAACCATAAGGTTAAATAATCACACTATAAACGAAAAAGTTATTTAAAAAGGATAAAGCTGAAGCATTGAAGGTCAGAGGATTTGTTAACGACAGAAGTAAAAGAAACCATTGAAAGTTTTAGGATATTCATCCAGTGACCCTGAACTGTCACTTTGACTGTGATACCAAAATATTACACTTCACTGTGCCAAGGATTGAAGCCACTGCAGTAATGTTACTGTCATTTCCACACAGGTGGGGCATCTAATTATCCTCTCACATGAGATACTATGCAGTTATACGGCAAAAGTCCAGATGAGATCAACCCCATGTGACTGTCCTAATTAGTTAGGAATTACAAGCACAGACATTCAATGTATTATTGTTTGGGGTAAGGGATTCAGTCAGGATCCATCTGTCCATTGATCAGTGTTAAGCAGGATAGAAAAGTATCTCATTAATCCTGTCTCACAGTGTCTCTGCGCTTTAGTTGCTTCCCAGCTGGTAGTTCTATATGATCTTTGAGGAAATATTGTGGGGTTTATAACCATTCAATGTTATAATTATTACCATGTTATAAATATCACTGCAGATATTCATTACGGGATAGAATGTGCGAATCATTTGTTTTTAACACTAAGAGATCTCTTGTGGCATATCATACCTCTGATTGATTTCTCCTGTCTGCTGTCTGTTGAATACTAAAATTATATTTATAATAATAATAAAATATAATCCTTGCATTTGATATAATGCCTTATTACATCATTGATATATCTCAAAGAGCTTCACAGAATATATTGTAAAGTGGATTGTTTGTGGGTGAAAATATATGATTATTATTATGATTATTATTATTACTATTACCATCAGAATTGGCCATAAACACTAGGGAGTGGATTTGGGTTATAAGTACTAGGGACTGGGTATGGATGATACCTACTAGAGAGTGGTATGGTCTATAATTATGAGTGACTGTGTATGGGCTATAATTACTTGAGACTGGATATAGTTATAATTACTTGGGATTCGGTATGGATTATACCGAATGGAGACTGGCATGGGTTATCAATAATATAAGCCCTATACTAGCTCATCATATAAATTGGTTACTCAAAAGGAATCTAGACCAATGGCAAAATTAATAGTGAATGTGTAACAGTTGAGTTTCTCTTATTTTGATGATAATAGATCAATAGGGGGGATAACAATTTGTGTTTTTCATATCAGTTTGGCACATCTCAATTCAATATTCATTGGTTCCTTTTGGGGCGCAGAACAAAGCTGTGTTCTCCTCGGGGCTGAATCAGTGATATTTGTCTCAAAGTTCATTTTTCTTGTTTTATATAAAGCTTCAAACTTTGGTGGTCACATTCTCAGTGCTGATGTTTTCTTCACCTTCTAAACTACATTATTTATGTCTTGCCATTCTTATTCTTCAGTTGCCCACATTGCTTTGAAGATTTACTTTATCCACACAGATAACAAGGATGAGCAGTTAGCATAATGCAAATAAGGAAATAAACAAGTAGCACTTATTACAGTGTTTCTCCTTTGATATAATCTGAAGCCAAGGAGCTTGTTCAGTAGAATCATCTTAAATTAATAGTCTATACCACTACAATGGCAATCTGGATTTATATAGTCACGTCCAAGTAGGATAATGCCCTGACATATTTTACAAAGACAATATTACAAAGATCATATTTTACCTCAAATTCTTCAGTTGCACATTTTCCTCATGTTTCTTGTCACGTAAGATCAAAAAATGTGCAAGGATGTGTCTGTGCAAATTATATTTATTATAAATTACATCCATGAAATACCTGACTCTTACTTTAATTGTATTGTTCTATAAACTGAAATAATCTATCACACAGTTCTGTATTTTATTTTGGTGAAGAAAACCACTTTGTGTTTATTAAAATAGCTGGATGAAAAATTTGTTTGACGAGTCAAAAAAATGGAAACAGTTTAAGTCTCTCGTCTTCTAGTGGTATTTGAATAATGATAATCCTTGCATTTAACACAGTGGCTTTCATATCTGGAATCTGTCTCAAAGTGATTTATAGGATTCAGTGTAAAGGGTAAATTGTGCCATATCATGTGTATTTTGTAAGTGAACATTGCAGCCAATTTGCGCATAGCAATGTCCCATAAACAGTCTTCAAGTGAATTACCAATTTTATCTCGGGGCCTGTTGGCCAGAACATGCAAAGAAACTCCTTTCTCTTTTAGAATTGTGCCCTGCAATCTTTAACGTCCACATGAATAAGCAGATAGGACAGCAGTTTAACATCTCATCCACCACCCAGCACTATATTGAAGTGTCAGCCTAGATTGTGAGTTCAAAGTTCTGACGTGAGCTTGAATTCATAACCTTCTGATTCAGAGTGCTGCCAACTGAGCCAGGCTGATACCCAAATACAATGCTCAGATACCACTTAAAAGTCATTGTTTGGATTGCATTATCCAAAAATCATTACTTTTGCTGTAGTCTCCATCCATTTCTGTAAATGTGGGAGTATTTTTCACATTTACAGAATGGTCTATGCCTTTGTCACCTCTCGGCTGGACTACTCTAATGGTCTCCTCGCCGGTCTCCCCTCCACTACCATCCATAAACCCAAATCATTCAAAACTCTGCCGCCCGCATTCTCACCCGTACAAAACTCCGCTCCCCGATCATCCCAGTCCTTGCCAGACTGCACTGGCTGCCTATCCCAGAGAGGATCGATTTCAAGATCCTCACCCTTGTATTCAAATCCCTCCACTCCTCTGCATCTCCCTACATCTCTGACCTCCTCTCTCCTCAAAACAGCACCATTGCCTCCGTTCCTCCGGGTCTGGCCTCCTCCTCATCCCCCGAGTCCTCCACTCCACCCTCGGCAGCTGTGCCTTCAGCCACTATGCCCCGAGGCTCTGGAACTGCCTTCCTCACTCCCTTCGTCTCGCTCCCTCCCTTCCCATTTTCAGGTCTCTGCTGAAGACCTTTCTTTTTGACCGTGCCTTTGGTCACCTTCCTCCCCCTCCCCGTGGCTCGGTCCCAGGATCTGTGACTGTAAAGCGCTCTGAGACACCTTCCGGCATGGAGGGCGCTATATAAATCCAAGTTGTTGTTGTTATTTTTAACTCTGCTTTGACTGAGAGTTTTTACTGGCAACAATAATTCTTTGACCATTTAATTTGACAATAAATATCATTATTCTAACATAAATATGTTTATAATTCATATTTTCCAAAGGAAATCAGCAAAGAATCAGTTGTGTTAGTCTGTGTAATGGAAACCTTTGGCAGTTTGTCATTCTGTCACTATCGTCCTTGTTCTTTGCAATGGAAAACCCTTTAAATCATGATACTTCAGCTTAAAATAATGTATAAAGGTACATTATTTTAAACTGAAGTGAACATAGATAAAGTAAAATTGAGACCTGTTTAAAAACTGTTACACATAACCTTCATAAGGAGTTTGATATCATTTTCATGTATGTATTTCAGACATTAAGGATTCCACAGGGCTATTGGGAAAGAGAAGGAAATTTCTCCTGGTGTCCTTGCCAACAACAAGATGCATTTATATAGCTCCCTTCATCTGGGGAAATGTCCCGGAGTGCTTGACAGTGGCAGAGTCTGACCCTGAGCCAGGGGGAGAGGGAGTAGGGAGGTTTTTAGGTGGGATATGAAAGTAGGGAGGGAAGGGGCAAGGCGCAGGGAAAGAGGGAGAGAGTTCTGGAGTTTCAGGACATAGTGGCTGAAGGCTCGAAAAGAAAGGTCTTCAGCAGAGACCTGAAAATGGGAAGGGAGGGAGCGAGACGAAGGGAGTGAGGAAGGCAGTTCCAGAGCCTCGGGGCATAGTGGCTGAAGGCACAGCCGCCGATGGTGGAGCGGGGGGTATGGGGGACAAACAGGAGGCCAGAGCAAGCCAAGCAGAGGCAGCGGGTGGTAGAGTGGGGGTAAGCAAATCGGTTATGTAGGGAGGTGCGAGGGCATGAAGGAATTTGAAAACGAGTGAGAAGATTTTGAAATCGATCCATTCAGTAATTGGGAGCCAGCAAAGCCTGGTAAGGACTGGTGTGATAGGGGTCCATGGTTTTTGTGCAGAGTTTTCTCCAATCGAAAAGGAAAGTTATAAACTTTACAGACAGTTAGATGGGGGTAATTACAGATTTTATTGCATAGATTGGTGCATGACACTAACTCCCCAACATAAAGTAGAATTTCTATTTTGCACGTTATCATATTAAACTATTATATTAGGTCTGACCATTTAGTCATAGAACATGTGAACTGTTAGAATGGTTTCAGTTAATGTAATTCTAAAAAGCAATTTCTAATACAAATTAAAACTTTGTTTTGTCACATCAAAAATTTCTTTGTCATTTCTATGCCATCTTAAAGACATCTCCAAATATAAACATTACCAGTCACATCACTAGAGAAAAAGATAACATGAGGAGGAAGGTTAATGCTTCCTGTAGGTATACACATATAATAGAATTCAGAGGTATAGACGTCTAGGGCCTCAGGTAAGTGGAGAGTGGAGGGGCATTTGTCTATTCCAATGAGGTAGTCTGTGTGGAGTATAGTTTGACAATGTCATGTGATACACTTTGTTAGTCCACGTGGGAACAAAAGTTTAGCAAAGGGTCACCTCAACTACTTTTATTTTCATGTAATATGTGATAGTTTTCTGAAAACTTCAGAAAATAGCCTTGATGACTTCTTATTGTAAGAATATATTCTCCAAAGCTGAAAAGATCCATCTCCTGCTCCCCTGCCACTTGTTGTGAAGTGACTGACCTCTTGACTGACCCTGTTGAAAGAGGACCCCTATCCTTAATTGTACAGAACATATGAATTGTTTGATGCATGAGGTCATGGCACAAAAGTGTTGGAGAGGGGACCAAAGCTGTAGCAAAAATCATCTGCCTTCCGAAGTTGCCATGCTTGCAGGATTGGCCAAACTAAAATGGCTTCCTGGAGGAAAGTTAAAATTTCCAGTGACAGCATTTTGATCAGCCAGCACAGATTGGGGCATTTTGATCTGCCAGGACATGTTGGGCAAGCTCACTCCACAGGTCAAACACATCACAAAGTATGGAGTCAGTACAGGATGAGTCATATAGCCATTTCTGTCCAATGTTTTCAAACATGTTGAAGGAAAAACGTAAGTTGCACTTCAGATTACAGCATTTGTGTTAATGTATCCAGGACCACACCTAACACATTGGTGAATAAAACATGAGGAGGATCCTGTTTCTGCCATTGTGTGGAGAAGTTGGTTGCAGGCTAGCAACTTCCTTAAACATGTCTTTTCCAATCATTTCCCAATGCACATTTCACCTTTCCTCTCTTGCCTACTCAAGGTCTGTTTCAGTTGTGTCATTGTCAGTGTTGTGCACTAATTAAAGGAGGTTGAGAGTTTTATAGTCTATTTATCACTGTGCAGTTGAATTCTTAAATTGCTGCAGGGCATGGATGTGTCAAAGGCTAGACTGTTTTAATGGAATGCACCATTGGAACTACAAATACTGCAAGCACTAATACTGCCTGAGCTCAGCAGAGATAAGGTACTGACTGTTGTGTCCACCTGCAGGTTTGACCTTATTGAGACATACATTTATGGACATATTGGGAAAAATGTTGTGCTTAAAGGAACATACAATAAGAAACATTTTAAGTTATTTCAAAACTGACATGTTTAGTCCATTAAGATGTACTTGTGGAATGTTAATACCAAATGTAACAGCGATAAAAGTATGATGGTCTTAATTCAGACAAAGGAAAAGGAATTTGTAGAACCGAGTTACATTGGGTCGTATGTAAACAATTGAATGTCTCTTTAAGATTTTGATGATACAATTGCATTTCATTAACTTAAAAAAAAGACTTACAGAATTCCTCAAAAGGTTACGCATTGCTGAATTCTTAAAATGTCATCATTAACTCCTCAGGAGTCCCAACAGAATTTTACCCATAGATGAAAATGGAATATTTAAATCATGCTTAAGAGTACCAGTCCAGAGCATCATAAGGAATTGAAGACTTTAGCAGTACTTCATAACATGTTTCTTGTGGTGATCACGAATTTCGCCTCATAATAACAGCATGATGGTGAACCCACAGTGTGAAGGCAAATGTTTATTTAGTATTCATATTATTACATACTACATGTTATTATAAATGTTATTTATAAGGTTGGAGATGGAGAGAGAGTCAGTGAAACAGATAGATAAAGAGAAAGTCTTAGGGAAAGAACTAAAAATTTTGCAAGATTTAAGAAGGTGATTAGGAGAGAGGGAGAATGGCAGAGAGATTAAAGGGCTAGTATCACAGTGTGATACTATGGTGACAGTATAACTAATAATGGAAGATTATTTTGTAGCCAATTTGTATTTTATGCATTGTCCAATTGTCTACTGTTTGGTTATCCACAATGGGGTGGATCTTAACTAGTGTGAATAATCAGCTCACAAGTTACAGGTTATTAGATCTGAATCTGATATAATTTTAAATAGTTCATATTCACAATCTAACAAATACCATTGTTAATATTAATTGTAGTGGTTGCTGCTCAAAGTACCAATCATTTGTTCATCTCTTGCATGGTATATTTATAAAGTAAAACTCACATTGACAGTGAAATTATAATATAAATCTACAACAGTGGCAATTGTTAGTTGATACACTTAATTCTGAATTATAAAATCACATGGAAGTACAAATGTAATGTTCCTGTTGAGTCAATCCAATTTATTGTGTTGATGTGGAAATAAAGCATCTCAAGGTTTATTTTGAATTGAAATTTTAACTTGATTAAAAAATATATTAGTTGGTAAATTGGCATTTGAAACAGAAATAAATGCTAACAATTAGAAAAAATTATACAGAATTGACAGTATATAGAAAGTGGACTGTATAACTCCTATTCAGAACAAGCATATAGAAGAGGACAAGAGAAAAAACACGTTTCATGAATGTTTAAATTAAAACAATCCCAAACTGTGAACCACAGCATATCAGCGGAGCTTGAAGTAGCTTGATGCTGTGAATACAAATAGCTCAGTGATCACTTGGGCTTTCACAAGACTTCAATGGTGAGCATAAAACTTTCAGAGAGACTTCCTGTTTAGGCAGCATTACAGGTAATCATGCCTGTGATTACAAACCACATCTACTGGCCAGTGTTTAATGAAACTAATTTCCTGCTGTGCTTTTCATAAAGAACATGCAATAAGAATCATAATGTAATTAAATGTTGTAGTGACAAAGAAAATGATTTTTGTAGCAGAATGGACTTGAATAATAAGAATTTTTGGGGGGATAGATAGCAGTGACATTTTATGTTTTCAAGGTGAGGGCTGACAGTGATGAGAAATAAGATGCCATAACAACAATAATTTGTATTTACGTAGTACCCTTCATGTAGGATAACTGTAAGACATCCAGGGTCAAGAAGTTTTTCTTCATGCAGAAGGTAATCAACAACTAGAACAGGTTGCCAGAAAAGGTGGTGGAGGCCAGGACATAACTAATTTAAAAAGCAACTTGATGATAAGATGAGATCAGATGAGCTGAAAGATTTTCTTCATCCAAACAAATCTTGTGATCTTGTAATCGTTTGACTTTTAAGCACACCGACACCTCAGGCTAGATATAGAATAATACCCTATCAATTTTGCCCGATAATGTCATCTAAAATGTGTCATTCACAAAACTCATATTAAGCACTACTATTTGTTTTTGAGCCTTTTGCAGTTGAGGAAATGCCTAAAAAGTCCAATAAAAGTCTGGAAAGCAAAGTATGACCTTCTTTGACCTTTACCAATTGTAGGGATTTTGGAATTTCAAAATTGTGAATCACAAACCAGAGGTTGCAATGAGTGCAGCACACTCAGTTTGAAAATCTCACATTTTTAATAAATCCTTGCATTTGATATAGTGCCTTTCACGTTAGGAGGGTGTCTCAAAGCGTTTCATTGTAAAGAGTAGTGATCGGATACTTGTAGGCAAATGTTAGACTCATATGGGTTCTAACTCCACCCTTTACAACACAGGGATAATATGTTTTAATTTCCCATTCTAATCCATACCTAGCCTCTCCAAATCAGAGTGCTAATTCAACCTAACCATACATATCATCCAAGAGTAGCCCAAATTAGGATTCTTCAAGTTGGCCTCTCGAATAATGTGCTCCAGACTACTATTCCCAAATGATTTGTAATGGATAGAATTTAGCAGCCATTAGAGTAGTAGTTTTTATGCAATGTACTGTACTTATGTTGCTACCACAAAGAACTGCCTTGAAAACTATTCAAACTCATTTTATTTATGATCAGTATAGCTGCCAGAGAGGGAACACTTTATTTCCATCAGACTGGGCTGTAAATCAAATTCACTCTCCACCCAGTCTAGGCTATCTGGAACTTCTTACACTATTATAAGCATTTATATCTAACAGGACAAAAGTAATATAGGATGACAAGATATCTCTCAAGGGGATACAATATGAAAATGTTATACAGACGTGAAATCCATATGACAGATACTGAAATAAAAACAGAAGTTGCTGGGAAGACTCAGCAGGTCAGGCAGCATCTATCGAGAGCGGAAAGTGAGTTAACTTTTCAGTTCGATGACCCTTTGTCAGAATTGCAATATTTTGCCTTTTGACAGATACTGATGTGTTTTAAAATAAATTATTTCATACTTCAGGACTATGTTTACAGGGATAGAAACCATCATGAAATACGTCAAATATGCAAGATAACCTTTTGAGATTCATCAAAACGATTCTCCGATTATCAGTAAATTTCTGATCTTAGTGAGACAGAGCATACCTTATCTCCACTGGTAAATTCACCAACAGTGGAGAATAAAATACCATCATCTGCAAAGGCCAGAAAATTTACTGACAATTGGAGAATCACCCCCAAGGTGTTTATAAAGGTGGTTAATATGCTGATGCAAAAAATATCATTACAATGATGGTGAAGATGGTGAAAGAGTTCAGTTCTGATTATAAAAATCAACCCATTAGGATATTTCAAAAACCATCATATAAATTCACCTCACATTTCCCTTGTGTCAGTAAATACAGAAATTATACACAGAAAAGATGTCATTGTACATTGCACAGGGCAACAATGCCTACAGAAAATCCATCTCTCTTTTCTTTACCCTTGAATTTCATATTTCACATCTAGTAATGCTATTGCAGAATGAAATTATATGTCAATATACACAATTTTTCCCTAAATCTACAAAGGAAACAATTGGAAACACAAAACTGCATGTTTTTCATACTGTGCATCAGCCTGGAATAATAATCAGCCAAGGGCTTTTCATCAGCAGTTTGCTGTTTAAGAGGGAACTAATTAAATGTCATAAGATCCATGTTTAATAACTTGATTTAATGCACAGATTCAACCTCAGTTGATCAGACTTTGCTTTTCAACTTGAATATATCAAACTGACAATCGTCTGAAAATGGTGACACTATGGGGCGAAAAATGCTATGTTTCATTACAGTTTCATTGGGGTCAAATGTTTGGTACTTCTGAACACATTCTGTTCCTTATTAAAGAATCACATTAAAAAGTGTTTTGAAAAATCCCTGACTGACCCCTTCCCCTACAAATTCGGAATAATGGTCTTGCCCAAATATGTCTGAAAAGCTTGAGTACAGCCATCTTAATGGAAATTATTGTCAAGTACTAGAAAATGACATTTCAGAGTTTTTTTAGTTTATTCAGGGGTTGTGTTAAAGCAGTATACTGTGTATACCTCTAAAAAGTATTTTTCCAAGTTTGCAATTAGCAACCCAGTCCATGGAAGTCTTCAGTCCAATATATCCACTGCCTCACCCTTCAGCCCGTTGAAACCACTCATCCCCAGTATCATCCTTGAAATCTCCTCTACACTTCCTCTATTACCTTTTAGTTTCTCCCATAAATATACAGTTAATTCACTTTACAGTATATTCTGTGAAGCGCTTTGAGATGTCTAGAAGGCGTGAAAAGCACTGTAGCAAATCCAAGAATTATTACATTGACTTCTGTCCTAAAGTGGGGTGACTAATACTAGACGCAATATTCTAACTGTGATCTAACTATTGATTTATATAAATTTACTATTTCCTCTTTGGTTTCCATTTGCTTTCTTGACAGCTTTGTCTACCTCCTTCCCACCTCTGTTAATCCCTAGATCACTGCTAACCCCTATCATTGCTTTTCCACCTCTTTTAATATTTTACCACTTAACATATACCTCCACGTCTTATTTTTCTGCCCCCAAATGCATAATCTCCCATTTATCTGCATTAAATTTCATTTGCCAATTACTACCTATCCTCTTTGGAGGGGAAGTAAGCTGTGTCTCCTCAGTGACTCCAAAGTGATATGGCAACAAAATGTTGGAATTCAATTATGGTCTTGATAATACAGTTCCTGGTTTTCAGGTCTGCCTTTTTCCAAAGCACTGTTAATGATAATTCAGCCAGTCTGGTTCGTCTGCAGGACTTTGAGGGGCCAAACAATCTTGGCTGGCTTTGAAGTGGATGACAAATTTGCTAATTCACTGTGTTACCCAGTTCCTTGCAATTACTTTCACATGCATCATTGAAGCCAACAACAGATCATACAATGAAGTGTCATCTTATTGATATGCAGCAATCAGATTAATTTGAACTCATGAACCGGATATACAACAGTATTGACAAGGGAGCTATATGTGGCATCATATTCCTTGGCTTCTTTTTTGACCCTCAACTGTTCTTTCTACCTCACATCCGTGCCATGACCCACTCTGCCTTCCCTCACCTCCGCAACATCGCCTGGCTCCACCACTATCTCACACCGCAGGCCGCCGAGACCATCACATAAAGCATTCATAACATCGAGGCTCGACTACGCAAACTCCCTGCTTGTCGGCCTCCCCAGCTCCTCCCTCCATAGATTGCAGACCATCCAGAACTCTGCAGCCTGTTTGCCCTCACACACCAGGCTCCGTGACCCTATCACCCCCATCCTCGCCCGACTCCACTGGCATATAATTCATATTGCTAAGATGTTTTAATGTACATAAATAGGAATGATTGGATGTAAGGCACATCAAAAATGTTGGGTGTGCCAGGCTGCCGAAAATAAGAGGAGTAAAGAAAAATCAATACCACTTCTAAAGACAGTTGTTGCTTACACTGGAGAGATGGTGTTTGACACTGCCTTAATGTCAAGGCCTAAGTATGACTTGAAGCATTTTTGAAAGTGGTATTGATAATTTATCAGGCTTTCCATTCCTGAAGTTATATTTGTTTCGCCAACAATAACAAATTTGTACTTGTATAACATGGTAAGTGTAAGTTAGGCATCCAGTGTAACCAGAAATTTGATACAATAAACCATAGATGCACCAACATCATGTTAGTAAATAGGGTTCAATATGTTTGAAAAGAAAATTTCACAACAAACAGGAGGCAAATATGATACCTAATGATGCCTAAATATTAATTTATGCTTCCAGTAACTGAATAAAATTATGTTTTTTAAAAAATGCTTGTTGCAAATCTTATTTAATTGCCAAGAGTCAAGATTAAGCTATTTCCTGCTAGGAATCAGTTTGCCCATGGTCCTACTGGGGGGGTCCATACAGTACTTTGGTTTCTCGCTCCCCCCACCCCCCTAACTCTGTATGATGATTTTATTATTGCTCCATTGGCTCCCACAGCTGGACTAATGGACTTTCTCAGTTTTTCTATTGTCTCTTTCAGTTTTAAAATAAAGGCAGTACCTCCTACTGATTGCCCAGATTGCATTAAAAGTTACACGATTGGCATTCTCATGCCAGGCATGGTGTAATTACTGGTGCTATTCCAATATCATAAGCAAGAAATCACTAAAAATTGCTTAAACTGGCTTTATGTCCATTTATGCTACGCTGAGAAATTTCATCTCCATTATTTGTTGAATTTATTCTCAACACATGTTCTGCTAAGGTTTACTGTTTTTACACAGTAAACCACATCACTCCCACCCTCGCTCGCCTCCACTGGCTCCCCATCCCCCAGAAGATCGAATTCAAGATCCTCAACCTCACCTACAAGGCCATTCATGGCCTTGCTCCCTCCTACCTCTCAGACCTACTATCCCCCTACTTACTTGCCTGTACCCTCCGTTCCTCTGGCTCCGGTCTGCTCCACATCCCCTGCCCCAACTGCCCTACCATCGGTGGCCGGGCCTTCAGCTTCTCAGCCCCTAGGCTCTGGAACTCCATCCCCCAGTGCCTTCGCCTTGCCTCCTCCCTTTCCTCCTTCAAGGCCGGTCTCAAGACCTTTCTCTTTGACCGTGCCTTCAGCTCCCCTCTCGACTCTCTAGCCCCTCCTCGCTCCCTC
This sequence comes from Callorhinchus milii, assembly GCF_018977255.1. NCBI lineage: Eukaryota > Metazoa > Chordata > Chondrichthyes > Chimaeriformes > Callorhinchidae > Callorhinchus > Callorhinchus milii. The sequence goes on from NW_024704745.1 coordinate 32,113,356, forward strand.
CCTTCCCTCCCCTCACCCTGACCATTTCCCCCCTGTTCGGGTCCTGACCCAACTGTCCAGTGCCTTGGGACGTCCTCCCGACGTGAAAGGCGCTCTATAAATGGAATCTTGTTGTTGTTGTTGTTAATCATTCCTGAGCAGAAGTGAATCGGCCACAATGTTAACAATAATGATCTTTGCATTTGATATAACAGCAAAACATGCCAAACCACTTCACAAGTAATTGCTGATAAGTGTCGTGGCTTTGTATTTATAATAATAATAATAATAATAATAATCCTTGCATTTGATATAGCGCTTTCCACGTCAGGAGGACGTCCCAAAGCACTTCACAGAACACACTGTAAAGTGAATTGACTGTGCATTTGTGGGCGAACGCGGCAGCCAATTGCACACAGCAATGTCCCACAAACAGTCGTAGATTGAAAATGACCAATTTATTATTGTTTTGGTTTTTTTTGGAGGGATTATTATTAGGTGTGTGGAGTAAGGAAACTTGCCCAAGGTTTCGCCCTGCCTGGAATTGAACTCAGGTCTCTCACTTGCAAAGCGAGTGCTCTAACTACTGAGCTACAGGACTCCATTTTCTATTCTATTTATAGACAAACCTGGCAGTCATTTTGCACAGGTCCACAAACATCAATGAAGTGAACGATCAACTTAACTGGAGAATTCTCAACCAGGAGAACCTCCCTTCTCTTTTCAAAAAATTCTAAGGGATCTTAAACATGAATCTGAAAAGCAAATGGAACCTCAGTTTAATGTCTCACCCAAAGGATAGCACTTCTGACAATGCCCCTGGCACTATTGAGGTGAAATGCAGTAGACTATGAGTTTAAGGTCCTGATGTAGAGCTTGAAACTCCAATCTTCTAAGCTGGATGCTATCAACTGAGTCAGGATGCCAATCTTCACACAGGGAATGCTATTTAAACTGCAGTTTCCTGCTAGAAGTATTGGAACTTTGTTTCTAGCATTAAACCGATGTGGAGAGGGAAGTCTGATTTATACTTTCTGCTCCATATTGTATTGGAGCCATTAAAAACTAATACCTTTTTCATGCAGAACTATGAGAGATTACCTCCCTTGTGCCAACCCAGCTGAGATCAGCTAACTCAGCAGTCAGTAGATCAAACCTGGGACCTTCCATTTCTGTATAGCTCAGCTACTCACTGGATAAATGCACCAAACCATCAGAGGAGCTACCGTGCACCAGTAATGAGAAAATTCTATTATAAATATGCATGCAACACCAAACTCCGTAACTTTATTGAGAAGTAAAAAATAATCCCAGTTCTCTTATTGTTCAGATAAATTCTTAATTCACTTGTAGAGTGGACACAGAGGCAGTCCCTAGTTTTAAATTAGATAAATATATTGTACACATACACATTGTACATATAAAATATTTGCTATTTGCTTTTGTCAAACAACATTCATAATTGCCGTCAATTCTGAGAGACTGTAATAAAACAGATTTCACATTTTATGTTCTATTTATACTGCTTCTTGGGCATCAATTTGATACAAGTATAATAATAATATTTTAAAAATCTTTGCCTTTGATATAGCACCTTTCAGATCAGGAGGTACATCTCAAAGTACTTCACAGTGACTATATTGAATGCAGCAATTGATTTGCATGTACTTACTCAAGTAAGTGAATGACCAATTTTATTTGGGTAATTATTGGACAGGACATCAGAAACAAACTCCTGTCACTTTTCAGTAGTACCATAGGATCTCGAATGTCTCCACCTGAACAGGCAGACTGGACCTCACTTTAACATCTGAAGGATGGCACATCCAATAATGCAGTATTTCCCCAGCACTGGATTGAAGTGTCAGCCTAGATTATGAGCTCAAAGCTCCAACATGGGATTTAGCTGTATAGCATTTTAACTGGGATTGAAAAAGTAAACCCAGATCAATACTTTAGGATACAACAAGACAGTAGAACAAGTGAACCAGGTTTAGAATTTTAAAGGGTAATTTCAGGACAAATAACAGGTTTTCTTTACTCAGAAGGCAATAAATGACTGGAACAAGTTGCCAGGGAAGGTGGTAGAGGCCAGAAATCTCAAAGTACTTCACAGGATTTACTCTCCCCCTCTAGATTATTTTCTAGAGGGGGAGAGATAAGGTAGTGTTACTGTTCAGAGGGATTTGGGTCTCCTTGTACACCAGTCACAAAAAGTTAGTATGCAGGTACAACAAGCAACTAGGAAGGCTAATGCCATGTTGGCGTTCATTGCAAAAGGGTTAGAGTACAAGAGTAGGGAAGTCTTGCTGCAGTTGTATAAGGCCTTGGTGAGACCACACCTGAAATATTGTGTGCAGTTTTGGTCTCCTTATTTAAGAAAGGACATACTCGCCTTAGAGGGGGTGCAGCGTAGATTCACTGGGTTGGTTCCTGGGATGAGGGGTTGACCTATGAGGATAGGTTTAGTAAACTAGACCTATATTCTCTAGAATATAGAAGAATTAGAGGTGATCTTATAGAAACCTATAAGATTCTTAGGGGTCTTGACAGGGTAGATGCCGTGAGACTGTTTCCCCTGGTTGGAGAATCTAAAACTAGGGGCCATAGTCTCAGGATTAAGGGTCAGCCTTTTCAAACTGAGTTGAGGAAACATTTCTTCACTCAGAGGGTAGTGAATTTGTAGAATTCTCTACCTATGAAGGCTGTGGATGTTCAGTCCTTGAACATATTCAAGACTGAGGTTGATAGATTTCTGAAGGAGAGAGGGATTAAGAGATATAGGGATAGGGTGAGTAAATGGAATTAGGTTAGAAGATCAGCCACGATCTTATTAAATGGCGGGGCAGGCTCGAGGGGCCGAATGGCCTACTCCTGCTCCTACGTCTTATGGTCTAATGTGCAGTGACTGGAATTTTTGTAGTTGAATGCAGCAATCGACTTGCATTCAACTACAATCGAAGTTGAAGCGTGAAATTTTAATCATTCAGGATTTCACTCTTCGTTTGCAGTTCGTTTGTTTGCATTCAACTAAAGGGGTTACGGTAGGAGGCATCCTGGAGAGATGCAATCAGATAGCCCAAAGGGTCTTTTTTATTCAAACCACAACCCAAATCCTTCTGACTCAGAGTCAAGAATGCTACGAACTGAGCCAGATTGACACCTAATAAAGCATTATACATGCAAAATGTTCTCCCTAGACCTTATCAAGATTGATTCAGATAATAATAATGATCCTTGCATTTGATATAGTGCCTTATCATGTCTTCTAGACTTCTTAAAGCACTTCACACAATATACTATAAAATGAATTGACTGTATATTTTGTGGATGAAACATAGGAGCCAATTGTGTACAGCAGTGTCCCATAAACAGTCGTGGATTGAGTAACCAAATTATTTTTTTTTTTAAGGTATTATCTCCAGAAAAGCAATCCTCCAATCAACTAACAACCAGGTTCCTACTTGCTGCTAAGTAAACAGAGATGTGAGGAGTAAGGAAAGTTGCTCAACATTTCACCCTGCCGGAAATCAAACCCAGGTCCTCTCGTTTGCGGAGTGAGTGCTCTAACCACTAAGCTACAGGATCATATAAATATGCATCAGGTTTCTTCGTCCAAATCACTGTGCTATAGAAAGTAATGTCAGATTGCACATGATTCCAATGGCATAAAATGTGCACTGAACAGCCCTTTCCTTTATACAACAGGACTTAACTCTTCAAATTAATTGATGTGCAATATATCAAAAAATTGAAGCTTGAAATTTTAATCATTCAGGATTTCACTCTTCATTCGCACATAAATACAAGGCCATTCCACTTCACAATAAATCCTGTGAAGCGCTTTGGGACATCTTCCCAACTTGAAATGGCTAAACCAAATGCAAGGATTATTATTATTATTATACATGTCTATAATAATATAATAATAATCCTTGCATTTGATTTAGCGCTTTTCACGTCTTCTAGACATCTCAAAGCGCTTCACAGAATATGCTGTAAAGTGAATTGACTGTATATTTGTGGGAGAAACCAGGTGTCTCGCTTGCAAGGTGAGTGCTCTCACTACTGAGCTACAGGACTCCGCAACTTGACTACCAACTTGACTGACTTAACAATGCCCAAATTCTGATATATATATGTATATGTAAATTTAATATATCTCTATTGAAACTAGACTCTGACATGTGCTGATAGATAAAATGCATTTTGTGTCATACAATGCTGAAGTGAAAATATTTTGCAAACAATATCCTGACAATCATTTATTATATAGTGAGAATAGGCCAATGTGATTGAATTCTACGATATATTTATATCCTTTCTTCTGTTGTTACATGCCTGGTGCCGATAGATGGAGTAACTCTCTAAGTATCAATCAGTACAAGCATCAGTCCATCACTGCTTTTACAATCATTTCAGAAATTCTGGAAGAAAGTTTACTCACTATAAGTTTTGCAGAACTAAGTTATCTTCAGGTTATAGCTGTACTTTAAGAAAAACAGGTACCTTCATAAAACCACAACTTGTTATATCGGTTACATTTATTACAGTAGAAATAAAAAGAAAAACTGGAAATAGTGGAAATATTTAATAAAAATAATGTCAAAGTCTACAACAGATTAATCTATCACGTCCGAAATATTTATTGTCTTTTTTAAAAAAAATTGTCTATTGTATGTTGATTGACCTTCTGTGAATTTGGTGGACTTTTTTCTTGTTTAACTAATGTTATTATAATAATAAATAATAATCCTCGCATTTCATATTGTGCTTTTCACATCTTCTAGATGTCTTAAAACCCTTCACAGAATATACTGTAAAGTGTATTGACTGTATATTTGTGGGCAAAAAGGCATTAAAGAAAATTACAATGTAAGCCATAGATTTTTTTGGATTAGCAATATATCAATTGCTCAACTGTTTTCTCTATATACTGTTAAATGTTGTCTTATGGGAATTTTCTATGCATAGCATTTTTATTGATTCAGTTTTCTGTGTTGCTAAACTATAAAAGCATGCTAAATTATAATGGAATCTTAACATAAATTAATACCCTAATCAGATAGAAAGGAATGGGATTTTAATTTTTTTAAAAACATCAAGCCAATTTTCTCATGTGCTTTTCTTTTTGAAATATGCAATAAAAGGACGTTGTTATGTAGAGCTTTTTCATTTTAATTGATGGAAAGGCTTATTTTGCCTTTTTCCACTTTTATCGATAGATACATCCATTTGTTGCAGATATTTCCCTTGGCCTTTGCCATATTGATCCAAGCTGTCGAGGAAGGATGAGTCCTTTGATTGTGCTTCACTTGAGAGCACAGTTAATGCATAAAAAACAGGTTATGCTGTGCAGATCATTGGAAATGCAGGGTATTAATATGCAGGCAAAACAAAAAAAGGATAAAAAGCACTAATATTGATAGGAAGTCATGGTGAAGAGAAAACAATCTATAGCTGTAACTCAACTGTTCAGTGCTTAATACAGTCATTTTTCCTTTGGTTTACATTTTATTTGCTGTAACACTTAGCAGAATACATATTTAATATCAATGGAGGATTCTATCATATTTTAATAAGGAAATGTGCTTTTAGAAAGCTGCTGACATAATTGCCAGCATGAAACTTCATTTTGCAATTACAAGACCTCAAAACTCTTGCGCAATCAATGTAAGACACAGGACTTTACTTCCATTTCATGTTCCTGCAACCAACTGTTCAAATTAATAACATGTTCGGCCTTATTTTAAACATGGTATTTTTGAATTAATCCCTGTGTAATTGCTGAATGCATTACAATGTGTGATCATTCAAAATGCTTGTGTAAAAATAGGGAGTAATGTGCAAAACAATTTGAAGGAAGATGTAAATTATCTGTTAATAACGTTTAAAGGGTTCCTGTATCTGTGGAGCAAGCTGAAAGCATTCTAGTTGGAAAGAAGTTCACCAATGTGAGGAAATATCTTAGAAACTCACAAACTTCTGTCATATCCCACAATTTGTATGAGGTGAGGAAAGAATCTCAAAGTTCAGCAAATATCTATCTTGCCTCACTTTGTTCACTCAATTTTCAAGTGGTGGCCTTCTATTGGAGATTAACTACAGTGCAACTCTACAAGAGCAATATTGTACATGGCTGTAGCATGATCAAGGGGGCAATTAAAGGTATTAAGGACATGGAGGTCATAAATGATGGTATTACACAGCTCAATTAGTGAATGTTTGTTTTAAATAGGTCAGTTTACAATAGGTTCACATAATTCCCTGGGTCAACAATTATTTATTGCTTACGATTTTTTTTCTTCCAGAACAGTAAAATGTATTAACAATGACACATCTAAGATCTATTTATAGTATAATTTACAGGGAAAAGCTGTTCAATCCATTTCAAAATTTACTTGAATTTTCACAGTAATTTTGCATTTGATTTTTTGGGGGTCTTCTGGTGTCTGACACATGCGGAAACCCATCTCCATGCTTAAGACTATCCAAACCAACCTGAGAATTCCATGCATCCCACCTATACATGGAAATCCCAGAGATATATTGTTGGAAAGGTGTGCACGCTCTCTCCCTGAAGGGATGCATCCTGCTTACCTAATTCAGGAAAGTATTAGGTGCAAGTTGGCAAGAGCCAAGGTTGGGGACTCCCGAGTGTGCATTGGGTTACTGCTAGAGTCTAACTAAAACCGGATAGCTTGTCATTGATATTGCTGTCCAGCAAGCTTTCCTGCTACTTGTCTAGCTTGGACCACCCTACCCATTAGGAACATGGGAACAGGAGCAGGCCATTCAGCCCTTCGAGTGTGTTCCGCCATTCAATTAGACCATGGCTGATCTGTACCTCAACTAATCCTTTCAATTCCAATTTCCCGCTTTCTTCCCAAATCCTTTAATACCCTGAACTACCAAACATCTATCAATGACCTACCAAAAATCTTGGACTTTGGCTTGTAGGATTAACAGGAGCTGAGTGGGATGACTCCCTGCCCGCAGTGACTGGTCTGCCCTTCCAGGTCCTGCCGATGAGCCAGGCTGGCTGTGCTGTCACTAACAGTGCCCTGGAATATTATGGACCCACCTGGCTCAGGAACTGGACTATCGAGACTACCACAGAGGGCTGGCTCGAATCCGACATTCCATTGCCAGGCATGTCACCTTTTGACATGTGAACAATTTGACATATGAACAATCAAAAGTCACCACAGGGAACAAGTTTCATGAGGGACTTCGGGACTTCAACACAGTGTTCAACAGCAATGCAAAAACCTTGATAAACAGCTGAATGTAATAAAAAAAGTATCCTCCTTATATTCTGATTCAGTCATCCATGAGCATATCAAAACTTGACTTAGATTATTCAAAGCACATTTACTGTCAAGCAAAACACTTCCAAGTAAGGTCAATTCAGTTTTTCTCTTCATCAAATTCATTCCTGCCACTCCTATGTTAACTTTGATTTTTCTGTTGATTTGAAGCAGCTGAAATGTGAAGAATTTCATGAAGTGCCAAACTACATCCTGTAAGACCATTTTGACCTAAAATTCAGCATGCTGAATTGTATAAAATGTTTTGAATACAATCATGATTTGAAAGACGGTCAAAATTGTGGAAAACCAGCCACCAAATTAAGATTGAATTTAAAAACTTTCCACAATTCTGCAGGATCTCAAATTTTAAGACAAAATAATCTTTATAGGCTGAGAATCGGTGGAACTTTGGACCTCTTATTCCTGTCTTATGTCTTAATGTCTTATGTCCTGTCTTAAATGGGATTGAGAAAGTAAATTCAGTACAATACTTTCGGATGTGTCGAGACAATCGAGCAAGAAGACGCAGGTATAGGGATGTAAAGGGAAATTTCAGGGCAGACACCAGGAAGTATTTTGGCCACAAAATATACTGTCAATTCACTTTACAGTGTATTCTGTGAAGCACTTTGAGATGTCTCAAAGATGTGATAAGGTGCTATATCAAATGCAAGGGTTATTATTATTAAGCAATTAACAACTGGAATAATAATAGGATGGGGTGATTGAGGACACTGGACCATTTGGAAAAAAGTAAATTGATGGGGCGATGGGATGAAAATAGGATTGATACACTGGAAGGATGAGATCAAATGCACTGAAGGGTCTTATCAATTAAATTAATCTTGTGATCATGTGAAAAGCAGGTTTGGGAAGCACTGTACAAAAGATAAGACATGATAAACTGATTAACTAGCCAGCCTTCAGCAATTTTCTGTTTTCACATTTCATACCTAATCCAGAGTTAAGTCAAATATGTGAGTTTTGACATGCTCAACTTCAAGATAATATAGCCAGATGCATTTCCTTTCTGAATCGCTTTCTTTTTTCCCTCTGATCCTGTCTTGTGATTTTCCTCTATTTCTTTCCTTACCTTTGTCTTCTCTTGTGTTTTTGCCCACCAGCAAGTCCATAGTTGCTGCATGAGCAAATGATAGCATATAAATGCCACTAAAAACAACTTTATTATTTTCATACAGTCGAACCACATAAAAAAGAAATCTTGGTATGAAAAATTCCACATGCAAATCTTCAACAGGAACACCTGATTATGAAGGCAAAACCACAGTTAAAACAATCTCTCAAATAGTGATGTGGTGCTTTGAAAATAAAATATATTCATCAAATGTAAAAAGCAGAAAACAAAAAAATTGCAATGCAGAATTATAAAATATTTGAATATTGAGCTCTTTATTATAAGAGAACATGAAAAAGCATTCAAAAGAAAGGACGAAGGAAAAATCAGGCTTCATCCACAGGTCAAATGATCAGAGTTGTTCCACAGCAGCATGCTGCTTCTGAACACTTGGCACAGGATTGTGTTTGTGAGCAAACTATGTAAATAGATTTTGATTTATTTATAATCCGCAGTAAATATTATTTACATTACAAATAACTCAGAAATGGAAGTTCATTTGAATGCATTTCTTGGCAGACATATAGTGTTCCATAAGTACTAGGGACTAGCATTTAATTCTATTGGGAATCTGCAGATTTTTTTTAAAAAGGTCCAAAGTTTGGTTGTTTATAGAAATGAAGACTGCTTTCAATAATGCAAGAATCTCCCTAGACTGCTACAAAATGATAGGACGTTGTCGTCATCATAAGTACTGGGTGTGTATTGCTGTTAGCCAGATATAATAGTCTATTTCCGCTACTCAGTCTTTTCCCTGCACAGTCTCATCAGCTAATATGCAAACAATATAACACATTGTGATATTCCCCAACTTCAGTTAGATTGCATGAATCATTACTGGGAAATGGTAGGAGCCACTGCCTATAATCAATTGGTTACTAAATATTCATGGCTTTTACATCAGAAGTTTGGAAACACATCACACAGCGTGAAAGTAATAATATTTTTCTATGAAACCCATTTTCATTGGGGCTTAAAATGAACAGTTAACTTAAGTCATAGAAAGGAAGAACATTATTTATCACAAAACTTCCTTTGTTGGTATTATTTACTTATTTGTGTTCTGTAATTTATGGCCGGCAAGTAATTTTGACAGTATACATTGGTGCCAGAGAACTAAGCCAGCTGAAACAGAATTAGTTCGGTCAAGCCAGAACCAAACCTTTGTTCATAAGGCTAAATTTTTAAGGTGAAACCTGAACAAAAATTGAGATTGTTTGTTTCAAGCTTGTTCAAAGACTGGATATTAGCCTAGATTGAAACCAAATGGTATTACTGGTCATTCTGGGTGCCCAGGACACTGCATAATTCTGTGCATGTCCATCACACTGTATATGTCCTACAATGGGTCCTCAAAGACAGGTTGAGAGGAATATATTCCTCTGTGTTTGGGTCAATTCTATTTTGCCAAATTGAGGCTATGTTGAGGCCCTACATGTCTTTTTATGTTAAAGGTTCCATGACACTGCTTGAAAAGAGAAAGGAGTATCTCCAGACGACCTGGTCAACCATTCCTGAAATCAAATGGTCATTCACATCATCATCATAATAATAATAATCCTTGCATTTGTTATAGTGCCTTATCACGTCTTTGAGACATCTCAAATCGCTTCACAGAATATACTGTAAAGTGAATTGACTGCATATTTTGTGGGTGAATCTTGGTGGTTTATGGGCTGTTGCAGTTGCGCACAAAATTCATAGATATTACACTGTACAGCATATCCCATGAAGTGCTTTGAGACACAAAAGGCACTATATCAAATGAAAGAATTATTAATACCTAATATAAACAAAGCATAAAGTTTCCTTTCCTTGAAGAGCCAATGTTAAGTTGCAAAACAGCAGGCAATAAATGCGTTAGGAGTCCTGAAAATATATCATGACCAACAGATGTCAGATATTCTGGCCAGATAGAAAGCAAGGGTCCTGAAAAGACAGATAGGGCGTCAATGAAACCTCAATTTGGCAAAATAGAATTGACCCAAACACAGAGGAATATATTCCTCTCAACCTGTCTACAAGGATCCATATACAATGTTATTTCCTGTATCCTGTACATCCTGCATTTCTATTGGGAGGATGGACTAGCACTATTTTAATAATATAAATAATAATAGTAGTCCTTGCAATTTATATAGCGCCTTATCACGTCATTGAGATGTCTTAAAGTGATTCGCAGAATATATTGTAAAGTGGATTGATTGTTATTCTATTTGTGAAATCTAGGTTATCTAGGTGATAAGAACAACAGTTTTTTTGGATATATCTTGTGGTGGAAATAATTGGAATAGGGAATGAGGGAGTTTTAATCCTTTGTCCTCAACATAAAACAAACAAGTTTGAAGCAAATGCTTTTTGTTGTGTGGAATAAGAAACAGTCTTCCCACAAGGACAATGGGATAAAGGCCACTGAACATTTAAAAAATCTGTTTTAAATCAAGGTCCACTGGGCTCAGTCACTTTGGTTTCAACTAAAGCAGCCGAGACACCAAACCCAGAGCTATTCACTCATCTCCCACAATTTGTAACAATCCACATATACTCCATGTGGAAATATCATTAAACTCAATGCAAATTAAAAAAGGTGTTGAGGTCCTTCAAATGCACATATGCCGTTATTTGTTGGTTTTTGTTAAAAGGCTGCATGAAAGGATTAGTGATCTATACTAGCTTCATTTACAAGAAAGGCACATTGCCTTCCTTAGGAGTGAACAGAGAACAGAACCTTGAGAACTGTGCTTGGTTGAGGCATCCAGGGAACAGTAACCACAATGTCTATATAATCAAAAGAACCATAAGTGACAAAGGGATTGACATGTGTATGGTAATATATACAAATGTTCTGAATCTCAAAGGATTTGAAACCTGCTTAAAAAGAGGAACTGCAGCTTTGAAAATTTCTGTATTTAAATATAACTATGTGAGTTTAATAAGGCATTGTCCTTCCTTTCACTTCTGGAAAAACTTCACTTATTTTCCTGCTATATATAAAATGAAATCTATCAATATTGCATAAGTGCATTTCAGATTTTGTTAGAACAGTACAGCATTTGGCTACGATTATGTTATGTGGCAACATAACATGAGTTCATACACGTAAAGGAGCTAAATGATACAATACAATACAAAAGTTACATTTATATAGTGCGTTTTACTTTGGGAGGAAGTCCGAAGGTGTTTGACAGTCCTAGCTTGGCACCCAAGCTGGGGATCTAGCCAAGGGGGTTCGGTGTGGAGAGGTGACCAAAATTATGGTTATTATTTACTAAAAAAAACTACTAGAAAAAAGTTTCACATTAGCAGAGATAAGTAATCAATTTCTGTATACCCTGAGTTGTATGGCATGAAGAAAAAGGATTGTTTAATTTACCACATGGTCAATCACCGCACATGAATTTTCACCTCACTATTAATCCTGACTTGGGTCATTATTTTAAGATCAATTACTTTTTTTTAATGATCAATTACATTTTTTACAATTTCCCCAAAAGATCATGGGTTGAATGTTTTGGTTCTTGTAAGTTATTCACAAATTACGGTTTTCCAGAATTAGCACAAAGTTGCCAAACAGCAGTGCTACTTCAAGTAATTTATGGATATTTGCCTGGATATTTAAGAAATGCCACATTGCAATGCCACTGAGCTTTGTTTCAGTTGTATAATTTTTATAACTTTAGTTCATAGGTACAACCTTTGTGAAGAAGTTAAGATGATCTCGAGTTCAGGCCTCCATTGAGCTATGCTACTCCTACAAGGTTCTCTTGCTGTCATGTAGCTGTCAGGTCATTGATGTCTTTGTCCACTGTTTCCCAAAATCTGTCTCCCTCCACCAGTGCAAATGCAACAGGCATCACACAAGGAATATAAAATAGCAGGTTTTTCAGATTTCCTGGAGCCACCTGAATGAATACACACACACACACACACACACACACGTGGTTTAAGCCTATATTTCCATAATGTGGTCACTTAGTGGATAAAGATTGATGACGTGACATACAATCACTGCTACAACGATCTGTTGCCTTAGGGTGCATAGCTTATTTGCCCTTTTACTTCTTGGAGTCAACTCTGCCTAGGCAGCATCAGATCCTTTTCAGTAGTCATTTTGACTTGATTACTTTTTCCCGTGTCTATCTCAACAAATCTGTTTCTATGTATGCTAGATATAATTTTAAAAACAATTGACTGAATGTTTCAACAGTTCAAATGAAGCAGTAATATTAATATTTTAATAACCCCAGTCTGACTGGGAACACATGAGACAATTATTTTATCTTGTTCCCTCATTTCAGAAGTTTTCTATAAAAATGCTCCAGGAGTTCATAAGAAAAAAATGTACACTAAAATTACAGCACTAAGGCTATTCAGTCCTTCTGATCTATGCTGATTCTTGCTCTTCCACGGGAGCTATACATCCTAACCCTAAATTCCTGCGACTTGCTGCACCCTTTAATATTGTCTCTCTTCAAGTACTTTTCCAATTCATTTTTAATGAATGTTACAAGCTCTGCTACAATAGCTACTGTTGCGAAGCATTCCATATTCCTCTACTCTTTACAAGATTAAAACATTCTTCCAACCTCCACTTTAATTCTTCTGGTGAGAAGCCTGAAATTGTGCTCATCATTCATATTACCAATATTTATTAAAATGCACTTATTGATTTAATTAATTGGTCAAGAAATTTTAAGTGTTAAAAACATAATATATGCTGCAAATTAGCCTATCACTATATATGAAATTCTCTGGTTATTAAAATGATTATTTGTATAAGGCCATAGTTTTCACCAAAGATAATGTGGATGAACAGCTCACACATTATTTACCAGTGTATGTGGCAGGAAGTTTATATCATGGTCTTCTTGTTAATAATATTGTAATGCAAATTATTGTATGTTTTACATTATTCCCACCAAAGCTAGATAAAAATCATATCTAAAAATATATCTATATATATGTATATATATTGCTGTGTGCAATTGGCTGCCTTGTTTCGCACAAATTATACAGTCAATTCACTTTACAGTATGTCCTGTGAAGCGCTTTGAGACGTCTCGAAGACATGATAAGGCACTATATCAAATGCAAGGATTGTTATCATTACTACACATAACTACTGTATAGTAGAGTGTCATTGGTTAGGTTGTATTAAATGATTTGAGTCTTTATTCATCATAATCATTTTGCACTGTCTGGGATGGAGGGAAAGATGCAGGCGACAAAACCAAGTACTGTATATAGCTCAATATTCTGATTTATGAGCAAAATCCTTGCCATAATAAAACCTATTGGAACTAGTTTTAAATCATGTGAGAAACATATTCATATTTCAGCACTAAACTGCAGAGAGAACAAAATCAAAGCTTTATTAGTACTTTGCTGAGATGTAGAGACAAGAAGGTGCAAGAGCTTCAAACTTTAATCCTGGAGTACTGCATTCATATTGCTGATAATTATACAAATGATTTAGCTACCTCTGCTTTGAAACCACATGACAACAGTGTATTCAAAAACTACTATATTTCAATCTTAAATTGACTGCCACTTTTGCTGGCTATCTGCTGATATGACTCTGCCATAGACGTATGCAAACATACCTGATGTGAATGACCACTTGGGCAAGGTATCAGAGAGTGGCTGGTACCGTGGAACTGTCCTCCAATTGAAGGGAAAATGGAAATGTATTCAGAGCAGGAAAGGGGTGAAAAACATGTTGGAAAGAAAAGATTTTTTTATTGTAATGTCCCTTCTAAAATGACCATTTATCTGTCCGTAAATATGGATTTCTGATCTCCAGATGGCAGGAAATGTTATTGGTCTCAAATAAAAAGAATTATTCATGATACTTTAAGGTGGACTTGCTACACTGCGTGAAGGATCTGTTTAAATGTAAGTTCATGTTGTTTTTCTATTATTAGCTGAGGTTGTATAATGATTAATGAGAATTAAGTGCGAATGAGAATATGTACTGTGTTTGTCCAAATGCCATAAATAGGCGCCTGAGTATAGATTTCTGGTTCCTGTCACTACATACATAAATGATAGGCATATATTGGTGAAAAATAAGACTTGCATGAACTCAGTAAATGTGCTACTACTGTATTTTGAATGTTAGTGAAAGATCTTGTAACATCGGTCTTCCGCCTTACTGAACAACATGAAATAGTTCCCTCTTCATTAGAATTGAATGCATGGTACACAAACAAGTGAATGTGGTTAACCAACACTGGGTGCACCTATTGTGTGCATTGTCTTCACTTATGTAATAATAATGATACATGTGCTCCTGTTTTTCACCAAAGTTAATCCAAGCAGAAAATGTCCCAAAGGAAATTATGAAGCAAGTATAAATGATACAGGACTTTGAAATGGTTGAGTGCATACTTGGATTCAGATTACTGTGAAGTTTTTTTCCTTCTAACCAACCTCTTGCTTTCAATCCAATAACACCAATCTATGGTGCAAGGTGATAGGCAGTGGTCTCCACCATCGAATACAAGGTGAAGAAGAAGAATTCGGTCCACTTCTCGTAACATCAGGATCTTTCACGGGCCGATTGCTAAAAGTACCAATCTTTTTGTTTCGTGTTTATTATTGTGGAGTCCTGTAGCTCAGTGGTTGGAGCACTCGCTTTGCAAGTGAGAGACCTGAGTTCAATTCCAGGCAGAGGGCGAAACCTTGGGCAAGTTTCCTTACTCCACACGCCTAATAATAATCCCTCCACAAAAACAAAACAATAATAAACTGGTCATTTTCAATCTACGACTGTTTGTGGGATATTGCTGTGCGCAATTGGCTATCGCGTTCGCCCACAAATATACAGTCAATTCACTTTACAGTATATTCTGTGAAGCGCTTTGGGACATCTAGAAAACGTGAAAAGCGCTATATCAAATGCAAGATTATTATTATTATTATTATTGGATTTCCTCCATATAAAGTTGTGTGCTAGAGTGTTGACACAACCCAGCCAAATATACTATATTTAGTGATAGAAACACCCCAATTTCACCTCAGTGTCATTTCCCCCAATGAATCGCTGAAGCACATATATAAGAGATGCACTACCTCATATTCATGATAGTGATTCTTGGGCATGGCATTGAATTTGGCTTCTTGTGTCACAAATTAGCCATGTCCAATTAGTTTATCCTCATACATATAGGGATTAGGGGAGTGTGGTTTCATCCCTGCTCATGAAACATCATAAGCAGTTTTAAAATCAATGTATTTTAAACTCCAACTATACCATTATGTTTAAATATATTGCTCTGCACATCTACTCTATAAAATATTTCTTGCTGGGTGAAAAATAAACATTGTGGGCTAGCCTCAAATGTAGTGTAGGGGATAAAACTGCATCTAATGAACTAGGAGTTTGCACATATTTGCTGGTTTTAGCTGGAGCAATATGGGATAGAGCATAAATTGGCCCTTGCCTTCTGTGGGCTAGGGAGGATAAAAATCAGATGGATTACCTGCCTTAATCCCCATTCAGTACCTTCTATCACTAGTGCATGTGTGACAACCAGGAGTGGTCAGGCTTGGTCATGATGCCTTCAATTACCAACACTCGCTGATAAAGCTCTCATGTGAACAGTGTCCACTTGGGTGGAGTTACACGAGGGCAATCAGTCCATAACATAACATGTAGGATCAGGAGTTGGTCATTCGGCCCTTCGAGCCTGCCCCGCCATTCAATCATGGCTGATCTTCTAATCTAACTTCAGTTTATACCATAACCCTGCCTTATTCCCATATCCCTTAATCCTTTTTGCAATAAGAAACATACCTATCTCAGTCTTGAATATTATAATAATGCCTTTAGAACACCATCCCAGCATGAGGAAGTTGGGGACCAGAAGCACAGGCATATGTCAATAGGGAGAATATTAAAAAATAATTGGCCACACTAAATTTATTTTAGGTAGAAAAGAAAATCTGCTGTGAGTGAACTTAAGCAAGATCCCAAAGGCAGGAATCAGTCTACAAATATATCCTTGACGCAGGCTGCAATGATGTGACATTTTCTAGCTACATCACCTGCTTCATGCCAGTTGCTAAGTTCACTCCCTCTATAGGAAAACACATGGCCTCTATCTAGTACCTCTTCACAATGAGACAACGTAGATTGAGAACTCAATGGTGTGCAAGAAATCAGAAGCATATCTTATGACAGCTGTTGTATTATACATATTGATGCTCCAATATATATTACTGAGTTACCACATTGCTTTGACTAATATAAACTTTATTTCTAGAAAATAAAATATGTATTGCACATGCCAAAATTGAACAGGAAAGTGCTCAGGAAATTTTCCAATGATGGTGGAATCCACAGAGTAAATGTCCTGTCATCTTTCCCACACAAATCTTGCCATGGAGAGAATGAGCAGATCCAGTATATATTAATAATGCAATACAATTTACGTTTATAGAACACCTTTCACATTGGGAGGACGTCTGAAAGCACTTCTGCAACCATGGTTCAGAGTGTGTAGTTGGTGGGAACATCAGGGTTGAGTTGCTGTTGTGATGTGGTCCTTTTCTGTTTTCACAAGCTGCCCTCTGACGATAATAAAAAGCAAACCATGGTTTGCTGATGGTTCTCATTTCATTGAAGAGTACCAACTGTCACTGCATTCTTGACTATCAATTCCAGATTTCACCAGAACAGCTTTCAATTTTACAAATCTGCTCTGTGCTGAATAAACATAGATCTCTAGCTTCACCTAATCACTAAAACACCTTCCCACCACCTCAGCAAACTATTATTCCTCATTTTGTAATCTTTCCAATATGATCTATCGTCCACAAAATGCAATTACTCCACTTTACAAAGTGTTCTGTAAAGAGTTATGAGAGGTCCTCCCAACCTGAAAGGCATGACACCAAATGTAAGGATTATTCTATACCAACCTATCTCTCTCTCTTTCTTTCTCTCTCTCTCTATCTATGCATCTATCCATCTATCTCTCAATCTAATCAACAACCCCAATTGACATACTCCTGTGGCCTTCTAGAGAAGTCATTCCACAGGCCAAATTTTTTTGAGGTAAGAAAAGGGCTTAGTTCAATATCTCCAACTCCAAAAACTGGTCTAGAACAGTCCCTTTTGAAAATATACGTTGTACTTATTTTAGTCATCACTCGAAGAATCAAGACTAAACATCTTAGAAGATATGACTGGGTCTATCATATAGAGGAAGACAGAAAATCTATTTTTTAATTAGTATACAATTTACACTCATTTCCGGCGTTGGCAAAGAAAAGAGATCCAACGTCAAAGAGGTTTCAGAGTGAGTGTAAATCTGACAGCTCAGGCAAAGAGCGAGTCTGAAGGAACACAACGTGGCTGAGATCAAATCAATCCTTGAGCTAAGATAATATTCATGTGGAAAAGAAGTGTGACTATCAGTCTGTGCTGATGCAGCAATGAAGGCCTGGGGGTTGTGTGTCAGGAAAGTTTGTCCAAGTCTGAGAGTTGAAGTGCCATATGACTGGAACCAATAAATGCAGTACATGCATTACACCTACAGGAAATTCATCCTGGGAGTGTTAGGATTGTGAGAAAATAATGAACTGCTTTTTAAAAAAAAATTGTTCCTCAGACCACATCAGTAGTAAAACAATTCTGTAGACTTGCTCCTTTGGTATTAAGCTTTCAAGAACTAAGGGAGTGAGGTGAACAGATGGTACGGGCATACGGTATTCCACGTCTACATCACTTCTACTCAAGCTTCCACATCTCTGTAGTTTTCATAATTCTTATGTACAATACCCATATCTTAATACTTGAACTAAACATACATGGAAACAAAAACACAACAGTCTCTTTGTTAATACAAGACAAGGACATGCAAACTAAGCCAATTTGTGCTTTCAACCATCTCAAAAGGTTCTTCAATAAATGTACAGAACTATTTCATATATTGCCAAGAATCTGATCTGAACATTTCCACTGTATGAAAGAAGTAATAACTACTCATTATATCAATGGTATTTAAATTCAGCAAGTGCAGATTAGCTTTGAAAATGGGAATAAAACCAGAGAAACATCTGGCTTGCATTCACCTTGGTTCATTACGTTTTGAAGAGGACAGTTTTTCTCCCTGTTCAGAGCAAACTAAAAGTTGTTTGCAATCATGCGTGCATTTGTAACGAGGCTTTCCCTCAGCAAGTAATGACTAAATAAAAATCATATTCTCTTTAGGAAGTTTTAAATCCTTGAAGAACAGGTTTTCTTAAATGGCATGTTGAGCAAACAGAGAGAGAGATATGATGATAAAACAGTGTCACATTAAACAAGATGCAAATGGCAACAGATGACATGTAACAGATGACAATTATTTCCCCCTCAATAAGCTTCTTCTCTGACAAATATTGCTAAGTGTAAATCAGTAACAAAGATGGAGAGGGAGAGAACTTTGAAAGTCAATTGAAACTTCGCATTTTAGTCTTTATTTGCCCTTCATTTATCATCCAGACTTACAACTAGGTGGTAGCCTGGCTCAGATGATAGCACACCTGCTTCTGAATCAGTTGCTTGTAGGTTCGAGCCTCATTGTTGCATCAGGACTTGGATCTCACAGTCTAGGCTGACACTCCAATGTAGTGTTGGTGGGCACTGCATTGTTGAGAGTGACGTCCTTCAAACAAGACAACCGAGGTTCCATCTATCTTTTTAGATAGACGTTAAACATCCAATTGGCATATTCAAGAAGAAAGGGGAGTTTCTCCTAACGTACTGACCAACTATTCTCCAGATAAAATTGTTTACTTCAACACTGCTGTGAAACACCACTGTGTGCTTACTGGCTGCCACATGTGCCTGCAAATACACAGTTACTATAATATTAATAATAATCCTTGCATTTGATATAGCGCTTTTCACGTCTTCTAGATGTCTCAAAGCGCTTCACAGAATATACTGTAAAGTGAATTGATTGTATATTTGTGGGCGAACGTGGTAGCCAATTGCGCACAGCAATGTCCCACAAACAGTCATGGATTGAAAATGACCAATTTATTATTATTTTTGTTTTTGGAGGGATTATTATTAGGCGTGTGGAGTAAGAAACTTGCCCAAGGTTTCGCCCTGCCTGGAATTGAACTCAGGTCTCTCACTTGCAAAGTGAGTGCTCTAACCACTGAGCTACAGGACTACCACACGTTAGAGTAAGATCCTGTGAACTTTTTTTTAAATGTCTCAATGATGTGATGCCATTATATCAAAATGTAAGAATTAGAGAATTATTATTATGATTGAAAATGCAGTTTTATTCAAGACTGAATAGTGAACAAATATTGGCCTCTTGGGCCCATTGTCTGAAAACCATACCACAACATTCATGGCTTTTAGATTTCATTAATTTCGTCTTTTTTCCACAGGACAATTTATAATCCTAAAGTGGAATGTTTGAGCAAAAGATCCATTAAAACCAGTTAAAATTCTCTGGAACAGCCTCACTTGCTCAAATATTTTTGGAGGCAATATCATCTTTTTAAAATCAATACTTAATCGCCGGTCCCACAAAGCTTCCACTGTGTTACAAATATGGTACTCTCCAGCCTTTGTGTAGTGCAAATCTTCTCCTCCTGGCTTCCTGCTGCTAGAACAATCTCACTTTTATTTGCTCAGGAACCTTCTTCTGTAACCCAACAAAGCGTGTTCTACCTCAGAAAACAGCAAAATCCACCTATTCTTCATATTCCAAGATCCATCTGATATAAAGCTTTCCTTACCAGTGCGCCCCAACTATAATGCTTTCAATTTGTTTATTCCACCCTTTGGGTTAGAAAAAACTAGGTTTCAGCATGTAATTCACTAACGTGATGCATTGCTGGTTACTGGCAAGATTCCCAGTTAGCAATTCTTAGTAGCTATAATATTATTTCGCCCACAAAATATACAGTCAATTCACTTTACAGTATATTCTATGAAGCGCTTTGAGACGTGTTGAAGACATGATAAGGCACTATATCAAATGCAAGGATTATTATTATTATTAGGGAACCCTGTAGCGAACTGTTGCTTTTCAAAGGCATTAAATCTCTGTGAGTATGTATTTTTCTTAAACAATATTTATTTGCTCAATGAACATAGATGTTACAATGAACTAGTTTAAGAACTTTGCATATTGTAAGCTACTGTAATGTGAAAATTGTTACATTTCAATTAAATCTGTTACGTAGCATTGCATTTTCACCACTACATTTCTATGTTTTGGATGATGTATTGAAACAAGAATAATTATAATCCCTGCATTTGATACAGTGCCTCTAACATTGAAACTCTTCAAAGTGCTTTACAGTAATTGCTGTTCTGTATCGTGACTATTTGTTAGCAATCACCGTAATCAATTTACACATTGAAGAGGAAATGAATGACCAATTTACTTCTATTAATTGTAACGCATACAAGTATTGCTTTTAAATTAAAGTATAATTCAAAGTTATCCTCCTCTACAAATATATCCACACAATCTAAAGGAACCTAACTTAAGACAGCATTTAAACCCCACCCTCAAGTTGTAACTAGGCTATGAAGATGATATGACCTCACATATTTCCTATTTCTCTTGTTAACAAGTTTCAATGCTCTCAATCTTGTGATCTTGTGTTCCTGGCTCCACTATTGAGAGGAACTAGCCCTTAAAGGGTGAGGTCACCGCAACTTACAATCAAAAGCATGGAAGAGATAGAGATCTCCCACACAAAAATATAAATATCTGAAGAATCAAAGTCAGCTATTTTAACTACCACTCATTTAAAATCACACAAATTCATTTGTTTCAACTTAAATTTCATTTTTTTCTGAGGAGCAGTGTTCAGAATTTGCTTGAGTTTACTGCTGTATTTCACAGACTAGCACTATTTGTTCACTCAAGAAGTATTCATGCATGCCTTGGCCATTTTGTATATTACAGTATGTTCTCTTAATTTTATGTAGCCCCCGAGAATTGGTTTAATTCTCTGAACAAGATGGGAGACAGGAAGCCTATGTTTAGACCCAGGTCCGTGATACTCTGAAACAGCCACTTGGAGGTGCAGGAGGTTACTCACCTTCTGCCATTTCCTGCAGGAAAATCATGAACTCAATATAGAGTGGAGTCACATAACTGTGAACCCGTGGCCAACCACTCAGTGGTGCTGTGTATTGATACACTAGGAAATCTACTAGGCCATCCGTCCCTTGGCTGACTTTCAAAAATGATCTTTTTAAATGTACGTTTAATTTGCAAAGTACTATATAAGTGCACTGCTTACATAGACTGTTTTTAAATTCACTAGTAAGTAGCCAACAAAACACATAGATATACAGGCATATGATTAAAGCTGCATAAGTCAAGTATCATCACCACGTCACTTATTTTGATCTCCACATAAATATAACTTCATCTGGAACAGGTTAACAAATAATTGTTACGGTCTGTTTATTTTGTTAAAGGAAAGCCACTTGAGGGCACCCCTAAAAGTCAGTGAGTAAATGTATAGCCTCATGTACTGAGCCCCACAGCTCAGGAATGTCCCAATTCAGTCCTTGGGCCATTTTGATTTAACTAATCTCAGGCAAGAGAACATTAGGGCTACTGCAACTACTACAGTTAGCCTGTGTATCCCTTTTGCCAGGGAGTAGCCATGCAGGGTGGGGGGTTCTGTGTCCGGGTTTCTTTTTGTTGTTCACTACTGGGTTGCCTCAAATAGAAATTGTGCATATTGGGTGAGATATGAAAGATCTGTTAGACCCTGGGAAACTGAATCCCACAGCAGTGAGTACATTAGTGAATGAAGAAAACAGGGGTGGGGGGGGCAGGGGAGAAAAAAGTGCATAATTTAGCACTCCGCGTAAGATGGACATTAAACCAACATTTCATTAGTTGAGGTTTGACTCTTAGTTGCACCAGGTGAACCCTTTAAGCATAACGGTCCATTTAGGAGCTTTTATAAAAATCCACAACAGTCATGGGAAAATGTGCATGGGGCCCTAAAGGCTATACCCTGTGCTTTCTTGCAACTTGCCCATGCTGTGCTGAAAATCTGTTGTCTCAGGCAATGGCAGCAAAACGCATTAAAAAGTCAAGCCCCTGTGAATTTATGAGAAGTGCATCACCATGACAAATATTTCAGCCCTGCAACTCCATTCGCCCTTTTTGGATGTGTGTCCGTTGCAGCCGAGGCCTAAATTGAAAAATCAATTCCAATTTAAATTATTGGAATAAAGAACACCAGGAGTCAGAGATAAAAAGGCTCTGTTCTCAAAGATTCTCTTTAATTGGAAAGTCATTTCTTCAGGGTATTCTAATGGTTCACAGGGAAGATTGCAAAATAAAGTTGATGGGCTGGGGAAAGGTTAATAGCTGCTGTGCTATTTTGCACAGAAACATTGGTTCCTCAGCTCTGCTAAAGCATCAAACAAAGAAAAATAACTTACATAATTCTGGCTCTTGTTGTATATTTTTGTTTTCTTTTGCCCTGTTTCGGTATCTGGGAAGCAGAATTGTCGCTCCCAGGTTTCTATTCATGTTTACAAAAGGGAAGACAAAATAAGGAAAAGGTAACCCCTGTTCATGTGAAACTCAATTTCATGGCACATTATCTTTTCGCCTTCTTTCCTCTCAGCTTTCATTTTCATTAAGAACACAGACAAGCATAAATTAATAATTACTTCAGGTTGAATAAATGCAGGCCATCCTTTTAGCCCTCATTTTCCTCGCTCGCCCTTCATGTTCATGCTTGCAAAATGTTAATTTAAATAATGTGCCTTACCCTCATGTTGTACGATTCTGTTTTGCAGTTTCACTAATACATAATGGTTTGTTCTGATTAGGCTGCAATGTCTTCATCTTTTGTTAAATCAAGCCTTTCATTTTCTTCATGTACAATTGATATCTGGTCAACGTTTGAGAACACCTTCTACCTATGCTTTTTGCCACCACCTCCAGATTTTTCCCCTTTTCTATATTTTCTATAGTAGTCAACAAAGCTGATCAATTTTGTATCATGTCCAACCATAGACATGCTCAATGATATATCACAGTCTGAATCCATACAATACAAATCACTTTCTCTTTTTTAAAAATATATTTTTGCTTATCTTAATGCATTTTAATATCTCTGTCTGTATTTGAAAACCTAATGTATATATACTACACTTCCTTGTGATCTACTGATTGCATGCTACATGTCTTAAAAAATTCTGTACCTTCAGATCACACAGCACTGCTGTCATTTCAGCTACAATCAGAAATCACTTTGAGTTAGTATATGGTATCGCCACATCAGATCACAACTGTAACAAGTCCACATTTAATAGAAAATATCTTACATGTAAAATAATATGCAATAATCTAAGATACTTTAAGGTGTTAATTCACCGTAGGGATTCAGATAACAAACAAAAACGACAATGACTTGGACAACAGATTTGCAATTCACTTACTGGATAATTAACATCTCCATATATTCATGGTTTGTGGTTTTTTATTCCATTCTCTTGTCACCATTCAGTCTTAATTCAACCAGAAATGTGATCCACAGATTTCACCAATGTTCCTTGATGTCAGATGACAGAGAGCACATATTGTGGATAGATGGCAGGTTCTTATCAGATTTTCCTTTCTTAGAGTTGGAGTTCTCCACCTTTACCAAGAACCATTAAAGTCACCTGTTGGGAGACTGACATTAGGAAATGATTATATCCAAGTGGAGTCACGGCTCAAATTCAAACCCCAGCCAGCTGAATGGTTAGTCCTTGAATTACTTGAATTAAGCCCTCATCAATTTGGCTGCTCTGTATTTTAATTTTAGTAGTGGCTTTTTAGCATCCTCATCAATGTGTATTGCCAGCTTTTGAAGGGACAAATTTGTTATAAATAATTTGTCACTTCAAACTAGTTAAAGTACAATTATTTGAAACTGACTGTGGATTTACATAGCACCTGCCCTTTTCATTACCCCACAATTGATCTCTGTTCAGGAATATCATGTTTACAAGCTGCAATCTCAGAATGGACCACCCAAGATTTCCAACCATCAGGAAACATGAAGCCAATTTAAAGGGTCACCAGCAACTCCATGCATCTACTCTTTCATTTTTTCCCTTTTTCCGCCTGGAAATTTTAGGAATGAAGTATTTTCAGTAAAAACAAACCAGTCGGATTGAAAAAAAAGGGTAAACTGGGCTCCAGGGAGAATGTCACTAAATGTGCACTTTCAATTAGAAATAATTGAGTTAAATAGGGCAAATGATTAACTTCTTGATAGATCTAAAAAAAAATCAATTAGAATCCATAAGAGCAATGTACTAAGGTTTGGGAGGCTGTGTTTTCCAGTACTGTAAACTGACGTGAAAGGCGCTATACAAATGTAATCTTGTCGTTGTAGTAAACTGAGCTCTTTTTAGGTTTGGTTGCTAGATGATAGAAAAAGATGAAGTTTTCTGCAGTGTGTGTTTTCCATCCCATTATAATCCACAAAAGCTTCTTTATCACGACTGAAATTTATTGATTCTGGTCAGCAAAATAATAAATTGGCACCAAATCTGCCAAATCTAACCAACTATGTCTCATGCCCAACCAATTGTACTTTAAATTGTTTTGTGAATTCATTTTCTATTATCATCCAACATGAAAATTTTAAATTCAGTCTTTTTTTGGAACATATGAGCTTACTTGAAGATTTTCATCTTTCACTCTAACATCTGACTGAAATCCAATATCCTTGATCCAAGCTATTGGCAATAAACTGGAAAGCTACCTGCCTTAAAAGAAAGACGTTTGGTGAATGTTTAAAAGGTTAATAGGTTTCACAAAAAGTACTCATGTCAGATTACTAATCCTTGGACATAACCAGTGTTCATTTATCTAAAATAAGATGACAGCTGCCAAAGCTTTATTTTGGCTTCACCCTCAAAAGACAGACAGCCTGTTTCAATCTTGTAAGGTTTCAATCCAGCTAGAGCTAATTTGTCACTAATTACATGAGCCTTAACCTCCTTTAAACATGAAGAACTTTGTCAAACCCCTGCTTAAAACCCAAGTAACTCATGTTAACTGGTTAGAGTTAATTCACTCACTTGGTTACCATCTTGAAGAATTCCAGTACATTTTTAAGATGTGTCAAAGCAGCAGGACAAAAGGTCACTGATTCAGGGATGTGAAGGGCATTTTTAGGACATACATCAAGAAGTATCGTTTTACACAGAGAGTAATCAATAGCTGGAAATGGCTTATCAGGAAGGGTGTTTGAGGCCAGGAGACAGCTTGATTCTCATAAATGCCAACCAGAACAGCAAGAGCAGAGGTAGACTTTTATGACGCAATATCCCAAATTGTCTGTGGAATACCATGTTACATAGTGTACCTAGATTTCCAAAAGGCATTTAATGTAATACCACTTGAAAGATTTCTTTACAAACTGGTGTTACTGGGCAGGTCATGGAAGTGGATTTGAAATTGTGAAGGAAGGACTGTGTTAGGGGAGTTTCAAAATGGGGAGAGGTATTAAGATGGGTGTCTCAGGGCTCCACTGGAACCCCTCGAGTTCCTTTAATTCATTGACTGGGGTCAATGACCTGGGTTCACAGACGCAGTGCAACATAGTTAAATTTTAAGATTTTGCTTCTATCAAAATGATAGTTTGTCCCTGGAGTAGCAATATACCAGCTTAAGTATACCAGCTGGAGTCAATACAATGTGCTAGAAATTTACCTTATAAGTAATTATTTTTTCGTGTTAAATTTTCATGGATGGCTCCATTTTTTTAACCTTTTACGTGGACAGATTTTCACGGATGGCCCACAGAAAAATAAATGAAAATTGGGTCAATATGCCAGTAAAGCGGGAGGCAATAGAAAAAACTTACCTTTGAGTGTGAGCTGTGTGCACAAGAACAATTCAAACCCTTCTCACAAGACAGGGCACATGCACCACCACACAGCCGCTTCCCTCACTCACAGATAAAGTTTTTTTGGCTTTATAAATTATTATGTAATGGTTTATTTTAGCAGGAACTGTAGCAGTTCGGCAATTCTCATGCGCAATATTTGCACGTGAAAATATTTATGTATACGGTAATCCCCATCACAACACCACAACAGACATTAGGCTCTCCTAGACTTTCCTAATTGGCTCGCACCAGCACCTCCACACTGGCAGTATCAGCATCCACGGATGCACATTGCACCTCACCAAACCAGTCAGGAACCTGTATATCTTGTTCGACCCTCAACTGTCCTTTCTCCCACACATCCGTGCTATGACCCGCTCTGCCTTACCCCCACCTCCTCAACTTTGTCCGACTTCACCACTGCCTGACCCCTCAGGCCGCCGAAACCCTGATACATGCCTTCATTACAACCAGGCTTGACTACGCCAACGCCCTGCTGGTCAGCCTTCCCAACTCTTCCCTCCACAAGCTGCAGATCATCCAGAACTCAGCAGCTCATCTCCTATCCCGCACCAGGATCCGTGACCCCATCACACCCACCCTCGCCTGGCTCCACTGGCTCCCTATTCCCCAGAGAATAGAGTTCAAAATTCTCATCCTCACCTTGAAGGCCCTCCATGGCCTTGTCCCTCCTACTCTCTGACCTGCTAACCTCTTATAAACCTGCCCGCTCCCTCCTCTCAGCAGGTCCAGCCCGCTCCATGTCCCCCGCCCGGCCCGCCCCACCATCGGCAGTCGGGCCTTCAGCCGCTCTGCCCCACCCTCTGGAACTCCATCCCACATTCCCTTTGCCTCACTCCCTCCTTAGCCTCCTTCAAGTCCCGCCTCAAGACCCTCCTCTTCGACCATGCCATCGGCCACCCCCCTTCCCTTCCCCTCCCTTCCCCCCCAACCCCAGCTCGGGTCTGAAATGCTGTACTCTGTCCAGCGCCTTAGGATGTCCTCCCGACATGAAAGACGCTATACAAATTTAATCTTGTTGTTGTTGTTGTTGTTCAACCATGCTTTCGGCAAGTCTCTTAACCTCCCCACTCTCTCCCCGCCCTCCACCATCCCTGATCCCAGCCCCCCTCCCAATGCAAAATACAATTTTGTATTGTATTAAAGGAGCCTTGTACAGTACCTCTCTGCTGATGTGAGTTCTCAGACTATAAAAGTCAGTGATACAGAAGTAAGTGTACAGTGAAAACACTCGTTTCTTTTAAATCAAGAACCAATGCATTCACACTGACATATTTGTGAAGCATGTCACACCTCATATTGTACAATTTTTCTCCAATTTTGGCTAAGGCAAATCCAACATCGACTTAATGCAGTAATTTTAATTTAATCAAACTACCTCCGACCAGATTAGTGCAGCTGCATCAAAGTTATAGGCACTTATGTGACTTATATCGATTGGATTAGCAACCTACCCATGATGTATGGCATGCAGTAAATGAGCAAGAATATGTATATTTTGAATATATGCAAAAGGCTTTGAAGATTCAAGGTGCTAAATAAAATGGCTGGAACTGAAAAAAGATTTTCGGCAACTCTGGAGCGTGCATTTTAACTTGCGTTTTTAGAAAAGGTGTTTTGCATATATTAGGTTCTTTTGTGTTTAAAACCTAAGGAGATTGAAAAAATAGAAAGGTTTTCTTTTGAATGTTATTTCTTTTATAGGATTATGTCAATTGTGAAAAATGGTAGCAAAAAATGCAACAAAAACAGAGAAAAAATGTTCCAGTGACTAACTGTCAGCTTTGATCAGTGGGCCATAGGAAATCTTAAACAATACATTTCCATTTATTAAAGAAAGTCTGGTGGCTTTTGAGACAGTTTTATTTAAGTAATGCAAATATGAAATGAATTCATTTTTAATGACTTGAATATCTTGCATAGTCCATTGAATATCCAGTTTAAAAATCCTTTCAAGTTTCCCACAACTTTTCAAACAAATCCTGTATAATTCTCCAAGAAAAATAAATCCTAAACTTTCACTGCATTCCTTATAATCTTCTCATATCCTACAGAACAAGCAGTTTTTAGTAGATTCGATAGCATAGTCTGATTGTCTCGCAAAAGTGAACCATCTTACCAAGTTACATTTCACTAGAATTCAAAGTTTCAGGATTCATTGCTTTCATGCTTAAAGGAACAATGCACGAGACCTATTTGCTACTGGAATTTAGTGGACAGGAATATTTGAGTACAAATGAATCAATGTAGGCTACACTTTAATTTATTAATTTGTCCCTCAGGTCATTGATGAGTCTACACTTTCTAAAGTGATGCACAAATTAGGAACTCAACCCTCCAGTTCCCTATTTACAGGCAATACAAGATTATTGGATACAATGATGGTGTGTGAAATTGAAGGTAATTCAATGGCATGGATAGGAATTTATTTGGGAGGTTAGAAGCAGAGTATTAAAAATTTTAAAAAAACCTTTTTCTGATTGGTTGATGGGAGGTGACATAAGTTGTCCTTCAGGAATAGAAGCTATGTCCTCCGCTTTTCATTTCGGATAAAAAATGTGACACTCATTAACAGCTGTTATTTTATCAAATATATTATCAATGTGGTTTGATCCACAAAATAAATATACAGTCAATTCAATATCAAATCTAATGATAACAATAATAACTGTTGTAATTTGATATAGCGCATCATCACGTCATTAAGACATCTCAAAACGCTTCACAAAACGTTATACTGTAAAGTGAACTGACTATTATGTGGGCGAAACACGGCAGCCAATTTTCACACAGCAGTTTCCCAGAATCAGCCATGGAATGAATGACCAGTTTTATTTGGGGGATTGTTGTCCAGGAAACCAGAATAAACTCCTTCTCTTTTCAAATATTGCCATGGAATCTTTAACATTCACCTGAACAAGCAGACAAGATCTCAGTTTAATGTTTCATCTGAAGGACGACATCTCCGACAATGCAACAAACTGCCAACAATTCATTGGAGTGTCAGCTTAGACTATGTGATTCCAAGTCCCAATGGGGGGCTTGAGCCCACAATGTCCTGACTCAGAGATGAGAATGCTACCACTGTACCAGGCTGATAAGAAACACAGCATTTTTCACTTCAGCACCAGTATCCTCGTTTCCCACTAGCAGCTGGAGAGCAGGATTTCTGAGCCACTTCAAACGTTTAACTCAATCTGCGGTGATGGGCGAAACCATTGCTCAATTCCTTGCAACACAGGTTGGAACTGGCTTAGTTAGAAAGTAAAGTTGAAAGAGACAACTGCAAAACAGAGCTAAACATTGGTCAGCATCCAACAAATTGTTATACCGTCTGCTTTAGAGCAAGCTTTGAGGTGAAGCAAAAGTGCATAGTAAACAAACAGAACACATAAGGTAGCCAATGAAATACATTAACTAATCACATTCACGTGTGTTGTAACATCACAGTGCAAATGATTGAACAAAGCTGTGTTGCCACTGAAAACTATTTGACTTCTTTGCAATTGTGTTTGTATACATGAGAAGTAAATGGCATCATTTATTTCAGTATCATGCTCCTCAACATTCATGTCTCCGCCAAAGAAAACATTCTATTGCAGGGTTTGGTCTGGAGTACAAATCACATTTCCTATTTTCTTGAAAAATTTCCAGATGGCTAATATGGCTGGGTCCAGCCTGCTTAAGACTCTCCGAAAGGACAATGGAATTGTTTATTGTCAAATAGAATATCAACTGAACAACTAAAGCATCCTTGTTTTTCACACACAGCTCAAAATACTGAGATAAAGTTATACTAATGCAAACTTTTATTTATCGAGGATGCAAAAGTCAAACTTTCTGATATAAGCAAGGACCCAGATTAGCTTAAATTTTTACATGGGAGTCAAAAAAATTTAAGTTCATTTTCTGTGTCGAGAAATATAACAAACTTGACAGCGATCACTAAATAATGGGAATCTGCCTATGTTTGTCAATCTACAATTCATGTTTTGTTAATGAGTATTGGAAGAAACTGTATAGTTCCTTGCAGCTTTACACACAGTATTTTTCATATTTACTTCAGACATGATGGATCTTAAATTCCAATTCCAATATCTGGAACAGCTGACAAGCCATTTGTTGTGGTTTTGATTACAAGCGTCTCAGAAGATGAAGTGATCAAGTGGTCATAGCTGAAGAAGATATAGGCATGAAAATAACTTCACAGCACATCCCTAGATTTGGATATATCTCATAGACTGATGATAGAAGTTATAACTCACAAGATCCCCAGATTGGTTTGGATGAAGAAGGATTTGTCCCCATCCGATGTCATCCTTTCAAAACACCCATGCTAACATCCCTCCATCACAGCAGCAAGCTTCTTTTTAAATGAGTCAATGTCCTGGTCTCCACTTGTTTCAGTCATTGATTATCATCTGCGTAAAGAAAATCTTTCTGGTACCTGTTCTGAAATTTGCCTTAACAGCTCTACACCTACGTCCTATTGTTGTACTGTCTTGGTGCATCCTAAAACATTGATCTGGGTTTACTTTTTTAATTGCATTTAAAATTTGATATACCTTTATGAAATTTCCTATAAGTTATCTTCTCTCAAGGCTAAAGAGCCCTATCTTGTCTAATTGTTGTGGAGTCCTGTAGCTCAGTGATTAGAGCACTCGCCTCGCAAGCGAGAGACCTGGGTTCAATTCCCGGTAGGGTGAAATATTGGGCAAGTTTCATTACTCTACACACCTCTGTTTCCCTCGCAATAAGTAGTTGTTAGTCAATTGGTGCATCGATTTACCGGGGGTAAAAATTCCTTAAAAAGAATTGGTTACTTCAATCCACAACTATTTGTGGGACACTGCTGTGCGCAATTGGTTGCTGTGTTTTGCCCACAAAATATACAGTCCATTCACTTTATAGTATATTTTGTGAAGCGCTTTGAGACGTCTTGATGATGTGATAAGGCGCTATATCAAATGCAAGGATTATTATCATTATTGATATAGATCATTCCTCTCAAACTGGTGATCATCTCATTGCTTTCCTCTGCACTCCCTCTAAGGCCTGGAAAACTCCCTTATTTTGCAGTGCCCAGAACTATACGCAGTATTCAATGTGTTATTAAGCAGAAGTTATTTCCTACACCAGGATTTTACCCAATCGGAACCTCCCTTGAAGTTCCTAGATTTGGGTCTTGAAAGGGATTTGTTTCATATTTATCATTATGGAAAGATTCTCATGTGCAAAAGAATGGAGATCAAAGGTCCAGAAAGCTTCATGGCCTTTAGAATTTAGGAAAATTCGTAATTTCATTCAAAATGCTTTGGTTGTGAATCTATCAATGTAATTTATTTATTTTCAAAATAAATTAAAATGTTATTTTGTGAAAATAATTAATTACAGAATTGAATATAAAAATACTGCAAAAAATATTTTTTGCTTTAAATTTATGTCGTTTGTTATGTTGTTTCAAATGAAAGATTGCCAAGTATAGAAACATATGTCTAGCAATATGAAAGAGATCATCCATAGTGTAGATTCAGACTACTTCTGCAGATGATAAGTTGGAAGGATGAGACAAATCTCTAGATTCATTGCTACAGGTATAATAATAAGTTAACAAGGACTGCACATTTCATTTACATGTCAATTGAAGGAAAATGAATTATAGAGGGAGTATTTTGAGTAGCATGTACACCACATGTAAATATCTTGGAAGTATTCCTGGAAATTTAATCAATCCATGCGTATCTAGGGCTAAATTTATTTTGGAAATAGACAACTGGCAATGGAATCAGAACAGATTCAATGAGATCCACAATTCAATTAATCAATTAACTTGTGGAATCCCATAGCATAGTGGTTGGCTCGCCTCGCAAGCGAGAGACACGGGTTTGATTCCCGGGCTGGGTGAAACCTAAGCAAGTTTCCTTACTCCACATGTCTCTATTTACCTAGCAGTAAGTAGCAACCCAATTGTTAGTCGATTGTTGGATCGCTGATCACTTTTGGGGGGTAATTAATTAGATTAATTAGAAATGTGCATTTCCAACCTGTGATAACACTCCTCTGGGAGCACAATACAACATAACACGTGGTTAAAATAAATAAAATAAAGTATAGTACAATATATGTTTTCAAGTAGTGACTGTGCCTGTGAGAGACTCAGGTACATAAAGTGGTAAACAGATCTGCACTTTGTAGATATAGGAAAACAGAAAATGGGGAAAATCACCATTAAATTATTTGCCATATTAAAGGGCCTATGAATATTGAGGTGTTGTGATTATGATAATACATCTGCACTTGGATCCTCTGCTTTAGGTTGGAAGTCCAGATTTCCGTATGGATTCTATTGCAAATTATTGCTGGAGATGGTGGTGTTGTTTGTCTCAGTTATGGATTGTTTAATTTACTGTTATAGTGCCAGTAGTATTTATCTAGCTAGAGATAGTGAAAGAGAGAGATCTATTCTTGCTGCAATCATTTTACATTGAGAGATGCACATCCAATTGGCCTGACGAACAAATTCAATATAAATAACATTAGAGTAATCAGACAACAGCCTCCCTTGAAACACTTGGATGCCACAGGATGGACAGCACAATATTAACTGAGAAGTTGGTGGCAGCCAAACCAGCAGCAGCCTTCACAAGGAGCTCTGACCGTCCCAATTAAATACTAGAAATACTCCAGGATTTCTTCACAACATGGAGGAAAATCGTGGCTTATCCTGAGTAAACAGGTAGATTCAGTGACTGATTTCAATTTTAAATTTTGCTGCTGTTTAAAACAGATCAACTCTCAGCACTTGACAGAAATCAAGGATTTTTTTGTTTGACAACAAAAATCATCTTTAATATTTGGTCTTTGTCAAGAGAACATCTAATCCTCCTTCTCCCACATCCTTCATATGTCCTGTTTCAATATACAATTGAAGATGTAAATTTCTGTCACTCTTTTCTTGTAGTTGTATCTCCCAGCATGTCTTTGCAGGCAAATAGCACCTGAGTTCAAACATGTTTTATTACAGCACATTATTTATCCAAGAAATTGCACAAAATAGTACAAAATGGTCTAAGTGGCACATTACCCTGATTAATACATTCATGAGGTGCAAAGCAGTGTGTACAATGTCTTTGCGCATTTACAAAGAAAACTGGGTGCAGTGGAAAACAAAATGCACAATAATAATATTAATATGCAAAACCGAGAAAATAGGTCTGAACATGTGCGAGTAGCATTTGTTGTAAAATTGACACATTGGCAGCTAAATTGACATCAATTCATGATCAAGTCCTGAATTCTAGGAAC
Organism: Callorhinchus milii; assembly: GCF_018977255.1. NCBI lineage: Eukaryota > Metazoa > Chordata > Chondrichthyes > Chimaeriformes > Callorhinchidae > Callorhinchus > Callorhinchus milii. The sequence continues at coordinate 32,147,004 of NW_024704745.1, forward strand.
ACTGAATTTGAATATATATATATACAGGGTGACCAAAGAGTCATGATATCTACCCTATTACCTAAAAAAAAATTCTTTAAGACTTATTAGACATTGTAATTGTATCACAACTTTTTGGTCAACCTGCATATGTATTCACAAAGCATCTTATAGAATCATAGAATCGTACAGCACAAAAAGAGGCCATTCAGCCCATCGAGTTTGTGCCGGCTCTTTGAATAGAGCAATTAATGTCAATCCCACTCCCCAGCCCTTTCCCCATAACCCTGCAAACCAGTGCTCCTCAAATACCCGTCCACTGCGTTTTTAAAGGTAGTTATTGAATCGGCCTCGACCAGCCTCTCAGGCAATGCGTTCCAGATTCGAACAACTCGCTGCGTGAAAAAATGTCTTCTCACCTCCCCTCTGCTTCTTTTAGAGATTGTTTTGAATCTATGACCTCGAGTCACTGACACACCCACCAGTGAAAACAGTTTTTCCCTTTCTAACCTATCAAATCCCCTCATGATTTTGAACACCTCTATTAGGTCTCCTCGTAACCTTCTCTGCTCCAATGAGAATAATCCCAGCCTCTCCAGCCTTTCCTCATAAACAAGGTCCCTCATTCCTGGTACCATCCTCATAAACCTCCTCTGCACCCTTTCCAATGCCTTAACATCCTTCCTATAGTGTGGTACCCAGAACTGGATGCAGTGTTCTAACTGAGGCCTAACCAGTGTTTTATATAGCTTGATCATAACCTCCTGACTCTTGTACTCTATGGCCCTATTTATAAAGCCTATTATCCCATATGCCCTTTTTACAGCTTTATCTACCTGTCCTGCCACCTTCAAGGATTCATTTACCTGCACCCCCAGGTCTCTCTGTTCTTTTACCCCCCTTAAGATTGTATTACCAGCCTATATTGCCTCCCCTCATTCTTTCTACCAAAATGCAATACCTCACATTTCTCTACATTGAAACTCATCTGCCACGTGTCTGCCCATTTTACCATTCTGTCTATGTCTTCCTGCAGTTGGCTCCTATCCTTCTCACTGTTTACCACCTTACCTCACTTTGTGTCGTCCGCAAACTTGGAAATGGTACTTGCTATACCCAAGTCCAGATCATTTATGTATATTAAGAAGAGCAGTGGTCCTAATACCGATCCCTGGGGGATGCCACTGTACACATCCGTCCGTCAGAAAAGCAGCCGTTCACCACAACTCTCTGCTTTCTGTCTCCCAGCCAGTTCTGGATCCATGCTGCCACTATCCCTTTTATACCATGGGCTTCTATCTTTCTTACAAGTCTTTCATGTGGCACTTTGTAAAATGCCTTTTGAAAGTCCATATAAACTACATCAACTGCACTACCTTTATCCACCCTCTCCGTTACCTCATAGAAAAATTCTATTAGATTTGTTAGACAAGATTTGCCTTTAACAAATCCATGCTGGCTGTCCCTAATTAACCCATATTCTTCTAAGTGAAGATTTATTCTGTTCCGGATTATAGTCTCCAGGAGTTTCCCCACTACTGATGTTAGGCTAACTGGCCTGTAGTTCCCATGTTTGTCCTTCTGTCCCTTTTTGTACAGGGGAGTCACATTGGCCACTCTCCAGTCCTCTGGCACCACTCCTGTGACCAACGAAGACCAACTTGTAGCCAAAGCCTCCGCTATTTGTACCCTTGCCTTCCATAGTAACCTTGGTTGTTGCATCCCGTCTGGACCGGGCGACTTATCTACCTTCAGCGCAGTCAACCTTTTCAGTACTTCCTCTCTGCTTATACTTATCCTATCCATTTCCTCTACCCTCTCTTCCGATACTGCGGCATTTGGTGCATCCACTTCTTTTGTAAAGACAGGTGCAAAGTACTCATTCAGCACATCAGCCATGCCCTCTGCTTCCACAATAAGATTTCCCCCTTGGTCCTTGATTGGCCCCACCCTACCTTTGACTAACCTTTTTTTCTTGATTTGTTTGTAAAATATTTTAGAATTCCCTTTAATGTTACCCGCTAACCTTTTTTCGTATAATCTTTTGGCCCCTCTTATTTCCTTTTTCAAACCTCTTCTGCACTTCCTATATTCTATTTGGTTGTCTTCTGTATCTTGGGTTTGACATTTGTCATCTTAAAGGGGCTGTTTACAGTATTATTTGGAGTAAAATTTAAAATATTTATCTATGAGGGTGAGTAATTCATGATGCAACAGTTTGCTGTTTAGAATTACATGCAGAATATTTAGCTATCACTGATACTTTAATCAACTCTGTTTCACGTGGACTATACAGCATAAACTGTGTTAGTAACCTAAATTGTGAAAGCTAGGTTGCCAAAAGATTAGTAACCCAGATCTATGTGTAACCCAGCGATATAATCTCCTCTGCAATCTCCTACAACTCATCTTTCTTGCCCATACCTTTTGCTCTCCCAATTCTGATCAATTGGTTGTTCCTCCTTCTTCCTGTTATGTGCTTTCAGCCATTGTGACTCTGGAACTTTTCCAAAACTTCTTTGCCTCGCTTCTTCTTTTCTTACTTTCAAAACCTTCCTAAAAGATATCTTTTCAACCATGCTTTTGGTTAACAAAACCCAACTGGCCTTCTTCTCTGCCACGGTGTTCGCTAACATTCATTCTATGTGAAAGGCACTATACAAATGTAAGTTGCTATTATAATGTGCGCAATTGGTTGCTGTGTTTCGCCCACAAATATACGGTCAATTCACTTTACAGCATATTCTTGAAGCGCTTTGAGACGTCTAGAAGACGTGAAAAGCACTATATCAAATGCAAGGATTATTATTATTATAATAATTGCACATTCACAGATTAGTTTCATTTGCAACGGATGACTGAGACCAGCACCCATTCAATGTTATTTTTGATCTGTTATCCACTGAACTGCCAAGTTGACTGATCTACTTCTGTGGAGCATTTGATTGTGGGTGTTGATGAGACAGCTGAGATGGGTGACCCACCTTTGGAGAAAACACAGTCTCTCCTATCTTCAAGCAATCTACGTATGTCAATTTTCTCTTGGGAAGGACGATCCGTTTAGAGGATTATAATATCATGGGGAGCTAATTCATCTCCTCTTACAGAAAGAATGCATGAAGTAGCTACGAATGGAGGAAACTAAATAGAAAAANTAAAGGGAGCGGTGATAGCTATATTATGTACAATATATTTTCTCAACTTGGTAGGACAAAGTAAATAATACCAGATGTAGAGAACCTTGAAATAAAACAATCTCATACGTCCTTTGGCTGTACACTTTATTGAATTATAGAATCATTCACTCAATGTACATCATCCAGGCTGAGTAATTTAGATATGGGAAAATATCTGTGAAATATATTGATTGTATTATTGATTGAAAAGCCAATTGCTGTTGAACGCCAGTTCTACCATTTTAATCCTGACACATTTTGACATATGAGTCAACCATTGCTGCTGCTACTGCCTGGAGCCAGCTCAACATGACAGAGAGTGGTGGTAAGGGGGGGTGGAGGAGGCATAGAGGAATGGAAGGGAGAAGGAGTGGAGAGAGGGGGTGGTATGCTGAGTGAGGTTCGGGGCTGCCTTAAAAAAGTTAAAAACAAATGTTTTAACAAAAACCTTTGGATTGCAGAAATAAAAAATCTTGAATAAATAATTAATCCCTGCCTTTTGAAGAGCTTTACTTCAAGGTTGATTGAAACTTTAACCTCAGTCTCAATAAAAAAGCTTCAAATTTGCCAGACCTTGAATTTTTGCAACAGTACGTTGAATTATGCAGCAATCAGTCAATTATTCATCTCTCCCAGATCGAGATGGCAGTGCTTGAAAAGCATGCAGAAATGGCTTTACAGAATGCTTGCTATGCTGTGTCAACACATTTCACTCCAGATTGCTTACAAGACAAATTTTTGTTTTAACATTGATTCTATTATTTTCCTGCTGGTTTGTAATAAGGTATGTGTTACAGATCAATTGTAGTCTTTAGGTTTGTGGCTTGGATAAAGCAGTTACTTTATCATATCCCTGGATCTTTTATAAGGATTTTATTGGGTTAGTATACTTGACTGATTAATTTGTATTTGAGAAGCAAGCAAAAAATATTTTATTATGAGGAAATAAATATCTCGCTTGTAGCTACTCGTGTCCTTCAAGACTCTTATTATGCAATACAAATATATTAAAGGTTAAATGTAAATAGGCTTAGACCAATATTTGTCATGGACCTTCTTAATGTTGAACTTGTTTTGAAAGGCAAAGAGACTCATTTGAAATCCTTTCGTCTCAGCAATAGAAGAGATCAAACAGCTTGTTGACAAGGTGAATAATTCTTTGCTTTGTTCCTGAATGAAAAGCAGAAATAAAAACACAAATAACAGCATCATAAATACGGAAATGTACATAAATAAATCATGCAAATGCAAGCAGTTTGCTTGGCTGGCGGTACAATTATGGAAAAAATGCTTGTTTAACAAGAACTGAGGACTATGCCTTTATGCTGTTCTGCACTACAGTAATTCATCTCAGGAAAATAACATTTGAATGTACACAAATCCTGAGTGCATTGTTTTCCTGCCACTGCAAAAAGCTGACTTCTGTTGTTCTTTTGTCTATCTCAGTAACTAAATATTTTTTCAATGTCACAATATCATATAAACTGCCTCAATCTTAACCCACGTTGAACCAAATCTGCTTTCTTTGGACTTTTATCTGTTTTAAGATGATATTTTCTGGCAGGGGGCAATTTTGCATTTCAAAAGCTTATGTGATTGTGAAACAAAATGAAAAATGTTTAGTCATTTAAAAAAAATACAAAATGCAGATCCTGAGTAAGGCTGCAGGGGTTCAAAAGGGATAGATTTTCTTCAGTTATTAGCAATGGCTTGGAAAATACACTGAAAGGCTTTATTTTGCTAATCCTCTTAGTTTTTAATGAGCAACTGTTCAAAAAGTTCTGAGGAACAGCCTCTGGAACATGCAGAGCAAATAATAACATGTTTGTTGGACTTTTACTCAGTTGTCCATGGTAGGTTTACAGATGGCTTTGTTTCTCACTGAAGATCCTTTATTCTAAAGACCATTCTCAACAATAATTTATCTGCCTATGATTTCTAGCAGATTTTTGATTTTTTTTAAAGTACTTGCCCTCACATTAACAATCTTATGGGCTTCAATGTGAAAGCTTTCATTTGGTACTTGATTGTTAATATTGAATACCATCTTCAACTATAAGTGAATCCCACACAAAAATAAATCACCGCAGATCACTGTTAATACAATGTATCTTTTAAATAACGTTATCAGTGTTTGCTGGATTTTTCTATAACGTCACGGGGGAAAAAAAGTACATTTTGAGAGAAATCTGCTTCTGACAGGATCTAATGCAAACATTCGTCCTGTGGGATTGAACGTGATTCCTTTAATCAGACAAGTTATGTTGGAAACCTAATACACAGTACAGTATTGTGGAAAAAATCAGCCCACTTTCTGGAGCTCTGCCCCTCCAACTAACACCCTCCTTACTTTTTAAGCCCGCCTTACAACTTACCTCTTTGACTTTTTTTGGTCAGCTTTTTCTTCACCCCTCCCTTGGCTCAGGTGCCATCATGCTGTGTGAAGTGGTTGGAGATGTCCTCCCAAGCTACTCTGTAAATGTAAATTGTACTGTAGCTGCAATCCTGATTTGTTAAGCTAATTCAGACTTCTGGTTTGAATTATAATTTTCACAAACTTGAATTGATGTGTTCGTTGCAAATTGGGATTGTTTTCCTCTCAAGATTTTTTTTGACTTCGGCTGATTTTCGGGACTTGGAACTTAATAGTCGGCAACCAGAAACGTTGACTCTTGGTCAAAAATCTCGTGAATTAGGTCTTCCTGTCTGATTAAGAACAGAAGAAAATATAGAACCAATAAAGGGCATTCAAACTGCAACTTCTTCCACAGAACTGTGGAAAATCAACCTTAATGTTGGCATGTGGGATTCACTCTATCTGCCAATCCATTGAGGAAAATGATACATAAATAATCCCTGAATGCCAAAGGTAAACAGGCAAAACTCGGAAACTTTTTTGGGGTAAACTATGCAGTACATGTTTATGCCTACCATATATATTGTGCTGCAACTCTCTCACAGTCTTAGCCTTAAGACCGTGGTCTTACAATATAAGATTTTACTGAATTTGAAAAATACATAAGTTCAGTCTTAATTTGGAAGCTGATTTAGTGTTCTTAAAGTAGCGTATATCACTAAGCCATAGAAGTAATGATATGTGAGATGTGATTATATATCCACAAGTGTGATTGACAAAGTGATAAACAAGTGTCAAAGGTCACAAGTGGATCAAGGTAGGCCTTACCGAATAAGTGTTTGCCATATTGCAAGATGTATCCTAATGAGTGTGTCTGCATTGTTGGGGGTTACCGTTGTTCAAATAAAATGTTAAACCAAGATCCTGTCTGCCTGTTAAAGATCCTTTGGCATTATTTGAAAAAAGAAAGGAATTACTCTCAAGTGTCGTGGCCAACAATCCCCCAAATAAAATTGGTTATTCACTTCATGGCTGTTTGCAGATCATTGTTGTACACAAAATTGGCAACCACATTCACCTACAAAGATACACCATAGTCCTGTGAAGCGCTTTGAGACATCTTCCCAATAGGAAAGGCACTAAATCAAACACAAAGATTATTATGATACTAGTTGTATCTCTTCAACTGAAGAAAAATTGAAAGTAATAGCTGGAATGTGTAATCAATGAACAAGTGACAGAGACAGACACTAGCTCTATTTAAGACACAACTTGATGCGGTAATGAGAAGATGGGCATTCTGGATGAGATCAATGGACCAAAGGCCCTTCTTCATTCTTATCTCTCATGATATTGTGAAATACAGTATTGTAAAAGTTGCAACCAGGAAAAAAATTCCCAATTTATGGTGCAACTTTGTTGTAAAGTCATATCAGTTTCCAATGTTTAAGCCTAGCATGTACAAGCTAGATTCTCTCTTTGTTCTTAGTAATATAGTGAAGAGATGAAGCAAAATATATTCCCAATAATATGTCTCGTGCCACCACACTAATTATAAAGAAAAAGCAATTCCAATCTTAGTAAATTCATTATCTTTTTCTTCTTTACTCTATTTTTTCCTATTTAATCTTTCTTCTAGTTTTAGGAAATACTCTCGACATGTTCCTGGCACTATATAATAACAAAAGTGTATTGTATTGTGTTGCAATCTCCATGTCCTGCCTCTCCTTGTTCTCCCATGGTCCACAGTCACTTCCTTTCTTTTCTGTCATCAATTCTCCTGAGGGTTGAAATGTTCTATTAGTTTTAATACCCGATATCTAAAAATTTGAGATTGTGCAGAATTTTAGAAAATTTAGCAAATTCAGTGTTAATGTGGAAACTGGCTCTTTTTGAGAACTGACTTCTGAAAGAAGACTGAATCTGAGACTTTTGCAAAAAAAATGTCACGATTATAAAATTTTAGATAATGGTCTTAAGGGTCTGAGCAATAATAATAATAATGATGCATTCAATCCAGCACCTTACTGAAATAAGTCTCTTAAAGAATAAAATGAAGCACCTCAGAGAATATACTGTAAAATAGTGTTATTATGTATATTGTGGGTGAATGCCAATTTGGAGGCCAATTGAGACGTTTGGTTCCAGGATATGCTGATTCATAACTCACCAATTGTCTTCAAGAATAAATGCCAAGCAAATAAATACCAATTTAATTTAAACTGTTCAAGTACCCCTTGATGTATCAACAGGTTGAGCAATTTGGTGCTTGTGACAAACAAACCACTGCCTAATTTGGGCCTATTTAATTTGTTCAGCCTCAGGCAAGAGAAAGACTTGTACATCTCACTCATGAAGGGAAGTGCAATATCTAACCAACACTGTTTAATCTCCTTTATGTATTAGTACCTCAGCTGGGAGAGATGTCTCAACATAAATCAAAGAGCCATGAGAGGCTCCAACAGAAGGGAGCAATAAATACCAGTCACATGGAGATTTCAGACAATTTTATTAGCAGATTGTTGAAAAGAAAGAAAATTAAATACAATACAGTAAACGTGGTTCTCACATTTAAACCAGGCTCAAATAACTAAGCTACTATAGAAAAATCTCAGTTTCTTGCATTATGATGTAAAAACAGATTTTTTGTACAGATTTTGTACAACAAAATTCGTAATAACCTTTTTTTTTAGAAAACTTTAAATATATAGATAAAAATAGACAATTTTCGTATGTCCTAGTTGAAGATGTGTGTTGTGTTCCAAGGGCTTGCATAGAGCGCAAATGTGGTTATAATACAGAATACCGAAACATTAATATGTTCAATATGAAAAGCATATAAACAATAATGTGAAAATGTATTGTACTGAGAGTCTATGAACAGAGAACGTAATAAACATCAGAACTGGGGTAACAACCTACAATACAACTTCCTATGACTTTTGCTTAAAAACCTGCAACAGTATTCTGCAGCATTCTTTCGTTCGAGACACTTTAAGAGGTCTGGTCGATTCCTATTGTCGTTTACCCTTTTCACCTCTGTTTCAAAATGTAAAGTATTTGGCATTTCAGAGATCAACAAAAGATGACAGGCGGCGTTGTAATAAGTGTCGAAGTGCTAGCCCCGGCACTTCTTGTATTAACCAATAGTATGGGCCCCATTTATTTTGGCAAGATAAGGTTATATTAATTGTCTAAACGGTATTGTTGTTAATCCTTGAAATGCTTGTCACGGCATTTGTTGTGCTAACCTTTTGGGGAGAAGAAATTGTCCTTTTTATTAGTTGTCCGAGTTGTGACCTGCATTAAAACAAAGACTCTATGCAAGGAGCAGAGGAACAACAAATGCTCGGTGAGACTGTTTAAATGTTTCTTCTCTGAAAACAGAAGGATCACATGGAGAAGTTTTTTCTTACCCAAACGCACATCAATATAGACAGTAACCCTTTCAAGACCATCACAGCAATGACAAAACCAAGCTGCTCCCTTTGTCTCCCTATTGCCAGTTTTGAGATATCCTATCCTGCCTGACATGTCTGGGTGGGAGCATGCATCAGTGGAGAGGTGGCAACACTTGGTGATCCAACCACTGCCTTTGTTTCTCACACAGTTACAACCCACCCTCCTACATCTGGGTCTTTTTGGTTTTCAGACATTTGCTAAAAACGTCACCACCCAGTCATTGATCTTCATATCGAGTTACATGTTAACCTGGGATCTAGAAGCCAATATCTGTAACAGCAGTGACAAATACAACTCTGAGTCACAACTAGCAACTGTTTCCAGTAGCCTGTAGTGAGCCACACTAATCCGTAGGAACTCCACTCCAGCACATTCTAATTGTGGAGCAGAAGTCCCGCTGATTCATGAGAACCTCTTCAGGTTACTGTCCAGATTGCAATGTGAGACACCCAATGTTTATCAAATGTACATCCCTGGATCGGGGCCATTTTAAACTGGCCTTAGCTCATTTCAAATGTACAGACATATGTATTCGTAAACATATAAAACAGATTGCTAAACTCAGTCTGGCTCATCAAATTTACAATAACATCTAGCGTTTATTTTTCCTTCACTGGTGCACATCAGATGTTTAATCCTAGATTTGTGACCTGTTCCCTGGCAATTTGAGTCCAACAGTTCTTCTGTTCCCATGGTTTTAGAAATGACTTACAAAGAATTCCATTAGGATCCACCTGGATTGCCCAGTTCAATCCAAGACCCTCCGTTAAGAGGAGCCAACATAGCTATGAAGTTGAAAGAATCCCGAGGGCTTTGTGACACGCAGCAGCTCATCTGATCCAATGGGTTGAGTTATCTTAAATTCACAAATACTATGAATATGACAAGGTACAACTGGGGTTGGACTTGTTCTGCCCATGGCAGCAGCTACCTTCACAAGGACAGTCTTTTAAGGGTTACCATGGCAGTGAACAAAGGCAAAACTAACAGAAAAGGCTACACTACCCAATTAGCACTGTGTTGGAATTTACTTCCAATTATTTGTACAAAGGTGAACACCACAGTTTATCAAAGACAGTGATAATTACACATAACCATCCTTCCCTATTACACAGGGAGAATACAGACTTCAACTCACCACTCAGCTAGGTTCGTTTTCTCAACTGTTACATCAAGTTTTGTAAAGATCCTATTTTTAAACAGCGACACCTCAAGGTGACGTGAAAATAATAATTAAAAAAAATTGTAGCGTTTTGATCCGCCTGACTGCACTGCCACAAATCTTAATTAATATCATCAGTTCTGTATCAGAGAGCAGAGACAAGCTCTCCTCACGTGTGGCAGGCAGAGAGGACTTCCGACCTGTCATGCTGAATCTGCGGTGTTGCACGACAGACACCAAGGATCCTGTTCAGTAATACTGTGACTTGAGAACAAATATTTACATGCCTGCATGCTTAGTTAATGAGCTTTAAAACTAAAAATGCGGCTTCCGGAACAAACAGAATGACAAAACATAACAGCATCTAAATTTTGAAAGTACTGTATTTTTTTCTTCTAGTAATCTACTGCATACACATTATCTCCCTGTGTCATATTATATACACATGACCAGCAGCTTGGCTAAAAGAAGCAAACATTATTCACAAATCTCTGCCTGTGTGGAGCACATGAGTTTTTATACTTGTTGTGACTTTTGAAACAACTTACATTCACTTTTTTTTCCATTTTATTTAAATTCTGTATCCTAAAACTGAGAAATATTGTAATGCTGTGTTTAGCTTCTGTGTGCCTTGCCAGAATACTCAATTCAGCTCTCACTCTCTCCTCCTCCTGTTGAAGAAGCTCTCTCCTTCCATTTATCATCACATTAGTGTGACGTTACTTGATTTGCCAACATATCCAAATCTATAGTAAATTCCATCAAAATCAGGAAAGAAAAATCCAGAGCTTCCTTGCTGGTTTGAGTAGGGCAATAGCGTCAAAGTGAAAAACATTGTGTTTATTTTTCTTTAAAAAATGGGTTTGTTCACTTCTTCATTTCACTAACTGCTGATTATTTTTTTGCACGAGGTGCTCAGGACAGGACTGTCACAAATGGTCACACTTTCTTCCAGGAAACGAAGTACAGAGTCTAAGTCTGAGTCTCGGAATCCAACATGCCCATCAGCAATGAGTGCCTGAATGCAGTGGTAACTTGTGACACCGGTTGTGTTACTTCATATTCAGCAGCAGTGCCTGCTTGAGAGAGTTCTGCTGTAGAAATCAGTTGCTGGAGAGGAATGCTGTAGTAATACATTAAACATTTCATGGATGACAAAGTAACATAGATATGCAGACTGGGAGAAGCTACTTCAAAAACAGAGTTGTCTCCTTGTTCCAGGAGGCCCTTTTTTAAAAAATCTTTTAAACTTTTTTTTTCGTCCTAAGTGTCTTTTTGCATCACGTGGTTTCTTTCTGAACACTTGGTTCAGTACATGACCGAAGTTTTCAGGTACAGTCTTCCATCTGGGGGAAGGAAATAAAAGCAAAGATCAGTGACCTGGACAGCTGAGTAGCATGAATAAGGCACAAAGCTGGTTGTAGAGGTTTAAAAGTGTCACTAATATCTGGGCTTTAATGCGCACTTGGGGTAAGACACTGGCACATTCCCACACCTGTCTTTCTCCCTTGAAATAGTACAAGTCATAGGTGGAACGTGTCCTAGTTTTATTGTCACTACTTGGTAAAAATCCAAGTCTCTATGCCTGAAGATGTCAGCTTCTGGAATGAATTGAATTTGTTCCAGACGTACTCTTACTGAGTCAAATCCATACTGGGTGAGTTGTAAATGTAAGGCACAATGTAAAGATGCTTCAAGAACCTGCACTACCTGACTAACATGTAGAGAGTGGAAGCATTTTCTTTCCATCAATGGATTCATTTTGTTAATGCATCAAAGATGCTAAGTTGCACATTGCATTCTGAAAACATGCCTCCTCCAAAGCAGTAACTGCTGGCTATAAAGGCTAATTTTCCCCTAATGCAGGGCAGATTTTCAGCCCTTCAAAGGTTGAATATTAAGCAGAAAAAGAAATTTAAATCGAAGATTACAATATGAAAGGAGTGTGTTTTTAAATTTACAAATAATGTAGATTTCCAATGGCTGCATATTAAATAAACTCTGTGCTCTGACCAGGGGCTAAATGGAGGAAACATGCAATTGATCCCAGCTGCAGCATTTCCTGACTTTATTGACTGTCTTAAAACTAGTGTCCCACAACTCCCCTATAATTAAATGTCTCTGACCCAAAGGTAGAAGCGCTACCTGTTCATGCATTAATCGTCCTCTTGGATTCCTTGTGAAGTTATTTTAAGTTCTCCCTGTGAGGAAGAGGCCATTTAGCATCAAGTCCCTCATGTCCTGTGATTAGGAACTATGGGTGAAGTCACTGAGGAAGTGATACTCCAATTATTGGTAAACATACTGACTGGTGAGTGATGCTTCAAATTCTAATCTGCTCACATCTGAGTCCCACTAACAGTGGATTTTAATATACAGTATGGCTCACTGTGCCAACAGAAAATAACCTCTGTGTTAATTAGATTCCTTTGTATTTTATACTCATTTGATACCTGATGTGACAAAATTGCTATTTTTGACCAATACGTCAGGAAGGAGTAGTCAGTAGGTTTCCTAGTTTCTCATCTGCTATTTAAAATATTTGATATACAGTTTTTTAAAAAAAGACAAGAAGGCTGCCCTCTAGGATATTTTGCTTTTGGGATGGATGAAAACCTTTTTTCCTCTCAAAAAAACATCACAAATTTATTAAATTGACTTAAATATGTCACCAAGTGTGGTGCGTGTGCCAATATAAATAAAAGCTGTGGGAGCCACCAAAATATTAAAGTTCACCTAGTCCTTTCATTTAATTGGAGCACACTGCAGGTGTTGGACAACAATAGCACTTATAATGGGAAAGAAGCATAGAACAAAACATTCACTGGTGTTAGTGGATAGCACGCATTACATCCCATGCATTGCTTCCCCCTCCCCTTCCATGAAGCCTGTACAGATCCCTAGCTCCAATAGCAAAAGATACATGTAAAAAATACACAGAAAGTGCTTGTAATGATTGTTTTAAGCTGTACCTGCAGGAACATACCCACACAAAGAAAGTTTGTCAACTTTGGCAGTTTCAAATTCAACTGCATGCTCATTTACACCACTCAAACATATTTAGTTACACTGTTGACATTAGGAAGAGGCTGTGTATTAGAAAGATTAGCATTTTGTGTTGACTCCTTTCAGCTTTTGCCTGAGCAACTTCACAAATTCTGAGAATAAACACCATACAGGCCCTAGATTTGCCTTTTTATTACATTTTATGACCAATTCTCACACTTCTCTTACCCAAATCCGTTTATTTCTGGTTTCATTATAGCTTTCTTTAAAACTTCCTTTTTTGTTTTGTTTCTTTTGATCAGTACAAAAAATCAATCAGTCCATCTGTGGAAGGACTTCATGTCAAAATCTCTCTATGATAAAACATACACTAAATGTCTCCAAATTACCAGCCAAGCTTCGATACAGCAATAGGAATACAAATTACATCTGGTCAGAGATAGTGGGAAAACGCAACTCAACCACAATTCCTTCCTCTCTCGCCATAGCATGTTTCAAAGATTTATTTTTGACACATTCATAGACAGAGGAAATCCATTTAGGTAATTATGTATGACCTGACATTATATAAGATACTGACATTCTTGGTAACAGCCCTTAGGCTTAATGGCCAAATAAATTTAAACCCCCGAAATATAGTCCAAAAATGAATTGCGCTGTTTCAGTTTAGTTGGTAAATATCCATGTAGTTGCCTATTTTGAATCATTGAAAGATGGTCTATCACGTTTTTAGGAAAATGTACACTGAACAAGGAGGGGATCTGATGGCATTATTTACGGCTTCATCAGAACACCTTGACTGCAGCTCCCAATCGTCAATGCTTCTCGATCAGTCTTACTGTTTCACCTCTCGAATTCCATTCCACAGAAACGGTTTTATTTGTGTCATGCAGTATTTGAATATTTCAGACAGTGTGACAGAAATGTGTTTGCTGATAAATCCGTAATACAGTCTATTCCAGAATGGAGAAGTTTAATCTACTGTTGCCGGTTGCTTTATAAAAGCTAATACATCCTCCATCAGGATGTTTCCCTAATGCTCCTAACAGATGGATGAATTACTTACTATACCTTTAAGTTGTCAAGTGTAAAATATATCCCACCTACCGAGGCTTGAACAGATAAGCTCCCAACATAGCTTTTTACATTATGATTTCAGTTGTATCCAGGTTTACAGCCAGAGCATAGCGATTAGCTTAAAATTAGAGCAAAACACCCAATAAGATGCATTTCCTGTTAGGAAGCAACCAAATGGGTCCTTTGTGACAGCTATTTTCTCTCCAGTAATTCTTTCCCCCAAACAATTCTCTAACACCTCAAATGGAAGAGCTGCTTTATCCATTTATATGAGTTGTACGTGCAAGACTGAGTGCACGTAATATCCCTCAAACTGCATGTGTTTAAAATATCTTTAAGCACAACTTGGCTACTTTCGATATCTCTATTTATTTCTAAACAATACTGCATCAAAGAAAAAAAACACATTCATTTCACAATCAGTACTTAACCTGCTGTCCCAGAACTTATTTTTTGATACAGGAACACAACAGAAATCGCTAACAAACAAGCAGTCTCATGTTTCACCGGGCCTTTGATAAAGCAGCCGGGAGAAGTCAAAATAAAGAGCAAACATCTGGAAACACATGGCGATGAATTGCTACAAATTCCTGAATCCTTTTTATTTACATTATTTAAAACAGGAAACATCTCATTAGGGATGAGGGCTTTTTTTCTTTCTAATTTTTGTATGATTTGTTTTGTTTTTAATTGTTTAGATCATTAGGAGTTTTAGATAGAAGCAGAAACAGGAAGGATGTTCATGGGAACATAGGGGAATCCAAGCAGGAAGCTGGGACGAAGGGGAATTTGATTTTCAGCATGGGAAAAGATTTGGCGATGAATCTTATATCATAGAAGGGACCCACCCCAACATGGTTTTGTCACCCTGAAGAGCACGTAATAATAAAACTAAAACGCAAATTTATAAATAGATGGTGTTACTTAGCGCTCAAAAAACAGTGCAGATGGAGAGCAGTCCCAGCTTTTAGTAATCCCTCCTGCTGCCTTGTGAACTTGGCTACTGCCTGTGTCTTGTGTCAACAGAACGACTACAATTCCAGGAAAAGACAACACCAGAACTAATTGGAGCAGTTTACCATAAATCTCCAAGGCATTATGTTCTTGTGCTTTCTATTCATGTAGTAGTACAGAATGCTATGCAAAAATCATTAAAGGATGAGGTAATTGTTAAAAATAAAATGCTCTGTGACCTAGCAATGTGCATTTCAGCAATGTGTTGTGCTATGTAAATGGTTCTTTGGATGACTGTCCTGAAAGGTTGCTTCTATCTGTTATTTTTAATTACAAATACTACTGACAGGATCCTTGTGTCACGTGAGTGCATTACTGTCAGAAAATCAGTTTATTAGCTATCAGTTGACTTGATGCTGCGAAAATTGTTTTCTTCACAGGAGTAAATCGTAAGAAACACTCAGCTATTCAGTCTGTTTCTTCCATTGTAGAAAAGGAATGATCCTTAAAAAATCCTTAGGAAGAATTAAGTGAAACATTTTTTTTAAAAAAATGAAAATTAAATAGGGAACTTGGAATCGAGAAAGCTTCAATTTGCAGAAAGCTTGATGGAAAATAAGATGCAGCTTACTGTATAAAGAAAGCCTTTGCTAAACAGTGTTAGTTTTAATGTTATTAAAGAACTGGTTATGTATTCAAATGCATGTTTGAAAGTTCTCGAATGGATCAGCTTTGAGCAGGAATCGATCCTCACCACTGTATTTACTACAAGGGAGCTGGTCTGTTGGGATCCAGCCAGCCTAAATAGTTTCAAGATAATGTGATTCGGTTTATAAACATGATTCAGAAACTGGATATGAATGTTGTGTCCGTGTGAAGTTTTCAACTGAGGCTTTGTCATTCCTCGTAAATGCATTAAAGAAACAATTCAAAGTACGTACATGGTTTCATTTATCTGATCCAATTTTTTCTGAAGTATGAATTGGTTTTGCAGTTTTCGGTAACTCTTGTAATTGAGTACGTAAGTGATTAATGGAACTAAGCCCTCATTTAAGCAACAAAGGAAGGAGACTGTCATTTCAGTCGAACTGCACACCGGAGTCTTAACACAATAGTCACTTTTACAAACCAAAGAAGGCATTCATTGACACGCGGGCAAACTATCACAATGCAGGAATTCAGCACAAAGATTGGATTGTTTGAATAGTTCAAAACACCTGCGTGTTCAAATCTGTAATATTTCAGCTTGTCATTGTTTCAGTGATACTGTGCAATAAGCTTTTAGCTTATTGTTCTGGTGAGAGAACTGCAAGTTCTTTTCTTATTCAAGCATGATTTTCCACTCAGGAAAAAAAAGACAGATTAAGATCTGCTAAATATGTATAGGGACTAAGGCTAGCACCTCAAGCTCCCATGACTGCCAGGAGTAGCCAACACTTGAATCTGTCAGCCACTTGTGAACTGTGTTTTTTCACATCTCAGCCGAGCTGCTCACTGCAATCAGAGTCCCACCTTAGGATACTTTGCCCTTGCCTTACTCAAGTGTCAGTTTGGTTCAGTTGACAGCACTATCACCTCTGGCTCAGAAGATTGTGGATTTAAATCCTGCATTGAACCATTGAGCTCATCACCTAGAACAACAGTCCAGCATATGACCGGGGGAGTACTGCATTGGTGAGATGCTGTCCTTCAAATGATACTTTAAACTGAGGTCCCATCCCATCTTCAGATGGATAATAAAAATCCTATGATGCTATTTGAAAATAGGCCCGACTAATCATCCTCCAGATAACTTGTTCATTCACCTCATGTCTGGTTGTGGGGCCTTGGTATGCACAAAATAGCTGCTGCATTTGGCAGAAATGACTGTAAAATGTGTCATTGTGATAAAGTGCTATAAAAACACAGGTTCTCTCTCTTCTTTGCACTCACCACAAGTTTCCATTCTGGGTTGCCAAGTTTTTGGTGTCCACGACCAATCTGCCCATTGTTCTGGATGGCAATGATTATAATCAGGAAAGAAGCAGAATGGAGAGAAAAAAATCATGTTTTTCCTTCCAATTTTCTGCCTTAGTTTCCTAGAATCACTAGTATAGACCTAATATAATCTGTTCTATAGTTTCCATTGACTCCAGACATTTTCTACTTCCTAGTTTAGGTGGTCATTTTTTATCTGATAGCCATATAGACACCTGGAAAAAAACATTGGGGCATGTCATCATGGGCTGGAACTTTGTGTACAGGACATGAATTATTTGTCTCAGTGCCTCAAAAAGTTATGACAACAATGATTTCCTATTTCAATCACAATTTTGTGATCGCCTAAAAATACAGTCTTCATAGTAAAACCCTATGAACTGCTTTGAGCAACCCTGACAATCTGATGCTGTATCAATTATAATTTTAATTATATTATAATTATAAATAAAACAGGAAACAACAATGGTGGCAAACCGATAACCAGGAAATCAGCTTTTTATTTTACACTGCAAACTAAAATGGCCAACTTCTGGGCCATCAGACCTTGACCGAATTTAAGCCTATGGCAAATCACAGAAAATTCTCACATTTAGTATTAATTTGGTAGTTGGTGCTTTTTAAAAACTGCAGGAAATGAGATTCTACATTAAGTTAAGAATTTTCCATAAGCTTACCCAACCTCACATTTTAAGGCAAAATGGTTTAAAATGTTGGGAATTGATGGAGAAACCAAAAGGAAACTCTACTTTCAGGGAGGTGTGTCAATGATGCAAAATGCGATGTTTCATAACATCGAATCTGTCAAGTAACATTGGGATTTCAATCAATAATTATGGCCTGGTTTGGGGGCTGAACCCACTGCTCCCCTGAGCCAGGCGAGTCCACAGTATTCCAGGGCACTGCTGATGACAGCACAGCCAGCCTGACTCATCAGCGAGACCTGGAAGGGCAGACCAGTCACTGCGTGCAGTGATTCATCCTGCTCAGCTCTCATTAACCCTTCAAGCCAAAGTCATAACAGGTAGGATGGTCCTAGCCCCTATAACAACAACTTGTATTTATATAGGGTCCCAGAGCACGACAAGCAACAGGAAAGCTTGCCAGGAAGTGCTCTCAATGAGAAGCTATGCTGGTTTAGGTGGGACACATGGAATTCTCATGTTGATTCGGATACTCTTAAGCATGGTGATGAGTTTCCGCTTATGTCAGACACAAGGCTGACATAAAGCCTTATCAGCAACAGATTTGACTCTGCTAAAATCAAGTCCTTGAGGTGATGTTCCCTCCTTAGGAATACTGCAAAAGGAATTTATTTCACTCCAGTTTAAATTTGTGGAATTCTTTTCTTCTCCATTCACTTCATTGCTATTTCTGGTACATTGCTGTGTGCAAATTGGCTGCTGTATTTGCTTACAAAATATACAGTCACTACATTTTACAGTCTGTAAAACGATTTAAGACGTCCTCCCGACATGAATGGCATTATGACAAATGCAAGGATTATTATTATTACTAGGAAGATGTCCATATAATTCACCATCAAAAATGCTATACATAAGTATTTATGTAGGAGTCCTGTAGCTCAGTGGTTAGAGCACTCGCTTTGCAAGTGAGCACTCGCTTTGCAAGCGAGAGACCTGAGTTCAATTCCAGACAGGGCGAAACCTTGGGCAAGTTTCCTTACTCCACACAGAGCCTAATAATAATCCCTCCAAACCCCAAAACAATAATAAATTGGTCATTTTCAATCTACGACTGTTTGTGGGACATTGCTGTGCGCAATTGGCTGCCGCGTTC
Organism: Callorhinchus milii; assembly: GCF_018977255.1. Taxonomy (NCBI): domain Eukaryota; kingdom Metazoa; phylum Chordata; class Chondrichthyes; order Chimaeriformes; family Callorhinchidae; genus Callorhinchus; species Callorhinchus milii. Next base: position 32,165,953 of record NW_024704745.1, read on the forward strand.
GCCCACAAATATACAGTCAATTCACTTTACAGTGTGTTCTGTGAAGCGCTTTGGGACATCCTCCCGACGTGAAAAGCGCTATATCAAATGCAAGGATTATTATTATTATTATTATTTAAGAATGCAATGATAGAGGGACTCGATTACTAGCGTAGTGAACAAAATGTATAATTTTTTGTTGGATTTTGTCATATTTAATATTCTCTTCTGTCGTAACACAAGTTGTTCCTGAATCAAATTGCAATACTATTCTATATTTTGACTTTGTTGAGGTCGGTGCTGGTTGTCTGAGGAAAATATTGCCTTAGAGTCTTGAGGAACTATGAACGAGAATTACTTTAGAAGTTTTTATTTTGCTGTATATTGTTTTTATGTTTATAGCCTCATCTCCAGATGTTAGGTGTGAAAGCTAGTTTTGGCTTGGTTACATACTTCAATGACCAGAAGGTGTGCTTTTGTGTAGAATTATTAGTTTCCCCAAGTTTTAATTCCCTGAATCGTTATCCTCCCAAAGGTGGAGCGCTCCACAGCCACACATTACTTCAATCAGAATTTCTAATGTTAAATTATTTAATCTGTGTTAACACCACAGTTCTTCACACAAAAAAAATCTTATTAAAGCATCAAGATAAATGCAATTGCGTTATATTCCTGTACTGAGTATCGATTGAAAAGCATCCAATTCACAAGCTCTTTTCTTCACAGATGGGAAAGTTCAAAATGCATCCGAGTTGAAAAGAAAGCAGCTCATTCTGGAATTCAGTTGAACACCATTTTGTTCAAAGTTAAAGGAGAAAGGAGTTGAAGCCGCATTGTTCCCAGATGCCAACTCTGCAGCACATTATCATTAACATACATTGGCTACTCTCACTAGTGTATGTGTTTGTTTGAAGAAAGGAAAATTACCAGCATTGAATATTTTACTGCACCCTGGAAAAGGCCAATCCACTCATTTGTAAATGTCATCATCATCCACAGTTTGTAAGCCACACTAAAAAACAGCTTGAATCATTGCAGGATCTTATTCAGGGAAGATTTTAATACCTTTTCAGTAGTTTAAAAAATGGTCTGTAGAAGCTAATCAAAAGGAATTCTTGCAGTGTTCAAAGTATTTTTTGAAAATTAATTGTTTGTAACAGCAATTCTATTGCTATTTAATTAGGCAAATCCAATTCTTTGCTGCAGTTCGCTTAGCTTTCCTACCAACATTTTCCAATAAACTTCAAGCTGTGCGTTATGTAACAAGGGAAAAATTTAGTGGTAGGTGGGTACATTGAGAACCAACACTACAATTTCTCAATAGACAGAAACACATGCTACATGGTTCCCATATGTCTTGGTAGAAATACTGTATATGAACAAATGTACACATAATATTAACATCATAAAAAACTACTTTGGAATTTCACATATTCTAGAGATAAAAGGACGGAGAAAAAGATTTTCCTAAAAATGGGCCACTGAAAGCTGTGAACATTCTTTTAAGGAAGGATAAATATTCAATTAGATGTTGAATAAAACAAAGAAATGGTTTTGGCTTCTTTCAGCATAAAATACCTTTGAAAGATTAATTAATACATGCAAATTAGGCTCATGCAAATATTTTATGAAGACAATTAGGGGAGGCATTAATTACTGCCTTTTTTGCTTCAATGAGATTTATATTTTTTCCTATGCTGTTTAACTGTTTAAGTGATGGATCCTCTTATAAGAGCATAAACAGACCTAGCAATGCCTTTAATACACAGGTAAAAAAAAACTTTGCTATAATAATATTAACGTATATAATGTATGTCAATTTTAGGCATAGTAGTTGATATCAACAGAATTTGCCGATGCACGGGGCTAGCAATTAGGAGCCTGGATGTGAATTTGAGCTCATTCTTGGAAATGATTCAACTTCTGCAAAAGCAATTAATTTGCTTTGCCTGTGCTAATATAGTGGAATTATAAAGCGTGACACAAGACAAATAGAAATAATTAGTTCCCGAAAATGATGTTCTCATTAATGCTGTTTCTAACAGTGGAAAAACATTATTGCACCAGGTCTACATTCTGTCCCCCGCCACAGTGACCATGATAAAGTAGTACACATCTAAATTAAGAGGTTTTCTTCCCAGTGTCATATTGTTTTTAATGCATTTCTAAAAGCTCTAGGTCACTGCTATGTGGAGTTTACAGAACTGCCTGAAGCTCCTACCTTCTGGAGTAGAACAGTACTCAACAATTAAAGTACAATGCACTGATGTAAATCCTTATCTAACAGCCACCTTTAAACTAATGAACAGTGTGTTTTATTCTTTTTGCTAATGCCTAATAAATTGTATCCTTTGTTTTAGTTAATCAATGCTGCCTTCAATCGATTACACAGCTCTGAGGAGCTGCCAAGTATCAGAACACAGTGGCAAAGAAGGAAATGAGCGAGTTAGGTTTGATTCTGGCACACAGGATGCTAATATGTAAGGCTTCTTACAGTAAGGGTCTTCAACATTCTCTAAAAGGAAAACAAAAAAGGCTCATCATGCTTGGTTACAATTCTGTTTTTTTACGTAGAGGCTTTTTTCAGGGGGTTTTCATTACACTAACCATTGCAGGTGTGGACAAGAAAACCTTCAGTGCATACATTAACTGTGTACAGTGTAATCTTAAATCAACTACAAAAGTAAGAAATTATCCTGTCAAGAGAAACAAAAGAGGGGAATAAAATCCATTAGGACAAACTCTGTTGTATATGGTTCTAGAAATGATATTCAGATATGAAGAATGGCAACTTGGACAAAGTACCCAGACACAGGAGAATATTAAGACCAAACCAGTCATTAACTGCTGGACAAAAACAGCCCAAAGTGTTGAACTTTGTAACATTGTGTACCACAAATTTTTCACCATATGAATGAATGAATGGAAATTAGATGTAAAGAAAAATTACAAGCTAACTAAGAATTTCTGCATTTTCTCCCAGATTTATGCAAGCTTCTGTAAGATTCTGAGTAGGTTTATCTACAGTTCCTCCTCTTTCAAAAAAACCCTCACATTTTCAGATTGACATGTATTCTGTCTGGTTTTCTGCATTATCAGTGTCCACCAAAGCGAGCTCCCAGGCTCAGTGTCAGGTTCAGCCATTATTAAGTGCTCCAAGACACTGCCCCTTGTGAAGGACGCTATATAAATGCAAAGTTGCTGTTGTATGTCATTTATGTATTTCAAACAAATTTCTTTCTGGAAACGCTGTGAATTTATTTACTCCATTCCCAGTTCGGAATCAAATCTCCTACCTAAGTCAGATGTTAAAGGTGGCTCCCAAAGCTGGAGATTTTCCAGTGGTCTTTTGCACAAATCTGCTCAAATATTGTTTTTCTTTTTAAGGACATGGAAAGAAGGATGGCACCATCTTTACCAGATGGATCAGCTAAAGAGCTGTCAGGAACATATTCTCAGAACTCAGAGCAAGAAAATTATGTACATCAGAACAGAAAGCAGTTCTGAGAAGGGATCCAAGCCTTAGACTTTAACCTGCTTGTTTATATTTAGTTATTCTATAATTAAATACACAGATAATGAAATCCTCTTGCGTGCAAATAATTGGGACCTGAAATAAATTACTGTTTATCCAAATCTGCACACAGGCAAACAAGCTGATACAACCTTCATTAACGGCTGAATGTCCAAACAAATCTAAAGTAGTTGCATAATGTCAAAGCCTGATAACCATCTAACCTCAGAGCTCGAATGATTTTTTGGAACCTACCTGCAGCACTAAAAGTCACGTCAGGAACATTTTGACCTGTTGCTGCATTCAAATCACAATCCAAAGCTCTCCCGTTTGCTCAGTTAATGAGCTACTACCAAATGTGAAATTAAACCATCATCTGACCTTTGGACATTTCCCATTCCAGTCACAGGCAAATTTCCATGTGTAGGTGGCTTATGTATGTGGAATGCTCAAGCTTGTTTGGATACTCTTAAGCATGGCAATGGGTTTCCGCGTGTGTCAGGTACACAACAAATTAAAACAAGTCTATGCTAAGTTAACTGAGCCCACACCACATGCAAATGGATTCAACAATGAAGCCTGGGATTCTTGTTCCTGATCATTATCCAGTGATCCTTACTGGAAAGTCTGTAATTGGACAGGAATGGGCTCAACTGGGATGGGTTACAAAGCTGAAAAGTCCACTGCCCCTCACAGTTGATACTCAGATATGAAGAATGGCGACTTGGACTAAGTACCCAGACACAGAGAACATTAAGACCAAACCAGTCATTAAGTACTGGACAAAAACAACCCAAAATGTTGAACTTTGTTACATTGCGTACCACAAATTTCCCACTATATGAACGAATGAAAATTAGATGCAAAGAAAAATTACAAGTTAAAATAAGCATTTTCGCACTTTCTCCCGGATTTATTCTCCATAATAATAATTACAATCTTTACATTTGGTATACAGAATGTAATGTGTGTTTTGTGGTGAACACGGCAGCCACATGGCACAGCCATGTCCCACAAATAGCTATGAAGTGAATGCTCATTTTTTTCAATGATGTTACAGTTGGAATGTGGTTCACTTCATATCAATAATAATAATCGCAATTCTTACATTTGATACAGTTCCTTTCACAACGGAAGGACCTCTCAAAAAGCTTGGCAGGATTTACTGTAACTGTATTTTGTAGGAAATAAAAATTAGTGCAGTGCATTTGCTGAAGTTACAAAAATAATTTGATGAAGTTAGATTACAGTTGGGATTAAAATGGTCATATCAATAAATGCCTTCAAGCAAGTTGGCTTTTGTTCACTGATGTTGGAGGTGAGAGGGAAGGGGAAAACCAAGCCAACAAAATAAAACAAAGTTAATCCATTTTTAAATGTCTCTCACATCACACTTGACTGAGAGAGTAGACAGCTCATCTGCTCTCTGAGGTCTTCTTGATTTGAAACCCTGTTATACTGTATTTGCTGCCAAAAACAACATTGTGACAAAGGTGCGAACGTTTCAACGACATTTTGTGGGAGACAGAGACAGATGTGGGCAATGCGGCAAAAGTGAAATGAAACAGATATGAGGAATGAAGTAGAGTTGAGGATCAAAGCAAACGCCAAGATTGCACATCTCCTTCTACTGTCCTGTTGGTTATCAATTATTACATCCCTTCCTGTTATGGAATGATACAGCCATTTTCTCATTTACTGTAACAAAAAATGGAGAGGAGATTGCAACAGAACATTGAGAGGAGAATGTAACAGAACATGAAGAGGAGAATGTATCCTGATTTAAATCTTTGTGCATGACTGTGCACAAATTACTTGAACTAAATGTGCAGAGCAACACTTCAGCCCTTCTAACACTTCACTAATTGAAAAACGAGAAAAAAGAACTAGTTTAGCTGAACTGCTGCTTTAGATCAGTCAGTGTGGATGCACTGGTAATAAAAAGTGACACCATTGTCAGCTTACAACAATGCATTTCTACCTCAGCTTTGATTTATAGATACCCCGAGGGTGGTATATAAAACACTTTGCACCTGCACTTTTCTTTCTTGTCCTAGTGGCATCAGTTACAGCTCATTACCATACAGATCTCACCTTCTCTTGAAAGGTGACATTATAATATGTGGATTTTTTTCCATGAAAATGAATGATTGCTAAAAAATGGATCAAAGGTGTCAGAATAAGTAGACTGAAATGACATTAAAGGAATCCATTTGTGATAATGTTATCCTGGGAATGAAATTAAAAAAAAGTAAAGGCACAAAATACTCCTGGCTGGTGATTTCTCTTTGAACTGAAGTGGTTAAAATGTGAAATCCTGACAATAAGATGTTTACTTTTGAAATGCAAAGCAAGGGCAGGGCTACCCAACAGCAACATTCACAGATCAATGGAGTTTTTTTTTGAAACTTTAAGATAAATATATTGTCACATGAATGGGGTAAGGTCAAGTTAATGCCTTTTATCGTCATTTCAGACTCGATATATATCTCACATTAAAGCACCTTTCTAAACAATTTATTGTACTCAAGTATGTACTCAAGCATGCATATGTTTGAAATATATATATATATATTGTGTATGCACAATATATATGTGTGTGTGAATTAATATATCTTAAAAGAGTAATTTTTACAGAAGACATGAGAGGACAAAGTTTAAATACAGTGCTACATTCTATAAAGCAGGGACATATTTTTAAAGAAAATCAGATCTTTGGAGCAAAAAAAACAGCTTGGGGAATGGGGGATAGGAATTATGTGGAAATTATGAAATTGATGAATGACTGCCAATTAGCTTCCATAAATGGTTGCTAACTGCTCATTGACCCCATTTACATGCAGTCGATAATGACGAGATTAAATCTAGTCAATAAATATGAAAAATCATTATCCAGGCCCATTTACATGTAGTCAAAAGGCCACTGATTTGTTCAGAGGCTCTTGACACCACGGAAACAGGAGAAATGTCGTGTGTCAGCCTGATTCAGTTGATAGCATTCTCACCTCTGAGTCAGAAGGTTATGGGTTCAAGTCCCATGGAAGGAACTTTCAACTCTCAGCCCAGGCAGACATTCCAGTGCAGCGCTGAATACTTTGGATGAGATGTTAAGCCAAGATTCTGTCTGATTGTTCAGGTGGAGGTTAAAAATTCCCTAATCTAAAAGAGAAGGGAATTTCTCCCATTGTCCAGGCTACAATATCTACCAGATAAAATTGGTTCATGGCTATTTGTGGTACTTTGCTGTGTGTAAAACTGTCTGCCATTTTTGCCTACAAAATATATAGTCCACTACACTTTACAATAAATCCTCTGATGCTCTTTGATCCATCCACCAAACATAAAAAGCGCAATATCAAATGCAAGGATTATTAGTAATAACTGATGCTCCGCTACAGAATACTTTGATCAGTTTGGTCAACAAATTCGACAACTTCTTGCAGCTAGGGAAAAGCAAGGTGCCATTTTACACTGATATTTTTGTTTTCAAGGAGTACAAAGAGTTTAGGAAATTTATCAGTAAGTTCCCAGACTGGGGTCAGCAAAAACAGTGAATAAAACAATAAAACATTGCCGTGACATCTTCAAAGAACTAGTCGCTGGAATAAAATAAAGCAGTTATAACCTGGGGAACTTCAAAGCTGTTGCCTCACAACGACTTATTACAAAACAAATAAACCCAATTTGTTTATTTATCTCACACATTACAATGGGGTAGTATTCCAGAAAACTGACTGTACTTGAGGAAAGATGTGTGGACAGTGATCCCATATAATTTTTTGTGCCAGAATATTTAACGTATGCAATGTTAGTCTCTGGCAGGGTCTAAACTAAATGGGAAATACAAGTGCATACATGTTAGTGGGAGGAGTTGGACCTGTGAGCAGAAGTCATTCAAGACTGAGTTCCTTCTGAAGGCGGTATCTCGAGATGCAGCAGCAACATGTTCCTGGAGTGAGCAGAGGTGTGAGGGAGCAAGCCCATGCACCTGCACCTCTTCCTCCTACCCCTAGACTGTGGAGACAAACCATCTAGCTCCCACTCTCTTTCCCTCTCACACAGTTATCAGATGCACTGAGAAATCAGCAGTTTGGAGGTAGGAACACACAGCATGGTTAACTTATAGCATCACATTGCTGGGGATATAAATACATTTTATTTTAACACAAATAGTTTTGATACCTTACCATTGTCCCTAGTCTTTTCTTTGTTCTATTTGTTCACATTTTCTACAAAGATATAATTTTCCAAAGTTCTGTTGAATTCACGAGCAACACACAACGCAATATGGTTCACTTCCAGTGCATCTGCTTCGGCACTGGTGAGGTTTAACACCAGCTGCCTGTTATGATAAAGAGCAAACTCCCTAATGTAAGAAGTATCAAGCAATTTTAAAACATCACTTTTGGGGCAATTTGACCCCTCTATGTCTTGTTAGATGTGCTGTACTGAAATTTACCCCCATTGCACTCTCTGTAGGACCTGATATGCCCAAACAAATTGCTTTTTATATTGAATAAAAGTAATTAAATATTTCCAAGTATGCAATCAAAATCAAAGAGTTGAAATTGGTTTAGATTGGAAATTAGACTCTGAATCAATGCGTATACATTGTGTAAACGTGCAGATAACATCAGCCTTGCCTAAACCTTGCCTAATCCTGTTTTGATGTGGCCCAGCTGGAAGGCTGCATGCTTGAATAACAAACTGAAGCTAAGCAAAATGTATATCGCAGCAAATAGATTTATAGCCATTGCTGTCAAGTACCTTGTATTGTCCTTTCAGCATCTGTTCGTCCAGCACTACGGTCAGCTTCCACCTCTTGGGTCACAGAATCTAACAATGGGGAGAGATTGGAGTATTGATTGCATTTCTCAAATGTGCGATTTGTTATGCAAAATATGTTTTAATTCTGTTTTACATTTTGACAAGGTCAGGCTTTTTACCAGTGAATTATGCCATGCTATCGGCATTTTAATCAGCCAGTTTAACAATTTGAATACAAAGTAAATAGACTGCTGCAGTAGCAGTATTTGTGGCACCCTGCCAACTGTGAGAGCCCACATGATTTCATTAGACTCAGTCGCAGGTCATTTGTGGGTACTTACCGTTCAGCACCCGGAGGTTGTCCGTAGAGGCAGCCTGTTTCAATGTCTGCTCTGCTTGTTCTCGCCGCTTGGTCTCAAATTCAAGTGCTTCCTGCAATTTCCTTTTTGCCTTCTTCTCCTTCTTTAACCGTTTCTGAATTATTGCTGAAGAGTGATAGAGTGGCAGGTTAGGCTGTGCTGTCTAGCCTGTTAGTGTAATTTTAGCAGGAGACCACAAGAATTGCCACTACACTGTTTTGAGTTTTATTGCTTTTCTCTGTGTCAGAAGCAGATGTATGGCCACTGTGAGGCTTCTGTCTTGTAATCACTTACCTCTGTTTTTTTGCTCCACAGCCAACTGCTTCTCCAAGCTTTCCCTCAGCTCCCGCTCCCTGAATAATTCCAACTTTAACTCTGTCTTCTCGAGTTGCACCTGCTTCTCCTGGGCTCTGGCATTGTCAATGGCAACCTTCAGCAGCCCCTGTTCACACCAAACACACCAGCTTTATCAGAAAACAGCTTCAGCAAATCATTCCAGCTGTCTGGGCTGGAAACCAAGGTTCAAGGCACCAAAAGCAGACAAGATGAGGGTCTCTATTCACTGACAGCTGCTTGCAGCAAGAGAAATAAGTTCTAGCATTTTTAATACGTTTCCATGTGGATTTGTGTCCACTGCATAAAGGTAGCTTTCAATTTTCAATTCCAGCATCACTTTTGCAGCTTTAATTTCAATAGAAATTTGAATAAAAATTAAGAATTACTACACTTTGTGTAATAAGAGTCCCACCTGTTTTTTTCAGTGTCAGAAAAACACTGGGAATTGATGCCTACTTGATTTACATATCTCAAGTTCGGATTTAAAGTGGGAAACTGGTTATATCATTCCACAACAAATGGATTTCAAAATTATCCATCATCGATGAAATACAACAACCAAGAATTTTTGTTCTTTTATTACATCTTCCTTCCTACCTCACAGTGTTAACTTCCTGCAGTTGAATGGCAACAAGACCGAGGCCCTCCTGCTTGGCTCCCGTCAGCGTCTCCATACCTCAGACGCTGACAGCATCTCCCTCCATGGATGCCCTCAACATCTCACAGAGCCAATACAGAACCTCGGCATCCTGTTCGACCCTCAGCTGTCCTTTATATCCCAATTCCATGCCATGACTCGCTCCGCCTTTCCCTACCTATGCAACATCACCCCAGCTTCGCCACTGTCTCACACCACATGCCGCCGAGACCCTCATACATGCATTCTTTACTGCAGCCTGTGTCCTCTCCCGCACCAGTCTCCTGGTCCTCACTTTCAAAGCCCTGCATGGCCTTGCTCCCCCTACCTCTGTGACCTGTCCGCTCCCTCCGCTCAGCGGGCTGTGGCTGCTCAGCATCACCCACCTTGCCCATCCCACCATTGGCAGGTGAGCCTTCAGACACTCTGCCCCCACCCTTTGGAACTCCATCTCGCAGTCCCTCCGCTTCGTCCTCTCCCTTGCCTCCTTCATGCCCCATCTCAAGACCCTCCTCTCCGACTGTGCCTCTGTCACCCTCCTTCCCATCCTGCCCTCCACCTTCCCTGATCCCGACCCCCAGCTCGGGTCAGAAACACTGATTGTCCAGCACCTTGGGACGTCCTCCTGATGTGAAAGGCGCTTTACAAATGCAATTTTGTTGTTGCTGTAGTTCATCCAAAAGAAATATAATCTAGTCTAATTTGACAAGTGAGAAAGATAGAATTCATAATTTTTTGAACCAGGGCCAGATAGGCTATAATTTGTCTTTTCTAGTTCCAATTTAATCGTCCTTCCCATTGGAATTATATGCTGGCCATGCACTGCCAATCTATATCCATGTACCGTTTTGTAATGGACTCCACATCAATGACTATACAAGAATATATCTGCAACCTGTCGGCTGTTTCGGGACTCACCTGAATATTTGTCAGAAGAGTTTCTATGGAGGAAAGTCCATCAGGGAAGAGGAGAGGAGTTGGGAAACCTGGCGGTAACTGCTGTCCTGCCAGGGATAGCTTCTCAAAGCTGTCTCTTGCAGTCGGAGTTGAGATTGGAATATCATCTGTGGATGACAAAAATAGGCCAGGGTATCAAATGCTTTTTCCTTTTTATTCAGCACTATATTTACAATATCGTCAGTGGCTTCAAGACTGTTCAAGATTCCTGTTTGGGTTTGAAGACAAAAACCTCTCTTCGATGGTTCTTGTACCAAAAACAAAATAAAAAATGATTCTTTAAGTTATTTTCACATTGTCCCAGATCTAATCAGCAACATCAAAATAATTCATTATTCTCCCCCATTTAACTATGGCTGATGTTTTCTCAAACAATTTCTTTTTGGCATTCACATTTATTTACTAACCAGAGAATAATTAATTCAAATATGTCTTGACAGCATAAAGAAATCCTAATGACTAAAATTTGCCGCAAACAAACTGTGCAGATTATTCAGCAACTTGATTCCATGCTTTGTCAGCCCCAATGCATGCAAGCAGTCATTTTTTAGACAGAGCTATATTATTGTGTGTGTGTGTGTGTGTGTGTGTGTGTGTGCGTGTGGATGTGTTGGGGAGGGGGAGAGGAAGGAAAAGGAGGGGAAGAGGGGATATTTTACCCAACTCGGTCTATGTCACGAGACAGTTGTCGGGCAACCTTCTAAAGCTAAGCTGATCTGACTGAGCACAGATGAGAAGTCAACTATAATAACTTTAATTTATGAAATCATGATGAAATATTTTAAGTAAAGAATACTGCTAATGAAGTGGGGTGCTTTTGGCTGGTAATTTCTGCAACAAGCTGGTCACCAGTCCACAGCTGCATTGAGTTGAGATACCAAATTTAACTGACATGAAAATTCAATTCTTATTTCCCTCACTGGATTATTTTTCTACTGAGTACTGCTGGAGTGTTCTGTTCTGCCTAAAAGGGCAATGCAACAAATTCAGCCACTTGTTGTGTTCTGACTTTGTTGTTGATGGAAGCATAGATGATAATGTGTTACAGCCTCTCAGGAAATAGAGTTCGATCTTCATTAAAATAAATCATCAGTCGCGACTCTTTGGACCCAGCTACTATGAAATATGGAGATCGATTTTGTTGTATTTCTTAGCAGATTTTTTAATTAAGAAAGCTGAAATTCCATGCTGCTGACTCGCAGGAATGCTGTTCCAATTTAATCTCTATTTAGAACTGGATTTCCTCAAGTAAGAGTGGCATGTGTAACATGGCTCCAGTTATTGGAAGGAATCCTCACTCAGGTATTTATCTCCCATCCTTATGCACAAATTGGCCACTGCATTCGCCTACAAATACACAATCACTACATTTCACAGTAAAATTCTGTGAATGGCTTTGAGAGGTTTTGATAATGTGACAAGGCACTACATCAAAAGCAAGGATAGAACCATAGTGCCAGAAGGCAGCCATTCGGCCCATCATGTCTGTGCTGGCCCTTTCAGTCCAATTTACTTGCCCTTTCTCAATACACCTGTAGTTTAATAGAATCCGATTATTATTTATTAATAAAAAACTGTTAAGAAATACCACAAAATTTGCCACAAAGATGTGGATTTCTATGGGAAGCATCTGTTATACAATATGTAAAACTGGTGAACATTTAGTTCAGTTGAACCAACAAACTTCACTTCTTCAACCCTGACAATTTATGCCAAGAACTATTAAACAGGAAATCAAAAGCAGAAAAAACAATAATATTGTGCTGAAAGGGAAATGCTGTTCGCTTCAAGTAGGTTTATGATTACTTTTATCCTGCCTCTCAGCCTCTGAAGATATATAGCCTTCTAAGTTTGTTCTTCACACACTGTAAACATGCTTCAAACTCAGTAAGTCTTCTGTCTTTAGACTAACAGACTCACAAAGCACTTAGTGACATCGGTTTGAATGCAATTTATTTCATATTGCAGAATTGAAAAATACTTTTAAACAAAAGAACCACACCGTGTAAGTTTTATCTCTTCAACAGGGTTATAAATCAATTGAACATGGAGGAAAAGATGAATAAGCATTGTATTCATTTATAATAAATAAGACATGAATAGGTACATATAAACTCAGTTATACTTTGGTACAAATATAACAATATATTATTGATACTTACATAAAATAATTAATGAAACAAACGTCTTTGTCTATCTTGAGCATATTATTTTACAGTGTTCTTGTGCACTATTAGTTAAATGCAATGTGAAAATGTCAGTCGTATAAATGATTGATGTTACCCTTTAACAGACTAGCTAACTTTGATTATTCATCTTTTATGTGGCTATCATCACTTCTGGGGAAGAGCAGTGAATCTGACTCACCTACTTTACTTTGAAGAACCTTTCTGTGCTTTTTTTAAAAAAAACTCCTCATTCAATGTATTATTCATATGATTGTGTATATTCTGTTTGAGAATCACCAGCGTGCAGATGTGTTTATAGCTACTAGTACCAGCTTACTCCACCCAGCCCATATGGTAAGCTTAGTTTGGTCCAAGCCCTACCTTTTTTTTCACCCACCCATATGGCAAGCTAAAGCTGGCCAGGGCCCCGCTTCCTCCACTAGGGCCATATGGTACAATCAGCTCAGCGAGCACTCATTTACCTTATATTAATATGTTATCTTCCACAGACAGTAAGTCTCATGTTCAAGGACTGAACCTGTCTTCCCAAACTGATTAAGACAGTAAAAATCTGTTCTGAAACACCAAATTATCCGGACATTGAGTTGACGCAGCTTTTTTTGTTTGCTTCAAAAACAATAATTCCGTCCATGTTCTATTTTTTTTATTTTGAAACTTTCCAAATGAAATCAAAACAAAGTTTTATTTGTTGGCACAAACAACTGCAACTAGAAACTTTAAGCCAGGAATATCTTTTATTATTATTTACTTTTCTGCAATATTTAATCTCAAAATGTATACATCAGTCTGAATATGTAAATATATAAACAATATTAGAAAAACAAGCTGGGCTCTTTTATTGTGCACTGATCGGAAGCAACAAATGGCGTAGAATCCACAAGCAATTTCCATTTCACAATGAACACTTTAGCTCTCTTTAAAAAACAGTGATGAACATTCCTGAATAAATGTAATTAATTTAAACTATTCGATCTAATGAATGTGTTATAATTTATGCATACTTTTTTATTTTTAGATTAGATGTCATGTATCAGAAAAGAGACATGTGAAATGTCATTAATGGGCTGGGAATGCAGTGCAGTGCAGCCCTGCTACATCAAAAATTTGGTTACAACAAAGTTTTATTCTGGACCCCTTTTGCAGCGGATACAAGCAGCTGACCTGCTTACTTCCTATGCACTGCTGTCTTCCGTACATGATGTGATGATTATCATTGGTGAGCATGATCATATCATGAAAAAGTACAGTCTAAACTAGTCTTTAATTATCAACTGTTTTCAGGCATAAGTCAAGGCAAGCTGTAACAAAGACAAAGAGGAGGGAGGGGGCAATTTGAAAGGACTTTAAGGTTGGATTTCCAGAGAGCGGGGGCAGAATGGCTGAAAGCTCATCTGCCGACTCATGTGAACCCAGCTCCAACGCAACCTACTTCTGGAGCTGAGTTCCCGTGGGTGGTCAGGAATTTTAATGCAAGGCATCCCTTTTAAGAAATTCCATAAATTAGCACTATTGGTTCTGAAATTCAGTGCTTGATATTTAAATTGCTACTAAGCAGAGCAACTTTAGACAGCATTTGCTTAATCACCCTTAATCAGTGCTAAATAGCTCTATGTCAGATTAAAGTGTGAAATAACAAAAACAAGTGAAAAAGAAGCATTTGCACATTGGATGCCCAGATATAAACACTCCAGTCCCCTTGTCAGAAAGTGCTAGATAAATCCATGAGAGGCAAAGAGGTTAAACCGTGACATGGAGAAATACAAATAGCATGTTTTAGCCCCTGAGCAAAATGTCAGAGGAGTTCAGAATTAAAAACTGCCAAATTTCAGAGGTCAAACATTTCTTTTTGAATCTATTCCTCCTGTAACACTCAGCAATAGCATCATAACCCGACCCTATGCACAGTAGTCCGTCCATCTGCCATCTGCTGTGCCAGCAATACTCACTGATCACAGAAAGGTCCGTAAGGTAACAGTCTGCACAGAGACAATTGATTCTTAAATTACATTCTAAAGCCTCAACTATTACATTTAAGTTGCAATGCAAACCAAATTATACAGGAAACACTACAGCTCCCCATTTACTGATGTCTGCCAAACGGTGGTAACAGCTGGTGCCACGTTAATTAGTTTATACTATTTATTCTGTGTATTTCCACAGCAGATTGAAGGAAAACATTGGAGATAATCCCAGCATCTGTACATACACTACAAACATTTAAGTTACCAGTGCGAGAATATCAGTCATAGACTAATATGGGATTTAATGGGTGAGAACACATCCTCTTAAGAGTCAAAAGAAAACAATGAGCCACTGAGATCATTAAAACAGCCAATAACTTGATTGGAATACCCTTTATGATTGCAATGCCATTTTGAAATTACACTTTGTATTAAGTATTCTCCTACTTATTAAGCAGGACTCCTTTGCTGCCCAGAAATGTATCTTTTAGTGTTTGCCTCCAAAATACAGTCACTACACTTAACAGTACATCCTGTGAACCGCTCTGAGACGTCCCCCTAATGTGAAAGGTACACTGGATCAAGTGCAAGGATTATTTTTTCTTATAAAGAGGTAGCGTGACTGGTCCCTTAACTTCATAAAAAGGGCCTCACAGTGTAAACTGGAAGCTGCTAGCTCAGAAGGGAGATCAATGGGAGCCGGAGTTTTATAACTCGGTCTGACATACATGTGGTTCTCCGATGAGATACACTTTACATCAAAAAGCACATTTTACGGCAGTGCAATACTTACCCCAGGAGTGTGCTTATAATCACATTCAAACAACTCAGTCTGTTCCTATAAGGTTTCATTGTTGTCCTGCTTGTAAGCACAATCTCTCCAATTTGTATCATTAGGGCTTTAAAGCCTCCTAGGCTTGCACAATATTTGTTGATGACTAGCTTTTTGTCAATTTATATCTTTATATATATATGTATAAATATATATTTCCAAACAATTATTTTTTCATAATTTTAATAGACTGATGAAGTCAAGGGCCTTCAGAACCATTTTGAAAGATGTGAGAGTTTGCCATCTCCAAATTGGTGCAAGTAGTTGCATACTGTGTTTGCACAGCACCAGTGCAAAATTGCTGTTTAGCCTCTGTTTCAAACACATCAAGCACTCCCAAAAGGTATTTTATTTACCTGACAATTGTTTTTTTTAAATGAATCATTTTGTTGTATGACCAGCAGTGCATAATAATGAGTACTTACATTATAATTATTTTTCCATTCTCATCCATCTTGCGTGCATAGACAGCACAGAATACTAACAGCAATCATTTACACAGAAAGGGTTTTGTGTGTGTGTGTGCTGCACGAACAGTCTACACGGTTAATGAATAAGTATCCTGTCTTTTCTGAAGACTCCATAGATCTTAAGAAAAATAAAGTGGAAACATGCATCTTATTTACACCAATGAAGAAATGCACTCTGAATGTCAAATGCTTTTAAACAAGCACCCTCTGTCCTCCCCCACCACTCTTCACATGTATTTCACAGAAGGTAAAACCAAAGAATGAACCAGGTTACTGTTTGAGCCCTGGTTTAAAATGAAACTGAGCTGTGCTAAATTGACAGCCTGTCCATTTTGTAGGTGCGAATTCTGCTACAATTTATAAGTTAGCAATTAATTATACAAACAGTTCAATCTCTTAGGAAAGTTAATTATTAAATGCAGGCAGCTGTGTTCAAAAAATAATAACAAGAGTCTCCTTTTGTTAAGGCTAAAGTAAGTGTATTTGTTTCCCTCATTGCAGTAAATTGTATGCTGGCAATGCAATGAGTTGTGTGAATGTTTATTTGACCATCAGTTTGCAATTATTGAGCGCCACTTAATTATGGCAACAGATGCTCGAGTGGAGGACCCAGAAAATCAAATGCCTCATTTCCAGGTTATTTTTTTCCACTGCTTCTGCCAACAACAGATGTGACAACCCCTGGTACTCTGCAGTAAATATTTATCAAATCCTAACAGGTCACCTGTGTCACAAACAACATTTCAGCTGAAACTCTTTCACCTGATAATAGGCCGCAAAGAAAAAAAATTCAGAGCTGTAAATACAATGTATTCAGAATGAAATGCCATAACGTGAAATTGCTTTTCCTCCGGTTACAACAGGGGCCCCTGACAGTTCTTGGCATTGATAAATAACCTGCGGATTAATTGTCTCCACTCTCATTCTGAGATTTACTGTTAAAAGGGGCAGTCAAAAAAGAATGACTCAATGTATAAACTTTGGCAAATGACAATGAAAAATCTGTCACTATGAACATGCAGTAAACCATCATGAAGCGGTGTAAATATCTCTCTGTCTCAAATTCTGTAGCATCTTTGTTCTGGAATGCTCTAAGATGCCAACTGCTGATGTATAATGAGTCGCTATCCATATGTAGTTGTGCAGCACCTCTCCATTATTTTGTTACCGGATTGTTAACGTTTGTGAATAAATGCAACATATCTTTTATCTGCTTTTACACTGCTCACCATGTAAAGTTGTTTTCACTCACCAGACTCTCCATCTCTTATTTTTCAAATAAGATTCAGCATTGAATGAGAAAATCCTACAAAATCATCAAGGCTTATTTAAAGGGGCACACTTGCCTCATGCTTTCAAATGTAGCTGGTTTATGGTGCCATCTATCTTAGATGATGGTTTGCATCTTCTATACCTAAATCAAAATCCCCTGTGATCATTTCTGCAGCCCCCGCAGGTTCAGTCCCAGTGAGGCTTAATAACTGGAGTGGTGGAATGCATTATCTAATCAAACTCAATCCACTCCTGCTGCTCTCTCCTGAAGGCAACCTGTAATACACAGAACGTGGTAAAAATGCACCAGGTGTGTTTCTCCAAAGCAGACGGCAGGTTTGGTCACTCTCCTGCCAAGCATCTACACCCCGGGATTTAACCCACCCGCTTACATCTGGAATATTTGTGAAATCAACTGGACATCAATTTAATTTGTTTAAAATTCTGATTCTGGCACCAAAACAGCCTGTACTAAAATTACCCTCAAGAGTTTAAGAAAAGTGAATTCTGAATTTCATTGTGGTTTCTTCAGATCTTCAAAGACTACATCTGTAGCATTTCAAACACAGCAAGCTGTTGATGGTGATTTAACAGTACATTCAGGCACTACACAGACACTTCAATGCAGTGCTGGGGGAGCGTTGCATGGTCAGAGGTACCGTGCTTCAGATGAGATATTAAACCAATGCTACAGGATCTTTAACATCCAAAAGAGTCCGTTGCTCAGTGGGATGTTAAAGATCCTATAGCATTATCTATATAAATAGTTTATCAGTGAAACAGTTGACTATTTCTATATAAGTTCTTTCTGTTTCGCCCACAAAATACACAATCAATTCACTTTACAGTATATTCTGTGAAGCGGTTTAAGACATCTCAATGACATGATATATCATAGGCACTATATCAAATGCAAGGATTATTATTAGTTTCTTGCATGTATAAAGATCTATTATTTATATTGCATATTTTGTATTATGAGTGATTTTATTTTTTTAAAAATGATCCCACAACAATATTTGAAAAGAGAGGGAATTTTGGTCAACATTCCTCCAAATCAAAAAACAACTGGTCATTCACTTCATGTGGGACACCGCTGTATGCAAATTGACTACAATTATGGTCTACAAATTCTAAACTTTGTAGAAATGTCACTACACTTTACAGAAATGTCTGTGAAGCCCTTTGAGACATTTCAATGCGATAAGGTGCTGTATCAAACACAAGGTTTAAAAAAAGATAGGAATGAAAGTTATTTTTTCAAAGCAAGATCCCATTTCAACCTGTAACTAAACCAGTTCCACAGGACTTGTCAAATGACAAACATAATTTACAGCTCATGTCAACGAACAAACATTAATAATAATCCTTGCATTTTATATAGCGCCTTATCAGTCTTAGAGACGCCTCAAAGCGCTTCACAGAATATACGGTAAAGTGAATTGACTGTATATTTTGTGGGCCAAACGGGGCAGCCAATTACGTACAGCAGTGTCCCACAAACAGTCATGGATTGAGTGACTAAATTCCTATTATTATTATTATTATTATTATTTGAAGGGATTATTACCCCCGGAAAAGCGATTCACCAATTGACTAACAACCAGGTTCCTGCTCACTTCTAGGTAAACAACAACAACAAAAATTACATTTATAGAGCGCCTTTCATGTCGGGAAGACGTCCCAAAGTGCTGAACAGAGGCATATGGAGTAAGGAAACTTGCCCAACGTTTTGCCCTGCCCGGGAATCAAACCCAGGTCATCTCGCTTGTGAGTCGAGTGCTCTAACCACTCAGATAAAGGGCTCCACATTGTCAATAGAATGCACTGTGAGAGTTGTGCTAACACTGTTAATCACCTGCTCCCTCGACGCATCCCTCCTTGCCCCACTACTCGCTGACATCATTAACCTCTCATGTCATCTGGCACTGTTCCTTTCACCCTCACAACAGCCACTATCACCCCCACCTTGAAGAAACCTTCCCTCGACTCGCCACAGCTATCCAGCTACCGGCCCATCTCAAATCTTCCCTTCCTATCCAAGGTCCTTGAGAGAGACGGTGCCTCCCAACTTTGCTCTTTCCTCTCCTCTCACTCCCTCCATGAAATCCTCCAATCGGATTTCCGTGCTGCCCACAGCACAGAAACTGCTCTGGTCAAGGTCACAAACGACATCCTGACCATGTGTGACCAGGGCTCCCTCTGCCTCCTCGTCCTCCTTGACCTCTCCGCCGCCTTTGACACCGTGGACCCCTCAATCCTCCTCCACCGCCTTTCCGCCCACCTCAACCTTCAAGCTTCTGTCCTTGACTGGTTCAGGTCTTACCTTTCACACCACCTCCACGTCGTCGCAGCAAACAGCTTCTCCTCCAGGCCCCACACTGTCTCGTGCGGTGTTCCTCAGGGCCCCTTCCTCGGTCCCCTCTTCTTCACCCTCTACATGCTCCCCTTTGGTGACATTATCCGCAGACATGGGGTAAATTTCCAAATGTATGCGGACAACACCCAACTCTACCTCTCTGCCTCCACCCTCAACTCCAGGGCTACTGAGGTCCAGACCGACTGCCTGTCCGACATAAAGTCATGGACGAGGGACAACTTTCTCCAATTCAACGTCAGCAAGACCAAGGCCCTCCTGATTGGCTCGCGCTAGCTCCTCCGCACCTCAGGCGCTGGCAGCAGCAGCCTCCACGGCTGCACACTCAACCTCACTAAGTCAGTCAGGAACCTGGGTATCTTGTTTGACCTTGAACTGTCCTTTCTTCCCCACATCCGCGCTATGACCGGCACTGCCTACCACCACCACCGCAACATTGCCAGACTCCGCCACTGCCTCACCGCTCAGGCTGCTGAAACCCTCACCCATGTTTTCGTCACATCAAGGCTTGATTAAGGGAACTCCCTCCTCATCGGCTTTCCCAACTCTTCCCTTCACAAGCTGCAGATCATTCAAAACTCTGCGGCTCGTGTCCTCTCACGCACCAGGCTCCGGGACCCCATCACGCCCACCCTCGCCCGACTCCACTGGCTCCCTATCCCCCAGAGGATCGAGATCAAGATCCTTATCCTCACTTTTAAGACCATCAATGGCCTTGCCCTCTCCTACCTCTCTGACCTGCTGACTCCCTACCAACCTGTCTGCTCCCTCCGTTCAGCTGGCTCCATCCTGCTTCATGTCTCCCGCCCGACCCGCCCTACCATCGGTGGCCAGGCTTTCAGTCTCTCTGCCCCCACACTCTGGAACTCCATCCCACAGTCCCTTCCCCTCGCTTCCTCCCTTGCCTCCTTCAAGGCCGGTCTCAAGACCCTTCTCTTCGACCGTGCCTTTGATCTCCCTCCCACCTCTCTGCCTTCCCTCACCCCTTCACCACCCCTCCCCCATGCTCGGGCCCCGACACCTGACTGTTCAGCGCTTTGGGATGTCCTCCCGATGTGAAAGTCGCTCTATAAATGTAATTTTGTTGTTGTTGTTGTTGATGCATGCGTACAAAAGAAATTGCAGGCATCTCGAATATGTAATTAATAACCAATGAAAATGGTACCAGGTAATTTTGGAATTCTATTCGTTGGTTGCTAATTCAATAATTAAGTACATTTTTAATTGACTCTTCACATGGGTTTACAAGAGTCGGATAATAGAGTATGGCTTTCCCCCACCCATTACTCAATTACAGCACCAAATTAAAAACAATAGAGTAATCTCATCTCCAATTCACACTGTGCTGACCACTATTCTAAATAAGCCTCTTTTTAACAAAAGGGAAATATTATTTTATTGTACAGTACTGATATCCTTCACCTTTGTGAACACAAAATCCATCAGCAGATTAAAGTCAAGGAAAGCAGCGAATGGGTGGAAACATTCTCAGATGGGTCAACGTGTTCCAGAAAGCTAAGTTCCAGTAAAAGTCCTTCAGAAAACTAGTATAAATGTTGAAAACTCAGAGCTTGTCTCAAGGTACTTTAAACATGCCTAACATAAAGCATATGGGCTGCTATATTTCATGAGCACAGACAGTACATTTCGAGGGGAATACAAGCCATCTCAGCTAGCGCAAAACAGATATGTTATTTTTCTATTCCCTAAGTCTGGAGATTAAATGACAAACTGCGCAAGCACATTTACAGTGCTCTGAGAAGGTGAAGGCATAATCGGCAAAGCCACTGGTCCATGTTTCCTAAATGCTACAAAAAACATTACTGTGGCACCGCAGAAAATTAGCAACGTGGCTTTAAAAGCTGACATTTAGCATGACTTTTCGGAAAGTGACACCCTCATATTTTCTTGGAGAATATCATTAAATTTCAACCGCCCTATGGCAGTGCCTTTCCATTAATAACCGATTCACGCTGTCACTTTGGCGCTACTTTGAAATAATGAGCCTTTGCTTCTCTTTAATAAATTTAAACATATTCTCAAGGCCACAAAAGATAGGAAATCACAGATGGGCTGAAAAGAAACATGTTTCATAAATCCTCAACTGCCTGAGATCATTTGAGCCAAAACAAAGTAATACTCGTAAAATATTAAACAATCCCAGCTGCACCAATGTGGCTTCATTAACAAAAAAGGACTATTTACAGGATTTGACAGTCCCTTTGGGTGGAAAGTTTCAACTTAATCGATTCAAAAAATCCCCATATCAGAAATATAGAAACATTTTGTGAACAACAGCCCTTTAGATTTTCTGTTGTTGCCAGGATTAGATTTATAAGCGCTAACATTGGAAATAAAGATGCATAAATAAATCACTGACTGATGTAAATTTACATCATTAAGTGCAATAAACATTGGTAATGATATTGATCTACATAACAGGCCTCTGTAGGCATTAATTTGTTGAATGTGTTATAAGCGCTCTTGCTCGGAACACAAGGCTGCTTTTTCTCACTCAGCTTGCCTTCAAAATAAAGCAGCCATCTCATCAAATGCATTGGATTTTAACCAAGGAAATCTTTGAGGCAATTGGTAAGAGTTGGATAATTTGCTAAATTGTTTGACAGAATTTTACTTAAAATACCTATTTGTAAATGGCAAAATTGAAGTCTCATTTCTTCTTCCTCTTTACCATTTTGTATGTTTTCTTGACTTAGCTTTGGGTTGCTTACCAACCCAAAGTAATTGCTTAAACGATCAGCTAACAACAGTTCTGTAAGTTATTCATTTTCAAGACAGTGGGTGTCTTAGTTTACATATCACAGTCACTGGGGTGGGGAGGAAGGGGAGTCGCATTTTCCAAAGCTGAAGATCTTATGCTTATTCTTTTAATAAAAATAAATACCAGGGATCCTTTTAGCTGGTCTCCAGATACTAGAATCCTTAAAAGTTGTGGTAAATAACCAATAAAACCGATAAATCCTTCAAAACTCCAAAGTACTGAATATTTGTTCCAGTTAATAATTATACTGTGCTCAATTGGCTGCTGTGTTTCACCCACAAAATATAGTCAATTCACTTTACCATATATTCTGTGAAATGCTTTGAGACATTTAAAAGATGTGATAAGGTGTTAAATCAAATGCAAGGATTATTATGATTAATATTATTATTACATAACAGATTGCTGAATGAACGTACAAGGACATCTAGTATGTGTCAGTTTCTAAGTTCCTTATCAAGGAAACCAGAAGTATAACATGCCACACCAGTGTTGCGTCAATTGCTGTGATGTAATTACTTTTACCAGAAGATGTTTCCATTTTGATTCCTTATTAAGGAAATCATTGCATATTACACTCCCAATATGAGAAAATGTATCTTCACTTGATAAAATTAGCTGGTAAAACCACTCCCCTGATCGGTGAAATGGCCATACAGATCGTGTCTGTGCTTAGTTAGCGGATCTTACTCAGGGCAGGTGCGACTGCTATCCATTGGACTTGAACCCACAATGTTCTGACTCAGAGGTGAGACTACTGTTACCAACCGAGTCAGGTGGATACCCCTGTTATACTGTAACAAGAGCACTTAAAGCTACAGAAACAAAAAAGTATAACAGCAGAAAAGATGTTTGACATATCAAACCCAGTTCCTCCAAAAATCTTATTTAGCATACTCCATCATGGACTTCACTGTACCAGCTCCATCAGGTGAAATATACAATGTTTCGCAACACATTCCTAGGACAATTATAATCATCCTTGCATTTGATATAGCGCCTTATCACGTCTTCTACACGTCTCAAAGCGCTTCACAGAATACACTGTAAAGTGTAGTGACTGTATATTTTGTGGGCACACATCTTTGTGCCCTCAAGGCACATGTCATGAAAGCTACAAATTTCATCTAATTTGATAAATCACAGCAAGTTGCAATCACAAACACTCACTCTCCACAGTCAGACCCATCTTCATTCTCATTCCTGTTGTTGGGGGTGATGGGAGGTGGGTGGGGGGGAGGTTACAGCTAATCTGACATCGAGTCAGGTTTTCCAGATTAGAAATAGAAAAAATACAGCCTTTGTGTGTTACTAGTTGCCTCTGGAGAGGTCTCGACTTCGGAGATAAACTAGAGGTAGGAAAGCTGTATTAGTCTCACCTCTCCCTTTATCCTTCAATACTATTCTCAAGAAGATACCTATTAAGCCCTAAACTGACACAGTATCAGCAGCTTTTGTCAGAAGTCTGTTCCACATTCCCACTGCTCTATGAGAAAGAAATCTTCCAATCTCAAGTCCTGCTCGAGGCTTTTTTAATTTAAAACCTATGCCCTCTATTTCAGTTCTCACAGTCCAAGTCAAATATCCTGCTTACATCTAACTCATCCATACCATTCATCATTTTAAACTCAACTTGTGGTTAAAAAAAAAGCTTGCTTATCACCCCATGTTCACATTGAAACTATCTGCAGCTTTATCGGTGTCCAGTCATTGTATTAAAGCGTTATTTACACTTTTCCACATACAGGAAAAAGGACAAGGCTTTTTCTACAGGTTATTTGCCAGCACTCACAATCTATAAATGCAGTACTCACAAAACACTGGCTTTTTCAAAATGTCATATTTTACTATGAATAATTGATGCATTTCCTGTCCAAAGCAGGAGATCAAAGTCATTTTCTTTAGCGACAGTGAGTTGGAGAGGATAAGACTTAAAAGGTGAGTTGACAAATCAGCGGACAGGATATCAATATTTCTGAGCATTCAAAGGGCAAGCCTGCACCTTTACTTCCTGCCGTGCATTTCTAGTAATGGGAGCAAGGACCATGGTGCAGATTGCCTCCTGTCAGCTATTATCTTATCCAGCAACATTAACATATTGTATCGTGAATGTAAACCATTCAGTCTCCTTCTGCAAATTCCAGTATCAAGTCTGCTGTGACCTTAGTAACGCAACTGGTTCTAAAAAAATCTTTTTTGCTGGCTGATCTTGTTGGCTTGTTTGCGATCGAAGAGTCTGTGTGATAATGTGATTGCAAAAATGTGATTCATTTGTGAAATGATGATATCACCATATAGCATACCCCACATCTGCCGCAAAATGTCTCCATCTTTAAAATTATGCCTTAAAATGAGTACTATAATTTGAAACCACATTGTAAAAGGTTTGTCCTGTAGCATTAATACTATGTGTTATAGTGAAAAGTTGACCTGGGGTGCATTGCAGAGCTCTCCGAGCAAGCTGCCCCGGCTTTCACGGGAACTGAGTCTATAGGTAATGAGAGCTCTTTATGGAGGGTCAAAAAGTACACAGTTACTACACTTTACAGTAAATCCTGAGAAACACTTTGAACCATCCTCCTGATGTCAAATACAAGGATTATTATCATGATCATTATTTTAACTTTTTTTAAAAAATCTTTAGGATCCCTAAATACAGGACCCCATCCCCAGACTGAGCGCAGACAATTAAAATGCTCATCAAGGATGCAAATCGATGATCAGAAGATACTCCAGAGCAGCAGGTGATCATATTGCTTGCTGTGGGAGTGTCTGGCCTCCTCGTTGCCAGTCCACAGGGAGCTGTGTGAGATTACGTAAACTGTGTTGTGGACAGGCTGCATTATACCCTTGTGTACATTGTACATTACTCCCCCAAAACATTGCTTTGAATCAATAACTCAGGCTGTTTCATGACAATGGCATGGGCTCAGTTAAATAGATGTGCACTCACCTCCTTTATCACAGGGATGAGAGACTTGAATTATTTGGAGAGATGAGAGAAGCTGGGATTGTTCTCCTTAGAGCAGAGAAAAGTTATGGGGAGATTTAATAGAGGGGTTCAAAATTATGAGGGGTTTTGATAAGAGTAAATAAGGAGAAACTGTTTCCACTGGCGAGTGGGTCAGTCCAGGGGAAATAGATTTAAGACAATTGGCAAAAGAACCAGAGGAGATGAGAACTTTTTTTTTACGCAGTGAGTTACAATATGGAATGCACGGCCTGAAAGGGTGGTGGAAGCAGATTCAATAATACAATAATTGGAGAGCTGTTACGGTACAATTGTGAAACCAGGGATTTTGTGAGATCACTGAAATTTTCAGTAAAATTGTAAAACCGTGAAATCACTGAAATTAGGAGTCAGGGATTTTGTGAAAAAGTGATTTCGAGCAGAGGACAGGGGTAGAGGGGATCCCAGGAACATCCTTGGTGTCATCATTAACAGAGACTTAGACACTGCCCAGTACAATAGCAGTGAAGGCCGGCATCCTGAGGGGTCACTATTCCAGGAACCAATTTGATCTCTGCCCACAACGATTGTTAACAGAGACTTGCGTCAACCAGTAGAAGTCAGTGTCACTCCATGAAGCTGTCATTGCACAGTCTGTTTGTAGTGGATAAGACTTTATGAAGTGTAACTGCGGTCAGAAGAAATATCAGACCAACCGTTGCAAATGCTCCATAGCTAAAATGTAACTCCCGGTGTCATGGAAGCTTAACTTGTGTTAACAAATGAACATTTGACTCACCAGTGAATGAAATGTCACATTACGTTTATTGTGAATAAAATATTAATTTTCATAATGTGTTATGTATTTGTTGATAACGCTAACAAGTGTCAAGGCAAGGTTATAAATATGATGAAATTATCACTTTTTCATGAAATCCCTGACTCCTAATTTCAGTGATTTCATTGTTTCACAATTTTACTGAAAATTTCAAGGATTTCGCGATCCCCAGGTTCCACAACTTTACTGTAACATATATACTTAAAAACAAAAAAATTGCAAGGCTATGGGGAACGAGCTGGCGAGTGGGACTAACTGAGTAGCTCTTTCAAACAGCTGGCACAGGCATGATGGGCCAAATGACCTCCTTCTGTACTGCAAGATTGTATGATTGTATGATTCAATCTCAGTGCCTTTTACTACAACCCTGCTAAAATTGGCAATTCACATCAGATCATCAGTGAATTACACATCAGGATCCTAATAATAAACCAGCTCAACTAAAAGCCCACTTGGCAATGATAAAACAGCAGAATGTTAAAGAAACTCAGAATCAGATCAGTCACACATGCAACTTTCCAAATGGACGGAGGACATTCCAATTAGAGACCACTGAGAGAATCAAATTTGACAATCTCAATCTATTTAAGTGTTATAAATGTTACATCAATATAATAAAAATAAAGGTTGCTATAGTATTGATGGTCTGTCACGAGGAATCATCAGTATATTTAGAGAATGTAATTGACATGATTCAATAAAACATTTAGTAGAACTTTGACTCATCTTAATGAACAGCGAGGTCTAAAAAATTAGAAAGGTGGACCAACCCTGATTGTGTGGTCGGTAGAGCTACAGATTATGGACTACTCTATGCTGAGTTTGCT
Source organism: Callorhinchus milii (assembly GCF_018977255.1). NCBI lineage: Eukaryota > Metazoa > Chordata > Chondrichthyes > Chimaeriformes > Callorhinchidae > Callorhinchus > Callorhinchus milii. Next base: position 32,193,000 of record NW_024704745.1, read on the forward strand.
GGTCTCAGATGGCGATGAAATGTAATTGGCCTTGGCCTTCCTATAAATAGGAGGGGAAAACCAGCCAGACTTCCTGCTTCTGCTCCCTCTACAGCACCTTCTAATGCTAATGACGCTCTCTGCTTTTAGTGGCCTGCCAAGACTAATTCTCTAGGCTCAACTGTACCCCAGAAAGAAGAGGCCAGAACAGTAGCAGCGAGGCATATACCAGTGGCAAGAAAAAAATGGAGGGAATAATTGGACAGAATAACATTGAAAATAAATAAGTTTAGAAAGGATACTGTATGAAAGTTTCAAAATCCTAGGTCATCAATGGAGGAAACGCCCGATGTCAAGCAAATCATTCTTTTTAATCAATCAATCATATTAAGCAAACAGTGTAGAATGTATTGGGAATTTACCAATGTCTCAGCAAATGTTGCCTTTCACTGAACCTTCCCATTAAACAGGAGCCCAATAATTAGTATCCACTGTAAACACATTCCACATTTTGCTTAGCTCATCGTAAAAAGTAACACAATCTCTCTGTGTTAGTCAGAGCAAATGGTCCCCTGCAAGTCAAAGTAATTTGCAATCATCTTTGTGTTCTGTTACTAAAGTTCCCTGAAAATAAAAAAAATTAAGGCTTGTTTAGCCAACTCTCACTGGCAAACAAGTGCACAATATATGCTCAAGGCTTTGTCTATTCCTGTGCATGGCAATTGACAAAAGCATTCACAAGGTGAACAATGTTTTCTCCAGGGAATACAATAAGATCTTTGGTCTGAGCCAAAGTCATGTGTCCCTCTGTGACCCCCAGAGAAAAAACAATGTTTACAGTCCAGGTGCTTTTGCTAGCAGTCACAAAGCCACCGGAGTGCTTTTTAGGCACTCTTCAATGGAGTCTATACCAACAAGATCCTATTATAAGAATAAGAGGAAATCAGACAGTAAGTCTTCATGGATAAAGATGTGCAGATTACTACACTTGTTAATATAAAATATGTGCCTGTCTCAAAGTGTTTTCAAGTTAATTGTCCTCAAGTGTAATATTGATTGTGTCTATTGTGAGACATGAAGATCAAAAAGTATTCAAGAACTGAAGGTGGTCTATAATGCTGAAACTCACAAGTGCACATCACACATGAGGGCATGGGGACTGCATCCACTCACAAAGCAAGCTTGTTTGCTTTCAGCCATTTGAGTATGGGGGAAAGCATCAAGCAATAGCCTGAGGATTTCTCCGCTCTGTTACAGCACCTGATCACAGTAAAATACATTTATTTGAGAGGGGCTAAAAGCAGGACATTGACATAAGTCATCAGTATTCTGCGAAGTAGCACTCAAACACTGTCTTTAGCATTTCAATGCAAAACCAGGGCCTTCTAATCAGCAAGCAAGAAGTTGGCAAAACTTTTAAATTGATAATAGGAGCAAGCCATTCAAGGCTGAAATTGAGGTGGGGGAGTTTTCACTCCTCTATGTTGACTTTTAACAAAACTTCATAGTAAAGTTATTTCTACCTTAATATGCAGTCATGTCTGGAAGTTATATATGACATTAAAGGTTCAGTGGTTCCATCGATATTCAATTTAAAAATAGTCCCCTTGTCTCTGCTGAGTAAGCTGACCTCAGCAAGGTGGTAGTTTGGCCTCCGTATTCCTTGGCTAAAGTTGGGATATCAGACAAGGTTCCTGTACTGATTCCTATTCGGCAATAAAGTGCACTAAAGCTACAGAGTGCACATATGTATTCATATGTGTTTAGATGTTTGGAGAAAGACAATATAATACTGGACTTGGTTGTGACCCCTTCCCCACCATGGTTGAATAGCCTGCTAATACTCACTACCTAAGCTCACACAAAGAAAATCCACTTGTGTAGGGAACCAAAGAACTGCTGCCATCAGTAGGACTGTATTGTACCCCAAAAACAGCCCTGACTGTAGGAGGACGGGAGAAAATGAAAGAGGGGGGAGGCATCAACAAGGCATTCCATAATAGCCTAGTAAATGTGAGAAACTATTTGTAAAACATCTTCAATGTCTTTCAGTAAAAAATAAAGTGCAACACCTCTTCATAAAAGAAAATAATTGCTAATTTTTAGTCCTTCCTATCAGCAAAACGAAATCAGCATTCAGGATATGGCTGCAGCAAGTGAGATCACTGTTAGAGGAGAAGAAAAAGATTATAAATTGGCAAATGAATAGCCTATTTATTCTGCGCTAAACTGGCTCTTCGACGAGATTCACCAGCAGAAAGATGCAAGCTGTAAAATGTGTCCCTCACAGCTGTCTTTCTGATCCTTGTTCCTTTTGGCCTGCATAGTTTTTGCTGAAAGATTTTTTTTCTCTCCTGACAGCCTTTTATCCACTATTATGTGAAACAATTGTAATGTAAAGCATGTGAATGCAGAATCTTGCCACCGGGCCCTCATAAATCTTACCAGTTCCCACTGAACAACACCAAATATTTGCAGCTGAGGAACATTTGGTCTGGCTTAAATTAACATTTCTCAGCAGTCAGAAGTCATTAAGCTCTGCCAGTGATTTGAAACCATTTTTCCATTTCAAAAGCGACAGAGGCTGGCTGTGAAATTTTGTCTGGATTGGCCTGAGGGAGAAGGTGAGGAAGAAAACCGTAAAAATGGATTTTGTGAGCACTAATGAAAAATTGCATAAAAAGCTGAGAATCAAGTTGTGTAGATTTATTATTTAGCCACCGTTGACTTTGTTGACTTACACTGCACATATGTAAATAATTAAAGGATTGCTTTCAGTTGATACTTTCCAATTCAGGTGTTCCATTGCACAACTCACAATTTGCTTTGTTAATCGGTTAATATATCATCTTTCCATACTAGATCTTCAGCTTCCAGGCCGAATTTTATCAACTCGGATTCTGCCACACTATGTACCATTCCACTCAGAACCCCTCCATTCATTCTGCCAGGGATATTAGAATGGAAATCCTGCAGAGGTTTTAATTTTGGAGCAAGCGCCTTGAATTTGCTTAAGTCTGTTATAATTAGCATCATTAATTTCAGCACTTTGGTTCATTCATTGCATGGCACCCAGAGAGGTGACAGAGAAGGAAGCCACAGTTAGATGCTCTCTGAGTTCTATTGGTTGTTAGCTTCCAGTTCAAATACATTTTTTTTCCCAACAACAATGATCGACTCAACATATTTGGGCCAGTAAACTGACTCATTTCTCAAACCACAAAATACCAAGGTGACTGGAATAAAGGGAAAGCCTTGCGAAACTTTCTCTTTTTAAAACCAATATTTCACAAAAATAGCTGTTTGGGATTTATACTTATTTTATCAGTGTAACCCATTTTCATCCTGTGGGACCTTCAAGATAACACATGGGAACATTAGCAGGAATAAATTGTACAGACAAATAGAGGACACAATGGATAATGTATGGTGCAGAAAACAATCTACAATTTAACTGTGACAGTAGTATTTTGCTAGCTTTACAATTCAGGCTCAAGCTACTCAATCGGCTCCTATTGAAACAGCTGAAATTCTTAGGAGCTCAAAATATAACTTTTTTTTCCATTTGTTGATGGGATGAAATTAGGTATCTGATGTGAATTGTCACATTGTGGGACTTTCCACTCCTGATTATGGACCAGTTAGTGATCCAAGACTTTGTTCAAATGGTTGCGCTCAAACTGATTGTAGTGTCTTCGAACCTGCCACGTTGCAAATCCTACTGCCAGTGTGGGGAATACTGGCTTAACAAGAGCGGAATGGTCCATGATGTAATAATTATCACCGATGATAGTATTTATAAAACTGTGATTTGTCACTCACTGCAATAACCAACAGTCTTGAAGCCTTGAGGAGGGTGTGGGAATCCAGAAAAGTCTGCCTCAATACTTAGGCTAGACATCTGGCATTAAAAGATTATAAATTAAAATGTTTAAAGACACATCATTTACTTATATTGGCTTCCTGCACACAGATACCTTAACCAAGAGATTCAGAAAGAAGGCCTTTGTAACATTGTTAGCCGAGCAAATCTTCATTACTAACCCATTGCGTTTAAACAATAATCATGCTGCTAAAAGACATATTGACACATACGACATGTTAAAAGATCTCTTTTAAAGTTAAGTTGCTTGAATTTATTTCTTAATTTCTGATTTTTATACAATGATATCATTATCAGTGACGTGGATTCTAACTTTTTTTCCTGAAAAGTGAGAGAATCAGTGCACATGAGAACTACAGAAAGTCAAAATGCTTATGGTTTTAGCATTAAGACATCTGTCTTAGATTTAAGATTTTGTTAAACCTTAAAAGCAGTCTTAATTTGGAAGCCGGTTCTTTGCAGATCCTTTTAAAAATTGTGGAAAACCAGCTTCCAAATTTAAGAATTTACGAAAATTCTCCAAAGTCTTGCAATTTAAGAGAATAGTCTTAAGGCTAAGATCATGAGAGGTTTCAAGCTCCCGGTTTGAGTGAGATCTTTTATACACATGTATGAGATAAAGTCTATGATTTGGTTCGTTTGCTAGGCAACACAGCAACTGGTAAAACTTTGAAGGTAATCTGAATTATTCTGGAATGTTGCATTGCTGTTATGGTCCTGATTTTAAGATATCATTTAGGATTCCACAAGTGTCAAGAATACACCTTGCGTGCAGCAAAGTCATCATTGCCACTCTTAAACTGAATAAGTGTAATAGGCCATAAATGTCACGAAAGATGAGCAGTATTTTTCCCTGGAGCTGTGATTTTTCCCTTGCAACACATGAAAGAAAATAATAGACGCCTGCAAGTGATTACAGAAAGATTAAAGGATAACTGGGAGTGGTTACGCAAGGAATAATGAGTGACTGGAAATGATTACAGCAAGAATCAAGGACATCTAGGGAATGATTACAGACGGAATAATGATATTTAAAAATGATTTATAGAAAATGTATTTCTTCCAATAGATGACATATCCAGTTCAAGGAGTTTTTATAACTCTCCTCTGAACACTACTTTTGTTGTGTTTGTTTTCTTGGCAAGTGCCTGTTACAACAGATGCCCAGGGCAGGTATGTTGTATTTCTTTGAGGTAGGATGAGATTTTTACTAAAGGGTTAATGCTTACAATAATATCACTGCAAGTTTACAATTCAACGATTGATCACCAGGAAGTAATACATCTAGTAAATAATTATTATTATTGTGAGTCCTGTATTATTAATGGGAGTCCTGTAGTCAGTGGTTAGAGCACTCGCCTCGCAAGTGAGAGACCTGGGTTCGATTCCCAGCAGGGCGAAATATTGGGCAAGTTTCCTTACTCCACATGCCTCTGTTTACCTAGTACTAAGTAGGAAACCAGTTGTTAGTCGATTGGTGGATCGCTTTTCTGGGGTTAACAATTCCTTAAAAAAANTTATTATAAATTGGTCACCTAATCCACGACTGTTTGTGTGACATTGCTGTGTGCAATTGGCTGTCGCATTTCGCCCACAAAAAAAATACAGACAATTCACTTGATAGTAAATTCTGTGAAGCTCTTTGAGGCATCTCAAAGACGGACATGATAAGGCGCTATAATCAAAAGCAAGGATTAATATTATTTTTTCATCTCCTCATATTTAAAATTGTACGATTTGAAAAATATTAAGAATAAAACTGCACTTTTAATGGCTGGAAGTCAAAGAGTTAATTTATTTTTTACAATCTCCTGCAATGTATAGCATTAAATGCTAATCAATTACAGTGAATTCATGATAACACTGGCTTAACTTATCACTAGCATCCTGCTGTCAATATCCCAGCCACATTTGCGGTATGCATTTCTTAAATAGTCAGACATTTTTGACTGTATTATACATAGTACATACAAAAAGCTGAACATATATTGATTGAGCAAATCAAGATATGTTATGATGAAGCAACATTGGATAATGAATAAAATGCATGGTTGCACTGAATATTCAAAAAGGAAAAAACAAAACAAGGATGGTAATAAAAATATATATTCTGTAGTTTAATGAATGAAAAAATGGACATTCATAGCAAAAGAAGTTACTGAGAAATAAAGGTAAAATATGAACTGAATTAAGAAGCTTCCAATATGGGAGATTGTTTAGTCTGTTTTTCCTATTCAGATTTAAATGAATAATTTATTAATTATGCAACAGCTAAAAACAATTGCCTACTGGTGATGTGGCACTTGAATGAACAGAAATGATAATAGTATACAAATAACCATTGCGTTTGATGACGTTGTCAAAACATCTCAATGTACTTCACAGGATTTTTCTGTGAAGTGTAGTGATTGTATCTGTGTAGGCAAAGCCAACAGCTAATCTGTTCAAAGCAAAGACCCACAAACAGCCCTGAAGTGAATGACCAAAATGACAGCACCCTTTCATTTGTAAACCAAGCAGAAGTGTGTCTTGGGCAATGTGTGAATGGATAGGATTATTATAAGATTTTTTTCATTTCAAAATAAAACTTTAAGTGAGCATTTATCTTTCTGAATAAAGTGATGAGCAAACCACTTGCTTTTTGTGGAACGGTATCAAGAGTCTTTCATCACTCAAGTAACAATGCTGTAGTCCCTTCCCCCATTAACATGAGGATGTTTTAACACAATTTTGCATCATGCAAATGCATGTTTATGAGCAAATGTACAAGAAACAGAAGTTGTACAGAAGGTTTTTTTTAGGAGGGTGTCATTTAAAACAGATCCATTAAATGCAAGTGTAATAATGAATCCCTTGTCTGAACCGAGCTGATGTCAGCAAGAAAGGCAGACAAAAGTCTACACTATTCACAGCTTCTTTGCCAAGGGAACAGATAAAGCAGCTAGGGATCCCATTCCTAATCCCTATCCATTGGCTCCTGCTGGAGAGTCCATACGCTTAGACAGTGATTGAATCCCAATTTAAATTACAGTATAGATTCACCTTCTTCTTTTCTCACTTAGTCGAATAGTCTGCCTAAATTTGATGCTTTGGCTCAAACATGAAGGAATGATCGTGTGGGTAAGATCCTGGAGAGTTGCCTCCATCCAGGGAACCTCCTTACCTTAGCAGTAAAAATCAGCGTTTTAGAAGAGGAGAACAAAGAGAGAAATACATGAAACTAGTGCAATTTTTAGAAATGACCTGCATCAAACCCAGACAAACAGATCAATCTTCACCCAATGTGAAGTGAGGTGATTTGTTTCAGTTAACACTTTATTTTGTTAATCACAGAACAAATATCCAGTGAATGAGAAGGCACAAAGGTGTTGCAGTTTATGCACATTATCATATTCGTACAAAAGTCAATTTGCTGATATGTACATGCAGTTTATAAGTGTATGGCTCTTCAAGGCTGCAATCACTTATGCAGTAGAGTTCAGTCAACTATTAAATGGGTCTTATTGCTTCAATTGGGGAGCTTTTAGGCAAGCTCAGTTTCTGTAACAGCCAAGAACAGCACGCTCCATAAACTCTGCTGCTGGCCTGACATGTTGAGTGTCTAGGAAACCTTGTAAGTATTTTTTTTAAAAAGTCCCGTCTTTCATAAATCTGTGGTTATAAAAATAAGAATTTGCAACAGGAAAGATGATTAATCCTGCAAAAATGCCATCATAACAAAGATCACGTATTTTTCCTGTTTCTAACCTAGCAAATGGACTCGCAAGAATGTCTTTAACACATTGTTTTACCTTACTGCTCAGTAACAACTTCATTTTGTCATATTGGAAGAAAAAGAGAATAATGTACAACTCTGATATGCACCACTAAAATGTATACCCTGATATGTGTACAGTATTGTCGTAAATTAGGTACTGGGTAGACTTAAGGGGCAGGGTGCTGAAATCATGAAAGTGAGGACAAAATATTAAAGAGGTAAATAAAAAATAATCCTTGAACTTGATATGTCACTGCATGACCAAGCCCAATTCAATGACATACAGGTTGTCATCCATGCAACCGGGGCATTAGGCATAGGTTGTGAGTGGTAAGGAGAGAGATGGGAAATTGTGAGAGAGAGTGCGAAGTATAGAAAAGAGGTACGGAAAGTTGATCCAAGCATGCACAAGCCTCTGGGCTTGTTAATAATAGTGTTGTAATGCCCTGCCAAAGGTGCTGGAGAGCTTTAAGGTATATCCCCTTGCATGAATGAATCATCATAAACCACGTCTGTCTATGCGCAGTCAGTTCTAAGTGACCCTAGTCAGCACCACAATGCAGGTCTGAGCAGAATCTTCTGATCACACTCAGTTGGAGTGGAGTTAGTCTCCACAATTAGTCTCTTTTGTTCACAAATGATGACTCCAGGTAGAAAATAAAGTGCAAATGTGGTACAAGATATTTGACTCAGCACCAGTTATCCTGGCAGGAAATTAAATGACTTCTCTTTAAGCAGAAGAGTGTTTGAGAACCTATGAAAACATTGCTGTTTTTGAAATTTTTCGTGATAGCTCAGATGAAGACCGAGACTCGGATTTAGCCCGGTTTAGTCTGCCCCAGAGAAAGCTCAATGGACAATAAAAAGGTCGTCCAGTTTGATAACTCACTTCAAGCTTAAATAAAGCATATGCCGCAACCCCTATTGAGCCTAAGGTTTGCTTCCTTGGCTTGTATCTCTCAGTTTGCCTTCCAGCCTTCTCTTAGTATTTCTGGAGTCCTACGTATCATACAGATTCAATTCCACCCACTCTGTGGATTCTCAAGCATCTTGAGAACATTGTGGAATGACCATGGAAGAATAAAAACAATGCGTGTAATTTGCTCTGGAAAAGTAACAGTATCATGTGTCCTATGCCTGTTATAATGTATCGAGCTATAATTCCTTCAATCAAACAGTACCTAAAATCCTCAGATTACAAAGAATGGCCTTTTAATTTTGTTAAAACCATCCATCCCAGAGCGTTTTACTATCAGTCCAGCAAGATGTTTAATTACCATCAACAACTCTTAAAAAGAGACTTCAAAAGCATTTTTCATCCCACCACAAGGTCAGAAGGTTTGAAAATGGTACCAGTTTATCCAGAGAATACTATTAAAAGTAATTTGGTGCACAGTTGCACATTGAACTTCCTCTGGATTACTGATTTTAAAAGGTGGATTACCCTCTTTACAGGCCCTTTTTGAAGTCAATATAAAGGTAATATAATGTGAAATGCTTTTGGGCAATTCCTTGTGGGTGCAGGCTCACAGCACAAAACGGCCCATAATTTAGCATTAATATCATGGACCTCATACAAATCATAATAACAATGACTGGTGCTTGAAGTAGGCATTCCTGCTGACACAATAAGGGGAGATTTTCTAAGATTTGGTATTAAGGAACATGATGATAGTTGATGTAAAGTAGATGGAACTTTCCATTGTGTCTAATTACAAACATTTGGGAGTAATTCTATTGAAGTCCCTCATCTCGATCAGCACCTAAATTCATCTTCCTCACGGCTTCCCAAAGGCAGCAAGAATGATTACAGGCCTGCTTTACATTACCTGAACTAATTTAGAGAGACAGTAGGAGGACTTTATTTGGCCTTTATGCTTCAGTGTAGATTGGAGCGGGGAAAGTCAGCCAGTATCCTTGCACCTAATCTTCATTCATATTTGTTGGAAGGTGTGGATGTGTGTGAGGATGTCAAGTGACAATAGAATCAGGCTTGGTTTATCTCCATAAAAACTAAACAAAAATCAGTTGACTTCTGAAGAGGCACAGGCATATTTGGCAGAGAAAAGTACTGAGGAAGAAATGCCTCTATTTTTTGTTTATTTAAAGCCTTACACTTCCATTCCAGAGGCATGTTCAGTTCGGTGTATAAAAATAAGTGTCATATTTAGAATAAAAGCTTACTGTCCTTATACACAACATCCACTTAAATGGAACAATTCTCACCTCCACAAATGCTAATCACTTAATTTTTCATAAATTTGAGTCTGTTTAACCACTCATTATTTACTTCAAGTCAGTGTAAATGTCACTCTTCCGGGTTTTTAAGATGTCCTGAACTGTTCTGTTATTTTAAATAAAGAAGGTTCCCACCCTTTAAATAAATGAGGTGTTGCACCACATCATATTTTATGCATGTGCTCCTTCAAAGCATACAAGTGCATAAAATTGAAGGGAAATCAGCGGCACACTTGAGAGGAGAGCCATGTGCTAAGGTTTTAGTAGCATTATGCACAATTATCCTTGAATATCTTACGTGACGGAAAACTTGTTCACAGCCTGCATACTGCCAAAGGTAATTTAATGTTCTTAGCTCTGCTTTTACAAGAAAACGGATTATGATTGGATCCGCTGAATCCAAATTAAATAATTCCATTTCACTTGCTTTCCCCAAACACCACCTCGTACCAGTTTTCAAAACAAGATTTCTCTTTTTCATAACATACCTCAGCACAGTAAAGTCCTATATCAATGCCAACTACAATAGGCAAACACTCCCTAAACTATGTAATTTATCTAAATGCCAGCATCCTATTTCACAGTGATATGAATGTACCATTGCTGCCTAATTACAGTATATATAAAATTAAAGTAGGGCATTGAGGTGACAGCTGAAAGCAGGTTTGTAGTGAATTGCACACTAGCTATTTGCAGCCTGTTACAGCATATGAAGACTTAAATAAACAGGTCGACATCAGGACATTGATTTTAACAAAGCATCAGCATTATATTTAAAACCATTATCCTTGATTTTGCCTTTCTGCTTATTATGATGTATTTTGCAACACAACAACTTGCATTTATATAGCGCCCTTCATGCAGCATCTTGGAGCACTTAACAGTAGCGCAGCCTGATGCCAAGCTAACAGGAGGGAGGAGGTGACCGTGAGCTCGGTCGGAGAAGAAGGTCTTCAGGTGTGATCCAAAAAAGGGGAAGGAGTTGGCAAGGCAGATGGATTGAGGGAGAGAGTTCCAAAGTTTTAGGGTGTAGTGGCTGAAAGTACGATTTTAGATAGTGAAAAGTGATCAGTTCAGACTAATTGCTGATCACAACTATTCAAGGGAGCAGAATCATTGCCAAAAGCAATTCAGTGAGTGAAAAAATGCATTGTTCAATAACAAACTGGAAGTAATAAATTATCATATTGAATCAGTTATGAAACATCACATTTTTGATCCCACATTCTTTACCTTTGGATTCCTGGTGGTTTATTCTGTATTGAATACTCCTTCTAGTGCTTCCATCGAAATGCAATTCTCTATTTGGCAAGTTTCGCAAATTTGTCCCTATGCACTAATAAATAACTGTAATCCAATTTTGAAATGAAGTTATACTTTTAGTATTCCATTAGAATTTTTTTTATATAAATCGACAGTGACAAATTTGTGATACTTACTGAACTGAGGAGAACTATGATTAATCCACATCAATGAAAGGGCTACCTGGAGTTACACAGAGCAGAATAACCACCGAGTTGTTCAACCCATTCTAAACGTGCGCAATTGAAAACATTTTCACATGGTTTGTGCACGATATTGCTACTTCAAAGATAAAGGCATCGCTCGATCCAAATTGTCTGAAATATTTCAAAGCTTTTCTTAAGTTCTTTTTGGTCTTAGACTGACAAATCTCTTCTGCCATGAAAGCAACATAAAATCCAACACTAAACTTGGGTATTTACGTCATTTTCTAATTGTGTGCTCCTAAGCAAATCTGTCATTTTAATGAGATGCAGATGAATGCAGACTCAGATTACAAACCGGGTTTCAGACACTTTTTATGTTTGCACTCATAAACGCACAAAGCAATTTTATTCTTTGGACTTTATTTACATAAAATAAATCGGGACTCCTGTCCTTACAGGGCTGAGTTCACCTGCAGCCTTTTGCCCCAAAGCTTTCACTTAAACTACAAGTAGTCAAAATTTGTTTTGCTTATTATTTGCAAACGTGGAAAACCAAGACTTGAAAAGTGCCTTGCCCCAAGAGCAGCTAACTTCTGTAGTGCAAACTGTTACAATGACACTGGAAACTCTCACTCAATCCCTTGTCTCCTTTCCCTTATTTTAAATCCCGCCAAAAAACCTTCCTTTTCAACCGTGCTTACAGTCACCTCACCCTCCAGTCCCCCCAGCTCAGAGTCAGGCTCTGGCACTGTTAAGTACTCTAAGATGCTACCCTGCGTGGAGGGCACTATATAAGCACAAGTTGTAGTCGTTGGTACAGAGAGAAAAATTCCCAGTATATGATTATCAATGCGAACCCTCTTACACTTACGACAGAAGAGAAAGAACGCATGTGCCAAAGGGAAAAATTAGGCCACTGAAGGCAAACTCCCGTAATTTCATCAATTCTTATTTTCTGATTCTTGCCACATACTTGTCAACATTAAGCTGGTCTGACATTTCACTCCGGAAGGGGAGTATGGAGCGAGATTTCTGTTTGACCTGACTCTAGTGATGTCAATACTAATTAAATCATATGCTAATTACTCATTCAGTGCCTGTCTCCATAATAGAGGATTCCTTGTCAATGTGGAAATAGATTAATCTTTTATTTCCAATTTCCAGGATCTTTTACTTCACATTCAGCATAATTGAGGATTTTTAAACCAGTATAACCAATGCATTTTAGAGGGTTTTTTTCTTTCCTGCTTCCCTTGTATTTTTTATTGACATTAAATCTCCAGTGGGCTTAACTGTAACATACAATGTGATGGTTGTCATACTGACCACGTTGTTGCTAAATGTGGTTAACAAGGCCATATGTGTGCCCTTCCACCCCATCCCCACTACCACTGACTCTGACATAATGTTTGGGCCACAGTTGCCTATGATTTCCTTTGGGCTTTGCCTCCCATGGAACATGGCAAAGTACTGAGGAGATCCCCAAAAAGAAATTCTGTTGACGGTTACATGTGCTCAAACTTAATATCACTGCAATAGATATGTGGTAGCATCACGATATTGACACAATGTAATTTGCCGCAGGCGGTCGGCAGAGGCCATGTAAACACTCTTGTCTTCTGCAACACTAGGTAGAAACGGTATTAAATGGGCTGTGAACCTGACCTGCCTTCAGATACATAAGCTTTAGGGGGATGGTTTGAAATTCACAAATACCATTTGGGGTTTGCATTTACTAATACTTTGGGGTTAAACACAATATTTATTTTAATATGGAATCTACTGTTGCATGTCACAATATTTGCCTTATAGGAGAATTGGTAATGTGAAGAGTGCATGAGCTTCTGATAGCAATAAGAGGAAGAGTTATTGTTCACCTGGATCACAAGTTCAGAAAACAAACACCTCACAGTGGTCTAGATTCTACAGAATCCCTTTATAACTGTAGTAACAGCTGAGACTGTTAGAGGTGAAACAGTAAATAACAGTACCCAAAACATACTGCTTAACGGTAGATTTATCAATACATAACTTATGTAGATTGAGCATTAAATACATAGTTATTGCTGGCAGTTTTCTTTCATTGTTCTTTTGTTTTATTGTTGATTTATCTGATGCTTGTGTAGCTATGACCCAAGTGCGAACATTCAGTTCTGTTTGTGAGTTGCAAAAATGGCTTCGCTCAAATATTGCAGTTCCTCATTTGGTGCAGATCAAAGCAAAACACAGCTCCAATTGCCAGTTAACTTCTCTCATGTAGGTAAATGTTGTAACAAATTCACTGGAGCGCACAGCAATTTATTTCATTTCTTCAAAGACACCATTCTTTTATATCTCTCAGAAATCTAACCTAATAGCTACCATTTCTTTTTAAACTTTGATGGTTCCACCCTTAATCTCTCTCCCCATCACAAATGCTCTCATCTTTCCCTATTTTATGAATATTTTATGAATTACTCGTCTTTGCTCCGCTGAATTTAGCCAAGTCAATACTAGTCAATCTTTTCAATACTCATAAAATGGGATTTGTTGCATTAGGTAGACTTTATCGCCTCATGGGGGGGGGGGGGGGGGGGGGGGAGGTAAGTGGGGCTTCCTTGGAGCTTAACTGGTTCCAAGGTGACGTTTGGCAACAGAATGTCAGAATCATGTCAGTCCTCTGCAGTTGTCTCGGTAGTTCAGTACCTGAGCCAGGCAAGGCTGGATGACTCCAGGGCAATGCTGATGGCAGAACAGTCAGCCTGGCTCATCGGCTGGACTTGGAAGAGCAGACAAGTCACTAGGGAGCAGAGACTCTGCGTACTCAGCTCCTGTTAAATCTGCAAGCCATAGCTTAGCTGGACAAGCAACGAGAAAGCATGCCAACCTGGACCTAATACTTTCTGGAATTAGGTAAGCAGGATGCGTCCCTCCAGGGAGAGAGTGCACATTTCATTCCAACAATCTACCTCTGGGATTTCCATGTGTAGATGGGTTGCATGGAACTCTGTTTGATTTGGATACTATTAAGCACGGTGATGGGTTTCCACATGTGTTAGAGAGCCGGCTGACCACCCAAAAATGAATATCTCCTTCCCTAATGCACTGTGTATGTCCGAAAGATCTTCACAGCCTATTTTAAAGAACACGTTTAAGGAACAAGGCTTTAATACACAGCCCTGCCTTCCCCCACCTCCACAACATCGCCCAGCTCCACAGCCCGTGTCCTCTCCTGCACCAGGCTCCACGACCCTATTACTCCCATTTTCGCCCGACTTCCCTGGCTTCCCATCACACAGAGGATACAATTTAAGATCCTGGTCCTTACCTTTAAAGCCCTCCATGGCCTTGCTACCCCCTGCCTCTGCAACTTCCTAACACCCTTACCAACTCCATCCCGTAGTCCCTTTGCCTCGCCCACTCCCTTGCCTCCTTCAAGATCCATCTCAAGACCCTCCTCTTCGATGGTGGCTTCGTTCACTCTCCTTCGCCCCCAATCCTCCACCCTTCCCAATCCCGCCCCCCAGCTCTGGACCGAAACACTGACTGTCCAGCACCTTGGGATGTCCTCCTGACATGAAAGGCACTATACAAACGTAATTTTGTTGTTGTTAAACATGTGGGTATTCACTGTCATTCCCACTCAACATATTTTACAAATTCCAAAGTCTATATCATATTCATGATCACTATGTAAAAGTTGAATGGACAATTTGTGATGCCGATTTCCTTTATTGATTTTGTAAATGAGTAATTATTATTGATATGATATATAAAATAATTTGAAATTAGATTTCAAAACAATAAAAGAAATCTCAGGGTTTAAATTATCATATTGTATTGACAAATGGCTATGCTTTTCTCCAACGTTGCTTTTATACTGGGCTGACACTGCACTAAGAGTCGTGTGCAACAATTCTCCCAGATAAAATTGATCATTCACTTCATGGCTGTTGCTGGGATATTACTGTACGCACATTGGCCGCCACTTTGCCTTCAACTACACTGTCAGTACGTTTCACGGAAAAATACTGTGAAGCGCTTTGAGACATTTCAATAAAGTGATAAGGAACTATATCAAATGCAAGAATTATAAGTGATGAGGTGGTTAGAGGTTTTGTTGTGTATGACATATAGTATCATCAATGAATGAGTCACATCATCACAGCATACATACATGGAAGTCTTGGGATCGTTTCCCCGATCTACAGTCCCTAAAGGATAACAAAAGAGGCTGGAAGCAGCATCTGAACATCTGGCTATTTTGCTTCCGTTCTATTTTCCCGGTTCCACTCTGGTTATTTAGGAGAGGAAAGCTTCTGACCCTGGTTGTTCAGATATTGGAAGCAGCAACTGTTGACAGCTTTAAAGATGTTCAGCCACAGGCTGCTCAAAATGAGCCACTACTTTTTATACTTAGTGTCAAGCAGGTCTACTGCCAGCAGAAGGCCTATTGTATAAAAGAAGCATAAACCCCTTGAAGTGCCAATGCCTTGGAATATATTCCCCAAACTAATGTTGGAAAGTGAATGCCAGTTTCAATGTTAAATAATTCCACTTGTACGCTAAACAGTTTTTAATTTACTCTGAACTCGAGTCCAGTGGCTTATCACTTGGAATCCCATATTGCAATAAGCTACCGCTAAATCTTCTTCTTGGATAAATTGTGGAGTCCTGTAGCTCAGTGAATAGAACGCTCGCCTTGCAAGCGGGAAACCTGGGTTCACTTCCCGGCAGGGCAAAACCTTGGGCAAGTTTCCTTACTCCATAAGCCTGATAATAATAACCACTCAGGAAAAAAAGCCCCAAAAAAACATAATAAATTGGTCACTTCAATCCACGACTGTTTGTGGGACACTGCTGTGCACAATTGGCTATCACATTTCACCCACAAATATACAGTCAATTCACTTTACAGAATATTCTGTGAAGCGCTTTGAGACATCTAGAAGACGTGAAAAGCACTATAACAAATGCAAGGATTATTATTTTATTATTATTATTCTTTGTTGGGTTTGAATGAAGATAGTGTTGCTTTGGGTTTTGACAGATTCACTGGTAAATATCACTCAATTTTGTTCAGGCATCGGATAAGCATTATCTTTTATCCACTCATCTTGTATTGTTTTAACCAGTGTAAATGTGCTGTGAAAGATCCACTGTATTAAACGTTAAATAATACCTGCTTTGCCATAAACATGCTAATTAAGCAGATACACAGTGCTGTTACAGCCAGGATATTTTGACATTCCGATCTTTCCACATGTAAATTTAGCCCCGATTCAGCCAGAATAAACAGCTATGATGGATATGAGACACCGCATTGCTGAAAAAGCACATTTTTTTTAACAGGGCTTTTTTTTATTTCTTAGTCTACCTCAGAAATTAAGACAGGGACCGGGCTGCAATGAAATATTTACCTCATTTAGTCACTGATTCGGCACAAACACTTCCATCTGTAAAGCACATGAAGGGCAGTGGCCAGACGTTTTTCAGTGTTGTATCATAACATGGGTATGATCAACCCATCAACCCATCCGTCATTATGCAAACGCATACATATGCTATCAATGTTTCATTGCAATCTCAATTAATGGCTAAAGAAGGTAATGGGCATTGTGAGCATTGCCTCTCCATTGCTCACAGACTGTTTGTATAAATTTATTTAAAATAATTTTGTATTAATCATTGGTTAGACTGCAAATGGAGTATTCAGTCCAGTTGTGGGCAACTCACTTCAGGAAAAAATATTGGGCTTTGCAGAGGGTGCAGAGGAGGTTTATGAGAATGATTCCGGGGGTGAAGAGCTACAATTATAAGAAAAGATGGGAGGAGCTGGGCCTGTTTTAATTGGAGCAGAGAAGGTTGAAAGGGGAACCTGACAGAGGGGTTTTGATAGGGTAAATAGAGAGAAGGTATTTCCATTAATAGTAAGTAGGGGACATAGTTATAACATAGTCACAAGAACAGCAAAACGAAAACCTAGGAGATATTTTGTTACAGAGAGTAGTTGGGATGTGGAGCTCCCTTCTGCGTAGGATGGTGGAGGTGGAGTTGTCCATTCAAGCTTTCAAGAGGGAAGTACACAGGCATATGAAAGAGAGAGGCTTGAAGGGGTATGGGGATAAGGCTGAGCAGTGGGATTCAGAGATACTCTTGCTATGTGAACTGTTGCAGGCTCGATGGAGACCGAATGGCCTCCTTCTGCAATGTTTCCATGACTGCTCCAGTGTGAGGATAGTCTTGTAGTGCTGTAGCACCAGCCCACTGTCTTGTCCCAGTACTCAAAAGAATATTCTCTTCTTGTTGGCTTAAGCTTTATTCTTAAGAGAGCATTAATGGGTTACCATTGCTGGTAATACTGCCTACTTGGAACAAGGCATATTTTCCATTACCGGCAGATTAAAATATTCAATTTAATGCCAGAGGTGCTGCGATAGCCAGAAAGGCAGCCATAACCAGCAGTCAAGAGAGGGTGGAAAATCTGTCTGAACATTCTACAGTAAATGGAACAAATTTCTGACCTCAGAAAAAACATTCTTTGTCCCTCGCACAATGTTAGAGTGAGACCTCCAAGTAGATAGAAGAAATCCAACCAGATTGGAAAGGAGTGGAATCATTTTTGATGAAAAAAAATGTAATAGCTAACAGTTCGTGGATAGTGAAAAACTAGAACGTACACAGAGGTACGTTCAGCCAAGAGTAGTATTGCCATAATGCAGAGTTATGATCAAAGTAAGTACCTATTACTCTTATATACAGCCATCAGTTACCAGAAGATAAGATTGGTAAGTTGCCAGATCTTGCAGTACAATAAAAGACCAAGAACAACAACATGGCAGCATCTCGGAGCACAGAGAACACACAAGTGATGCAGACACAAGTGAATTGAACACTTTATTCATGCACTTGCATAACAGTGATGATTGGTGTCCAATGTCACATTCTGGAGGAGCATTTGAGTGCTGGTTCACAGGATTCTACTGGAAATAACAGTATTCTCTTGTTTTGGCTCCACTTAAAAACATGGATTATCTCCATGATCGGGAGCAGCATTGGAATGGCGAAATCCTCCGACCTTATTTGCTGAGCCAAGAGTTCTTTTGGCTGCTTAAAATGCCAAAGGCAATGTTTTGGGCATAAAATAAGATGACCATACTGTTATTCAGTTAATGTGCTCCAGAATAAGACAGTAGCAATCACTCATTAACAGTATAGCACAACACTTGCTTATTCATTGGTGTAATGTGGTCTATCATCTGTCTTCATAGGTTGAGCTCCTGCTTAAAGATGATGGGGTCTAAAACCTAGCAATTCAAATCAGGAATCAAGTAGAGGCTCCTTTGGGTAACTAGAAGTTCAATCTCACATACGCACATCAAGCCAACTTGCAGAACCTCCACTCCCAAAGTAGACTGCATCAGAGAGAGTTCCCGTGAGTTGTCATGCACTACTTCTGAATTCCTCAATCAAAATATCCTGTTTGAGAATGTGTTTGAACCCCAATGTTACTTCATGTGACAGTGTGTGAAACAAGAGTGAGACTTAGATCTTCCATGGAACTTGTAAAGAGGTGGGATATTATTCGTGAGACTTTTAACGCCTTCAACTGAGTTTCCGATTTGCTGTTAGACCCAACCTATGATAAACCCTCTGGGAAAAATACCATCAATTTGAAAATTATTTGCAACTGAAGTTTACATAGGTGTTATAATCTGAGGAATCCCTATGAACTCTGAGGTGAAAACATCATTTTGACCACAAAATACACAGTTAATCCATTTTATAATATATTCTGTGAAGTCCCTTGAGACGTCTCAATGAGGTGATAAGGAACTATATCACATGCAAAGTTTACTATAATTATCAATTTCTGTATGTCCGGCATTACTCCCTCTACATATAGCATATTTAGATTGTTTGCTTATCTCCCACCCACTTACTCATAGACACATACAGGCAGACATAGACACATACAGATATTAGATGACAAAATCAGATGAACAAATCCCAGCGTCAAATTTTGCAGCCCGCTTCCTTTGTGATTTTTATAATTGGCAATAGTTACCAAAACAAGACATTTAGAAATGTTCGGTTACATATGCACAGCTAGCTAGGAAATAGAAAAGAAATGCTGGTTAAGCTGCAAGGTGAAAGAGGGTAAACTTATTGCCTATCCCGTATTATGTGTTTCTCAGCCCCCGTAATCTGCCAATTTAATTTAGTTATGTACACACAATTTAAATATACTGGAATGAATGGAAATAAGGTCACATATATTCCTAACTAGAAGCTTCTTTCAAGTAAAATAACCTACAGAACCAAGCATCATATCATTACAGTTGTGTGTATATTATTATATTTCTATCCACTGACTACACCCTCTTATCAGAATTACTTTATTTATTAGTTGATCTAATGTATTAGTTAACTCTAGATCCTGTTGTACAACCTTTATGCTCAACCCATATGTGTTATTCAATTGACTCATTTGTTATGATAGCAATCCAATGTAAATGGTCTTGACTGCTTGCCCTTCCACAGTTCTCATTAGACTAATGAAAACCTTCAAACGACAAAACTAAACAACCTGCCAAAAAAGGGTCTGAGGTTATTATGAAAATTGCAACTCTGGGAGCTGGATGCAGCTTTGTTCATTTATTCATCCTCAGCAAATTGCTAAGCAATTTACTTGTACTCCTCTGCATTAATGGATTAATTTTATTTTTAAAAAGTGTTTTCTTTTAAAGACCCTAAATAACAGTGCCCATGTCTCCTGCAACAATTTCAGATCATTGGGAATTGTAATCACATTTAACACTATATCAATAAATGAATGCTTGAATAATCATCGGGCTGAAATATTGAAAGGAAATAATGAAATCCTGCGAGAAATCCTGGTTGCAGTCACATGGCATTTTCTCAGGACATGACTTCAATTGCATTACACACTGACTGAATTCTCTAATCCACATCCATTTCTATAATTAGATTATGCAGTAACTAATGTACAGAGCATCCAGTAGCACATGGAAGAAAACAGGAAACTGCAACAGCATTCCACAACTAAGAAAAACATCATTTAATAATCCTAGAAATTCACACGTGTATTCACACATCTGGAGTCCTGTAGCTCAGTGGCTAGAGCACTCGCTTCGCAAGCAAGAGACCTGGGTTGGATTCCCGGCAGGGTGAAACGCTGGGCAAGTTTCCTCACTCCACACGCCTGTGTTTCGTCCACAAAATATACAGCCAATTCAGTTTACAGTATATGCTGTGAAAAGTTTTGAGCGGTCCGAAGATGTGATAAGGCACGATATCAAATGCAAGGATTATTATTATTATTATTAGTGGACTACAAAACGTCAGAAAAGGTACTTCCTTCCAATGGTTCAGTTGCTAAAGTCTTAGTCCAGTCTATAACAGCTGTACAAATCCAGTCATTCCCAGGTTTAATCACAGTACTGTGCTACGGTGGCTGATCTTACACAAACAAAAATATCAGGTAATCTAGGGTGGGAACAAAATCAAATGAACCCTGTCAGATAATGACCATGAATGGGAATTGGGTGACGTTTACCCTCCTACCTCCTGTGAAATAGCCTGCTAACATTCAGTGTGTATGTAGGTTTACATATAAAGAATGCTCAGAACAATTACTGAAGCTAACGTTTTGACCTTAACTGGATTCAATGCATAAAGCCAACTACAGAAACGTCTTTCTTCTTAACACAATTTCCAACATTCTTATGTTGGTCAATAATATTTTTACATTGCATTTTTTTGCAGCATCAGAATAATAATACGGATTATTTTCCTTTTATGAATTCCGTAGAGGTTAAACGCACAGCCTGCTAAAGTACAAGGCCACAGAGATGGGAAGGCTGCAAATCACAGACCATGCTGAATTAGCTGACCTGAACAGGACAGTAGCTGGCACATTTACAATTGGTTTTAAGCACCTCTGGTTCAGAAGAATAAAACTAGCCAGGGTTCCTGTTCTTGTTTTCTATCTAGAGAACTATATAAGAAAGTGAGCATAAATCAATAAAAAATAATTAATAATTAATTAAGAAACATTTTGGAGGGCAAAAGAGAGGAGCTTTATTCGTAAACGATCCATGGTCTAACTGACTTGCAACTACTTGACGATTACAGTGAGTGCAATAACTGGAAAAATGCTCCATTTCTCAGCACTGATATCCTTCATCTTGGATAGCACAAAACAAGAACAACGATTAAGATTAGAATCCTGCTTCAACTCCATTTCACCTTGCAGAGTTACTCGCTGTGATGAATAGCTGCACTGATCTGCAGGTACTACAACAACAAGAATTTGCAACTATGCATTACTGAAAATGCATCCATGCCCTCACCCGCTCTGTCTTCCCCCACCTTCACAACATTGCCCCAGCTCTGCCACTGTCTCTCCCCTCAAGCTGCCAAAACACTTATCCACGCATTCATCATATCTAGGCTCGACTATGCCAACTCCCTGCTTGTCGGCCTTCCCAACTCTTTCCTCCACAAACTGCAGATCATTCAGAACTCTGCAGCTCATGTTCTCTCCCTGCTCCATCCTACCTCTGTGACCTGCTAACCCCATATCAACCTGTCCGCTCCCTCCGCTCAGTAGGCTCTGGCCTGCTCCACGTCCCCGCCTGGCCCACTCCACCATCAGCGGTCAGACCCTCAGCCTCTCTGGCCACACCATTTGGAACTCCATCCCAGTCCCTTTGCCATGCTACCTCCCTTACCTCCTTCAAGGCATGTCTCAAGACCCTCATCTTTAAACATGACTTTGGCCACCCTCCTACCCCTACCCTCCCTACCCTCCACCCTCCCTGACACCAACCCCCTGTTCAGGTCCAAATCCCTGACTGTCCAGCACCTTGGGACGTCCTCCCGATGTGAAAGGCGCTATACAAATATAATTTGTTGTTATTGTTGTTGCAGTAGGTATGATCTTTACCATCTGAAAAATGGGAGATTTCCAAATAGTTAAAAACACAAGCTGAAGTACACCACCTTTTCATCAAGAGAGAATGCTGCTGGTTCTGGAAGTACAGCCAGGAAGATCAAATGGAATGAGGAATGGGTTTGCTTTTCAACAAGTTATTTGGCATTAAACTGTTTTGGCAAAATACCCATTTTGATAAAAAAAAGTAAAAATACTGGGTTTCTGGTATGCACAAACTGCAAGTGGCTTATTTGAAAGCATTTTCCACATCTAAAAGAACACCTTGAACTGATTATAGCTTGTCTTGCTTTATACAATAAATAGAATGCAACTTGCATAACACTCCCACGAGGTAAAATATGATAGTGGATGCATTATGCACAACCATCCGATAGGACAAATAGTAACACAAGTCAGGCTAACCAGATGAAAGATGATGGTTATAGTTCAGCTCACAAGCGCAGATATAAATCATCCAGAAATGCAATATGATAAATAACAGGAAAAAGGTTTTAGTTGAGGATAATTTTGTTGAGCAGCCAGAGAGGTCAACATGTCATAAAGTCATATCTGTGCAAACAGAAGTTTTAGTTTCAATGATATACAAAATATAGAGTCAGTTTTTTTATAGTGTATTCTGTGAAGCGTTTTGAGACTTCTCAAAGACGTGATAAGGCGCTGTATCAAATGCAAGAATTACTATTGTTATTAATATGTTTCCTCACACAAGTGTTATCATTTGGGATATGTCCCATAACCTAATATTAAAGCAAAATTTACACATTCTGTATAGAAATAGCAGTGAAGAGATGAGAGATGTGATTCTTGATATCAGTGATAATGGTGGTCTGAGGGGTGGTTTCCAACAAAACATTTAACAAACCATTTCAAAAACTCTGGGTGGGGAATGGGTTAAACCTATGACCAGTCTTTGGTTAACATCGGGTTTGAATGTAATTTTCAGCAATACCACTAGTTGCATTTTTCACTCTGGAAGCGCAACACTAACCAATATAGCATTATCAATAAATGTCTGTGTATGATGTTATATGCAAATATTTAATGCAAATATACAGTATTCTATTTACTATCCTCTACTTGTGGAGCGAATGATTTCTTTCAACATACTAAAATACTATGTGCTCCTCATCATCCCTCACGTAGTAATTCCCATTTGCGTACACCCTGTTTTCACTTGTTTGAACTATCACTCCACTAAGCATTATTATTCTTTCACAGAATGTCAAAGTACTGGATTTGTTGTGTCCCTTTTATTGCCCATTTAAAGACCTTTGGTCCTTGTATGGAAGAATTTGTTCAGTACTAGTATCTCTAAAAACAAACAAGAAAGCCATGTCTATAGAGATGGCTCTGGGCGATACTCAATGTATTATTCAAATAATTTATCATAATTAATGCTAAAAAAAACAATAATGCTGATCATAGATCACCATTACTCTGTGTTTCAGTTTACTTTCCAACTCAGCATTAAACACAACATGCTATTGGTTGGCAACTGGGTGAAGGCAAACTCAGCTTTCAGCATTCATTATGATAAAAGGTTTGTAGCTGGCTCTTAGTGCTGTCTTTCACAATCTTTACAGCAATGGTGCTAAACGGGAAATCCAGCCCAGATCGAAAGACAACAAATTCAGGCAGATTAAGATTCAGAATTGCAATTCACAGCACTGAGAAGAGGCAGATGTGTTGCATGGCATGACAATGTCATCTCTCAACCATTACATCATTAAATCACCAGCAAAAAAAAACGTTAAACCTTAAAGGCATTTTCTTACTTTTCCTGCCTTGAATTTCTTTGCAGTGTGAGCTGCCCATATACAGCAATCATTTTTTGAAGATGTGGGAAGCAGATCTGAGGTAATGGAGACAATGGACTGGTTTCATTTTTACCAAAGGGGCCCAAAATCATATTAAAACACCAGGCATTGCAGTTGCTGCATTAGAGTGTGAATATCATCTTTATTCAGTAGGGTAAAGGTTAAATTACAGTAATCCACTTCTACTTCCCACACCACAGGGATCACTGGGAAATCAGAGCATACCCAGTTTCACTGGACATGCTGAACGTTAATTAAATGGCCCCATTCTGTGATAGAGAACAACATTTAGATTACCGAAATGAACAGAAATTGTTGGAGGAAACGGCTGGATACGATCAATTGAAAATAATGAGCCACCGTTTGGTGATCATTGCTAGAATATGGTACCAAATAAATTGATGTATTCACTGTATTATTACCTTTTTCAATATGCATCCTTTTAGTTTCATGTCCTGCATCATGACTGGCCAGATCTCCTTCCTTGGGGCCAGGCAAGATAGTCGGAGACAAGCCAAGCAAGGCTTGGTTAATCGACAATCCATTCTGATGGACAGCTGCCAGTTCAAACAAACAATTTATCTTTTCAGTAACTGCAGAATATAAAACAAGTGAATATCAGAAACACACTTTCACCTGTACACCAACACCTGCTACTATTTTCTTGATATGGTTAATAATGACCTTCAAGGGCACAGAGAGCATCTAACATTTAAAATGCACGCATACATTGAAAAGATATGTATATGTATATGCATAAAGCATGAGCACTGATAACCTTACTGATGGAACTGGCCCTTAGAGAGTCAGGACAATTATTTGAGTTTTACATCCACAGAAACACAATCATTAAGTCACTGTTTAATGTCTGTACATACAATTCTGTACATTGTGGTAAAGTTAGCAGTGTTCCTAAATGTGTTCCTAAATGCACTCTGTTCTTTGAAATGCTTTAAAATAATTTGAACAGTTTCCTGCTTGTATTTTGGATTTTTTGTTAAATAAATATTGTAATCCACTTGCGAACCTGCAATATGAATTATGACTTATAACCTCAGTGAATTTATACCATTTACTTTGCTTCAAATTTTCTTAATAACACACTGAATATAAAGAGGGAGTGCATGCTACAGCGGCCATTGACAAAAAACAATAATTATGTAATTCAACCTAACTATTATCTCTTCATGTTTTTTGTAACAACATTTATTATGGCTGGTTTTACCTCTTCTCTTTATAACTTCCAAAGACACACATTGCAGTTTAAGCAGCACATTCTTTGATTATTGCATTCAGTGGTTCACGGAGTGCAGTGAAAGTGGAACTCACGCATTCTATCAGATGAGCTCTCAGTCCGAGCTGGGGAACTCGACACACTGCTGCTCCGGTGGGAAGAAGGATGGCTCCCTGGCCTTCGTCCATCTTCCAGGGAGGGTGCAGGTGAAGGGCTGTCAGGAACCCGTTCCTACAAACAACAGCAGAAAGAGTTTAACTTTTTAAAAAAACTGTTAAATTAATCAAATAGTTAGGAACAAATTGTTCCCTAAATCCAAAAGAACCAAAGAAAATAACTTTTCTGATACACAAAACAAGCAAAATATGTAAGAAGCATAGTTTTAGGAGGCATTTAAACATGATCTTCAGCTCCCCGATGACTTTGTGAGTTTATGCAGCGAGTACCTGCGTCCATATAGACCAGGAGGTCCTGGGTTTATACACCAGTCTGCTGAATTGGCTGATTTCAGCATTATAATTTGCTCAAGTTTTAGGGTAAGCCACTAGTGTTCTCATTCCTGATTCCATCCAGCAGCCTCAAGTAGATATGAGAGTGGTTGGACATCGGCCAAGGTTAGATCAGATTAGAGAGCCTCTGATGCTCTCTTGATCAAAAAGTCTGTCAATACTCAGGAACGAGTTTCACACAAAATAACTTGGAAATAGCTGAGAAACTGCAAACTGCATGTGAATCCTAAGAACGGCTTAAACTCTTTCTACCGGTCTAAGTTCTGCTATTTTATAATTATATACACTTACACAGTGAAATCCTCTTATATGCAAATGATTGGAACTCAAATAAACGTTTTATCCAAATGTTCAGAGACAGTTGAGCTCATACACCTTCCTTTAAAGGTTGCATGTCTAAGCAGATGTCTAGCAGGTACATGATTGTCAGTCTGTTAACCATTTCATCTTCTGGGATTGATTACATTTTGGATTTTCTGCTCCTGACCACTGTCTAGTGACCCAGTGCTTAAAAAGTGTGCGCGCATAAATACCGGGCAGGATTCACTTCAGACGGGATATCCCTCCAAGTCTGAATAGCCTGCCGACACTCACTGACATAAGCTAAACTACAGCATAAGCCAGGACTTTCAGGAGCAGAGGGGAGAAAATTGGAAGGGAGAAAAAGAAGTCATATTGCTTTGGACCTGATATTTACAATTTATTGAAACCATCTGTCCTGTAAATGAACAGGTATCTGACTGAGGTGAAATCTGAATGTATGTGGCCTTTGAAAGGAGAGATGGACTTGAAAGTCACTGAATGGGAAGGGAGGGGGGGGGAGAAAGGAAAAAAAATCATAATATTAAAATAAATTGCATATAAACAGATTTTGCATATAGCTGAATTACATACAAGCAGTGCAGAATGCACTGACACTTTTTTTGCAGAAAAAAACGAAATAAAATATAATGTCAATTTTACCATTATGCGGCCAGTGCGCCGGGTGCGGTTGTATGGCTGAAGCTGTGTGATGTAGGAGAAAGGGTTTAACAGCTGATTGTGATGATGTTCAACCTGAAGGATAACAGCATCACGTTAACATGTACTACAGTCTTACATGGGACATGATTGCTCACCAGTCTAAAGGATTATATACAGTGGAATCCTGTTATCTGCAATAAATTGGGCTAAAACAAAAAAAACTTCTGATAAGCAGACTTGTATAAAACAGGAATGGCTATATCAGTGATTAATAAATTAGGACTCGGAAAATATATGGTTCTGCTGCAGGAACTTGCATATAAGTGGATTTCACTGTATTCTATGTTACATACAGTATAATGATCCGCTTGTTGTACCATGAAAGTTTAATGATGTTAAAATGTCACTGTAATAAAAACATAATATGTACCCATATCCTCCCCATTTCCCCTACTTCCTGCAGATGAAGTATTAACCCCCATCTGACAGAGAATATAGGTTAAGGCTTCACATGCAGAACACCTCGTATTCTGCACTCCAGTTCTGTTGGAGGGTCACACCCGAATGTTAATCCATTTATCTCCTTCAGACACTGACTGACTTGACGTGTATTTCGAATACTTTCCCTTTCTATTTCACATTTCCAGCATACACAGTTTTTCTTTTTTTTAATCTCTGCCATTTTAATAATGTATAAGGAACTCCCTTTTGGCTCCATGGCCTCCCTCCTATTTACTCTTCCGACATTATTTATAATGTATGTATACACTTTCATATATAATTTGGGGTAAAAAAGTAATTGAATGAAATAGACATTTGGCATTCATTGGCAGCTCAGTTGGTAAAGTTACAGCTAAGTGTAAAACTAAATCTTGCAGATCTGGAAGTAATAGTTTTTAACTGCTGATCTATGCTGAGTTTGTGGATCTCAGCCAAGTAAGCATTTAACAGTTTTTTTAAACAAAGTCTGGGTAATATTCAATAATTGGGAGTTAAATTTCCGACACAGTCAAATATGGTTTCAGCAACCACTTAGGGGATTGGACCAAAGTGGTCTTCATATAACTGTAGCCTCTGAGTAATGAAGGTTCATTTGTTCGTTGACCCGACACGAATTTTGGGAAAAAAANTTCTGCAGGCCAAAAATTTCCGCAGACCCCTATGTAGACTTCTGCTAGAATCCTAGTATACTTACTAAAGCCACCTCACTGATGAGGCACAAAGCTGTAGGCATCACATACGCTGTTCAGTGCAGTGTTGGTAAATGCGCTAGAAATCTAGCGGGAGTCTACAAGCGGCCTGCAGATATTGGTAATGCATTAAGTACACTTAAATTCACTTAGAACTGGCCACTGAAAAGGGTGTCTGTACACCAACAGGGCTTAAAAAGAATGGTCACTGGTTGCATTAATGATGAATAGAGGTAGTTAATCATGGAAAATCAGTCGAGACTGTTGCAGAGTGGTTGTTGACAGCAGGTGGTTGCTGAATCAGGTTTGACTGTATTTCTCAATAGGAAATGTGTACTTATCAAATTGTGAAAAATTGTGAAAAAATCTGTGCTGAAGAATTTACATTCAATGTTTAGAAATCTGATAATTCAATATTTCTTACCAAGAAATTCGTTAAGTACCACAGATTAAACCCCAAATTTTCAACGGTTTTGATAGAGCTATTAAAATACCAATTCTCAGAGTTTTAATCAAACAATAAATAATATTGCAATGGCAGAAACTTAAACAGAGAGATGGATGTTCTTGGTATGATTTATAAATAAGGAGAAAAACAGGAGAATGTAATAGGACAGTGTATCAGAGCACTTCTACTAACCTATACTACACAATTTGAGGGCACAGGTCTAATTCTCTCATGTCAAAATTTCTTAGGTCTCACCAGGAACCTTCTAAAGAGGCGCAAAGGCATGTCAGCTCTGTAATAAGAGGGTGGGAAAAGAAACAGGCTACCATTCCCCAAACCATCTCTTGCAGCTGTTCAGGAGGCTGGTTTGTGGGATGGTAGATCACAAGTGAAAGAGGATAACAGTTAACGACTAAAGTACCCTCATTGATAAAGAGTCATCTTTGGCATATTTCCGTCTCTTGTGACCTTATCTTCTGACTTTTTATTAAATGAGTTACCAAGTAATATACTGTTGAATAATTTTGCAGAAATTGCTTACTGAATACAGGTAATGATGGTGAATATGACATTACAGCCTCTGTTATTTAAAACAAGGGGATAATAATTAATTCATGAGTTAAAGGAACAAGCTGTAGATTTCAATGGTTCAGATGAAGACCTTACAGTACGGTCCAATCTGTCAATTGGAAACAGGTTCTTTACATTAAAGCCCTATTGTCCCACTGACATGCCCCAAAAGAGCACGATCCTTGCTTAACCAGAAGCAGGTATCTAACTCTGGCACATCGTTAACAAGGCTGAGCACCGGGACACTGCGGACAGGTGATGAAAGACACCTCGTGCTTAAGCCACATCCAGGTCACAGCTGTCACATTCGCTGCAATTTGTAGCTGCCACAGTCTGCCATACCAGCTTGTAGCTGCCTTTCTGTAATTCAGCAACTTCCAGTCATCTTGTATATCTACACATTCCCACAGACAGAATGACATCTTCTGTGTATCTTACTTAGACAAGGATGACAGCACTCTCTGGAGCTTTCAAAAGCAAAGGTGCTTTTACAGCACTTCACAATAAAATGATAGTGAAGTCAGCTTTAAAACACAAAGTCTAAAAATAAAAAAAACAATGCCATGTCTGCTGCCTGATAACGTGCATTGTTAAAAGATTAATATTGAGAAATGTGCTTTATGTTGAATACAAAAGTTATCATGGAAAGAAAAGGTAGAAACAATTTAATCTCATCGCAAACATTTTCTGGGATAAAAGACCCGACACACACATAGGGTTACTCTTCAAATGCTCAGTGCATGTATACACGGTAACACTTTAAATATTTTAAGAACACCACAGCAGAATACTAACATAAGTATTTTATGTTGAAATATCTTGAGTTTAGGATATAAATCAAATTCACAAAAATAATTTTCCACGTATGCAGTGAAATTACATGTAAATCTACAGAGGACATGGGACACATTGAAATTACAATATTTGTGGTGGTGGTGGAGGGATGCAATTAATATAAACTTTTTCCCTTCTATTTAAACTGTTTATAGGATAGGTAGTTATTGGTCTTCCTTTACTGACCTTTGGTGCCAGTATTGACTCTGAGTGTGTTCTTTGCACTTTAGTTCTTTGTACTTAGTTTCGCCCACAAAATACACAGTGAATCCACTATACAGTATATCCTGTGAAACACTTTGAGAAGTCTCAGCGACATGATGAGGCATTGTATTATTATTATTAATGTGTGATAATGCCCATAATGATCATAGGAACAGGAACAGGCCATTTAGCCCCTCAATTCTGTTCCACCATTCTATAAGATCATGGCCTGATGTGTACTCCAACGCCATTTACTCACCTTTTCTCCATAATGAAGGATTAATGATACAGAGAAATACAACAGGAAAGTACTTCAGTTGATTACTGGGAAATGTTATGTTATAAAATGTCATGAACCATAATTCACTTTATTGCATGTATTTCTGGAGTGAGTTTTAAATACTACACATCTTACTTAATCATTTATATCTTCTTTAGGTGTTCAAAATATAGGATATTTAGAGCACTGACAATTTGGGCTTATAATATAAAGTCCATATTGTCAAAATGCAGTAAATGTACCACCATTATTTCATTGAAAGTCAAATAAATTACGTTAAAAACATAGCTAGACAATGGTCCCTTGAGCATTGTTCATGAAGTTATTGTTTGCAGATCACATCAACTTTGAAAAATCAATACCACTCACTCACTCACTCCGGAAATTTGCTGTAAATAAATATTGTCAGATCAACACTGAGATTTTGTGCAACAGGATATGTAAAGAACGTGCAAGGGGGGAGCAGTGCAGACAATCAGTGAACCTTGTGACAAACTGAGTTCTTCTCGCAGTTACAGTATCAGAAAGCATACTGTGCTATTTGTCGCCAAATCACGTTCTGTGTAGTGCTCCGAGTCGTTCTCCTTCGTGAGGGGCGCTATCTAAACGCAAGTTGTTGTTGGTTTTTTTGTGCTTGGACATGCATAAATTGCACGTACACATTTATTATTATTATTATATTATTATTATTATTTCTCCCCTTGATGAGTTGTGTTGTTTTTGTCTCCTCAGACACTGCCCCATTCCTTTTGAGGATTGTGAGGCAATCTGGTTTCCAGGCCTTTATCACTCCTCTAACCCAAAAATATAGTGGGCTAATTCATGCTCTGATTTTACACATAAATACACACACGCACAATCAGAAAGAGGAATTGATCATTTGGTGTACTGTGGATATGATATGCTCCAGCATCCTACAAACTTTAAAGCAATATTAATAATCTATTTAGTGTTATTTCAAGCCAAAAGGACTGATCTGTTTATTTGAAATGAAGCCAGAAAATCACACAATAAATATGCTTTGAACCAACCCTCCCATCCCATGCTACATTTGTGTTGCCCAGAAAGATCATCAAATTCTATCTCTCCGGTGGGTTACAGTTTGTTCTCATAAATCAGAAATGACAAACTTGTGTGTGTCATGGAGGTATTATTTGCAAATGAAACAGACTCATTGTGATCTGCACATTCCATCGTGCTCTACATTCATATTTTCCATCAGTCCCATATCCTGGATTCCCATTACATAGCGGGACAAATGTGATGCACAGGGGGTGCATCTACACACGTGCACAAACACCTCCTGGGCTCCTACCATAAACAAGCACACGCAAAATTCCCATTACACGCACCACAGAGCTCCCTTCACTGTGCATCAGAATTTGCATCTCACTCTTTCTCACATATACACGCACACCATACACACACACACACAGCATACACGCAGACACACACACACAATGTGTGACAGACTTATAAAAGAAAATCATGTTTACTGTGTTGCGTTAGATTCCTTTTATTCCCAATATACTAAAACTAGGGAAATTTATTCCAGTGGTTTGGTGACAAGAGGCTAGCAGAGATATGGATGTCAGCTGGCACATGACAATATAATTTATCTTATGGAATTTGACCTAGGCAGTGTATGTGAATGCTGTTATTCTTGCTACAGGTTATCTGCAAGTTATTCAATCTAATGTATGATAGCATTATGTAGGAAATCCATTGTTGTCAGAATACCTTGTACACATTTATTAATTGCTGGCTTGAAAACCAGAAATTCCTTTTTTTCTTTTATATGAAAAATAAAGTCTACCTCTAGATCAATGTGGATTCTGCTAAATAGTAACTCAACCATAACGTTTTCAACAATGTTATTTAAATTGTTTTGAGACACTGTAATTGATCTCAGCGCTCCTGGTTTGGGAAAGTTTCACGCTGAGGATTGCTACTGAGAGACCCTTCCCCCNACCGGAAAGTGACAAGACCAGGCTATAATACTGCCCAGGTTTGAATAGCCTGGTAACACTCACTGTCTGCCTCAAATATGAATGTTGGGGACTTGGGTAGGCACCTGATGTCCCCAGGCAGGCATCCGTGAAAGTGCACTTCAGAAGAAGAAATAAAGGTGTCAATATGTCAATATGAGAAGCGGAGCAGGAAAAGAAAATTGGTGGTGGAATAAAAAGCATGTGGCAGTAACAAGTAGGCCTCATTGTTTGCAACCAATTTGGCCATTGCTGTGACTATGAACAGCATAGGCCATTCTAAGTTAATGATTTACTTATTTATTCCACACATTCCAGGACAGAGTGACAGGAAAGCAGTGTGAACCACTGATGTGGTGCGGGACTGACCGCTAAGTACTTACCTTGATAACTGAAGTTTCCATTCTGGAGGGAGGATTCTGTACTTGAGCTGCAGCTGCCATATTAGCAATTGTACTAAGATGGTTCATCTGACTCATTGCCATGGTGACCGACGCTGGAGGTAGGCTGACAGGGATAAGTGGATGGGGCATCATCATGAAAGGAAGCTCGAGCCCTGAAAGAAGACAAAAGAGTAATTCTAACATTGTCTGTAAAACATTTGTACAGCAAGTTCTATGTGTAATCTGTGCTGGCAGTAAAGCTTAAATGGGATGTTCAACAATGAATATTAAAAGTTCAATTTAAATATTCATTTTGGCTTCATGGTTCTCTTAACTTTGTTGTGATATTTCGTCCTGGAAATCAAGTTTGGTTAGATCATAATAAGTACACTATATAATCTCACTCTTCAAGTTACATCTGAAGAAAGGAACTTTTTAAACCACTTTATACAGTGCAGCCCCATCTGTGGCTTGAGATGCAGACAACTATTGTGAGACTAAGTAGGTGACTAACAGGAGACAGAATCTTACAGGATATAACATTCAAACATGGGTGAACTAGGTGGTATCAATTGTTCTTTCCTTCAACAATTGTCTTCCCTTCATCAGAGCACCTTGTGGCTACAAACTGGGTATTTGCAACCTACTCACATTCGTGTTACATTGGACCTCAACCTCATCAACTTCTGAGTAGGACTCAAGTGTTCCAACCACTTGTGCTAGCAGCCACTGCCCTCCCTCCCATATTAGCTCAAAGCAAAAAAAAAACTCATTACTATGAAAGATACTGGGGTGAAAGTGCCAATCTTTGGCTCGTTTACTATCACACTGTTGAAAAATGAGGCTGAGTGACAATGGGAGACAACCTCTTCCCAACTCCATCACAATGGTTGGACCTGAAGCTCGCCCACAATGGCAAATTAACTTGCAATTAGAGAGATAACAGTTTTACTCTTGATTTTGTTTGTTGTGCAGTTAAAATGGTTAATTCCATCAAACAGCAGTCCAAATGCCACAATCCTAATCACGATGGCAAACATAATGGGTATGGAGAGCTGGCATCAGATCCAGTCACTGTGACAGAGCCTTTGGGGGAGCTCACATCCACAGACGAGTCAATGTCTTTCACTAGCATTGGCTGTCAATTAGCTCTTTTCAGCAATGTGTTGTTAACACATCACAAGATGCAGCTTTCATCCCATATTTTAAAATAGTTTGCAGTACAACAAATACATTTGCAGTTTATTTTCTTCATATCAGTATTACTTTAAGAATTTAAAGTTACGCACAGAATTATAGATTTTTTGTAAAAAAAAGTTAAATCAACCAGTAAATTCTAGATGTTCTAGATACCTTGCTAGACATATTTCTGAATATTCAGGGGGAATTGTAATAAGTCATCACATTAAATGTGAATTTGTCTTCAGTAAGTCATTGAGCTGTAAAGAGAAATAGTGGGAGGGCATAACCTTTCATACTGAGTCAGCGCTTGGCTCACCTCTGAAAACAAGTAGTGCTGAGCTTGGCACTTGCCACTCCACATGTCATCCTGATAAGATTATAATGCTCTCGAAATGATAACAGCTGTCCATCCCGATGAATACTGACATATTTTTAAAAAAATCCTTCATTGTAGCTACATTTATTTTAAATGCTACACCTTATTATCTAACACTTCACAAAGAAAGACTTACACATTTATTTCAAAAACAATGCCTGTCCTTTCATCGCATTGCTTTAATTTCCCCTGCCCTGTCCCCGGAGTTCAGACTTGCATATATTACTTCTTTCCTGCAATGACATGGACATTGATGTGGCTCACAGGTGCTGCAAGTGTGGCAAATTTCAAGGGATGTGATTCCAAAAGAAGTATCTTGCATTTTATAGCACCTTGTATATCAAAATGTCTCAAAACATTTCACAGTAATGTTTCCAAGTATAATGACTTTTTTAATACATATATCTATATGGGAGAGACAGAAGAATGGTTCCACTATCAATCATAAGGTGAATGACCGATTTATCAGGAGGATTTTTGGCCAGTACATCGGGAGGACTTCTCTTCCCTTTTCGAGTAATGTCCACCTAAGGATAAGCAGACAGAATGGTCTGTTGCTGGAGGCAAGTCAACAAGGGTGGGCAAAATCGAAATCAACCAGAATAACTTTCTTCGGTTGAACGTCAACAAGATCGAGGCTCTCCTGATTGGCTCCGTGACCCTATCACCCCCATCCTTGACCGACTCCACTGGCTTCCGATCACACAGATCAGTTTCATAGATTCATAGAATGTTACGGCACAGAAGGAGGCCATTCGGGCCATCGAGTCTGTGCCGGCTCTTTGACAGAGCAAGTCACTTTCACTAACCCCAATCACCAGCTTTCTCCCCATAACCCTGCAAACCCGTCTTCCCCAGATACATATCCAGTTCTATCTTAAAAGCTGTTATCGAATCGGACTTCACTACTCTTTCAGGCAGATCATTCCAAATTCGAACAACTTGCTGAGTGAAAAGATTTCTTCTAACCTCCCCTGGTTCAAGATCCTGGTCCTCACCTTCAAAGCCCTCCACGGTCTTGCTCCCCTCTACCTCTGCAACCTCATAACCTCCGGCCATTCTGCTCAGCTCCTTCCGCTCAGTGGGCTCCGGCCTGCTTCATGTCCCCCACCTCGCTCGTCCCACTATTGGCGGATGGGCGGGCCTGCTGCTGCGCTGCCCCCACCCTCTGGAATTCCATCCCGCAGTCCTTCGCCTCGCCCCCTCCCTTCTCTCCTTCAAGACCTATCTCAAGACCCTCCTCTTCGACCGTGCTTTCAATCTCCCTGCTTCCCCCGCTGCCCTCCCCCAACCTGATCCCCCTCAGCTCGGGTCCAAAACTCTGTTTGTCCAGCGCCTTGGGATGTCCTCCCAACATGAAAGGCGCTATACAAATGTAATTTTGTCGTCGTCGTTTTGTCTCTTACGTGGACCATTGAGTACATTCGGCCACTATTACCACCAGGCTGCTAATCTCTGCTGTTGGATTTATTAATCAATATTATTTTAGAAACCAGTGGAGAGGTACAATTGTAGAATGCTTACAAACCACATAGATTTATGTCTTGAAAATACAGTACTAAATGTACTCTTTGTCAGTATTTATTTCCTCAAGTATAGTGCTTAGATTGTGTCTGGATAGCAGATTGACTTAAATCTGCAATAACAGTGTATATCCATTATGCTTGTCTTTAATGAGAACTAAATTGCTCATGAGCTCCAGCAACAAAAAGTCTATTAATTTTGATTTAACATGAGTTAAAAATTGATACAGATAGAACAAGTCTTTATAGTTCACGTTCAGAACTTTAATGATACTTGCTTTTTAAAAAAAATACAAACTGGAGATTAATTTAGTCTAGAGATTATGTTCAATTCTATACAGTTAATCTAATATTCTGACGAGAGATAAAACCCAGTAGATTAACAACAATGAGACCAAACTATAGATTAATAAATTAATAAATCTATGCAATGTTCAGAACCACCCAATATAAAATCAGTTAAATCTCAGTAATGTTGGCGATGGGGGGGGGGGGATGTTCCCGTTAAATTGACATCATCTTGTGTTTGAGGCCAGAGTCACTGCCCTACGTCATTCTATTATGAAGAAGCAGCAGGACAAAGGATGTTAAATTGTAAATAACATTACACTATATTGTAATTATACTTTTAAAATTGAAATTCAATAATCTTAATGAACTCAACAGAATAGCTGTTTACCACATCAACGTATTTTCTACATGGAACATCTCAAAGATGTGATAAGGCGCTATATCAAATGCAAGGATTATTATTATTATCTCAGATTAGACACCAAAGCATTTTGTTTTAAATTGGTGCTTGTTGGTCTTTTCCTTCCACTTAGATTTGAGTCTGTGACCACATTTAGGATGAAAAGATCAAATCCAGTTTTGCTGAGGTTTCCATGTTACAATAATAATAATCCTTGCATTTGATATAGCACCTTAGCATACCATCAAGACACCTCAAAAAGCTTCACAGGATTTTACTGTTAAGTTTTAACTGTTTATTTATTGCTGAATTGTTGATGCATCACAGGTATAGCCATAAAGCCCTATTTCTTTTTAAAATTGCATTGCATTTGTGTAGAAAGCTGATGTAAATCTATATCAGTATTATTATTTTTACATTTTACATTACCAGGTGATCTTCTCCACAACCTTATGGAAAGCATATTGGATGTGATAAAAAGATGTAAAATTATATACAGTTTTCTTTGTGAAAAATGAAAACATCTCTATTGTTTATTGTTTAAAGTGCCTCCATTTGGGATCTGAAGTGCATTTCTGTTCATCTAATCGTACAGAGTCTAGTTGTGATCAACTAGGCTGAATCTAGGCATCTATATTATGAGCAAAACGTTAAGGAAGATAGACATATTATCATTGCAAGAGGAAGACTAATCTTCCTAATTTCTCCCGATTTGTGTCTCCAATTTATATTTCAGGCGGTGTGGAGGATGATCTTCTGCTCCATGTAGAAAATCCGTTGATGTGGTAAACAGCTATTCTGTTGAGTTCATTAAGTTATTGAATTTCAATTTTAAAGGTATAATTACAATATAGTGTAATGTTATTTACAATTTAACATCCTTTGTCCTGCTGCTTCTTCATAATAAAATGACATAGGGCAGTGACTCTGGCCTCAAAACTGAGGCCCCAAATTCCACGTAGTCTCAGCCTGCAAGAGCATTTTGTCGTAACATTTAACATCATGCTGAATTGAACAAAGTTCTAAAATACAATCTTACTTTAGAAGCTTGTTTTCCACAGTTCTTGAAGATAATCAGCTTATACAGTTTTTTTTCCTAATCCTGCATACATTTTGAACACAAAATTGTCTTTCGTGCTATGACTAGGTGGAATTTCAGGCCATTGGTCTATTGACACAATCCACAGTTTGACCTCTGCTAACAAGAACATATCCAATGATTTTGGACAACCTGAAATTTCAACGATTTTTCTCTTTAAAAATGCTAATTTTGCAAAAATCTTGCTGGAGACACAGTGGCTAAATACTGTAATACTAATTTTTTNGGTGACATTTATCTACTTCAATTGAATTTTACAACAATTGCACAGTGCATTAAATGGTGGCCTGTGTTGTACAATAAAGCATATGGATTAAACTGACAAAAGTGTGCACTTGTCTTATCACCTGTGCATAAAAACTAATGTAATCAAGCAAATCATTCACAAAAGCCAGGTTGAACAGATTGATCAGTAAAGTTGAACAATGTGGTCTAAACCTTTGGGTGAAGAGATTTTACCCCGAAACTTGGAGTATTTTGGAGTGGAGGTGCCGAGGAACAAAAGGAATTATGATGTAATTCCTTAGGATCTAAAACTAAGTGTCAGCCTGACTCAATTGGTAGCACTTTCGCCTCAAAGTCAAAAGTTTGTGGGTTCAAGTCTGGGACTTTGAGCTCATAGTTTAGGCTGGCACTTCAATACAGTGCTGGGGGAAATGCTCCATCGTCTAAAATGTCATCCTTCAGATGAGATTAAACTAAGGTCCTGTTTGCCTGATCAGGTGGAAGTTAAAGATACCATGCCTCTATTGGAAAGGAGAAGGTAGTATTTTGCCATGTCCTGGCCAACAATACCCCAGATTTTAAAAAATGGTCATTCATTTCATGGATGTCTGTGGGACATTGCAGTGTGCTAACTGGCTACCATGTTTGTCTGCAAATACAGTTACTGCAGCACAAATCCTGTGAAGCGCTTTGAAACATCTCAATGACGTGATAAGGCGCTATATTAAATACAAGAATTATTATTATAAATATCACAATTTAGACTCCGTTGCCTTCAGCACCTTGGAAAGCAAACAGCCCAGAGAATTGTTTGTGAGGATGGCCTGTGCAAGCAACAATATGAGGTATTTGCACAAAGCCTTGGACCTAAGTTGCATTATTCCATCACTACATTTCGGCAACCAAAGCAAAATATGTTTCCATAAAAACAGATGGGGGGAGGGGGGGGAAGGAGAATGAAATGTATTCCTCTTTGAAAAATACAATGCAATTTGCAGATTAAAATAAGGTAGTTTAATTTTTTATAGTGTTCAAAATTACTATTTTTCGAATAGTGTAACACGCATCCAAGCCAGTTTTGATCAATAACGCACAATACCAGTGTGCATGGGCCTTGTTTATAGCTTCTGATCCATTCTCGCTTTACAACTCCACAGTTGTATTTGTGGTTATTGAGGTTTGGAGTTGTTACGTTGAGCTCAGGATCAATCCACATTTAGATCAGACGAACAGCACTTAACTCACTCAATGTATTTCCAACAGATAAGACAAACATCTGTGCCACAAGGAGCCATATTTGTTTTGAGAGTCTTAACTGGAAAAAAAACACAACTCCTAATTTCTTCTTAATAAATAAATTAGTTTGGCCTTTATGTGTAGTGCATTATTGATACCCCCAGAGTATAAGTATTTGAATAATATATAAAATGTAGCCCCCAAACTTATTCATTAAATTGTAATTAATGTATAATTTGTCTAATTACGAAGCATCACATGTTTTAATTGGTTTGCTAAACACAGATCCCCCCCTTTTCTCACCATCACCCCCTCCCTGACAGGCACACACAGCTGATTATTTCATCTTAAGCGTTTTAAAGCAATCTTGCCAGTTTCATTCAATCAACATTATTTAAAAAATTTTTTTTATTAATTACAGGCAATAATGAAGTTAATTCTGTGCTGCTTTGACTGTACCGTCAAGCTTTGAAGAAAATTAAGTGAAGTCTAACTATCCAAATGCATTTGACACCTTCGGGTTTCCGTTTCCAAATTGTTTCTATCATTGTGAATGAGTGTGTTGATTAACAAACACTGTGCTTTTTGTGAAGTACAATACAAAAGCAGCACTCAAGGCTTGATGTGCTTTGGGTAAGATGTGTAACTAATTTGGTTGGGGAGAACATGTTCCCAAGATAATGTTACCAGGCTGATAAATAGGGTACAGTTTTTATACCAACAATAGCTTCACAATAATAATAATAATCCTTGCATTTGATATAGCGCTTTTCACATCTTCTAGACATTTCAAAGCGCTTCACAGAAAAAACTGTAAAGTGAACTGACTGTA
Source organism: Callorhinchus milii (assembly GCF_018977255.1). Lineage (NCBI taxonomy): Eukaryota > Metazoa > Chordata > Chondrichthyes > Chimaeriformes > Callorhinchidae > Callorhinchus > Callorhinchus milii. The sequence continues at coordinate 32,232,849 of NW_024704745.1, forward strand.
TATTTGTGGGCGAAACGCGGCAGCCAATTGCACACAATGTCTCACAAACAGCCGTGGATTGAAGTGACCAATTTATTATTGTTTTTTTTTCGTGAGGGATTATTATTAGGCGTGTAGAATAAGGAAACTTGCCCAAGGTTTTGCCCTGCAGGGAATTGAACCAAGTCTCTTGCTTGAGAAGCGAGTGCTCTTACTACTAAGCTACAGGAATCCCTTCACATGCTCAATAATGGACACTTGATAATGCTGACAATGTTGCTTTTGTGGCCTACAAATTTGGATAGAATTAAGTCTATTCTCTCTAAGACTGGAATCTTTGGAAATACTGCATCCATCAGTCAAAACATTCAGTCTCTAGACATATCCAGTATAAATCTTTTGCAATATAAAATGACAAGACTATACACCATAACACACTATCTACAGTAATTACTAACCTCCCGTTAGAATAAATGCATTGCTACAAACTTATTCAAAGCTCTAAAACAAGATAAAGCTCAAACTTTGATAAAAATACCATATTTTAGAGTTCTGCATGTGAGTCTTTATTTTTAATATTATTTGACTGGCTATTAATAACATCACAAAATGACCCCATGAAAGCTCTTCAGTAACCATTAGCCCCCCCGGCCCCACCACCACCTCCAGCATCCATTGACACTTGCATGCTGCAGCAAGGTGATTCAGCCGTTCCTGAATTTCTTCTTTGCTCAATCCTGATTTATAATTCCTGCCAACATTGTGTCAATTGACTACAAAACATGTGGAAGAAACATAGCAATAGAACGTAAGGTCATTTGCTGATGTTTCATCAAATGGCGCATATTAAATGATGATACACAAATACACCAAGAATGCATTTAGGAGGAACAATATACTATAGTCTGGTATTGTAGCTGCTTCATAATGCAATAGACTTCACAACCAATTGCAAACCTTATTTGACATTGCCCATAACATCACAGACAATAGAACATTCACACATCACTGAACATTGAAGAAACAAATACATATTTGAAGGTTCTACCTTGGTCTTCTTTTCAAAGAATAAAAGATTTTGGACACAAAAAGTATACTGTTGTATTCTCAAATGATTCACTCATTATCACAGATACCGCTGTTACTCTGTCTTTCTTCCCAAACACCTTGACAGGGCAAATGTCGAGGAATATTGATCATAGTAAAGAGTCAGTTACGAATATAAATACAATATATATAATATATATATAAATAAATATATAATAGAAGAGGAAATATCAATTTAACAAAGTCAAACGATGGTATTGTACCTTTCAAAACAGTTTTCCACTTTATACACAGAATAGGAAAAGTTGTCCGAATGGAAATACAATGACTCAAGCTGATTCATTGACAATGGCATTGCGTGACCAATCACTGACTCCGCATTAGTTTTTTGTGGCTTTAACTAAAATGAAGATTAAAAGTGTAAAACAAACATTGAGAAAGATTGCACTGCAGAAGATAGATTTGCTGCAAGAACCAACTGCTTATAGCCCAACAATACAGTTAATTCCTCAGAGTAGGCCTTTTAAAGCACATACTCCCTCAAGCCTTGTTGTGACCTTTTTATTTCCTTTGCAATTTACCAGATGTTTTACAAGGGCAACCACACTAATCAAAATATGCAGGAAATGATCAACAGAAAGGTGTATGTTACAGGGAAATAACGCAGCTCAGATTAGACTGATGTGACCAAATTAATCCCAATGTATGTTCATCTGTGACGCACAACTGCTTATTGTTTAATTATTCATTACTCTTTGAGTCATAATGACTGAAGGATTAAATTAACTTTTCTGAAAATTAATACCTCAGTCATAAATCATTTAACTTCAAACAGTTCACCTTTTTATTTTTTCTAGCTTTATTCTAATTATGACTTGATTAGAGTTAAAGTTGCTAAACTACAGTCGGCCCTTCTGAGGGCCTCAGCGTGCCTGAACCACACTAAATTGAAGGGATGAATAGTAAGATCATGATTTATTGTACTACTAGTCACTCGTTGCTGACAACGCACATATTACCGACAAACTTGATAATTTGGTACAGATAACCGATAACTCGATAACTGCATTAATATAACTTTTAACTGAATTGGTGGTAAACATAATTCGCTGGAGAGTTGTCACGTGTGTGTACAGTACAGTATTGCCCAGCTATTGGCATCAAAGGCAATAATGGCTTTTACTGTATCATACATTTCTATGGTTACAATCTTTGGGGAGTGATATGAACAATAGAAAAGGGACACTAAAATTACTTCTTTATCAGGTCACTAAAACTCATAATAATAAATATTATTCCTTGCATTAGTACCTACAACATCAAAAACATCTCCAAGCACTCTTTTCTGTGAAGTGTAATAAATATATTTGTAGGCAGATACAGTTCATGCCAAACAGAGATAATGGTTTACCCGAATATTTAAAAAAATTTAGTTTAAGGGTAAAATTAAAAAAACTAGCAGCTAAAACTATCAGATACACCAGTACCCCTTCAGTCAATAGTTCAATACTATGTTTTGCCCACAAAATATAGTCAATTCACTTTACAATATATTTTGTGAAGCGCTTTGAGACGTCTCAAAAACGTGATAAGGTGCTATATCAAATGCAAGGATTATTATTATTACAGAACCGCGCTGCATACAACATATTAATAAGTTAGGCTTCTAAGCTAAAAGGTAAGACTTTTACACAGGCTATATTATTTGTCAGATGTGTACACTTTGAAAATGGCAAATAACATTTGGCACTCAAAGAGTAACCCAGACATATAGAAGTATTAAAAAGCTTCCCAGGTACACAAAGGTCAGTCTCCTAGTAACTTCTGAGACTTGTGAGAATGTCAGCCCAAAAGGGAAACTAATGCTTTCAAAAGAAAGTATTTTTTATTTCTTTTTTGTTATGGCTTTCTGCTCATCAAGAGCTTATCTGTAGAGATTTTTTTCAGCTCTGCATTTGAAAGACCTTTGAAAACAAAACCTGAAAAGTTTTCTACAATGTACCATTGATTTGTGGAGGAAGGAGCGTAGACTTGAAGCTGAAGCCCTCAAAACATTTATTAATTTCCATAATCAAGATATCTTAACCTACAATAGCATTGATTTCTGAACAGAATGTATTTAAAAAAGAGAAGTGTGGCTTATACAACGAACAGCACTATCTTCTTATTGGTCTTCGTGTAGAACAGAGGTTCAGTATCAATTGGTTATACTCAATTAAAAGCTCACATACAAGCAGTGGGAATGTGGGATACTTAGCACATTGCAAAGAACAAATTAACAAAAGTCATTCTTACACAAATTGAGCTTTCAAGACTCCACAAAAGCAAGGCTGAGTGATATCCTTCTTTTGAGAATAGCACAAAGGTTCACTCACTGGTTTGAGTGGAAATAATTGAAAAAAATCAAGGATTCTAATTTGATTTTTCTTTTGGAATTTTTTTTTATTGCCCTAAGGGCCAAAAAAGTCTTATTCTTAAACCTATGAGATCATTTTGCTTTAAAATGTAAGACGGCTTAGAAATGTGGAAAAATTCTTAAATTCAGTCATAATTTGGAAGCTGATTTATTTCTAACAAATGCAGAAAAACAGCTTCCAAAGACGTATTTTAAGAATTTTCCAAAATTCCCCATTATCTTAAATTTTAATATTTACAACAGCACCTTACACATCAGGAATATGTCTCAAAGCACCTCACAAGATATACTGTAAAGTGCAGTGGCTGCCAATTTGCACATAGCAGTATCCCACAAACAGCCATAGAGTGAGTGCTCAATTTTATTTTGGGATTGTTGGCCAGGACACCGGAAGAAATTCCTTCCCTTAAGACAAGATGATTTTATAAACTATCGCTAGGTGGAATTTTGGACCATTTCAGTCTTCATGGTGCTATTGCAATATATAGTCTAAAAAGGACTAATCCCGAATGCATGAAAACCTTATTTTATTTTAATCACAAAGGCTGCTATTTCTGCGCAGTTCAGCCCATTACACTTCATTATTCTCAAAATCGCTGTTCTTGCAGCAGTTTGGAAGGCTGGTTGATAATGCACAATGTTTCAATCTCAGCCTCTTAACACCTGTCCTCTGCTCGACTAACAGCTGCTGTAGTCTACTTAAAAACATCAATCGACCAACACTGACTTTAAAAGGAATCCCTGGTTTGGGATTTACACTGGAACTCCCAATAGTTCTCCACTACTGTAGCAGTTTTAAACACTTAAAAGCAGCTGTAAGAGGTACATTTCAATAGCTTAGAGATGCTCCAGTGCTCAGTGGAAGAGCAATGTGTATAGAACATTGGGAAATCCAATCAAAGAACCCAGCCTCAGAAATGTTGCAGATAATAGTGACTTTGGTCAGGAGGTTAGCTAATTAACACCAACAAAATTACATTTGTATAGCTCCTTTCACAACAGGAGGATGTCCAAGGTGCTGGACAATCAGTGTTTTGGACCCAAGCTGGGGGTCGGGATCAGGGAGGCTGGAAGGCGGGGGGGGGGAAGGAGGATGACCAAAGGCATGGTCGAAGGAGGGACTTGAGACCAGTCTCGAAGCAGGCAAGGGAGGGCGCGAGGCAGAGGGATGCAGGATGGAGCTCCAGAGGGTGGGGGCAGAGTGGCTGAAGGTCCGCCCACCAATGGTGAGGTCTTGAAAAGAGATACCTCAAAGTGGAATTTACAGAAGCATATAAATTTTAAATGGCATTGAGAAAATAAACTCGAAACCACACTTTCAAATGCACCAAGACAGCAGAACAATTGGACACAGGTTTAGGATTGCAAATAGTAATTTCAGGACAGACTTGTGGATGTTTTATTTACCCAGAGGGACGGGTTACCAAGAAGAATGGGACGAAGCCATGGCACTGGACTGATTTAAAGCTTGAAGCTGTGATAAGAAGATGGTACAGTGAGTATACTGGAAGGTGAAATCAAATGAGTCAAAATGCCTTCTTCATCTGAACCTTGACTGTGATTAAAACATGTTTATGCCTGCCTGCAGTTTTTGAAGAAATACTCAAGACTAAGTAGGTCCAGGATTTATTCCTCCAAATTTCAATCACAAGTTGTTTCTTAAATAACAGTAGAATCTCGCATAGTTTCATTTTATAGAAATACACAATGCAGAGATTAGGAATCACATGGAATGTCCCCACCTCCCCCACCACCCTCCCAGCAGCTTGCGGATCGTGTTGTTCAAACACTTCTCCCCCCCTGACCCCAGCTCGGGTCTGAAATGCTGTACACTGTCCGGCGCCTTGGGACATCCTCCCGACGTGAAAGGCGCTATACAAATATAATCTTGTTGTTGTTGGTCAGTTGGATAGTGACTCACAACTTGTTCATTTAGGAATGAAAGACACTATTCTGTTAGCTGGCACGATCTGCACGCTGGAGGTCCAATGCACGACCAGCTGGATGCTGGCATTTAGATCTGAATCAAGGGTGGGAGAAGGAAGGGTTCTGTGGCAATTTTAGAAGGGTCCGATGACAAATTTCTAAATTGAAAACCGCCTGTTAGACCCCACTACCCAGCACACGCTTCACCTGCCAATGATACAGCAATAAAAGGCTGTAGTGAGCAGAGATCAATGAGTGACAGAGTAAAATTATGCAAAGCTCCAAGGGCTTGGATTTCTAACCATCAGAAAGATTTGTCACTTTCAGTGTGTGCAATGGCTAGTCAATTGCAACTTGTTCCATCCAGCACAATAGTACACAGCTGTCACTATTGCTTCAGTCACTTTTCTTCCTATTCTGATGCCACTGCAACATAATCTGCCAGGCTAAAGCATGGACTTTATTCTCTAACATTATTGTTTGTGCCAGAATGCCCTGATCTGATTTGTCTTTGACTTGTACTGTGAAGGCCCTCAAATCAGAGTTTCTGCATTACATTCAAACCAATTCAAAACAAACCCATTTACAAATCATCTTACTTTTTGAAACAATTTGCCACTGAGATTGACTTGTCATGAGCACAATCACCAATGTAGCAATTCCACTACTCACTTTGTCAAAATAAACTCCACTGAGATATTGATTTAGAAAATGTGCTAACTTTACAAAACGTAAAATAATGGATACCTGGGAGTGATCCGGTTGCTACAGTCTAATCGAGAGGTTCAGTCAATGTCATAAATCGTAAGCACGCAGCACGAGTTCGTCATAATTATGGAAGAAACTCAGAAATCAGATTATGCCCTTGAACTAAATCACTGACAGTTCCTTTATGTGATATATTCTGTGTACGTGTGGGAGAAGGTGACACAGATTTTACTCCCATTTCTGTACATTCATCTGTGTCATAAGCAAATGATGACATTTACATAGGTATTAATAGGATGGGGGAATTGATTACTGCACATGTCAAGATACAATCTATAGCTGTTGACTGGGACATTCGACATTCAGATATTTAATGAAATTATTGAGGTGAAAATTGGGATGTTACTGAAACAAAGTAGTCGATATTCCAGGAGCCAAACGGCACTTGTGTAAAAGAGTCTGGATGGTGATCCCATATAAAGTTTTGCATCCAAACATTACCAGGTGTAAATTGTATCTTTTTCAGTGTTTGTCTCTGGCAGCAGGATTGTGACCATGATGTGACAGAGGCGGAGGCTGAGCTCTGGGAAGCATGTGTCCCTGGCCTCAAAATTAAGATGGTATTTCACAATTGCCTAATTTAAGACATGGAATTTCTCCCCATCAATCTGTCCAGAAACGTCTATCCAAAGATTTCACCCCATAAAATGTCAGTAGATTTCCAGAGAGCCTTATTGTATAACAGCCACAGATGGTTATGCACAAGAAATGCAATAAGGCTCTCTGAAATCTTTGTCATTTTCAGAAGTTCAGTGGAATCCGCTTTTGCCGGAAGCTGGTTAATCCCGGACGTCGGGTAAATTGAACAAAATTCCCGGCCCTGAATTATTTGTATTCTTACCTATTTTAAATATGACGGTTAACTTGGACGAAAATCCGCGCTTCATGTACTCAACTCGGGCTTTCTGTGTGTCCATTCAGCCAGGAGGGGCTCCCGGATGTAGAGAGGAGACGACAAATTGCGATTACCGGTCGCCTCCAGCCATTCACAAGTGGCTGGAGTAATGCTGTCAATCCGTGAAGGGGTGGAGGATCGGGTAAGAACAAGGAAGGGAATATCATGATTGATTGATAGCTGAGCTGCTTGTGAACGGCTGGAGCCCAGGCCACCGCTAATTAGTCCCCTTCCCGTCCAATGGGAACAGCAATGGGAGGGAAGCAGTGCCACCGCTCCTCTGCTGGGCGTGAAAATGCTGTACTGTATTTTGCAATTAAACAAACGTAAATATACTTTACTGAATTGTGTGAGAGAATTTAACTTTAAACTGGTTAGTTAACATTGCTTCAACGTTCTTACATAATATTTTATGACGCTGCTGCAGCTCCTCTGCTGGGCGGGAATGGTATTTCAGCTAACCTCGGACACCGTTTTGTCAGGCAAAATGTTCATCCCCAATGTGTCCAGCTTAACGCGCTTCTACTGTATATTACATTGCATGAGTTTGGGTGTCAGACAAGTAAGCAGATGTTTGTCGAATACAGGCAGAAAGGTACACCAGCAAAAATGCTTTGGATGTGATATGGATCTCCTCCAGGGTACCAAATATACATCGGCCTGACTTATGAAAGCTTAGGTTCAACCCAAGATATCTTCAGATCTGAACTGAGATCAGAAGCTAGTTCTTGCAAGTCAGTGTACTGTCAATGGGGTTTCTACAGGAGACACACTTTACACCCAAGGTGCTTTCTCTGGCACTAAGGTCCCACTTACACTGCACTTTGACCGACTGGCACTTTTATAATCTTTATGTGCCCTTTAATGTTGAAAAGTAGTTATTTGTTTTTACAAGAGAGCACTGACTTGACCCAGTTTGACAATAATTTTGACATGATCATGCATTTTGATTGCATTTCACCAAATAAATAGGAATCAGACTAGTATAGTCTACAATTATGTTCATGTATTTAACTACAATACAAAAGCAACTGCCCTTTTTTTACGCTCAACTAGGAACTAATAGGTAGACTCTTCCAGAGTAGTCAGCACATCACTGTCAGTCAATCTTTTTGAATGTGACTCAATAATAAGGTTTCTTCAAACCTTATTAGAAGAGGAAGTCGGGTTTTTCTGTAATAAACTGAAGCTTGTTTCTTTCTGCAAAGTCTTTTGTAAACAGCAGGCACGCCAGGCTGGACCAAGGGCCCAACCAAACATTCCCTGTTAAACCTCTTTGCTGCTGCTTCAATATTTTGACAGAAATCTATTATGTCCGAGCTCTCAGTCCTTTACAAACCGACCTATATACAAAGCACAATCTTGAAATAAAGTGACAAATGGTATCTAAGCCTCCTACATGCATTAAATACTTAAGAGGAACTGTATTGTTTGTAAGGAACATGTCTAGAACCAAGACAAATACAACTACAACCCATTACCAAAGACTACAGATGCCACAGCTCAACTAAATAGTCTTGACAGGCCTGGGAATAAAAAAGAAGATTTTCTCGTATACAGCTCCAAGATTGCATGTTTAGTTAAAGTACAAAAAGCAGTACTTACAAGATTTCTGCAGGCATAACTGCCATCCCATTAAGAAAATGGTATTGCTAACATTAAATAGTGGCTCCTCGGGGAAAAGTGTGTATTGATTTTATTACTATGTTGGTTGGTATGTATTTGCAATTGTCAACTCTGATTTTAATTTGCACATTAAATATCCCTGTACCAACCCATTCATTGGATGCCACCACACCTTTGTCTTGGCAAATTAAACTTTCAAGACACCCCAGTAAGAAAATAAACTGAGCGTCTCCAATCAGCTTTGTTTAGACATTCATCATTGATATTTTGAAGAAAATTACTGCTTCTTCTGTAGCGAGAATAACAACTCGGGGAGGGCAGATTGTTTTATTACAAATACTAATGATATGTTATGTTTGCTGTATTGTGGAAGGATGCCAAGTAATTACTTGTTGCATGTGGCTTTTATTTTGTATTCAACAAATTGAAAAAATGAAAATCAGTTTAATCTCCTGTCTTGCTGATTAGAGATTCCTATCTTGCTTCTTTAATGAGGTTATAGGCCTTTTGTGTAACATATGCAAGCAGCAATATGGAAAAATACACACTAAAAGTTAAAGCTACTCAATTCATCCACTTTGAAACATTGGGGCCTAATTTGTGTTTTTTTTGTAATAAGATTACTCCATAAGAAATTGAAGTAGCACAAATAGGAACTTTTTCCAGTAACCTTATGTTCCTCGCACTGACTCACAGGAACTCCACTTCAATGAGCTCTGCTTATGAAATGCCAAAGCGGAGTCATGGATCAATGGGAATTCTAATGGGATTCCTTATTGAGGAATTACCACAAATTAACACCATTTACATTTCAGACTGGGTACCTCTGGTGAACACCTTTTACATTGCACACAGAATGCCAGCTCACACCTGTTTGGTCCTGTAGAGATGCTCTGGAGAGAAACTGTCGTGTTATTCTCACCGTCGCTTAGAGACAATCAATACACAAATGTGTCTTCCCATACACAAATGGGAAAACACAAATCTAGCATCGCTCTGAGTACAGTGTAATGCACAACAGTAATGTTACACTATTTACCTGCAAAATACAGTCAGTCACTACAGTTAATCCTACAAAGTGCATTGTCCTCCTGATATGAAATACACAATATCAAATGCAAGGAGTTTAATTATATCACTAAGAAACCTATAGTTAGAGCAATGTACTTCAGTCGTTCTATAACTGATGGAAGGGTTATATAATCCACCATTGTTAATGCTGTTTAGATTGGTTCTGAAACAAAAGCTGGGCAGTAATATGACTATATAAAGAATATGAAACCTTTAGCCATTTTATCTAAGAATATTTGATTTACTTTGAACAATCAGCAGGCCAAGATAAGTTAAAAGTACAAGTTTTGAGCTTGTTATTTTATACTCTAATTGATACAAACAAACACAACATTTGGGGCCTGGCAGTACTCCAGTCCATTTAAATGGGTACTAATCCAAGATCTGCGCTGTTTACACTGCTGTACACCAGATGGACCTTTGAAATCCAATTGTGCAGACAAGCTAAATAGGAATGCCAATCGTAGTTGCAAGAATTCAAATTATTCTTTGCGCTATTATTCAACTCTTCTACCTCCAGTCTGACTCGCCCAGGCAGTCAGGCTGATAATAGAGTTGAACAGTTGGAGCTGTGACTGTGCCCCAGAAACTAGTGCCCATCACGCCATTATGCCGTGCATTGCAATCACTTTATATACTTACTGACAGAAGTTCAACACCTCTTGACCCTGTAGGCTTGCACCCTGCAGTGTGTGCAGCATTAAGAACTAGGCTGCACAGATTGGTTGTTTTGGTTTCTTCTGAACCTAAAAAACACCACTACACGTGATCCATGTATGTGGTCACAGCGATTCTTTCAGGTTGGAGATATATCAGTGTCAAAATCAACGAGCACCAAACAATGTCAACTTTAGAATAACCAAATCAAACAGGGCTCCATGTATCCCATCTACTAGTGAAATTCCAGTGTATGGTAGTAACTATAGCTCCAACAACAACAATAAAATTACATTTGTATAGCGCCTTTCACGTCGGGAAGATGGCCCAATGCTAGACAGTCAGTGTTTCAGACCAGAGCTGGGTGTCGGGAATGGGAGGGTGACCGAAGGCACAGTCAAAGAGGAGGGTCTTGAGATGGGTCTTGAAGGAGGCAAGGGAGGGGGCCAGGCAGAGGGACTGCGAGATAGAGTTCCAGAGGGTGGGGGCAGAGTGGCAGAAGGCCCACCCACCAACAGTGGGGCGGGCGAAGCGAGGGACATAAATCAGGCCGGAGGCCACTGAGCAGAGGTAGCAGGGAGGTTAGTAGGGGGTTAGGACGTTGCACAGGTAGGGGGGAGCAAGACCACGGAGAACTTAAAAGTGTGATGAGAAGCCAGTGGAGTCAGGTGATGATGGGGATGATAGGGTCGTGGTACCTGATGTGGGAGAGGACACGGGCTGCAGAGTTCTGGATGATCTGCAGCCCGTGGAAGGAGGAGTTGGGGAGGCCGACAAGCAGGGAGTTTGCATAGTCAAGCCTGGATGTTATGAAGGCGTGTATGAGGGTCTCGGCGGCCTGCAGTGTGAGACAGTGGCAGAGCCGGGCAATGTTATGGAGATGGAGGAAGGCAGAGCGGGTCATGGCACAGATGTGGAGTAGAAAGGATAAAGCAACAGTATTAACATTTAAAAGCATTAACGTGGAGAAGCATCTCATCAACAGAGTAAAGGTAACCATCATCCTTATCATGTACAAGGTATAGACCCTATGGAACACTGAACCGCTCCCTTTTACTTCATAGTTTCATTCAGAACACTGTTTTGTATCTTTGTACCAAGAAACACTCAGCCCACAATCCTTGCCAACCCCACAGAAAATAACTATCATATTACAAACAGAAAGTTTTAGTGCAATTCTCCAGAAGTGATAATCAGGAACAGAAATCGCATTATGTATGAAGGAGAAATTAAACATTGTACCTATAACGCACAAGCTGAAATACAACTGCTGGATTTTCCTCCCCTTTAGCCCAAACCCCTCCCCCATAATTCAGTTTCTACATTTGTTTGGGAATAAAGCTTCTGAGGTTTCAAACATGAGTTTGGCAGATTTTCCTACACATTAATGATATGTTTATATATACACTTGGTCTGAGCCTGTTGATTCATTTCTAAAGCAGTTGCAATGCAAAGCTTGAACAGTTGGCAGTACAAACTCAGTGTCCGAGTTCAATTTTTGGAACACCACAAACTACTGAAGAAAGTATGGAGAGAAAATATTAAATTATATCGCAATCCCATTTCCAGCTAATCAATTGTAAATTTCCCTTCAATAAAGTAGGAATGGTTGGAACACAATCCCTCCATGTGAATTAGCCATCAGAGGCTGCCACATGGTTGCCAAAGTAAAAAGCAACCTCTCCACCCAAAAAACTGTCTCATTAAAATCAGTGAATTTAGGGAGGAGGGAAATTCTCTTCTCTTGTTGGATTTCATAGGATATTATTAATAACCGTTCAACAAAACTAAAGCATGTACGGAAGGAGTGGGAGAGAAATGAGTTATGTGAAGGGACAGAATATGCCATTGTTTTGTTAACTTGTCTTTAATGGACGCTGGACGTCCCAGCGCTTTGGGACGTCCTCCCGACGTGAAAGGTGCTCTATAAATGTAATTTTGTTGTTGTTGTTGTTAATGCCGAGTTTGTCATCTGACAATGACACCCCGCCCCACACCCCTCCCCACTAATCCCTACCCAAGGATTTGGCTCAGTGTGCGTATCAGACTGGCTCAGTTGGTAAAATGCTTTGTCGGAGGTTCTGTCTTTCAGATGAGAAGTTAATCCGAGGTCTCATCTACCTGTTGGGGTGGATGTTAAAGATCCCAAGGCACTATATCTCCTGGTGTCCGGCCAAAATGCAAGGATTATTATTCTTATTATTACCCACAGATGCCTGGAGAATGGTTTCTTCCACCAGCCCTTTTAGAATTCACAGAATTTCAGACACCAATACTTGTTGGCTCGGTGTGTGTATCAGACTGGCTCAGTTGGTAGTACGCTTTGTCAGAGGTTCTGTCTTTCAGATGAGAAGTTAAACCAAGGTCTCATCTATCTGTTGGGGTGAATGTTAAAGATCCCAAGGCACTATATCTCCTGGTGTCCGGCCAAAATCCCCCAAATAAATTTAGTCATCAATTTCACAGCTGTTTGTGGGACATTGCTTCCGCATTCGCCTACAAATGCACAGTCACTTAATTTCACAGTAAATCCTGTAAAGTACTTAGGGACATCCTCCCACGTGAAAGATGTTTCCCAAATCCAAGGATTGAGGATTATTTATTTGCTTTTTTTGAATAAGCGAGTATCAGAGCCATACTTCCGACCATGGGAGAACAGCAATTCAACTCTGCTTCCTTACAATTTGCTGACTTAAAATTATTATTGCAATTAAAAATGATCTTGCAAACTTTATAACAAGTCAGCAATGAAAGTCCTGGATGGAGAAACCAGACATCATTAGCACATCATGTACTGTATTTTATTCCCCCTATGTTAATAAAAAGGAAGCACTTTGGAATGATATCAAACCAGTCTTCTAATCTCAGACTCCAATACCTCTGGTAGCAAAGGATCTCATTAGGTTTCTGCCTTGTGTTTATTTCTGAGCGTCCATTTATCTCTTTAACATTCTCCTTAATAGCATATCCTAATCCAAATACAGAACTCTCTGGATCCCGTGGGCTTCATATGCGAAACAAAAATTCTATGCAATTGCCTGAGATAAATTTGATCAAGTAATTTTTTTCCTGTCTTGTAAAAATGTAACAGAATTCTGCAGGATAATTTCAAATTGCTGTCAATTTTGTTTTAATCACACAACTCAGGGCATTTCAGTGACAGTAATAAAGTAAGCAAGTCCTTGCATTTTGATATAAATCAAATAAATTAATGTGGTCTGCCTTTACTCCTGAAGTTGAGAAAACAATTTGGGCAGAATCTCGTTTACTTTCTGATCTGTGGTTTTAATAGACGTGTGGGATTGTAAAGGGAGCTGGGGCAAATCGGCCTTTAAACTCCTACATTTAGGCATCAGGAGATTTTATGAAACTCAGTGAGTGTACCCTGAGGAAATGTTGTGAAACCTGAGAGTCAAATTTGAAAGAGTGAAAATGAATTCAAGCTTTGCTGTGTGTGCTGGTAATACTAAAGAGCTCTGAACACACAGCATGGGGAGTGAAAATCTTTTCTAGCACCCTGGGGAAAATGATGTTAATCTTGGGGAGGTGTCGTAAAGAGAGACTGTTCCACTTTTCTGCAAGTTATTAAACAGAAGCTGGTCTGGATTACAAGAACAAACAAAAGGAAATCTATTACTATATCAAATACAATAAATTATTTTTTTTTAAAAAAGAGCTACATATTTAAGCCAATGCAATTAGATATTTTATTTGCCAGAATATTGGTGGCAGATCACTAATACTGTAATCCTGTCACTAAAGACCTGCCAGATCAGATTTTAATAATAATGTTAATGGAACAGCAATACTACCACACAGAGCTGAGGTTATACATGGGAGCAGCTGAGGGGTCTGCAGCTGAACAATGCCCTCCTGCTACTACTCTAACCCACATCTAACCCACTCTAACCCAGAAATCCTGCAGCTCAGTGGTTAGAGCACTCGCCTCGCAAGCGAGAGACCTGGATTTGATTCCCGGCAGGGTAAAATCTTGGGCAAGTTTCCTTACTCCATTGCCTGATAATAATCCCTTCAAAAAAAATAATAAAACTGGTCACTTCAATCCCCGACTGTTTGTGGGACACTGCTGTGCGCAATTGGCTGTTCCTAAGATAAATGTCACACTCACAATTTTTATGTCAAGCAGAAAAGGGTCACTTTGCTAACTGCCTATTGCTCCCTAACTAAGAATGAAGATAAAATCATATGTTACAGTATATTTTATATACACTATACTGTATATGGAGCACTTTGAGATGATTAGCACCCCCAGCGACCAACAATTCCCAATTCCCCAAGTAAAATTGGTCACTCACACTATTTGTGGGCCTTTGTTGTGTGCAAAACTGGCTGCCTCATTTCAACCACAAAATACAGTTGAACAACTTTAGAGTATGTCCTAGCAAGTGCTTTGAGACGTCTCGACAACGTGATAAGATGTTATAATAATAATCCTTGCATTTGATATAGCGCTTTTCACATTTTATTGACATCTCAAAACGCTTCACAGAATATACTGTAAAGTGAACTGATTGTAGATTTGTGGACAAATTGTTATATCAAATGCATGGATTATTATTATTATTTACCATATAGTATAGACTTCAGTATCTTCCCACACATTAATAATCCCTTTGTCCTAGTCAACCAGAATTTGTTTTCTCCATTACCAACAACTCAAAGTGGTTGGATGTTGTTGAGTGGATGAACACCTTGGGGTCGATTTTCCATGACATTTTTAATTTGGGGAAATGTGGCAGAGCATGGGGGTGAGGAGGGGAAAGGTGACTGAAGGCTCATCAGAGAGGAAGGTCTTGAGATGGAACTTGAAAGGAATAAGGGAGGGGATGAGTCGGAGGGACTCCAGGATGGATTTCCTGAGAGTCGGGGCCGAAAGGCTGAAACTCTGACTCCGGTGGTGTGGGGGACTTGACATCCCAATTGGTGTAGCAGCCAACCACTTTCTGTGCGCTAAAATCAGTTAAGGTTATGCTTTGAATGGAATTAATTGCATGACACACACAACCAGAGCAAATAAACATGGCACTTTGCTCTTGCAATGCTGAGCTATTGGAATTTTGATCCCACATTTAATGCCTGAATTGTGTAAAAAATTCAGGATATAATAATTGTTCAAGTATTTGTCCGAGGTTATAAAATAGCAAAACCTTGCTTTACTCATGATATATTCTATCCAAATGTTTTGAATTAATGATAAATGAAAGTTTTCAACATACTTTGTTCTTTACTAATAAAACCAGCAGCGCAGAAAAACATATTCCAATGGATAACATTTAGGAAACAGCCAACATCAGGGTCATGGAGTTTCATTAAAGGATCAAGTATGTATCTAACTCACAATGATCTAGTCAGCTATTCATCCCTCAAATCCTGCATGATAATAGGATGAAGGCCTTTCAATGACTTTTCATAAGCACAATGAGATCTAATTTGTGAGATTTGCAAAAGAATTTGCAATTAGCAAACCCTGGAGGTGTGTGGCCAACCCTCTCATATTCTATTCTGATGCTGAAACTGTTGCAGCTGAGATTGGCATCCAGTTGGAATTCAAAACGATTGCCATCATACATCTAGCATTCCCTATTTGCAATCCTTGTGAACCTCCCAAATTAGACCCCAGTAGATACAAAGCTGGTTTTTGATCAAGTCTAGACCTATGCCAGAAGAAATACTCTTCAGCTTCTCTCAGCTTTTCCCATTCTTCCACAGTGTAATCCGTTGTTCACCAGGTGACTGCAGTGCTGCATTTTATCTCAATTTCTTTTCCATTATAGAATTTATGTGTTATATATGTTGGATCGCCTGTTTTCACTGCACTTTTTCCACTTAGGAAAAATTCAATAAAAAGGAAACTTGCGATGAGAGAGAAACAACATATATCTGAAAGATGACAATATAGTATTTAAGATTCTTTAATGTTTTATTTTTAAACAGCTAGTAACGGTGCCATTCTTTAAATGTGTGTGTAGATAAAATTACCATCAAAGTGGTGTACAAACAAATTGACCAGCCATATAGACCAGTCTGTAGCATAAATTCCAATAGCCTTAGGTGTCTATTTAGGTCTAGGCAGATTCTATTTGCCATCTTCACTCATTTATGCTGTGCGCAATTAGCTGCCATGTTTCCACCCACAAAATATACAGTCACTCCACTTTAACAGTATATTCTGGGAAGCGCCTTGAGACGTTTCTGAAATGCGATAAGGCACGATATCAAATGCAAGGATTATTATTATTATTTGTTCCTGACAAGGTGTACACTGAGCGGATGTGCCAAGCAGGGGAATTGCTCTGAGACGCTACCCTCCATGGAGTGTGCTACATAAGTGCAAGTTGTTGTTGTATTACTTGCTGGCAAACTTCTTCTTTTCCAGCATTACGGTAAAAGTATCCATACTGCTGAACAATTTTCAAAGCAAACAAATCTTTGTTTGGTATTCCATTTACTGAGTAAGCATGGCTGTACCTTCACTGAATTAACCAGCAGACCCCAGACAGCTTTGAACAAACACATCTTGCTCCTGTTACACAGAAACAAATCAATTAAATTCTTTCTACTTTCTTTATTTCTTTTTCCCTCAAACGGCCTCATGCCATCCATCATTTTCTAGATATTGAAGCCTCCAATCAGGGCAGTTTTTCTAACCCACACCCTTTGGCCTTCTCCCATCACATTATTTCAGCAAATATTGAAGATTTCCCCTGACAAGAATTAAAGCTGCATCCGTTTGGGGCTTCATTATCTCTTCAACAGAATGATTTATAGTTTGTAGTCTGAAAGCAAAAAAGGAGGGAAATTGCATTTTCTGTGCAGCTAGAGCCAGCCAATCTCCTGTTATATCCTGGAGAAACTCACAACAAACACTGATGTCAACTATAATTGATCTGAGGTCAGCGTGAGCCCTCTGGTAAAAGCCTGCCATTTGAACAGTAAAATACATGCCAATTGTCCCTGCTTGTCTAATGAAGCCGCCTGTCGTGGGTTATTTACTTTGCCTGAAATAAAGGGGAAATGGATATTCTACGAGAGGGATTTGCTGTCCCGAGCACACTGAACTCATCCCCATCCCCCTGGCTCGACGCCAGGATCCGTTACTGTAAAGCACTCTGAGATGCCGTCCAGCATGGAGGGTGCTATATAAATCCAAGTTGTTGTTGTTGCGCTTTAAGCTTATGCAAATACTGGAACAGAGTTTGGGCAAAAGAGGAACAATCCTCGGTCTAGATCCTGTTAATCATTCTCTAAAATCATTAATTTCATCACAAGATATATGTCTTTCAGTCACCAGCAACGAGCATCTTGTCTGCAACTCTTATAAAAATGTCTACACTTTCTCTCCATCAAGACCAGATACTTTTTTCAAATAGTTCAATTAGACACCTTTTTTCTCTCTGATGATTGTTTTTGATTATATTTTATATATTTTGTTTAAATAATGAGCACTGAAGATAACATTGGGAGAACCGACTCCAAGGAATTGCTGAGGCCAACAGTGAAAAGGATCTCAATTAACACCCAGTTGAAATAATTCAATTGCTGGATTATCTCTGCTGCTGTTAATTCAGTGTCTTCCCACCATCATGCTCATTAACTCCTCCAAGACAGTGCACTTGTATGCAGATGTATTGTATCTGCAAAACGCACAGATGCACACACAGCACCCACTGTCTCAAAGCTTCCAGCTTTATATTATTAAGATGGCTAGTTCAGTCCAGTCACCTGACATTGCCAAAATGAATCCCAATGCCGCTTTGCAAAATATCACAATAAAAATCCCACCACCAATTGAACATGATTTTTCCTGGAGCCCAGTAATATAATGGCAGTGTAACAGCCAGCCTTTCAAGATTAAAGCAAGCTCAAACGTTTATCTAGTCTTAGCCTACAAGACTGTTTTGTCTTATAATTTATTATTACGTAAAATTGTGGTAATTCTTAATTTCAGTCTTAATTTGGAACCTTTATTTTAACAATAATAATAATCCTTGCATTTGATATAGCACTTTTCATGTCTTCTAGACTTCCCAAAGCGCTTCACAGAAGACACTGTAAAGTGAATTGACTGTATATTTGTGGGCGAACGCGGCAGCCAGTTACACACAGCATTGTCCCATAAATAGTCGTAGATTGAAAATGACCGATTTATTATTGTTTTTTGTTTTGGAAGGATTATTATTAGGCGTGTGGAGTAAGGAAACTTGCCCAAGGTTTCGCCCTGCCTGGAATTGAACTCAGATCTCTCGCTTGCAAAGCGAGTGCTCGAACCACTGAGCTACAGGACTTCACGCTTTAAAACAGGAGGTAGCGACTGTTAACTCGGATATCAGTAAATCTTTTATGCTTCACTTATAACTGCTAAGATACTGAACTCATATGACCAAGTTACAACAAGGTTACCCATTATCAGTAGTCACAATTTCCTGTTACAAATATGATATTTTAGACCCCGACATCATGTAACGGTTGCTAAAAAAAGCTATAATTTCATCATGTCTATTTGTCAAATCTATATCAGCTCCTTGTCTTTGAATGTTTTATTCCACTAGTGAGGTTAGGGATTAAATATCACCAATTTTAGAAATTGGCATATAATGTATCTCAATATCTGAGAGGAACATAAGTACCATTCTACAGTTTAAGCAGTCTGTTGGTTCTAGGAAAACAATCAACCTTCGTTTCTCCTTAACCTGCTATCCCCAGATACACATCCCATACACGTTCTGCCTTCTGTTTCTCTCATCTGCAACATCATTCATGTTGGGTGATAGTGTAGCACTTCTGCTGGGGAGCAGAAATGCATTTGGTGAGATGTACAGCTAATTAAAACATACGCATTCTGACAAAAAAAGCTGTTATACTGGACATGCTCAATGGTCTTTTTGACCTAAAGAGTGCAACCCAGCCAGACAGCACCTCAAATGGAATCATCTGTCCAATGTACATTTCAAACTATCATCTTTTTTCACTCTTTGAGAAATATTATTGGGGCACAATACGTTTGATGACATCTGTGCTGTACTGCATTTTGGCTCGTTGGGTTGGTTTGGTTCATTTGTTATTCCATAAATTCCTGCAATTACCTTTTATATTTATTATTCCTCCGCTGTCCACCCTCTTCAAATTTCTCCTGAACTGTCCTCATGCTGGGATTCCAAAGGTGCCTACTGCTCTTCAAGTTTCAAACCCTACCTCTTTGAACACACCTATGGCCAACTCCCTCTACCCTGTTCAACCCTGTCTCTGTGAATCAATCTGAAATGTTGGCAAGTTGCTGTTGTTCAAGTGCCCATTCTATATCTGTGTCTGCAGACAGTATGTGTTGGCAGGTAGTTAACCATAGTGATGATGCAAGCATGATACTGTCCTCACTCCACAACAGATATTCCAGTTGTGATCACTAGATTGCGCATAGGAGCAAAAACCTCCCCTCTCTAGCCCAGGGACTGAGGCTAATTATAGTGCTTCTGCTTCTTCTGTGTCCCCAAGCCTTGGCTCTTGCCAACCTGGGCCTAAGACTTTCCAGAATTAGGTAAGCAGGGTATGTCCCTCCAGGGAGAGATTGTGCATTTCATTCTAACAATCTATCTCTGGAATTTCCATGTGTATGTGGAATGCATGGAAATCTCGGTTTGGATACTTGGAAACTTGGTTTGGATACTCTTAAGCACGGTGATGGGTTTTCCACATGTGTCAGACACCCGGCTAACCAAAGGAAAAATAAATCAATAATATTTAACAAGTTTTTAAAAATAATAATCCTTGTAACATCCCTCCCCGCTGCCCTGCTCGGGTGCTAATTCCTGACTGTTCAGCACCTTGGGAAGTCCTCCCGACATGAAAAGCGCTTTACAAATGTAATTTTGTATTGTATTTGGTATGGCCCTTTCGTGTCAGCAGAATGTCTCAAAGAGCTTCACAGGATTTACTTTAAAGGGTAGCGAGTGTATATTTTGTAAGTGAATGCAGCAGCTGATTTGCACTCAGCAATGTCACCGAAACAGCAATGAAGTGAATGACCAATTTTATCTGGAGGATTGTTGGCCCAGAGACCAGGAGAAACTTCCTTCACTTTTTGAATAGTGAGGTGCAATCTTTAATGTTCACCTGAACAGACAGACAGGACCTCGTTTAACGTCACTCAAAATGAACTCACTCAGCACAATCTGAGAATTCAACTGGAACTTTCTGATTTCTCTGAGGCTTAATTTCACTTTTGAAAATGACTTTACTAACGGATTCCAATCAATGTGACTTAGTAAAGGGGAGTGCAAACATTCAAAATTAGTCCATAATTATTGATTGAAATTGCAATGTTTCAGAACAGATTTGATGTGATATCACATTGATCAGTAATGAAACACTGCATTTTCCATCCCTATACTTTTCTGAGGCATTACCCCATGTGAAGGGTGTTGTATAAATGCAGTTGCTGTTGTACAAGAGTTCAAGATGTTTACAATACGCATCTTCAAATTTACCCACCAAAATGAAATTTACTCTCCTATTTCCTAGCAGTTATTCCACAAAATGACATCAGATGAGGTCATGTAATGAACAGATATAATTCAATGAAAATTTGTGACATCCAATCCTTGACTTCACTACTGGAACATTCCATTACTAGAAAAGAAGCCAACATGAATGTGACAATTTAAATTATGTATTTAGCATTTAAATTGTATTTCCAAAACAGCTGTTTGTGAAGGATTATGTTAACCATGAAGGATGTTTGAAAATCCAGGAGCAAGTTTTTACGCAAGTATAAAGCTCCAAATATCAGTCGCTTACCACATGGAGGCAGGAGTCATTGTTTTCAGACAGCGTAGCAGAGATATGCTTTACAGCCTGCTTTCTTCTCTCTCTGCAGGTCATGATCGTATTACTTACAAATTAAGATGAACTCTCTGCTGAGAGGCAAAACATTCTGCACCACCTTAAATAACTGCATCTCTATTTTATATAATGTTAGTAATGCGCTTGAGCATGCTGACCGCAATGCACAGTTTCTGCTTCTGTTTGCGGCCAAAGCAGCAACTTTTAACAAGAGTAAAAATACTGGAAAAAAAAATAAATGGTGGCTCACAATGGCAGACACTGTGACCAAATAGTGCCCATGGGGAAAGGGGGCCCTATCTATATTGTACCAGAGAACAAAGGTAAACAAGGCTATATGAAGAGCTCATCTATACCGTACCCAGGTTACTTACAATATAGGACACGATCAGTACTGAGCCACAGAAAATAAAACATCTTATCAATTGAAGGGCTGAATCGATTGTCCCAGTTAACTGAGGATAGTAAACTCAAATGTTTTCACTAACACTGTACAAGTGAGTCAAAATACTGTAGACTATGTCTATTTATTTAAAATGTTTATACAGGATACATCCCAGTTAAACTCAAAACCTTGTTTACTGTAAGATCCTGCTTGAAGGGCAGATAACAGAGAGCACAGGAAACAACAGAAAATAAATAGTGTAAATCAAGAAGAAATATATGCTGGAGTTTGTCTTACATGACTTGCCAGTTTAAATGTATTTTAATAAATTTCAGCACCACGTCCTCACATAAATTATTTTTAACAACAAAATCCTGCAGTACAGGCTTTGAGAAAGTGCTGAGTTTGGAAAATTGTTAGCTGGTTGAGGGCTATGTCCAAATAATAACAATGAGTGTTTCAGCATCTGTTCCTCTCTGCTCTTGACTCTGCACACGATGCTGCAGAAGTCAGACACATAATGGAGGTTTAGGATGCAGACAAGTTCACATGATACACAGACTGTGACACAAGCTCGATCTGACAGGCCACATTTACCAGGAAATAAAGGACACACTGGGTTTATGTTGTGGAAAATTAGTCCCACGATGGCTTCCAACCATATCACTGAGCTCCTTTGTCTTGTATGCAAATGGTTAATGAAGCACATCTAGGTCTAAACTGTTTCTTTTTAGTGTCACAAGTCTAGCAGAACCACTTTTTCTTTTTTTGCTTACTTTACAACTTCTGCTGCTTCTTTTCCACATATATATTCTTTTTGTCTGTGCAAATGTTTCAGCTTTCTCATTGCAAGGGTCGTTCCCATCAACTAACAATACTTAGATTTGAGAATCGATTGAAGGAAGAATAATTTATTTTATCCTTCAGAGAACAAAGTATTAGGGCAAAGGGTTGTTCAAAAGCATTTTGGAATTTTGGAAAAAAAACTGCACTCGGGCTGTCATTTAACTATATTTCCATCTGTTCCATCTTAATAATAATAATAATAATAATAATCCCTCCAAAAACCAAAAACAATAATAAATTGGTCATTTTCAATCTACGACTGTTTGTGGGACATTGCTGTGCGCAATTGGCTGCCGCGTTCGCCCACAAAAAGTCAATTCACTTTACAGTGTGTTCTGTGAAGCGCTTTGGGATGTCCTCCCGACGTGAAAAGCGCTATATCAAATGCAAGGATTATTATTATTATTATTATCTTCAAATTATTGGGATCTAAACAACAATGGGGTCAAAGTTGTGATCTATGTGATACTTAGTACACTAAATGAGCGGAAATAGTCCCTTACATCCATCCGACCAATGCTATTGACAATGGCAAAAGCTGGCTCATGGATTGCAGCCTTTCCTATTAGCCTAAAATCAAAGGTTTTATTCTATTTCCTGCCCACTAACTAATCTGCCTTTCAAGCAGGAACTTATTTGAAACTAATGGAACACGATGCAGTTTGAGGGAATTGAACTCTCCTAATTTAGGGAGACACTGGCATTCACAGTAACCAGCAGTCAAAGGCTATGACCCTTGAGCCTAAATTCAGTGTTACCCCAATGGCTTCTCAAACTGCATCACTGAGAATGCAGGAAGGGTCCCACCTTTAATCAACAAATTCAACCAACATTCTGTGAACAAAATGACAGCAATCTGATCAAGAATTTCAGCAAAATAAGGCTCTTCAGTAGCTTAGGCCAGAAGATGCCAGGTTTGATCCCTTGAGTTACTTGTGTCAGTGCTGAGAGGCGGAAGTATTGGCAGCGACAACCCTGGCTGAGGGAACCCTGAAAGATATTAGCCAGAGCTCCACCTTAGTGACAAATGTAAGTTCTCCCACACGAACAGTCTTGCTCACATATATGTCTTGCTCACATATAAAGAATTTCCACACGGCTAAGGAGAGGTGGGTGTCTTTGAGAGAAAGGTTCCCAGCATTAGTCATTGGTCAGGCAGGAGACAAGAAGGTGGAGGTATGAAAGAACACAAGTTAAATGCAAAGAATTATTTGCATAAATGAACAAGCCAAAGTAACATTTAGAGTCAGTCTCACAGCAGCTGGAGTATAGTTTGAAGAGCTGTCTGCTGAAGAGTTTAACTTTGTTTTGTTTACTTTTCTCTGCTCTTTGGGTACCGTTCAGGTCTTTCTAAAACAATGAGATTCCATTGGGGACATCCCAGAAAAACGTATTCTTATACAGACAATGCAGCCTTTACTCCCCAGAGTAATCCCAAATCCCCTCGCCACCTCCTCAAAACAAGTGCACATTATGGTCAAATGAGTTTATATCTTCCTGAACCAATCCAGTAAATTAGGGATATGGATTTCTTAGTCATAAGATTTCAATCTTTCCAAACAAAACAGGAAGGGAACTATTCCAGCACGCACAAGCATGAGAATTTCCTGCTAAACTGCATTTTCTCTCTTTCAGTGAGTTTTTAGTGTTATCACTATCAGTAATCCTATGGGGTGAACATTAATAATAATATTACTTCCATTTGATATAGCAATTTATGACATTGCCCAAACATCTCAAAGCGCTTCACAGAATTTACTGCAAAGTGTGTTGAATGTGTATATTGTAGGCCATCAAGGCAGCAAATTTGTACACAACTGATGGTTTCAGTCATCCATTCACTCTTACCAGCAATTCCCTCGCCTCAATTTATTTTTGCTAATTTCCATTTCCAATCTCTGGCCCTATATGGCTTACTTTAACATAACATTGTAGTCTGCATGTATCTCATTTATATAATTTATACATCTGAATTCCCCTTAACCACATGAGGTTATTGATGTTAGGCTCAGTGAGTGGACAGACTTTTGAGTAGTTTGGTGAATGAAAAAGAGTTGTGAGCAGTGGTCTGTGGGCCCCACAGCTGAGCTACAATCGGTGCAGTTATCCTCCTCAAGCCTGACCTGAATAAGGCCTGTGACCCACATTTGAGAATAACTGCAGTAAGTGATAATTCAGATAAGAAAGAATAAGGAATTTTAATGCAGCTCAGTTTGAAGGGTTGAAAGTCTCTTGTTTGCTGGCTGTAAATCCTGCATGAAATTGCTTCCTGAAGCCATGGACTCACAGCACAAAACTGCTGCAAATGTAGCACCAATCTATCAACAATTATCTTCATAGATGTTAGGATCTGACTGAGTACTAAGTGAAAAATGTTACAGTTTTCAATACAAGAGGCCATTTGGCCAGTCGTGACTAGGCCACCTTGTTACCTTGTTTAATCAAACCGTAACCCTTACTCTGCTAAAATAAACAGGAATGACAAATGTCGAGATCTAAGACAAGAATAAAACTGCAAATGAAACAACTGGAACTGAATTTCAGTCTTAATATGGAAGCTCATTCTTTTCAAGAATTGTGAAAGAAACGCCTTCTAAGTTAAGAGCAAATCTGACATTTTTTCACAATCCTACAATATTTTAAATTTCAAGAAAAAATAAATGGTCTTACAGGCTCAAATTAATGAATTTTGGGGTCTTTGTCTCCTTATAAAATCAACTTGTACATGTTTAGCAGCTTTCACACCGGATAATACCTCAAAACATTACATAGAGTGGGAGTGGAAGCCCAAACTCGGTGGGGAAATGGGAGAGGAGGAAATGACCCAAGATGCAGTCAAAAACGTATATTTCTAGAAGGATTTTGAAGGCAGAATGGTACGAGGAGAGGGATTTTGGAAGAGACTTCTAGAGAGTAGGAACAAATAATAATCCTTGCATTTGGTATAGCGCCTTTCACGTTGAGAGGATCTCCCAAAGCGCTTCACAGAATTTAATGTGAAGTGGAGTGACTGTATATTTGAAGGTGAATGCGGCAGCTCAATTGTACACAGCAATGTCACACAAACAGCCATAAAACGAATGACCAGTTTTATTTGGGAGAATGTTGGCCAGGACATCGGGAGAAATTCCATTCTCTTTTCAAATAGCGCCATGGAATCTTTAACATCCACTTGAACATTCAGATGGGTCTTGGTTTAATATTTCATCAAAAGGACGGCACCTCCGATAATGCAATACACATTCAGCACTGCATTGGAGTGTCAGCTTAGACTATGTGATTCCAAATACTAGCGTAGTGCTTAAACCCACAACATTCTGATTAAGGGGTGAGAGTGCACCAGGCTCACAACAAAGTGGCTGAAGACTTACCCATCAAGGATGGACATGTGTTTATGTCCACCCTTCTGTGGATCATCTTAGGGAAGGTAGCAGTCCATTCACTGTTTGATCAGGATAACCTCGATTCTGCTCATTATCATGGATTTGTGTAGAACAGATGGTGTCTTACCTGCAGTGTTAAATTACTACTTGGATATTTGATTGTAACTCTAGAGCAAATAATGACACTATAATGACTTTGTAATCCGCTTTACTTAAATCACTTAAATGAGGTGTTACCTTATTTAATCAAATCTTAACTCATGCCCCGCTTAAACAAAAAAGTACTACAGGAATGACAAATGTCAAAATCAAACACTTTAAGACAGGAATGAAACCTCAAATGAAATTGAACTGCAGCTGAACCTTTTGCAGTCAAGTTGCACCAATACAAATTGTATTCAGTTTGCATTATTTCAGGCTGTTATCCTGCAATAATGCATTTTCTTCATCCAACTCCCTACCTTCACATCATTTGGTCGCTTAGAAGTTACTCAGCTCTTGAATTATAAAATACCACAGTCATATTTTCGAACTGGCTGCAGTGGATTAACCTGCCAGCATTCACTGACTAGGCCACAGGCATGGAATGGCCTTTCAGTAAGGTATTGGAGGCTATCAGTGATAAAGTACATTAAACTCCTCATAATTCGACCTGGTTTAACTTGTCACCACTGCTTAAGTCATCATGCTGTTACTATACCAGCTGCCACTCCAGATAACTCATCATTGAGCCCTTTCCTCCTTAAGAGTTATCAGGAGTTTACTGTATGTTCTTTGTTGTTCTAGACAGAGGTGGAGAGCTAACCAGTTAGCACCAGTCCTACATCTAATCACTAGCAATTTAGCCAGTTTGTGTGCCTTTTCTCTGCTAGTACAATGTGTGAGGAAGGGAGAAAACATCAGTGATGAACATTCCTGGGTGATTTGTAGACACTCACGATTGTCAGTGGGATTAGGGCGAGATCTTTAGACTCAGTTTTGTAAAGCTGTGCATCTCGTACACACTAAATCTGAAACTGAAATCCAGGGGAAAAAAACAAACTCTCACCCTTAGTTCAGGATTTCAGCTGAGTCCGTGAAAGAGTACAACATTAAATAGTCAAATCTTGTTTGTAATAAGTTGATGTAATTGGAAAGAAAGTAATGACAAGAAACGTTACAAGCATCAGAACTGACTGGATCACTGCTGACTTGTCAGCAACATCTTGGGACTTACTGAAGATTTCCATACTGTGTTGCTGTGTCAGATTTGCATACATGACTTGAATGCCTTCCTTTCCTATTGAATAACTGCTTGTGGTTTTAGAATTTGATTGTTTTGTGTCACAGAGAATAAACTGAATAGATACTTTGTCCTGGTTAAATTGGCAGGTACTATTTAATTGGAGTACAGCGACTAAGACGAGGTTGCTCGTGTTGAGTGGGTGATTGATTCACAGGTCTGCTGTAGCACTGACCTTTTCTTGAGATGTGCAAAGTTTTGCACATTATTATTGCAACCTTGCTCAAGTTGGATCTTGATAATGACCGAACTAAAACTTTACTACAGGGGAGCCAGGGCTGATAAAGATCTACTGCATCAATCTGAAATCACTACAACTCTGACAAGAGATGAAAGGTTGTCAAAAAGGGTGCTGTCAAAATGTTAATGAAACCCTATGGTTGTGAGTATTCTCAGCAATTGCCATAGTGTTGATTGCACTTGCAGTGGGAAAAAAATTCTGATCTATCCAGGAGAATCCCATTAATACAAAGTTCTCATTGATCACCACCCTCTTCCGTTCTCGGTGAAACCTCAGAAACATGAGTAGAACAGCCCACACCTCAATGAGGTGGACTGAAAAGAACTGCTTTGTTGTTGCCAGAGCGTTGATAACAATGAGGTTTGGAAGTACAAAGGATCAAACAGAGTTAGTTTAGATGCAATTGGATTTGTGCTATGCTTGCAGCCAGTCTGATTAAGTGTAATTTCATCTTTATTCAGTACAGGTACCACAGCTGAAAAACCCTGAAGGTGCTTAAAAGAAAATTGCCCCCCAATATCCTAACCTTAAAGATGGTAATATATTCAAAGGAAATTCCAAATCCTAATCCCACAGTAATACATTGGCAACATTTCTGAAGTTCCTAGTCTGATATTATCAATACATTGTAGTACTGTAATGTTGCACTGGTATTAATGCCACCTCTAGAGGGAAGTGTTTATACTAATTCACTCTATTTTCAAACACCCTGTAATGCACTTTTAAGGATGCGCTTCAGTGGGATGGCCTTTTGTCATTTTATATTCTGAATGGTTTGGCAAAAGCAGACTTTAAATGGAAACTACAAATTAAATTCAAATAAAAAGCAGAATAAATACCTAGCTCAGTTGGAAGCACTCTTGCCTCCCAGTCAGAAGGTTGCAAGTTCAAACCTATCTTCAGAATTTTGAGCTTATACTCTAGGCTAACCCTTTAATATAATAGGGTTGCTGCATTGTTAAAAGTGCCATCTTTTGGGTGAGATGTTAAACTGAAATCCAATCCATCTATTCAGGTGGATGTTTAAAATCCCATGGCACTATTAAACAAGAGTTTAAACTGGTGCCATGGCCAAGAATTCCCCAGAAAATTGACTATTAACTTTTGACTATTGACTATTTGACACTGTTGTGCTCAAATTGGGCCGCTGTGTTTGCCTACGAATGCTTAGTATAGGAAATCCTGTGAAGAACGTTGAGATGTTATGACGACATGATTAGGTGCTATATCAGATGTAAGGATTTACTTATCATTAGCATTCAAGTGAAACAAACCCATGCTAATGGGAGTATAAAATTAGATTTAAGAACACAAGCTTTGATTGGCTTTAAGCCAATTAAACCATCAATCTTCTTCCCTCTACAGACTTAGCACAACCTTGCTTGTGATGGACTTCCAGTCACTCTCCTGAGAGAATACTCCATGAAAATAAAGAAAACATCCACAATTTATTTATTTTCTCATTTCCAATAAGCAACTTTGGCCTCCTGCCCCCCAAAACACCACCCCCTCTGTCCCAAACAGCAACAAGCTCTATTGTTTTAAATAAACATTTGATGTTACTTTCCATTCCCACAGAATCAATTCCCATGTTTGAAGACAATTTTTATGTCATCAGATATGTGTCACTTCCTCATTAATAAATATCCTTTGGGTCCCACTCCTCTCTGAAGGCATGGACTCGTGGGTTCATGGACTCATGCCTTCAGGGACACAATGGCTTGAGCATTATTAAAAATAATAAAAATAAATCTTGCATTTCACATAGCACCATTCATGTCACCAGAACATCTAAAAGCATTTCACAGGATATACTGGTAATCAAAATGACCATTTTATGGATGAATGTGATAGCCAATTTGTGCACAACAATGTCCCACAAAGAGCCACAAAGTGAATGACCAATTTTATCTGGGCAGGTGATATCAACAATTAATGTTAATTTACTTTTTTGATATTTAATGATTTTCTTTGCCTTTTCCAACAACAATTTAGCACTTGTAGGACACAAAATGTATTCACATTTGTAACCTGCAAAAAAGCCCTCGTTTGCAAGTCATTCTCACTCCAAACATGCAGTTTTAGGCTCATCCTACTTTGATCCCATTAAACCCAGTTTCTAAGGCTTTAACATGTTTTAATTATTTTTTTCTCAATTCTTCTATCATTGTAAAACATTTTTTAAAAAATCAATGAAAATTTATTTGCATCAGATTGTAGGTCTTCGCAAAAAAAGACAAAAATCAATGTTTGATGTTTTTCTAGAAAATCTTGCCAAGCCTAACTATCAAGTACTCAAGAACAGAATGGATGCAAAAAAGAAAGAAATACACCTTTAGTAAAGAAACCAAAGCATTACTAGTTATTCTTTGCAATGAAAGTGTTCACGTAAAAAGGATTGACTTTGTTGCATTAAGGTGAAATAAATTGTCAATATTCAATACAGGAAATACTTAAAATGTATTTTCAAGTTCAGATGAGATTTGTGTTTGTTTGGCATCAAGAAAGAAAGCACTTTTATAAAAACTCAGAGCCAGATAGATTCCCTAAATGTGAAGGTTGACTTAAAGTTCGCCTATTCAGTAGTGCCCATCACTGTCCCAAAAAACATGAAATAAATGTAATCATCACAGATGAAATAAATGTAATCATCACAGATGAAATAAATGTAATCATCACAGATGTGTAAAGGAGTGGGGGTGGTGGGGGGGGGGAGGAGTTTGGGAATAAACAGAGTAAGTGGACTACAAGCCATTTCATTAAACTGTAAAATGGATGGCAAAAGTAAAGAGAAGCAGACTTCATTTTTCCAGTAACAGCTGTTTTTGGCAGATGGAATAATCTTAGTACAGAAGCAATACTGGAAACAAATCAGTTTGCAATTATCTCATGTGGTTCTAGCAGAAAGGAAATGTTTTACTGCTTCTATATATAAAAAAATCATAAAGCTAAAACAACCATTATAAAGACAGTTTTCCACCTATTTTTATGGTATAATAAACAGGCTATGGAAAAAGGAATATCATTAGAAGGCACACGGGGTAACTTTTAGAATTGTTAATATGTCACACATTAAAATGCAGTTTAGGTACTATGGGAGCCCAATAAATAGAAAACTAGTTTGCTGAGACTGCTTGGATCAGTAGTTCTGAAAACTAGTAATTAAAAAAAACATTCACTTTGTAATCTTTGTACTGCTGCCCATTGATTTCTTTGTTCAGCAATTCAATCTTGAACAACAAAAAAAATCAGAAACACTGAATAAAATGGCAGGCACCAACCAGAGTGATAAGACCGGGCAGGAGTAAGAAAGATTCTGTAATCGGCAGTACCTTTACAAAACTGATGAACACATCTTATTCTCTGTAAATTTACTGGCTCAGGTGCAATAGATTTATTAAATTCTAAGGTTAAACTGTGAAGGTCGATTAAATCTACTCTTCTTATATCAACTAGTCTTGTGGCGTTCACCTTACCAGATAAAAGGGGTGAAAAATTAAACATTGCACAGGAAATTATGTTAGGGGCACTGCTTGCACCTAGGCCAGAAAGCTGGAAGTTACTTAATGATCTGGTCGTTGCCCATTTTATAGTTGAAAGGACAGCTAAAAATTAAAAATAAACTAAAATATCAACATTATCCATTGAAAACCACGAGTCCTACCTGTGATATACTGAGCATTCAAAAATGGAGAACTGTATAAATATTTTATAATGATAATAACGACTACTCACAATTATATAACGCCTTTCATATGGGGGGTACTATCTTGGAGCACTTAGGTGTATTATGTTTTGTTTCATAACAATATTCAAAACAATAAGAGTGCCTGGAGAGTGCTTTGGCACAAAACTTTTTCAATTGAGTGTCCATTTATCTGGAGTTGGCTGCTGTTTACATTTAAACCAAAATCAAATCTATTTAAAGTGATATTATAAAACAAAGTGCAGTTAATCTTAAGATGTTTTTTTTATTCACATTCATCAATTTCTGTTTAATTTAACGTTTATTGTGTAACGCATCTGATTTTATACTTGCTGACGTGGCAAATGTGTTGCATTTATACACCAACAACAAAGTTAGCTTTGCTTATTCACAGAACAGTTATCAAACAAACATTTAGGTGCATGAGTTCTTGTGTTAATTATCTTATTTTGACAAGTATGAAATACTGATCTGTAAACTTTTAATATTTTTAAAAATTGCTTTCCTTTCCCCCCCTCAAATCACACTTGTGACAGGTCCCATTTCCCAACTGAGAGGTAAACACACAGTATCTTTCCAGACATCCATACCTGAGTGCAACTCAAATTAACTCCCCACCAACTGACTTTCAGATTTCAAGCAGGTTCATCTGCCTGCATCCTAGCTACACCCTGTGCATCCTTTCTCACTCTCAATTTAGGTAGAAATTATGCTGCACGCACAAAAGCACTGCATCATTCAGTCACAGTATCTGTGTCAGATGTGCACTCAAATTATCAGCACCAGGACTGATTTCAGTAGCTGAAATCTTCCTCTTTTACTTTATGCAAATCAAGTAAGGACTAAAGTAAAAACTAGTATACAACCAGATGTTTCTGTGTACATTCCAATCAAGTCTTATAAACAACAGTAAGGTCAGGGGCATATTAAACCCAAAGAACGTTTGATTATAAATGAAGTTAAAATAAGCAGCTTTATCTCTCTCTCTCTTCTGAAATGTTCATTAAACTTTAATCTAATTGGTTTTAAATTGCTGAGATTAATTGCATAAAGTGAGAACAGAAATGTTTTTTTTACAAAGGAGGATTTTTGATGCTTGTTTATTTGCTGCACATATTTTATTAAAGTGCTGTCTTTTGGTCATCCATATCTTCACAATACTGCTTCAGAAGTCGGTGCGTCTCATGAAAGCCGAAACAACTGAGTATACTGATTAGTTTATCCTAAATTAGTAATTATCTTGGTCTGAGAGTGAAGATATTTACCATTTATTGGGATCTCGATTGCAATATTCTCAAAAGGTTTAGGAAACATTATTTGTGATATCTGAAACCTGCCAAAAAGATGAAAAAAGGCTATAGAATGAGCATCATCATCCCAGAGCCAGTTGTTAACACTCTCCATACCTCTTTATTTTTTAAAAGGACACTTTGGTATTTTTCAGAAATCGCTGCGCCCCAATCTGACCTCAGGCTGATAAAGAGGTTCAAATTAACACTTCCCCGACCCCTTTTGTGAATGTAGCAAATTGGATCCTGATAGAAATACAGTTGAATCACTGCTAAACATGAGTCAAAACAAGGGCAACAAGCTTATAGCTCCATTGTCTAAAGGATTACATGTGTGTGAGTAATGAGCTGTGTAACTGGGATACAGTATGTGCTAAAAATGTTCAGGAGCATATTCAGTCACTTGCACACTGGTTACGAAGCAGTGGAAATATGTATTTTGTGGTTTGGGGTTTCACTGAATGAACATAATTACAACAGTCCAATTCAGCGCAATAAGATAAATGTTCTGCTCTGAGGGATCAATAAAAATCAGTTGAACAAATACTAATCAACCGGTTAACTGTTAATTGGACCAGTTATATGGATTTAATTATTGGATTTCCTTTTGTTTAAGACTAAATATAAACTGGCTTAGCTCAATTTTGCAGAGGGGTTTGAGTGCAATGTTACACCATATATTAAACCTGTGCTGCACTGATACTTGGGTGTAACCACAATTTGAACAATTGACCAAGTGCAGCGGTACAGCTAAAGATTTAATTTTTCACTTGTCTGAAGCCTGGTGGAGACTCAGGAAAATCGGACCAGATTTCTCAGGAGCACACCCATGACTTCTGACTTGTCTAGAAATTACAACTGATTCAAAGAATATCAGAAATATCTGTAGGCTTCAAATCAACTGCATGTTTCCTAGATAATTTAGCATGGACTATTTGGCCTAATGGTATGTTTCTGTGCCATGTAATTCTACGTAATTTTCAAAGTAGGAAGAAACAAAAGAGAAAGTTTAAGATCCCCATCGACACACACACTAACCTTCAAATACAGTCAGTATACTTTAACATAACAACATGTAGGAGCAGGCGTAGGCCATTCAGCCCTTCGAGCCTGCCCCGCCATTCAATCATCGCTGATCTTCTAATCTAACTCCAGTGAATAACCTAACCCTGCCATATCCCTTAATCCCTTTTGCAATAAGAAATCTATCTATCTTAGTCTTGATTATGTTCAAGGACTGAGCGTCAACAGCCCTTTGGGGTAGCGAGTTCCATACATTCACCACCCTTTGAGTGAAGAAGTTCTTCCTCAACTCAGTAGAGGAAAATTCAGTGAAGCACTATGAGATGCTTCAATGACACAATGAGGCTCTATAAAAATGCAAGTATTATCATTATATTTTAACAAATATTACATACCTATTCCCCATTCAAGAGCAAAGACAACTGCATTTGCAGAA
The DNA here is from genome assembly GCF_018977255.1 of Callorhinchus milii. Classification (NCBI taxonomy): domain Eukaryota; kingdom Metazoa; phylum Chordata; class Chondrichthyes; order Chimaeriformes; family Callorhinchidae; genus Callorhinchus; species Callorhinchus milii. Next base: position 32,266,682 of record NW_024704745.1, read on the forward strand.
TTAAAAAAAAATACACTCATCTTACTTTGAGGCTAGTTTTCCTTTGATAAAACTGATATCATAAATTAAGGCCAAATGCGTTCGACAATTCTGTATTTCCTAAATTTGAAGTCAACAGCCTAAAGGGTAAGACCATGAGAAATCACAGGCTTCGGTTGTGCAGAGAATCACTGGTCTGTAACTCACTCCAGAGGACAGCAGCAAGGGCCTTTCTCATTGCACCAGAGGATCACTAAAGTCCATTGACAAACACCAACAGAGAACGTACTGGACAGCTGACAGTTCGGAGTATTTCAGAAATGGATAGCTGAGCTGGAGAAGTAAACTGACCCATCAGCTTTTTGTCATGTTTTAAGAATAGACTTTTAATACATTCGGGCCTTTTGTTTAGTGACAAGCCAGCAACAGGTGATTAGTGGGACAGGCTATAAGGCAAAAGTATTCAGGTCACTTAAAGAACAAAAGTATTCAGAACAATTGGACCTTAACAGTGAAGTAGTTCCATGGAGAGATCTAAAACACAGGCTGTTTACACGACACCAGCAGACAGCTCATGTATCTGGCATCGATGGGTTTATTGAGGTCACAAGGGATTTCAATAAGGTAATTAGAGAGAAACTATCGTCGATGGCTAGAGGGTTCTTTAAACATGATCTAATTCCACCTGAGCCTAGATGTACTAAAGTAAAGTTAAAGTAACCAACATTGTTTGCCCTCCTTTATCCAATTAATTTAATCTTACAAATCTATTCAGGAGTGTTTCAATACATGCAAAGGGGAAGGAAGGGGGAATGTGGATAATCTTAGAATACTGTACTTTCAAATATATTGATGTCAACAACAACAACAACAACAAGATTCCATTTATAGAGCGCCTTTCACGTCAGGAGGACGTCCCAAGGCGCTGCACAGTTGGGTCATGACCCGAGCAGGGGGGAAATGGTCAGGGTGAGGGGAGGGAAGGGAGGGAGAGAGGAGGGGGGAAATGGTCAGGGTGAGGGGAGGGAAGGGAGGGAGAGAGGAGGGGGGAAATGGTCAGGGTGAGGGGAGGGAAGGGAGGGAGCGAGGAGGGGGTAGAGAGTCGAGAGGGGAGCTGAAGGCACGGCCAAAGAGAAAGGTTTTGAGACCGGCCTTGAAGGAGGAAAGGGAGGAGGCGGCGAAGGCACTGGGGGATAGAGTTCCAGAGCCTGGGGGCTGAGAGGCTGAAGGCCCGACCACCGATAGTAGGGCGGTTGGGGCGGGGGACGTGGAGCAGACCGGAGCCAGAGGAACGGAGGGTACGGGCAGGTAGGTAGGGGGATAGTAGGTTGGAGAGGTAGGAGGGAAATGTCCTTGGAAATAGTTTGATAGATGTTACAGTGAAATAGTGACTAGACTATTTATAGACAGTGAGTTAGCAAAAAATACCCCCCATCAAACCAACGGCAATGAGGAAATCCTCACTCCGCCAGCTGAAAGAACGGTTCTCCCAATATTGCCAGGCAATACTGTCTCCCCGTCCTCACCAGGCTTCACCACTGTTCTTCTCCACGGGGAATCGACTTCTAGATTTTCATTTGGATCATTAATAATAATAATAATCCTTGCATTTGATATAGCGCTTTTCCCGTCGGGAGGACGTCCCAAAGCGCTTCACAGAACAGCCAATTGCACACAGCGATGTCCCACAAACAGTCGTAGATTGAAAAGGACCAATTTATCATTGTTTTTTGTTTTGGAGGGATTATTATTAGGCTCTGTGTGGAGTAAGGAAACTTGCCCAAGGTTTCGCCCTCTGCCTGGAATTGAACTCAGGTCTCTCACTTGCAAAGCGAGTGCTCTAACCACTGAGCAACAGGACTCCACAGTCCCTCGCTCCTGCACCTCTCTACCTGTGTTACCTCCTTCCTGCCTCACTCTCCCTTTCACAACTTTCTACACTTTAAACTCAGATCTGCTGCATATCCCTCATCCCCAGTGTCCTACTTTCAGTGGGGGAGCTTTCAACTGCTTTACCCCACTGTGCGAAACTCTCAACAAAATCCTTTTGTCTTGTGCCACATTATGTTCTGCACTACTGATGTACAAGTTCAAACAAGCACAAACTTTCATGGATTAAATTTACTCTTTGACAGACAATCATTCTCATTAGCTAATCTCTCAATAGAATATTATTTATAATATGAGGAGACAACAGGAAAATAAATCTGTTTGACATTACAACAGCAAAGTGACTTTAGAAAGCACTTTCAATAGATATTCTTGAGTTACAAAATCTCTTAATTGAAATGATTTTTCCAACGAAAGATGCTACCACTGTTGTCAGCCTGGCTCAGATGGTAGTATTGTGGCCTCTGAATTAGAAAGTTGTGGGATCAAGTCCCACAAGTTGAGTCCTGTAGCTCAGTGGTTAGAGCACTCACCTCGCAAGTGAGAGGACCTGGATTTGATTGCCAGCAGGGCGAAACATTGGGCAAGTTTCCTTACTCCCCACGCCTCAGTTTATGTAGCAATAAGTAGGAACCTGGTTGTTGGTCGATTGGTGGATCGCTTTTCCTGGGATACTAATCCTTTCAAAGAAATAATAATAATTTGGTCCCTCAATCCACAATTGCTTGTGGGACACTGCGATGCGAATTTGGCAGCCGCTTTTTGCCCACAAAATATACAATCAATTCACTTTACAGTATATTCTGTGAGCGCTTAGAAACGTCTACAGGATGTGAATTGGCGCTACATCACACTCAAGGATTATTATTTATTAAATTCATCATCCAGGCTAAAATTCCAATGTGCTAAGGAGGTATCATCCTTCAGATGAGACATTAAACTAAAAGAACAACTCTATGGCTGTTTGTGGGCCATTGTTGTGCACAACCAGGTTGCCACGTTTTTCCCAGAAAATACTTTACAGAATATCCTTTGAGATGTCTTGACGACGTGATAAGGAGCTATATCAAATGCAAGGATTATTATTTTATTACTACTGTATTTTGTCATTATTAAGAAAACAACGGTATAAACTAGAGCACTCCTCACATTTCGACTCATAAAGATGCCGTTCTGCGGGAGCTTACTTGATGCTTTGTCACTTTTGAGTAATTGAGTCATTCTCAATGGTAAGATTATAAACAAAATCTCACAAGTCGCCATTAAGTGTTACAATTTGTTCTGATGGTAAAGACCTGTTACCACTTGCCAACCTGTCAATGGTAAACTTGACACAAATCCAAAGCAAATGGCTCAATTTTGTACGACTGCCAATGGTTCATTACCATTAACCTCAGTTATACAGGAACAGTGCCTCCAGACTAAGATCTGTGTTTTCCTGAACATGATATGGTTTTAACCTGATGGCTTCTTATAGCTAAAAGAGCGAGCGTTCGACAACTTAAAATGTCACAATTCAAATATCCCATCACATCGGACCTTGGATAACTATCATTTGATTGAATAATTAGATCAAAACAAAATCCATTCAAGTGACTGGATTCTGACACTTGCCCGCACAAAGCTAAAATATAAAGGGATATAAGAAAGTAATGTTTCTAAAAAGCCCTATGGATATTAACTGTGGGTTTCTTTGACAAGGGCCAGGTTATCAGAATACAAAAAAAACGATTGAATCAGAATAAAAAGCTTCTGTTTAAAGAATACTTCACTTGATAAACACCCAGTCAAGACTAATTTTGCAATAAGTGATAGACTGATATAACAATGAAGAGTTCATCAACCATGACCTCCTGATAGCTTTTAAGCCCACAGAGCATATATTTGTCTGCAACTGTACTTCAGACTAATTATAAGAGGCAAATGAACACTCTGGGGCTAACGTTACAGTAACACAATTATTCCAATGACTATGATTATTCGATTAAACTCCCTCCTTCTAGCACAGGGGAATTACTAAAATAAATCTTTTAACCACACATAAAATAGAAATGAACAATCACAAGAAAACACCCTTGTATTAACTCTTAGCACCAGGTCGTTTATCTTGGTTTACTCTTCTGCTGTGGGGCAAATGTAAGTGCTCTCATCCATTTGGAATCTTTTCTCTTTACACCCGATGATTGACTCAGGACCAGAGCAATCAGCACTCCTCTGGTTTTTAATTAATAAAAAAAACTTTGTATTTTATACAGCGCCTTATCAGATTGTCAAAATGTCTCAAAGCGCATCACAGGATTTACTGTAGAGTGTAGTGACTGTATTTCATAGCCAAACACAACAGCCAATTTGCACACAGTGATGTCCCACAAACAAGAATAAATGATACATTTTATCTAGGGGATTGATGGCTAGCTGAGGAGAAACTCCCTTTTCTTTTCGGTTTAAACGTCTCATCTGAAGGACGTCACCTTTAACAACCCAGTACTCCCCCGGACTGAGCTGGAGTGTCTGCCCAGATAATGAGATCAAAGTTCACGACATGAAGCTTGATCCCACAACCTTCTGAAACTATCCAAACCAAAGAGAGAGTTAACTAGTTGGAGAAATGATAAATGCTAAATAAAACCCACTTTATTCCAGCAAAATACAAAATATAATTTTCGTTTTCATATTTTCAAGTAAGACCCAAAGTTTTTCCATATGAAAGTGCAGATAGCAACAAGTGAATTTCTAAACTGTAAGAGCTACTGGAGGGGTTCAAATGATGTTCAAAATCGTAAGAGGGAATCTTGAATCGTTAATGAACATCATCTGAACAGCAGAAAATTCACCCAACCACCAGCTACAATGCATCCACCACAGCTTTGTTGTACTTAGCTCATAATTCTTACAATTCATGGCTGAGATAAGATTTTTTTAATAAACTGCCAACTGTCAATTGAAAATAAAAGCTGTAATTTTTATTTCATATTTGTTTGAGTGTGTGTGAGGTGAACAGGCTGAAAACTTTGAATTGGACTTATTGAGAATTTTATTGTGGTTTGATTCTAGGGCATTTTATCTCTTGTATAAGTTTTATTAAATTAATTTTGGAATCAATTGAAATGAAGTGATCTTAGACCAAGGAAATAAAAATGGCAAATAATCTATTTTTTAAAAAATAATAATAATTCTTGCATTTGATATAGCTTCTTTCAATGTCAAGAGGTCATCTCAAAAGCACCTCACAGGATTTATTGTACAGTGTAATGACTGTGTACTTTGCAGACCAAGGAAATAAAAAATAATAAATGTCATTTTTTTCTAATACCTTTGTATTCATGATGAAATGTTTCAGATATTCTGAAAGCATTGTCTGAGGAGTCAGTCAAGTACATTTTCAGATGAAGCACACTTCTTCCTTGGCAGCTTACCACACTTTCTGTATCATTAAACATTTCTAAACATATTTTTTGAAGAAGACATGTTACTAACTAGACCAGTGAGTTGGTAAAATGCCCCTCCATCTCTAGGTCATGGGTTTGAATCCGATCCAGACTGATAGAATCAACAATATTGCTTTCTGAGCCACTCCGGATAACTAGTTGTTCCCCCCTTGGAAAGACGAGTTATCAGGAGTTTACTATAACTAGTTTAATTTAAACTAGGATTTAATTTAATGTTAATGTATCAGCCTGGTTTAGTGGTAGCACTCTTGCCTCCGAGTCAAAAGGTTCAGGGTGTGGTTCAAGCTGTGGTTTGTTTGGATTTGAACTCACATAGTCTAACCTGACTCCAATGCAGTCCTGGGTATGGGTTGCATTGTTGGAGGTGGTGTCCTTTGGATGAGACCTTAAACTATGTCTTGCCTGTTCAGGCGGACATTAAAGATTCTATGGCGCAATTCAAAAAGAGAAGGCAGTTTCTCCCAGTGTCCTGGCTAACAATCTCCCTAACAAAACTGGTCATTCATTTCAAACCTGTTTGTAAAACATTGCTGTGTGCAATTGGGTGGCCACAGTCATCTACAAAAATGCAGTCACTACACTTAAATTTAAATCCTGTGAAGCGCTTTGGGACATTCTCCCAACGTGAAAGCCACGCTACCAAATGCAAGTATTATAATGTCATTGTTTTTCAAAAGTATATTTATAGCATAAGTTACAAGTGATATTTTTAGAAAGGAAATATCAAAAAGATCACATCAGTGAATATATAACAACTTGCATTTATATAGCACTTTCACCCAGAGTAATGTCTCAGAGCTCTATCACACAGAGAGAGCAGAATACCCACCACTGCGGGGTCTAACATGTGCTGGGTTAACAAGCCATTTGTAAAAATGTGTTGCTTTGGTTAACTGTGTGCCTTCAATTATGTAATTAGCAAACAAGTATTAGAGAATCATTTGTGATAATTAAAGGCACTTGTAATTCTCATGCATTTGCACATAGTTAGCACAGGTCCCAATGTTGTACATTGCCTAACCTGCAAGTGTTTTGCACTTTCCTGAAGGCAGCAATCTTTGGTGTAGTCTGTTTGGCCTGACCACACTCAGACTGGCAGCTCAAGTGAGATAGCAGGAGAATTATGACAAAAAACTGACTGGAAAAACTTAAGAGAGAATCAATGGCATACCTAGGAATGGAAAATTTGGTCATTGCTAAATTTCCATTCTTAGCTATGCCGCAGATCTTGGTTATTCTGTCACAAAACAAACCTTGTGTACTGCAGATTACCACCAAGTTCTGAAGGTTTAAGTTGGCTAAACTGTGCATTCCACTGCTCAGCACTGTTCACATATTTTACTCACAGGTAACAAGGTAGACACACATAGCAATATTGAATTATATTGATTAGGAATAAACACTTAAACACCTGAAGGCTGTTAAGCTTGTTCACTAAGTCACAGGAAAGCTACTATGATATTGTTGAGATTTATTTCACTGCAGAGTCATACAAAGGTTCTTGATAGTCCCAGTGATGTGATCTACAATTTCAGCTTGGTGCATTAGTTGGACTCAACACATTTAACTTGCAATGATTACAGTGTAACTTGTCCTTGTGGTCAACTTGATTAAGCAGCCAATTTGTCTTCAAATCAACAGATGTCTACTTCAATTAAACAGAACCAGCACTACGGTTAAGCAGCCACCTGCCAATATGGCCACCATCATTGGCTCAGAACATCTTCTTAGCAACAATATTGAAACGTAGCAGCAAGTCACAGTCAAGGTTGGTGCCTCTTTGGCTGAGCTGGAGACAGAACATCACTGCATTATTCAGGTGGATGATTTCAGATCACATGGCACACTATTCAAAAAGAGAAGGGTGTTTCTCCTGGGGTCCTAGCCAATGATCCCCCAAACCATGTTCAATTCATGGCTGTTGATGTCAAATTGATTGACGTGTTCACCCGCAAATTACACAGTCACTAGACTACATGTTAACCACTTAAAGATATTATGATACATAATCTAATAAGACAATATTAAATGTGAAGATTATTATTGAACATTTTAGGCCATGGGCATCAATTTAGGGATCAGATAATAACAGTGAAAGGCTAGATCCTTCCTGCTGAAATATTAAATAGAACTATCATAAGAAAATCAACACTTCAGCGATCTGAGACGCTATCCCACGTGAAAGGTGCTATATATATCCAGGTTGTTGTTGAAATGAACATTAGTTTTGAAGAAGGTTGGTATACTCTCCACTAGAAATAATAGGGTTGAGCACCAAACACGCTTGCTAAATACGGTATAGGTCTGTGTGCAGCAAATGGCATCTTATGTTCTTGAATTTGAATCTAATAACATCCATGGTCACCAGCTGAGTTATTTCACTGATTTATTTCTTACCCTCTTTGCTCATCAAGGTGAGAGATGAAGGATGCTTACATTTTCTGCTTTCTCTCCAGTGATAGAACTGAAGCAGTGAGGCAGGTTATTACCAGGTCTGAGAAATCTGTCAAAAATGTCACTAAAATCTGAAGGCAATTTTTTGTGAAATCTAGTAAGCCTGCAGGTCTTTCCACCCATATTCATTATCAATAAGAAGCTGCTAAACATTCAATTTTATTTACAAAGGTGTTCACAATGCAGCCATCTGGAGCTTCTATGAAACAACAACAATTTCAAAAGGCACTGAATTGACCCACTTTCTATCAATTGTCTATTGACCAAGCTACAGGGTTGTATCCACTCTCACTGTGTAACACAGTAACAAAATATAGTTAAAATCAAACAAATTACTCATCATCCTTTTGGTTATTTGAATGTAAGCCACATTTCATTTTATTGTTTTTCTGCATTTGTTGAATTAAAAAAAATATATGTTGAATTTGTTCTAGGATGTGTTTTTGTCCTAATAGTTCCCTGTCTATTTGCTCTCTCACCGCTGTACAACACAAGGAACCAGGCTGCAGTACCCACCATCCATTTGTGTGCACTGTAAAAGTTAATATATTCAAATTGGAACCATCTTTAGAGTCTTTAACCACGTATGTAATATGTTGTAATTCAATATTTCATTTGTTCTGTGATGTATTTTGTGCTAATAGAGCCAAATAAACCAGATTTAATGAGGAAGTGATTGAATAAAAGAAACTGCAATACTTATATTTGAATGCAGCCTCCAGTAACAGAAAGGGGGTGAAAAAAGAACAATAACTGAGCATTCACAAACATGCAAACTTCATGGTAAAGAGACCTACTTACTTACTCCAGGCTTGCATTTCAGTATACATGGGATGAGCTTGTAATCAATTTCTGAAATCTTATTTCATCCAATTTCTTTTGCTTTTACATTTATTTTAAAGCTTTGGATTAGGAAGATTCCAGAGATAAAGAAAACAATCAATTTCCGTGCGATTTATGGGGAGGAAAATGGGCAGCTGGATTTTTTTTNACAATTGGCCCTAGGTATCACAGAGGTCAAATGCAATGTACACTGTCGTTTATTGTCATTTAACATGATATGCATTCCCTGTGCTCTTTTATCCTCATTGCTACACAGAGCAACAAACGTGCAACTTAATCCAACAAAGTCAGGACACTTCCTATCGGCTGCCTCATGTCAATATTGAACTGCATTAAAGTAATTAAATCTACAGAATTCAGAACCGTAAATGGGTATCTGGAAGAGGGAGGCAGATGGGAAAAATTGAAAGATTGTCATTCCCCTCTATGGTGCCATCTTAGTTCAGTTGGTGGCAGAATGTTGTAGGTTTAAGGCCCGATTTAAGTCTTGAGCTCCTCATCTAGGCAAATATTCCAATAACGTACAAGAAGAGTGCTATATTGTCGAAATGGCCAGATGAGGCATTAAAGCAAGGTTTCATCTGCTTGGGTTTTTTTTTGACCATCATTGGTGGTCAGGCTTTCAGCCTTTCTGCCCCTGCCCTTTGGAACTCCATCACACAGTCCCTTCGTCTCGTCCTCTCCTTTGCCTCCTTCAAGGCCCTTCTCAAGACCTTCCTCTTCAACCATGCCTTCGGTCGCCCTGCTACCCCCACTCGCCCTGCTACCACCACCCACCCTGCTACCCCACCCGTCCTGCTACACACACCCGCCCTGCTCTCCATCCCTGATCCTAACTTGGGTGCAAATCCTCGACTGTCCAGCGCCTTGGAACATCTTCCCGACTTGAAAGGTGCTATACAAATGTAATTTTTTGTTGTTGTTCTTCAAATGGACATTGAAGGTGCCTTAACATTATTTGACAAGCCAAGCATTTCCATGATTTGCATTCTCTGCTCTTTTATCTTCAAGTGTCACCCAGAGAAGAAGCTTGCAATATATTGCAGCAAAACTATTGCAACTAAATTCCTGGCATCCTAGCAAACAATTCTCTGGATACATTGGTCACCTTAAAGGCTGTTTATGAGGCCGTGTTATATGCAAAGCGTGCCTTATTGTCAACAAGTGGTTTGAGATGTTCCAATGTAATAAAGCTGTAAAAATATGTTTCTTTATCTGAAGTGAACTACATCTACATTCCAAGGTAAAAGATGCCAACCTGGATCCTTTTCCCACACCTGAAGCATAATGTCAGAGAAAGAAAACTTTAGACAACTGAACTGAATAGCCAATTGAATGTAACAGATATTGTTTGGTTTGATTGATTAAAAGACAATTTCTCTCTTTATTGACTTACAGAGAACTGGACTTTTAGACTACACGAATCAAGGCCCCCATACATCACTGTCATTCACTGATCCCAACCTTGTCATCATGGTCATGGTATGGAAATAAATCAGTCAAACATATTGACAGCAACATAGAAGAAAACAGCATCATCTTTATTTATAGGTGTATAACGGTTGCTTTCATATTAACATTCAAACTAATTTAGAATTAAGATTTTTGGAGAGAATGCTTAAAAGAGAGTGTGTGTGCCTGTGCAAATACAGGTTTGTGTAAAGGAGTCACCAGCAATTGTCAACACTGGTAGAGTCATCAACAATCTCCCAATATCAATAATGTAAAATAAACATTTTCATTTACAATCTATACCACAATTAGCAGAGCCCTGTTTTAAGCATAGGCAAAATGAATAGACAAAGCTGGATGGTCTCCACTTACCTGCACCCTGACCTTCATCTTCTCCCCAATTTTTGAAGGCTGCCCTCGGAATAGCATCAAGCAGGATATGTCTATATCTCTTTCTCTCTCATATATGTGTATTAAATGTGTATATTATTTTTCACACAAAAATCTTCAAGGTTATATACCCTATACGTTCAATAAAATATTGTGTGCCATTCCCTTGAAGTCATGCTCATTCACATATCTATAAAGCACGCTTCAAGTATGTTGTTTTTAAAATGATATACTGGAATTTGCTTTAATTGACACTAATAGTCAATTACCAGTTAATTCAATGTCTCTTTGATGACAAGTTTTTGCGTAAATGCTTCTTTGCAATGCAGATGAGGTCATGCATATTTTACGATACAAACAGCATACCTATAAACAGAGTTACATTAACTTGCCTTATTTGACTTGCTCTGACTATTGTCATTATTAATTACTCATTAATGATTAAACAATAATTTCCCATACTCTTAAGATGTCCACAGAGAAGGGTGCAAAGCTTGACTTGTCTGTGAACACACTTATAATTTTTAGCAAGTATATCTGCCCAAATCCCTGTTGGCGTTGCAGTTTTAATGAAAGTAATGCTTAAAGGGAATGTTCCATAACCAAACATTGTGCTCAATCATTTCCAAACTCAGCTCTTTATTGTTGCTCAACACTAGACTTGCAGACAAACACAGAATGTCTATAAATTTGGTAACTTGATGAATGCAACTATATAGGACATAAATTGCACAAACAAAAGGTATTTAGTGTTATTAGCATGGGTACAAATTTAAATGAATGGAAATAAAGCTCCTTTCACATGCCTTGCTACCCAATGTTTAATTGAGACGTATAGGAGTAAGGAAACTTGCCCAATGTTTTGTCCTGCCGAGGAATCAAACCTCTCGCTTTTGACCGTGGTTTCTCACATATATTTCCTCACACATACATCTTCAGTAAAATGAATAATTTTAAATCACATGCGAGAACCTCTCAGACCTAACCCACCAAAGTAAACCATAGTCTTCACCATACATGCGATTCAACAAACTATTGGGTTATTTCCATCTATATGCATTGCTTTACTAATCTCAATAAAGTACATCCAATAAGGGACAAGAAAGGATGTTATCAGTAGGTGTTTCAATCGAGGTTGCAGGGGTGATCCAATAATCAGGATTATTGTGGTCTTATCAATTAGACAGATGTCTCATTCTTTCTTTGTTGTGTAAGATCAAGGAGATTCAAGGCTGTTTTAGTCTTTACATATTTTGATAAGTTATAAAATGAATAGCCATTAGCATTGAATGAGTTGTCTGAGTTAAGCGGAGTGCCACTGAGGGGGATAATTATTCAAAACAACTCACCAATTCACGCAGGCAGACATGTTATTGTTCATGTAAAGATATTTACAGCAAAACCCCACAAGACTTGAAAATCTTGTTAAACATCAATCTCAGGATGCTGCATCAAAGAGAAAGTTTTCATGCTACAGATACTGTATCTTACAATAGTACAAAGAAATAACAAAATAATCCTTGCATTTAATAATCCTTGCCTTATCACATCGGAAGGACATCTCCAAGCGCTTCACAGGATTTACTGGAATTTCGGTTTGATAGTATAATACATGGCATTATTTTGAATAAATCTGAAAATACATTTGTTATTTTGTTTTAATCTGATAACTTTGTCTCTGTGCAGAGCAAACAGCAATCTCTTCAAAGAGAGTTTGGTCGAGTGACCAAGGACCATAAATATAGGTTCTCAAGTCACAGGTGGCAGATATGTCACTTGTGGGAACTGTTGATGAGGCCATTGCACATGGTAGTATTTGAGCAAAACCTGAAAATTTGTGCAGCTGCTTAGTACATAAAGATTGATCAATTATACAGTCAACTAATTATTTCGTTGATTGTTATTACATAACTTAGGGTACCTGTAATTCCTCTGTACAGATATGTCAACACATGGATGACACATAGTGCACAATAAATTGGTCACTCAATTCATGACTATTTGTGGGACACCACTGTGTGCAATTGGCTGCCGCGTTTCGTCCACAAAATATACAGTCAATTAACTTTACAGAATATTCTGTGAAGCGCTTTGAGACATATCAAAGATGAGATAAGGCGCCATATCAAATTATTGATATTGCACAATACCTGCATTAACACAAGGTGTTTACATATAGGCTCTAAGTACAGTGATCACAGTGTTAACAGAACAGTCAAACTAAATGGATCGTCATTTGACATGAAAACACAAAGAAGGTAACTTAATAATAATAATAATCCTTGCATTTCTTAGCCATCTATAATCTATATTCCAAATGTACTTCCAAATGTTGATAACATCTGTTCAATTTTAAGATAGGGTTACTAAGGATGATTTTTATAATGTCAATTGATAGATTTGGATAGTACATATTAGAAGAAAAATTATCTTATGATGTCACTAACCATATTATCTGATTGATCTTGGAACTCATCATAACATATCTTAAAGCATTCCATTTATCAGTAATTAAATCTACCTAATCTTTAAAATGTTACAGCAGTCTTAGAAAGTTTTCTTAGAAAATTGGCTGGAATTTTATGAATTTATTCTCCTTTGGTCCATTTAACTGAGACAGGAGACACAGGTCTCAACAGTAGATGACAAGCTCCACAATCCATGGTCATTGATAGCTTAGGTATGTTAAGAACACAAGAGGCATAAAATAAGATACAATTGGGTCAATTAATCCCATTCCTTTGACATGCTATGGTGTCTCCAGATTTTATCCAAACTCACTGCACATCCTGAGGAAATTTCGCCCACAAATATACAGTCAATTCACTTTACAGCATATTCTGTGAAGCGCTTTGAGACGTCTAGAAGACGTGAAAAGCGCTATATCAAATGCAAGGATTATTATTATTATTTATTATTATTATATTATAAATATTTTTCCCTACCCCAAAGGTAAACCCAACGATAATCCAGAATATTTATCTGCAGAATCTAATTATGTATCAAACAATATTCATCCTCATCTCATTACCTTGGCATATTTATGGTTCCTGCAATGCTACGTCATGGTACATAAGGATTGTTCAGTTTAGATTTAAAAAATTAAGAATACAGTAGAACGTTTTATTGAACCACATTAATGGGGACTAACCTACATGTAGTTGTAGAACAAAGGTTATCTCCTCAAATAATGTTCTGTTCTAATGCATATACAGATTAACCGTTTTTAGTGATGCTTTACATTATATGTGCCAAGAATGGGAGGATTTGTGTATCACAAATTACACACTAGTATTCAAATCATACGATAAAGAAAATGTATCAAAATTGTTCAGATAGATCTAGAATATCATTAACTCACAGTAAATAAGTGGCAACATTAGGATTTAAATTTGTTGTTGGTCCCTGACACACTATTCATAAGTTGATGACTACTCAGAATGTTGTAGTGTTAATTCTCTTCATTGACTAAAGAACGAAAATACCATTGTAGAAATACAGTCACAGGAGGAATTTCACCTGGGTATAGATTTCTTCTATTAATGTAACATTTTAGAGCTTCAGAATTTGGCAAACTTTTAAATACAGACTTCATTTTGAAGTATTTTTTTCCGCAAAGTATTTTAAGAACTACAGAACTACTACTGATTTCAAAGTTTAGGCTGAATTCAACAATTTGTCAAATTCTGGATGTTACATAAAGTAAATCGAGACACGGGTGGAATTTCTCTCCTAAAGAATGCCAGAAGCCTTCTTAGTCATTGAAAAATTATGATAGGTCACACTGTTCAGCAATGCTTCATAGAAATTACTATATTCAACTCAAGGAAACATTTTATTCAAACACCATAACTAATATTTGGAATATTTGGCATTAGTTCAAAGGATTTGATTTAACCTAAACACAGTATTAATTTATGTATGTACAATATGTTTGAGGTAAAATACATTTGCAAAATATAATTAGATATGAACGTGAATGTTATATGGGTAACAGTGGTAGCCAAACTGTCCCATAAAAATGCAATAGGTTTAATTTAAGACAATTAATTTCAATTTGTGGTAAATTTGGATGAGGAGGGAATAATAATAATCTTTGCATTTGATACAGCACTTTTCACATCTTCTAGATGTTTCAAAGAGCTTCACAGAATCGACTGTAAAGTGAATTGACTGTATATTTGTGGGCAAAATGCAGCAGCCAATTGTGCACAGCAGTGTCCCACAAGCAATCGTAGATTAAAATTAATCATTTATTATTGTTTTTTTTGATGGAGCATTATCAGGCATGTGGAGTAAGGAAACTTGCCCAAGGTGCCGGGAATCGAACCCAGGTCTCTCGCTTGCAAACCGAGTGCTCTAACCACTGAGCTACAGGACTCCACTGTAGAATATAAGATAAGATGATATTACTTAGAATTACATAGAACATTATGAGTGTCGATGATTTTATTGCCTATTGTGGAACAAGGGAGAGATTCATATTTGGCATATAGATTTGTGCAGTAAAAGATGCAGAAAAAGATACCTGATGAAATGCCACAAAATAATATAGATCATAGACTGCAGAATGGTGCACATTATTCAGCTCATGTCTACACTAGCAGTTTTCTCCACCTAAAACACTAATCTAATCCCACTCTGTTCACTCCCCAAATCCATTCATAATCAGCAATCTAATTCCCTTTTTAAAAATAATAATAATAATAATAATATTCCTTGCATTTGATATAGCGCTTTTCACGTCGGGAGGACATCCCAAAGCGCTTCACAGAACACACTGTAAAGTGAATTGACTGTATATTTGTGGGCGAACGCGGCAGCCAATTGCGCAGAGCAATGTCCCACAAACAGTCGTAGATTGAAAATGACCAATTTATTATTGTTTTGGGTTTTGGAGGGATTATTATTAGGCTCTGTGTGGAGTAAGGAAACTTGCCCAAGGTTTCGCCCTCTGCCTGGAATTGAACTCAGGTCTCTCGCTTGCAAAGCGAGTGCTCTAACCACTGAGCTACAGGACTCCAATATATGGACTCATTCAACATGGGGGTGTAACTGTTAGCCAAACACCAGTCTGGGCTGTTCCAGCTGGAAAGCTGCATGGTGAGATGACACCTTTTGTTGGTGAAAATATATATTTATTTTTAAATATAATATTTAGCAGAACAGAAATCCCAAACAAACACAAAATCTTCTGTTACAATTTTTGCCTTCCTCTTGATTCAAAAAAATTCCATTGTTTACAGTACATTCCTTCACCACACATAGATTGAGATGACACCTCCTCTTTGAAATGAACAACATAGGAAGTTAATAACAGGAATAGGCTATTCAGCCCCTCAAGTGTCTGCACAAATACTTTACACTTGTTGGGCATTCCAACACACTGCTGTGACAACTGTAGTCCAATCATTACCAAAAGCAAACCTCAACAATGTTTAAAATACACCACCTGCTTAGTCACAGAAAATTCTAAGTTAACTTCACTAAAGTTGGAAAAAAGTAAAAGCTGAGATTTGCATTGAAGATCACAGACTCAAGGTGTAAAGAGTCTGGTTTGAATAAGAGATACAAAGGGGTTTAAGTGAAAACGTTCCGATTGCATTAAAGATGATGTCTGTACAATAACATGAGCCATGGCTGCTCTATATTGATCTTAAAATGATTTATGATTTTAAGATGTGAAAACAACAAGAAAAACTAGTGAGTGTTTGACAGATTCTGGTGAGATACTGATTACATTCCACTAGTCCATTGGATATTGCTCATAAGGTGTATAATAAAAATAAAGTGACAACTGTTTTGGCAGGAAAAAATATTACACACATAACAATACAGCACATATGTGCAAGTGCTCAGTGGAACAGCTGCTTGTGCTACTTATCCCAGTCTTTGCCCTTGAAGTTAGGTCAGGTCAGTTTAAGGCTGAGAAAAGAAAATGTTTTTTTTACTCACTGAGAGGCCATTCATTTCCATTTCTCCTCTTACCATTATTTTGGATATTGCTCTCTGTAAAATTCCCCACCGTCACAGATGAGTTTGAGACTCAACATCAACTCAACGTCAAAGCCTCTTGGTACAATTCTATTTCACAGTATAATGCTACATGGCATCAACAACAACAATAACTTGCACTTATATAGCGTCCTCCAAGCAAGGTATTGTCTTAGAGCGCTTAACAGTGGCGGAGCCTGACTCCGAGCCAAGGAGGAGGTGGGAGGTGGCCATAGGCACGGTCAAACAGGGACGTTTTCAGGTGGGACTTGAAAGTGGGGAGAGGGGGGGCAAGGCGAAAGGATTGAGGAAGTGTTCCAGAGTTTCGGAGCGTAGCGACTGAAAGCATGACCTCCGATGGTGGGGCGGAGGGTGTGAGGGACGAGCAGGAGGCCGGTTCAAGTCGAGCGGAGGCGCCGGGTGGTGGATTGGGGAGTGAGGAGGTCGGAGAGGTAGGGAGGTGCCAGGGAGTGAATAGATTGGAACGCGAGTGCGAGGATCTTGAAGTCAAAGTTGACACCACTGTGGCACCCTATACACATGCAATTAATTACGGCAGGTACAATGCTGAGCAGCATGGGGAATTTGTTTTTGCTCCGAGTATTGATTCCATAACCTGGAGAACTAGTCTAGACACTTAGTCAGACAAGGTGAGGGAAGATAATTAATGGAATTTAATTTCGGAAATCACAAAATAATGTATAACCAGTGAACCACAGACATGTCAAGACTGACCTCTGGAACTCTCCTCAGACACTGATCTTGATGTAGTAAGGGACCAGGTAGGGTTCCTAGGAGTTGGCTGCGACACACAGAATTCACTAGTTTCAATTTTTTTTGTACTTCCTGTATTTCTTGCACACAAACTATACAGTCACTACACTTTACAATATATTCTGTGAAGCGCATCAAGACTTCTCAATGACGTGATAAGGCGCTATGGAGTCCTGTAGTTAGTGGTTAGAGGACTAGCCTCGCAAGCGAGAGTCCTGGGTTGGATTCCCAGCAGGGCGAAACGTTGGGCAAGTTTCCTTATTCAACACGCATCTGTATACTTAGCAGTGAGCAGGAACCTAGTTGTCAGTCGATTGGTGGATCGCTTTACTGGGGGTAATAATTCCTTAAAAAAAATTGTTCACTCAATCCACGACTGTTTGTGGGATACTGCTGTGCGCAATTTGCTGCTGCGTTTCACCCAGAAAAATATACAGTCAATTCACTTTACACTATATTCTTCAAGACGCTTTTAGATGTCTCAAAGATGTGATAGGGAGCTATATCAAATTCAAGGATTATCATTATTATTATATCAAATGCAAGGATTATTATTATTTTGAGCCAAATGTCAGCAGAGATGTAACTAACTCAGGGTGTTATACTGAAGAAAATATTACTTCTATTTTAACCCAGCATTTTGCTCTGGTGAATCAATAACTTCTCCAAGTCAATTCTACTGTCATAATCTCATTGCAACTCATTGCTTAACAACAACTTGCATTTATATAGCACCCTTCAAGCGGGATAATGTCTTGGAGCACTACACAAGGTTCGGTGTGGCAAAGTTCGACACTGAACAAGGAAGAAGGGAGGGGGATGTGAAGCGCAAGTGAAAATATATATATATTTTAAAAAACACAGAAAAAACAAGAATATTAAAAATAATTAGAATTTCTTGTGTTATTTTGGTTATGAACCTCCTGCATTTTCTGTATATCCAATAAAAGACCAGACCAAAAGTTGTCCCCAAATCTGTGACCACATCTCAGAACAGCTGAGGAATCTAGAGGTCAGGTTCTTGCTGTCGTAGTACAGTATCATCCAAGTGTTGCTATTAATTCATATATAATACTTTCTCAGTGAGTTTGCTTTACATTTTGTACAATATAGAGGAAACCTAACACGATAAGATATGAAAAAATCTATCGTTTATAGTCTATAGACCCTTGTCTAGAAGTGACACTGCCCAATATATCAACATTTTAATTTAGAATCAATTCTATTCAATTAACATAACATAACATGTAGGAACAGGAGTAGGCCATTCGGCCCTTCGAGCCTGCCCCGCCATTCAATCATGGCTGATCTTCTAATCTAACTCCAGCTAATAACATAACTATATTATATTAATATTATATTAATATAGGATTTATAATATATTAATATAGGTTTTATAATAATTATATTAGATTCAATTAATTTATATTTAATTCAATTCATAATTTATTCCTGCACATTATGATATGAATCTTTTTTTAAAAACCTTTTATTTGTGCAGCTATCAGCATCTAAAGCCTGCTGAATAAACTAGACTCCAAGGGACATGAAAAAGTAATTTTAAGCAGAATTAGTAATTATTTTCTTGAAGAGTTTATTGATCTGCTGAAAGGTGCTCTTGCACAACATTCCCACAAATGCAGAAGTCTGATGGCACTGTGAACCAGCTGGACAAAAGCAGTCATCACACTGAGTTCAGATAATAATAATATAATAATAAGCAGGACAAAGTAAAATTAATCTCTGCATTTAATATAGCACCTTTTACATGAGGGCGTCTCAAAAGTGCTTTATAGGATTTGGAGTAATGTGAAGTTACTGTGTATATTGTAGGCAAATCAACCAGTTTTGTTACAATTAATCGAAATTGCACTAAGATTACATCTTTTAAATCCATCCCCTTAATATCCATATTTTTGAAATTCATACTTGTGACTTTGTGCTTTCATTTTAATTTTGTTTTAGAGCTGCTTTTAGCCAGCAGCAAATATGCTTGTTTGTTCTGCATCATTGATGTCTGATGACATCCAGTGCGATCTTATCACTTAATAAGTGATGATCAAGAGTCTGATTGTCAGACACTACCACATTTTTATATTATATATGAAATAGCAACCAAGTGAAATTATTTTTGTTGTGTTCTCTTCCAACGTTCTCCCCTCTCTACCTGTCCTGACATTTTTGACATGTTCTTCTATCCACTGGGGTATGGTTCCACATGTATTGGGGCAGCCCCTGTTGTCTTACCTAAGTGGTCATTGTTCACGTATGAGTTGTGTCGGGGGCAATTTTATCTCACTGTACCATTACAGCAGAACCAGAATCTGTCTTCAACTAAGACCTCAAATTCCTCATGGTCTTAGTCCATTAATACACAGCTAAGTGATGAGATAAGTTAACTTAGTAAAGACCAAGGGTCAAACCTAGACTTTCTCAATAAGTGTGCCTCAGCTACTCATTGAATAACTTGATGTAAGCTTTATTTTAAATCATATCAATAAGTCACTACTTGTTACTATTTTTGTTCAAGTCTGTAATCTCACCATCTCCTGCAAAGGTCATTCAGTTTGAGTTTGAAATCCGATATGTCAAACTAGTGAGGGTGTTATATTGCTGCCTCATGATGTAAACAAATATCAGAGAGTATAATTATCTAATTAATGAACAGTGCTGTCAAACCTTGACTGGGCATCAAAAGCAAAGTGAAAGGTTATTAATACCACAACGGCTGAGATAGCCACAATGTTAAATGTGTATGGACTGTATCGCTACAAAATATATATTAAAAAAAGCTACAGTCCAACTAATCTGAACTTCCAATACCCGCAGCAGGATTACCGATGCTACGTGTTTTTATTGTGGATAATGAACATTCATCATCCTGGTGCTGTCAGGAATCGTATGGTCTCTGGTGACCTGTAAACCTTGGTAAAATGATATATAGCCTTGCAGTGTTGCAAATAAAGTTGAACAACACAACATCATGTTCTGCTATATCATGTTTGTGTTTGTCTCTTGAAACACTTAAATTGGTCTTTCAAGTAATCGCAAACTGGGAGTTTATCCTTTGAAGTGATTCCTTCATATCAGGGCACTCAAATAGGAGGCTTAAACGCAAACCATGCATCACAAACAGGTGCTGAGCTTTCATTTAAACTTGAGAGGCAGAGATTTGCAAACATTTGCTGTAACTCCATGATCGCTAGTATTTACATATTGTTAATAAATGGCATTACTCAGGTTTCTGAGGATATTGGAGCAAATCATAAAGTCATCAAAGGACTGATATTTGATTTGGCATGACAACCATTGTTATTTCTTTAGTATTTAACATTTCTAGTATTTTGTGAAGCGCTTTGAGATGTCGGGAAGACGTGAAAAGCGCTATATCAAATGCAAGGATTATTATTATTATATTATATATTTAGTATCTCAAGTTACTTTAGACCATGGTTTGGTTTTGAATTGCTGGTTCAGATTACCATCAGACTTGTCAAATGATGAAAGTGCTTCTGAAAAACTAATGAAGTAGAAGGTGACAAAGGTAAGTGTATATAGCACCATGTGATTGGCACTACAGCAGTAGCCAGTCCTTCCTTGTAGGCGCACAGATAGGAGACTGTAAACACACCAGTATCACAAGCAGGTTGCGAACTTTAATTTAAACTGAAGAGGCAGAGATCTGCAAATATTTGCTGTAACTCCATGATCTGCAGTATTTACATATCGATAATAAATGGATGGAAGTATCAGATAATCTAGCATATATTATTTATGATCATGGACAACATCTTGCTTTTACTGTACTTTATATTTTAGTTGCTTTTTTTCCTCTGTGCTTTTGCAAGCACTGCTTATGCTGTCTCTCTCCGGAGTCCTGTAGCTCAGTGGTTAGAGCACTCGCTTTGCAAGCGAGAGACCTGAGTTCAATTCCAGGCAGGGCAAAAGCTTGGGCAAGTTTCCTTACTCCACACAGAGCCTAATAATAATCCCTCCAAAACCAAAAACAATAATAAATTGGTCATTTTCAATCTATGACTGTTTGTGGGACATTGCTGTGCGCAATTGGCTGCCGCGTTCGCCCACAAATATACAGTCAATTCACTTTACAGTGTGTTCTGTGAAGCGCTTTGGGACGTCCTCCCGATGTGAAAAGCGCTATATCAAATGCAAGGATTATTATTATTACATCCATTTAGTGTCTTGATCGCTGGAAAGTGAGAGAATGTGGAGTGCAGACTTCTCTTAAACCTGCAGCAAATCTGAACATGCAACACTCTGACATGTCAGACCCATTTATAAATTATAATGATAGTGATGTATTAAAATAATATCAATGGCAGGAGACCAAACCAAATACAGTAAAAACTCGCTTAAGTCTTATCTTTTAAAATTCTAAGTCGTACAGTTACCCAAGTCTCATTCAGTTTCCTATCAAAACCGCTTAGATTTCTTTACACTACTCGTATTATTGACCTCCTAACTCATAACGCCACTCCTTTACACTCCATTGCTCCTGGACTTACGATAAGTGCACATGCGGAGACAGGTCAAGAGGCATTGAATTGCGGCAAATGTGGTCTTAACCAGTCACCACATGCAGACTTATCGGTTGCGCACTTACCAGCTGCAATGACACTTAACAGCTGCATTGAATTACCCATGTGCAGGGTAGATTATTAATTAAATCGGATTTCTGTAGTTTACACAGTTTGCCTGCAACTTGGATTTCGTGTAAGTCATACTAAATAGTACGGTGCCGACTGATACTACTTATGTGAGTTTTAATGTATCAGCTTACTTTAAGCACGTTACAGAGCGATAAACATGTGTTTCTGGCAACTTAACACAACTTAATATACATTGGGTTGTGCTCAGTATATTTCGTCCACAAATATACAGTCAATTCATTTCACAGTATATTCTGTGAAGTGCTTTGAGAAGTCTAGAAGACATGAAAAGCACTATATCAAACACAAGGATTATTATTATATCAAATGCAAAGATTATTATAGCTCAGTTTTGACTGTATTTATTGAAGTTTACACACGGGAGGAAGTTATTCAGCATATTGTGTCTAAGATGTCGCTAACTCTGCCAGTGAGTTATCTAATTTAATCCCATTAACCCAGTCTTGCCGTCTATCCTTTAATATCCTGTGAAGCACTCTGAGATGTCCTCCAGTCAAATGTAAGGATTATTATTATTATATTGCTTCAACTATATTCCCTTTTAAATACTGTTTTTGGAGTTTGGCTTCCACAATCATTTGTGGTACCCACAAAACACCACTTTACAATATTTCCTGCAAAGCACTTTGAGACGTCCTCCTGATGTGAATGGTGCTATATCA
Source organism: Callorhinchus milii (assembly GCF_018977255.1). Lineage (NCBI taxonomy): Eukaryota > Metazoa > Chordata > Chondrichthyes > Chimaeriformes > Callorhinchidae > Callorhinchus > Callorhinchus milii. The sequence continues at coordinate 32,289,260 of NW_024704745.1, forward strand.
AATGCAAGGGTTATTATTATTATTAATAATTAATAGTAACAGCATTCTACATTTGAACAACCCTATTTGTAAAATAAATTATTCTAACTTCACCTTTTATCTTCTAGTGATAATGTCAGTTTATATCCTGTTGTTACTGACTCAATTAATGAAAAGTCTTTTTATTTACACTATTAATATCATTCATAATTTTGCAAATGTCCGTTGAGTCCTCATTCTTCTCTGCTTGACAAAAACAGCCCCAGTTGTTCTGGTTCCCTCCCAGGATTTCAGGATTTCCCTGCACACATTTGCGGGATCCAACAACAATTTACATTTACAAAGCGCCTTTCTCGTCAAGAGGATGTCTGAAAACACTTCAAACAATTGACTTTGAGCCCATGCTGAGGTGGAGGGGGCAGGGGGAGAGAAGGAGAATGGTGGGTCTTAAGGATAGCTTTATAATGCTAACAATCCTTGCATTTGATTTCACGCCATCATTGAGACGTCTCAAAGCGCTTCACAGAATATAGTGTAAATTGAATTGACTATGTGTATATTGTGGGTGAAACGTGGCAGCCAATTGCACACAGCAGTGTCCCATAAACAGTCGATGATTGAGTAACCAATTGTTTTGGGCTTTAATCGTGGAGATGGAATACCCAGAACTAAATGAGCTTGTGGCAACAAGGTGATGTTATGATTTAGATATGCAAAGACATCAAGGGCATCACTGCGTTCAAGTGGAGCTTGTCAACGACCATACCCAATTAGTAGACCACCTCTGGACTTAGTAGCAAAGAGCTCCAGCAGCACCTATATTACCCTGTTTACGTTGCAATGATGACAACTGATCAAACAGTTAGCGAAACAAAACATTATTATGGATGAGCATCAAACTGCCAGGAGTCAGAAGCACCCCTGCCAAGTATCCTGCTGATGAATCAGAGCTTTCCTTGTCAAGATACTAACAATACGTTAACATCTCTGATGAACCACAATGAAAACCAGACTCGCCTGTTTAAAGTGCCACCAAAATACAAATACAGGGAAATCTTGTTCAAACGCAGTCATAGACTGCAATATCTATGTGGCTGCATTATAAGTGAGGCTCAGAACCATGGCCAATATCAGGTTACCACTGACGTCACTTCTTGTTCACTTCCTGTTCCCTATGCCTAGAAAGTGCCTCTGATGTCACTTTCTTCGTGAAGTGATGTTAGCGTTACGTCCTGTGCCTGACGTGGATGAACAACAGGTAGCATCCCGAAGCGATTCACGGTGGTGGAGTCCGACGCCGAGCCAGGGGTTTAGCAAGTGCCCAGAGAAGAGCCATGCTACAAACAAGGAGGCAATGCTATATTGAAGGACACACCAACGGGGTACCCCTAAACATACAAACATAACTCCCACAATTATAATATTTAAAAAAATAAAACACTTGGAAAAGTCACAGACAAATCACATCAGAGGGTTACAACTATATTATATATAGTGTTCTGAATTGGGCCAAAGTGATTTTTTTAGGAATAGAATAGATCCAAGTCAACAGAGCAGCTTAGTTTCATTGCAACACTTAAGTATGAAGAGTCTGCAGTAAAATAGCTTGTAGGAGGAAGTACAGCATTTGAAACATCCGCCTGCCTTTGCTGTCAGTCAGGGCTTTGAACTGTGTACTCGATTGAATCAAAGCAAAGAGCAGAGAGTCTAACTTAATCAATAAAAACTTCAACAATGGAGTACAATTTAGCTCTTTCTCATTGTGATCCAAATGCATCTTAATTATCATTGATATTAATAAATGTTATAGATTTGAAACTACAGTACTCAAAATACTTTAAATTAATGTTAAGTAATCATTTTATGTTATCTGGTTGCCCTACAAAGTGCCGTTATAGTGAGTATATACAAACTTAAGATAGCCTAATTTATCATTGTGCTTTATCTTACTGTAATGAGAAATTATTACCTTCTGGTCTTGGTCCCTAGCATTGGCACAATCAAAGATTAACATTTAAAGACAATGGAAGTTAATTTTTTCATAATGTTTCCTTGGATGAAGATGGACAATTAGATCACAGGAGGGGAGGGTTGCCTTGTAATTCACGTCTGCCCAGTAAACTTAGCAGCAACTCCTGAAAAGTTGTTTTGTATTGTTCTTTCTCTCTGTTGATTGAATTCGGATAGCGCTGTACCTGTTAGAAGAAGCTAGTCTGGTTCTCCGGGAAAGCATTGTTCTTATCTAATTTGCACATGCACCTGCATCATGATGAAAAGTAACAGCATCTTTTCCATTACATTTGTTCATTCACAACAAAACTAGCGCGTATCTTGCAATCTGCATCACTTTGCCAAAAGTGTGTATTTCCATATCCTTCCATTAGTCTCATACAAAGCTTGCTCAAAGCTCACTGATTGTGTAGCTGCAAAATGACCATTTCCTTGCAATGCCTATTATTTCACACAAAGATTGTAGCATTCAAGGGAAAGAAATGATAAATAAGCTGGTCTCCGAGATATTTCTGGTCTTAAATGGACGAGGAAGACTAACCAGTTTTCTGACAGCTGTTTACAGCTTTCCTTAACATATCATGGTACATGAAGTGCTTCCTGATAACATTGATGGTACAGCTGAAAGGAAATGTCATGGGAATCTGAAGCAAGAATGTCCTTGAGCTTTTTTGTGTGCTTTCTGCTACCTCTTGTGCAGCTCTAATGGCCTCACGTAAATTCAACTTTTTAATCTGAGTCTAAAACCAATTAGTTTCACTAAAACTAGTTTATGCCAAGAGTGTAATTTGTCTTCATTATCATTGAACGCAACTAAAGCCCTAGAACAGTCCCCTAGAACATTTTTTTCTGAATGTTTTATCATGAGAAGGCATTTTGGTGTAATCAAACTTTCCTATAGGTTTCTGCTCAGTCACTTCCTAAGTCAGTGAGACTTGCTTCTCCAACTATAAATGATACAGTTATATGGGCTTCGAAGCAGTAACTGATTAGTTCATTTCTCTCTATAATGTAAACGTTACAATAAGGCATTTCTCATTAACCTGTCCCACAAGTCTTTAAGTCAAGTCACTTTATATATTTCCAAGACTTGCTTCTGTGATTGTAAATTACACAGGACTTTCTTTAATTAACTGACTCAGTTAGTAAGTGGCTGTTTCATTCAGTTCACATTTCTCCAAATTGGTTTCACCTAAACAAACCGTGGTTGGCAACTCAGATGGTTCAAGTTGACCAAAGGAACTTGACATTCCACCAATATAGGTATCTGTTGGAGCGTCCCTTTTTTACAACCCTGTGCAGTTCGCTCTCCTTGGCCTCTGCATGACCCTGAGGAAATAAGCACCCTCTTCGCTACACAATTTATGAGCAGCTTGAGGTGACTTGAATAGTGATTCAATTCCGCATCATGGCCTTTACTGGGTGTATCAGATGTAGGCCAAATTCGTCAATGTACAGAGCCAGTGAAAAATCTCCACCGCATTTGCCCTTTCATAGAGATGGAAATATTATTAGAAAGGACATAAACAGAATAATTAAATCACAGCAGTGTGGCTGGGATGACAGCTGTTACTGCGTGTGACCGACCAGATCCATATCTGCAAGCAGGAGGCACTTCACTTCTAATTCATTCTCTGTAATGTGCTCTCAGCCTTGCTGCAGAGGTATTAAATAATATCATCTAATTTCTGAGGTAGAAATTGATTAAAAGGAAGAAAGTTTTTTTTTGCGGTATCTGCAATCTTTCAGCTCAAGAGAAAAGGAATTTAAATGCAGTTATTTGGTTGATATAAAAGCTGTAATAACCTCATTACCTTTCAACAGCGGGATCCTAAAAAAAATCAGCAGCCTTTGCTGATCATGCTGGGACATACAAATGAAACTAACGGCAAAGATCATCTGGCAGAGCCAGAAATGCGTTAACTGGTGGACCTTTCCTTTGTTAAATAGACAGCATCTCTGTGATGAAACTGGAAAATTTGTGTAATGTTCACTCCATAATATCTCACAGTAATATCACAACATACCTTAGGATTACAAAAACAGTCAGAATAAAGCCTATAACACATACATTAAAAGTAATTCTGAAGGATTTACAGTTTTTAACAGAAAACCCTATTGGATTTACAATTTCTTTAAAAAAAAGGTAGCAAGAACCCTATGGGATCCTTTTGAATTTTTAACATGTGGTTATCTGTGGATATTTTAATAACATAAAAGGATATATCCTTTAGGGTTTTAGGTAAAGGATCTTACAGAACTTCAACTAGGATGACAGCAGGAAAGATGACATTCAAGGGGAAATACATTTTCAAAGCAATGAAATAGATTCATCTCAGCACACTGCATATTCATTGTTTAAAGTCCAGTCCAAAAGGACTAATACAGCAATGACTGCAATTAATTTCCTCTACCAGTATGCCTATGATTAAAAAAATACACTCGTGAGAAAATTAACATCTCACTACAACCAGCTGTCTGGTACTTGCACACAGTACTATTGTGAATTGTGGGCAATTATTAATTCTGCAACATTAAGTTTCAAATGTTCATGGATTTGAGTGTACCCAGAGTAGTACAAACAGGCAGGTGTCAATTTTACTGAAGTAAACTCATCTTTTTGAATCCACATTGTAAAACTGGACTGGTATGTAATAAACTGACACATCCAAATGTTCACCCCACTGGTGACCACCGACTCAGCAGAAGAGGAAAGCAAAGACAGGCAAAATCTACCTTATATCAACAGGGTCGAAAAGAACCCACAAATATAATATTCTTGTTGTTTGTGTGTGAGTAAAACCTACACTGATAACAGCTGATAAATACTGACTTGTTGCAGAAGTCAAACCTCTCCAAATTCAGTTGGGACAGAATATGACTATGGAGTGCGGCATGAGTGACCTTTCACAGGATGCCAGTTTACTCGGTCCTGTTAAGAAAAACTTGATACACTAATTAGTTTGAAATGCCAGGATCATTGAGCCAAGCTGGAAATACTCCTAGCCCTTGCTCAGTATTATGAAACTGGCTGAAGGCAGATCACTGTGTATATCATAAGCAGTTCTCCAGCTAGGCTGCTTTATTAAGACACTACACTGTCTGACATGGGATGCTGACTCCTGCCTCTCCCTCCAAAAAAGACCCGCATTTAAAGAATAAATGGGAGAAAAACAAGGGGTTGAATCTGTAAAAATCTAAAATGAGGAGTTACCTCCCATTGGCCCTGTGGATAAAAGCGTCAGGCTGGTTCAGTTCCTAGTCTGCATTGATATTACTTCTCTCAATGGAGGAAACAGTTGGATGCACATCAGATTTAGGGAGGGATTATTGACCAGGGTCTCCTGCTTGTAAAGTTTGTGTGTGGGTTTTTGGAAGCAAGAACAGGATTGGGCTCAGCTGTGATAATTCCCACAGTCAAAAAGGCTTCCAACAGCAATGATCACATTGACTTCTGCAGACATCTAATTGTGAAGTAGCCTGCGATGTGCCAGTAACCAGAGCACTGCCACCACCCATGGAACAGTATTCCAGCAAGAATCAGCACATTCTGAAGAGGAAGGGGGAAACAGGGCAAAAGAATGGGACAAAAACACAAACAGAAAGAAACATTAAATAAGAGTAACAAGTTGAGTCTACTGAAAGTCATACAAGTTCTATAGATATTGAGTTGTGCTGATTCGTAAAACGTGGCTCTGTCACCGTCTGTTAACCCCAAATTCCTGCTGGGGAAACGGCAGGGATAAATGTGAGCTGAACCAAAAAGGCAGAAGGATTAAGTCTCATATCCATCTGAGAACACCGATAATTCTCAGTAATTGGTAAAAAATGAAGATGAATGGGACTAAGAGATAAGGAGCAATTAGCTCATCAGTGGTTACAGCTGTGCTCTCAATCCGGATCCTCCTCTCGAGCCCTGGCACTTTCAAATGAGAATTGCAGTCGGAATGAGCCCAGCGCCCTAACACTCTTCCCTCTTCCCCCAACAACTTCCACAGTTTCCACATGTCTTTTTTACACATCTACAAGTGACACATCTGTCATATTATGCCAGACTCCTCACCCCCTCCCTAGGTCTTTTCAGCCAAGAACTGGACAGAAATCCATTTAATTATACTTTTTTTTAAAAAAGCAACCTACTTTTTTCTAAAATGAAGGGACCGCTTAAATTCCTCGTCACTTGCTTCATTATAACAGCATCATCTGTTTGAAAATACAAGGAATTCCCATATCTAATTACAGACTGGATTTCAAGTTCATTAACAGCGGCAAGGCAGGGAATTAGATTTAAAAATGCCGAGCTTTGCTCAATGGCTTGCAAGGTCTGCCCTCCTTTTCTGCCTTTCTCAAGGACTCCAAGACTTTTCCTGAACCTGCAAAAGTAATTCATTTTTTTCTTAAAATAGGCATTTATGGAGGAAACCACTACCGTGCGGATGTTTTACAATAGGTTTCTGTTGAGGTCATTGCAATGAAAATAAGACATTTTGTTTCTTTTTACACAGTTATTTATTTGGTTCGTTCAGGAAAGTTGTGTTAAGACACTGTCTATAAGATGCAGTCATCATATTTTCTTGAAACTTCTAAAGTCAAACTCTTTGTTCACTCTGCTGGAGATGCCCACTAACTGCTTGCTATAGCCAAGGGTTGGGGGGTTTTCTGAACAAAAAGTGAACATTCAACTTGAAAAGCCACCCTTCTAACTGTTTCTTTTCTAACTAACTTCTTTACAATTTGAGTCAATTATACATTAACAAATCGCCTTTTTTCTGCCTCATATACATCACCAATATATTTTATTTTTGCAGTTTTCAAAATAGGCACTTTCATGCCACAGCTAAACCAAATAACATCTCGTGAGGTTATTGCACCTATTATAAATTAAGAATGATTAAAATATACAGGCATGGTGAAAATATTTACATTTGCAGAAGGATTAAAATACCCTAACAGCTATAGTCATCTGAGCACGGTTTGTAACTGCCAACAAAATGCAATTAAGTTCTTAGCGTTACTTGTGTAAATCATAAGCAATAGTATGAAAGCCCACTTCTAAAAATTCAATTTGAAAAGGCTGTGAAAAGCATTGTTACAGTTGTGTTTATTTTGCCATGATTTATATGCAAGGATATATAAAATACACATGTAGAGTTTGAATAAACAACACGTCTGTGAGTACAATATATATTCCCAGAGTCCCTGCTGTGAACTCAAATGTAAAAAGGGCAGCAACAGATGTCATGTAAAATGAACTAGACCCCAGAGGACAGTGTCAGCTAATGGAAAATAGGCTTTTAAATGTTCATTTCTGGACCAGAAGAGCTATCTCATTGTCTTTAAAGAGTTAACTTGAGTTATTAAGCAACCATTTTGATCGAGAAAACCGGAAGCAGAACCAAAACATTTAGGAAAATGCTTAAAAAAGGACTTTACTTCTATGAAATGAAAATAATTTTAAGTGAAAGTAATTTAAATGTTATGGTGCAAACTACTCTTACACCCTGTATAACTACTCTTATGACTACAGTTTGTGAAGTAAGGCAGCTTCTGAACTGTGCTTCAGTCAATGGAGAGCTCATCTTGCACACATCTGCACAACATTCTGCCACATATATTGGCTCTCTCACAACATATCTGTTTGTAGGAGCAACAGGAAACTACTTTATTGCAAGAATTAACCATTATTGTTAGTAATAATATAATATCACTTGCATTTGATATAGCACCTTATTACATAGTTGAAACATCTGAAAGCGCTTCACAAAATATACTGTACATTTTGTGGGCAAAGCACAGCATCCAACTGCATACAGCAGTGTCCCATAAACAACTGTGGACTGAATAATCCCCGGAAAAGTGAACCGCCCACCAATCGACTGATGACTGGGTTCTTACTTGCTGCTAGGTAAACAGAGGGTTTGGAGTAAGGAAACTTGCCCAAGGTTTCGCCCTGCCCGGGAATCAAACCTGGGTGCTTTCACTTGCAAAGCGAGTGCTCCAACCAATACTCTACAAGACACCACAAGTCTCAGCAAGACAAGAATGAAGAAAAAGCAGATGTCAAAGTTAATCAATGAATGGTGAAAAACTTAGGAGGTGTAAATGGAATAGAGATAATAATAGATACAATTCTTAGAGGGGTTGGCATCAGAACACGGGAACACTTTCTTAGTCACCACTTGGCATTCTCTCAGCAGTGCCACAATCTTGATAGCGGTAAATGGCAGCAAAGGTTATTTGTGTGCATGCTTTGAATAAACATTAACGTGACTTTTTTACAAAACTTAACACGCATCTCCGGCTCACTGGCTCAGTGGATAACATGGGTTCATGCTTTTCAACAAATACAATTCCTTTGGGAATTGGATCACAGGTATCTGACAGCAGTCTAATGCCTCCTTTGAAATGCCTGCTTTATAATTAACTAAACCTGTGATTCTCCCCATCATTATAGCAGGTTAGATGGGATCTGTCAGCTGAACTGAATCTTTGACTTTTCATTAAATATTATTAAACGATTCGGAACCATAGAAAAGCCCCAGCTTTAAAAGTTTAATGTGTTTGATTCAGATCATTATAACACACTGAAATTGGCAGATCTGGGTCAATAATCTGGATTTATTCACATTTGGCAAGTCGGATAAAATGGAGCCAAATGCAAACTTAGCTAGAGGTGTGGTCCATTTACATGAAGCAATAAAGTCTCATTTGCAGCAATACCTAATGGGATTCCTTGATAAGGAAAGTAGAAGTTCATCAAGCCAACACACAGGAGCTAATGCTCAGATGCAGTCTAATTCCAGATCTACATGTGTGATGTCAGATGAGCACATGTGTGACATTAGGTGATCATGTATGTGAACATCAGATAAATATCTATGTGGACATTGGGTGGACATGTGTGGACATCAGACAAACATATGGGTGGACGCCAGATTAACAGGTGTGCGGAAGTCAGATGAACATGCGTGTGGACATCAGATGAGGGCAGGATTGGACTCTGATGTGATGCCCTCTGTGGTTCATTTGCCTGCCAACACTGACCATCAAGGTTCACACATTAATAATGTCTAGTTGGGAAAGATACTAGTGGTAATAGGTGCCCCATAATCATATCTAGAAGAAAAGCAGTGAAGAAAATCAACAAGAGGAAAAAAAATGTATTTGCGAAATTCTGAAACTTGTGGATTGCATTTTCAAAGTTCTGAGGCTTGTGTTCCCGTGTCCTCTGTTTTTCTAGCAAGCCCAGCCGACTGTGACACTGTGCATCTTTCCCACCTTATCTGGAAATCATTAGTTCAGATCAGCAAATCTGTCACAAGACAGTGCTTGATATAAACAAGAGATCACAAAACATCCCAGCAATCAATATCAAGATGGGTACAGTATTGAAGCCCCTCCAGTGCTCATCATTTTTCTCAGTCTCCATTTCTATGGCCAAAGGAAGCATTAATTCCAATAATAAATCTGAGGTGATTTAAATCCTGGACCGTGCGGCTGCCTGGTTTAATGATTTATTTTGTACATTTCACGATGCGGGAGATTTGTCCATAACAACTGACAGGTCACCTTCAAATGCCATGGGCAGACCGTTCATCATCATGCAGACTAGCACCTCATCTGAGCAAGTAAATATTAAAGTAAAAGAATCCAATAGATTGTGAATAGAGGAGAAAAGGCATCAGGGCCATATATTTTACTCAAAGTGCTAATGCTTCACTTTCTGTGGCTTGTCTGCTAGAATTAGAATGCTGGTGGGAGGTGGTAGCTCAAGGTTAATGTGTAAAAGTGAAGAGATAAAACAGTTTCCTATTAGCTTCATTGGCATGACCACACTGTGTTAATCAGTGAATCTCAGCTTGGCCGATTAGTCTGACCCTGTCTGCTTTCTTATCTGTGGCAACAGTCTCTCCCTATCAACTTCCTTAACATGTTTTTCACTGAGGGCTTTGCTGTACATTTCATGCATTGATGTGTTTCATTTAGAAGCGGCCCATGGGCTGAAAAGTGAAATGCTGAATAATTACAGTAAAATTAATCCTTCCATTTTGACACAGTGCCTTTTTACCTCCTCAAAATGTCTCAAAGTGGTTTGCAGGATTTTAAATAAATAATCCTTGCATTTGATATAGCGCTTTTCACGTCTTCGAGATGTCTCTAAGCACTTCACAGAATATACTGTAAAGTGAATTGAATGCATAATTGTGGGTGAAACGCGGCAGCCAATTGCACACAGCAGTGTCCCACAAACAGTCGTGGAGTGACCAAATATATTATTGTTTTTTTTCTTGAGGGATTATTATCAGGCATGATAAAGTGGGCATATTTGAAGCAAATGCAGCAGTCAATTTGCTACAAAGTGAGTGACCTATTTTACCTGGAGAATTGTTGGCTATCAGGGTATCAGGCTATATTGGGTATCAGGAGAAACTCTCTTTTTGAGTAGTGCTACGGGTTCTTTAATGCCCACCTGAACAAGCAGATGGGACAGTGGTTTAAAGTCTCATCCAAAGACAAAGACTTCTGACAATGCATTGCTCCTCAAGCATTGCACTGGAGTGTCAACCCAGACTATGAGCTCCCGATGTGGGGCTTGGATCCTCAACCTCCTGACTCAGAGATGAAAGTGCTAGGCACTGAGCCAGGTTGACACATTATAATAATGATGCCAAATACCAATTAACAAAGAATAGTGGTCACATATAAACAGTAAGTAACAACAAGTAGCAGAGCTACATGCTCTCTGTATTCAAAAATATCTTCAATGTGATTTTTTTTCAATTCTTCCCTTTTTGATTTTTCCCAACTCGTTGCCTGCTACTTATTGGCTTTAACAACAACAACAAAATTACATTTATAGAGCGCCCTTCACGTTGGGAGGACATCCTAAGGCGCTGGACATTCAGGGGTCAGAACCCGAGCATGGGGGAGGGGTGGTGTAGGGGTGAGGGAAGGCAGAGAGTGGGAGGGCGACTGAAGGCACGATCGAAGAGGATCTTGAGGCCGGCCTTGAAGGAGGCAAGGGAGGAAGTGAGGTGAAGGGACGGTGGGACGGAGTTCCAGAGTGTGGGGGCAGAGGGACTGAAAGCCCGGCCACTGATAGTAGGGCGGGTCGGGTGGGAGACATGGAGCAGGCCAGAGCCCGCTGCTAGGCAGTCTGCAGGTCAGAGAGGTAGGAGGGGGCAAGGCCATGGATGGTCTTAAAAGTGAGGACTCAATCCTCTGGGGGATATGGAGCCAGTGGAGTCGGGCGAAGGTGGGAGTGATAGGATCACAGAGTCTGGTGCGTGAGAGTACATGAGCTGCAGAGTTTGGATGATCTGCAGCTTGTGAAGGGAAGAGTTGGGAAGGCCGATGAGGAGGGAGTTTCCATAATCGAGCCTTGATGTGACAAATGCGTGGGTGAGGGTTTCAGCAGCCTGAGGGGTGAGGCAGTGGCGGACGCTGGCAATGTTGCAGAGGTTGTGGTAGGCAGTGCGCAGATATGGGGGAGAAAGGGCAGTTCAGGGTCAAACAAGACACCCAGGTTCCTGACTGACTTAGTGAGGTTGAGTATGCAACCGCGGAGGCTGAAGCTGCCAGCGCCCAAGGTGCAGAGGCGCTGGCGCGAGCCAATCGGGAGGGCCTCGGTCTTGCTAACTTTCAGTTGGAGAAAGTTGTCATTCATCCAGGACTTGATGTCGGACAGGCAGTCGGTCAGGACTTCAGTAGTCCTGGAATTGAGGGTGGAGGCAGAGAGATTAGAGTTGGGTGTCATCCACATACATGCGGAGATTTACCTCAACAACAGGACAACTGGATAAAACTTTGCTGCCATGCTGTGAATTTGCAATAGTGGCTGTTGACATTTCCCCAACCTCATTGGTACAGTATTATTTTACAGCATTTTTAACATTTCTGTTTTTTATGAATCGTGTCAAACTTGACTGAGTACTAACAACATTAATAGGAAAAATTATGCAAGTAATTGAAAATAATTGTAAGATGATCAGAGAAATAGACAACCAAAATGCACAGTCTGTCAAAATACACTTGACAGTATATCTTGTGAAGCGCTTTGAGATTCCTCTCAACATGAAATGCATTATATCAAATGTAAGGATTATTACTATTACACATTAGGAGAATATGCTTTTATGCAACTTGGTAAAGTTGAAAATAATGACTCTAATTGTAAAGCACTCCAGGGTTGCATTTATCAGGCCTGACGTGGAATACCTCTCTTGAACTACAGCTTGACAACTGCATCCTGTTTGGCAAGGAGTGCACTGTCTGCAGCTTTCTTGGAAAGGCATCAGGGTCTAACATGCAGGTTGGGTCACTATGTGCTAACATTACAGGTGCCCTTAGTGATTTAATTGACAACCAATGAAAGCGATTCTGTAATCCTTTACAGTAGGTTCTTAATTACATAATTATACATGTTTGCTTAGTGGAGGCCAGATATCAGGTGACTTTCTTCCCTGGCTCTGCTTATTTGTGGGAATATAGTTCTAGTGAGAATACATTTCAAATGAAATTTAAAGGCTGCATTGCAAGTTTATTTTAAAGCATTAAGAAAGTTTTAAGTTATTCAACCATCACAGTGTCGGTGTTTTGTGAATCCACCTGGCAGTCCAGGAGCTCTTCCATATTATCAATTCCAGGCTGGTGTGGATTTTCAGTCCGCCTTGTTCAACACATTCAATTTCCCCCAAGACACTAACATGACACAGACTCCCCTATTCATTCTAACTCAGAACAGATCCAGTCCTGTCTCTTTTATATGCAGCACACCTTATACAGCACATAATAGCACTGTATGTCAAAAGGACCTTTCTGGATTAATTTCTTTGTGAGGCTGAGTTGATCATTTTTTATTTTTCACTCCCGACCTAGTTTGTAGCAGTACAGGCAGAGGTGCTCAAGATTCCTCTGAGATTAATCTTGATCACTTCCTCGCAACCAATGTGGCAAAGTCCCCACCCTCTCTACTAGAACTAATATTCCTTTTCGGGGAGGAAATTTCTTTTGATTGCCCAAGTTACTATCATTTTGTTTTTTATACTGGCACTGAAGGGGTTTCAGCCCTCATTTGTTCCCGTAGTGTTAAAGCAAATCACCTGACAGCGCACTATAAAAAGAATGCAAAATAATAAAATCAGAGCAAACAAAGATTGTCACACGTGCAGAGGAGGGACTGCAAAACACTGGAAGAGAGATAAAATGAACAGAGACATTAATTCAATAAAACTACGTGTTCATATTTCTCCCTGATATGAGAGTAACATTCCCTTTGACCAGTTTATATGGAAAGATAGAATTACATATCATCTAATCTTGGGCAATCATATCCATTTTGCTACACAAATAAGGTGATACAATAGGTAGGAATGTTTTTGAATTTATTGGTGAGTGCTGTGAATGAAATTAAGGGATATTTGTTTTCAAGAATGTGTGAACTTGGCTCAGTTGGCAGCATTCTCACCTCTGAGTCAGAAGATTGTGGAGTCAAACCTCATACTGGGACTTCGAATTTACAGTCCAGGCTGGCACCCCAGCGCAATGCTGGGAGAATGCTGCATTGGCAGAAGTCCCGACCTGCAGGTCAGATGTGAAACCAAGGTCCCATTATGCTTGTTCCGGTGGATGCTAAAGATGTTATTGCAGCAGTTGGTGGAATTTCGACTTTATTAAAAAAAATCTGGTATCCCATTAATCGGAAGTTCAATGCATAGCCTGACTTACCAGCATCATCAATGAGAATCAATGAGTATGTGTGTGCATGTGTGTATGTGTGGCAGGGGCCGGGGGGGAAGAGGGATGGGAGCTTCTGCCTCCAATAAACCAGTCATATAAAATATCATAAAGATCACAAAGTTCCTAAATCAAATATATCACAGGGGTTGACTAACACGTCAAAACGTTTTAATTTTCACCTCATTCTGTGTTAACCTAACCTCAGAACGCCTCAGGGTACTCCTTGCTTGCTGTAGTTTGGCCATTTTATTTCTCCCGCCAGCTGCCCTTCTGAATTGATGGGCAGTTTATTGTTGTGGAATCAGACTCACTGGCACGTGCATTGATGACAAGCAATAAACCGATAAGTAGCCTTACAGCCATTTAGCAAAAGAAACTTTCATGCAGCCAATCTACCATGGATTCAATCCTGTTGCCAATGGTGAAAGGACAGTGTGCTAAGCAGCCAATTTTGACAGTACAAAATCACTGCATTTTTCTACTGCGCAGTTTCTCTCTTTCTAGACCAAAACTTTATTATCAAAATAATCCAATGTATCCTGAGCAGTTTAGATATAGTGCACTTTACTTAATTACTGTGAGCCTCCTAAGTACAATGAATGATGATACATATGACCCATATCAATTATCCATCCCATCTACAATAGAAACTATATACAAGGCAACCTGTTATTAAGCTCCTCAGAAGTGGTTTCTGGCTTCCAACACAGCCGGTTGGCTTCCTGCACAACAAAATGGCCAACTTCCAGATCGTCAGGTTGCCACCACCATCAACTCTTGCTCACTGCACACATGTATTATGTGCAGGAAATTACATTAGCAACAATCTGACAACTCAGAAGTCAGAATTTTTTTGCACTCTCTTTCAACAGATTCAGATTATTGCTAGAATGGAAAGAACCATGTTTTTGTTTGATTTTACTGTGGTAAGACCTTTAGACCCTCTTTTTTTTAGGGACTTTTTGATACGAACACTTATCAGATTGTCACACACCTGGCTGTCCTACAGTTCAGCTGGCATCACATTTGCTGGATTGCACTCTGGAAGCTTAGCATACAAAACAAAGAGAAACTTCACAACAAAAAATATCTGATCATATGTGCCCTGCTTCAGTCAAATGATGCAAAATAAGATGGAAGGCTGGTGTTCAACTAAACGGTATTGAATTGAGGGGAAGAATTTTGAGGTTTGGCTCAAGCCAAACAATGTGACAGCTCGTCATTCAACCTATATCACAATGTTAACTGATTCATTCATCCTAGGTTAAATGTGGGTTTCTTTAATCTCCCGGAGAACTACCGCTGCTGTCCTAAAAGCACAAGGGGGTTTGTCCCTTTTGCAATAGTATACAATAAGCATAATTTTCCTATTCTAAACCAAGTAGTACTTGCAATGTATTATATTTCTGTAAAGGAAGTTAAAGATAATCTATGGTCAGTGAAGTGCTAACTGTAACAACAGGTGTTAGCAAATGATCCTGTCTGTAACAGGAAACCCAACAAAACCAATTTTCTAAACACTATCTGATCATTTGTTTTCATTTACAATAGCTCCATTTGCAGGTAATTGTTGGTTGCCCATAGGTTTAGGATCAAAAGCCACAAACTGTTTTGGAAGTTGATAATGATACGCATTTAAGAGGGCCATTTTAGGAGTGCATTGAATTAACAAACTGCACCGAATGAACAGTAAGAATAACCTTCAGTTGAACAATGCATGCAAGACTACTTGGGGGCCTATTCATAGAATACAAAGTTTACAGCACAGAAGGAGGCCATTCAGCCCATCTTCCCTATGCCGGTGCTAGCCCCTGAACTGCAACTGTCCAGACTCAGAATGTTAGAACAGGTGATTTAGACGTCAAAGCGGAAAAAATCCACCCAAGTCCTGATTTAAACAATAAATAATCCTAGCATTTGATATAGCTCCTTTCAAGTCAAAAGTCTCAAAACGCTTCATAGGATTAACTGCTTTGTGTAGTGACTATATTTTGTAGGTAAGCATGACAGCCAATTTACACACAACAATGTCCCACAAACAGCAATGAAGTGGACAGCCAAGTTTTTATGGGGCATTGTTGACCAGGACGCCAGGAGAAATGTTCTCTGTTCGAGTAGTGTTGTGTGATCTTTAAGGTCCACCAAAAGAGGCAGATTGGACTTGGGTTTAATGTCAATACAACAACTGGAATTCATATAGTGTCCTTCACATGGGTAGCATCTCATAGAAACAGGAGTTTCAGGCTCCAATCCTGGTCTGTCATTATATAAGATCATGGCTGATCTGTATATCTACTCCAATTAACCAGCCTTGCCCCATATGCCTTGATACCCTGACCCAACAAATATCTATCCACCTCAGTCTTGAAAATGGAATGGATCCAGCATCCATATCCTTTTGGGGGAGAGAGTTCCAGATTTAATAACAATAATAATAATCCTTGCATTTGATATAGCGCTTTTCATGTCTTCTAGACGTCTCAAAGCGCTTCACAGAGTATGCTGTTAAGTGAATTGACCGTATATTTGTCGTCGAAATGCAGCAGCCAATTGCGCACAGCAGTGTCCCACAAACAGTCATGGATTGAAAATGACCAATTTATTATTGTTTTGTTTTGGAGGGATTATTATGAGGCGTGTGGAGTAAGGAAACTTGCCCAAGGTTTCGCCCTGCCTGGAATTGATCCCAGGTGTCTCGCTTGCAAGGCTAGTGCTCTAACCACTGAGCTACAGGACTCCACTACTCCTTGGGTGAAAAACTGCCTCTAGATTTCACTCCTAAATGGCGAGCTCTAATTTTAAGATTATGCGCCTTGTTCTGGATTCCCCCACCTGAGGAAATAGTTTCTCTGTATCTACCATATCAAATGCATTTATTATTTTAAAAACCTCAATCAGATCACTCTTCAACCTTCTCAACTCAAAGGAACAGAGACCAGATTTATGCAACCTATCCTCATAATTTAACCCTTTAAACCCTGGTATAATTCTGGTGAATCTGCGCTGCACCCACTCCAGAACCAATATATCCTTCCTGAGGTGCAGTGCCCAAAACTGAATGCAGTACTCCAGATGGGGTCTGACCAAGGCTCTACACAGTTGAAGCATCATTTCCTCTCCTTTATATTCCAGCCGTCTCGGAGCGCTTAACAGCAGTGTGGCTTGATGCTGAGCCAGAAAGAGAGGGGAGGTGACCAAAGGCATGGACAAAAAGGAAAGTCTGCAGGAGTGATTTGCAGACAGGCAATGAGGAGGTATGACGGAGGGATTGAGGCAAGGAATTCCAGAGATTTAGGACATAGCGGTTAAGAGCACAGCCGGCAATTGTGGATGTGGATGTCTCATCTGAAGGAAGGCACTTCAAAATGCTATTCATTTATTTTTTCTAAAGTGTAGTGCTATACTGCCATATAATGTCAGATCAGTCAGATGTAGAATGTAGGCCACATGTAATGCTAGATCAAACGGCTCACATTTCTGCTCTGTAAAAGTGGCATAAGAAAACTTTGTGGACATCCTGTACATTATTGAGAAGAGAACAGAAAATTTGTACACTGTATTTCATTGGGATCAGAAGTCCTGCTAATTTGCCTCAGAACCACAAGGTTGCACAATCTTAGAGACTGTGGTGCAACTGTGCAACGGACCCCTGGAAAGCTTGCACAAATTTGTTTGTTTTGTGTCTACTTCCCTGCGAGTTCTGATGCTGGATTAACCCCGACAGTTGGTGATACATGGAATCATACTTGTCAACTGTGGCACAGTAAGGCATGGCTATGTGCAAATTCAGGAATAACCACAGCAACTGCATAAAGAACAGATGTTCTCCTTCATGAAAAGCAACACAGTATATAAAGTGGAAGTTATTACTGTTGTTAACTGATCGGTCATTTCACAAGCTGCTGTATCCGTTTCATTGATGCATTGCATCAATATATTACAAATTATAAGCATTTCAGGTTAGCATTTCTAAATTTTTTGGTTAAGAAATTATTTAATGGTTTGGCAAGACACTTGTTCTGAAAGACAAGGCAGCATTATTTGGATCTGAATACTCCCTAAAAACAAAGCTATTCTCCTCTGTTCGCATTCAAGATTTTAAATCCCACAACCCATTAAAAGTATCTTTGTGTGAAGCAGCCCAGTAATAGTAAACTTCTAGCCAAAAATCCATGGCTTGTAGTCCCAGGATTTGTCTGTCTCAATCCTGCCAACCTGCTAGATGGCTTTTGTTAATTCTGGATGGACTGCTGGACAGAGCTCATTATGAAAGAAAATAAAGTCACATATTTATCTTTCTCACTACCTTGTGCATGAACACAATATTTGCACTTGAAATACAGCCCCTGATGTCAAACTGTAGAGCAGTATTACATTGCTCATGGAGAAACCCAAAGCTAAGTTAACATATTTAGCAGGAGACCAGCAGGTGCCTGCACACTGGTGAGCAGTGCACACTCTCCTGCACCCCCAGATGCATGAAGTTGTGCAGCTGTAACTCATCAAAGGATGTTCTGGAGACCAGATGGAGGAATATATATGGTGGTGTCTGGTCTACAACAGTCTGTCCTCCCATTAGAAGAAAAATAATCTATTATTAAAAGTTTAAGAAAAGGTCTAATTTTAAAAGCCAACTAATGATATCAGTAATGTAAACTAGAATTCAGAATGTCTAATTTCAACAATACTGCCGATCCTGAAGGAATTACTGTGTTATTCCATTCTCATTTGAGCTTAAAGTACATGATTGCAGTGTTACATCCTTCATGAAACTGAGCATACGAAAACAACATGGTAACCTACTGTTAGGTTTATTGTGTAAGGGTGAGTCCATGGATAACTTCTGACTTCAGGTTTGGAGAATTCAAAGTTCACATTCCCATAATCCGAAATCCAATTGATTTTGTTCTAACCGGTGATTAGGTATAAATTCAAAGCTTGAATCTCAACACATTTAAAGTGGATGAAAATTCAAGTCAATCGAAATCTCTGATTTTAGCTCATTTCAGTTTCAGACGTGCCTGGTCTGTCCAAAAAGAATCTATCTTTCTGTGGAATATTGGATGAGGGTGAAATATTTGCCAGAAATGTTAGCCATTTATTAATCCTCTGGAGCAATGATTGCCAACCCAGGGCCACTTTTGTCCCGGGAGAGGGTGTCAAGAGGTGGCCTGCCGAAACCACACATCAGTCCTGGCAAATCTATGCCAAACCAATGCCTTGTTTCCAGGAGATACCTAGCTGCAATACCCATGGCGTGGCCATAAATAAAGAAAATTTCAATAATGAAAAAGGAATTTGGATGGCTGACCATAAAGGTTGATGACCACTATGATTGTTTTGTTTGGTGGACCTGACATTTATTTCCATTATGAAAGGTGTTGGTGGCCAGGATTGGTTGCTAAGCTAGGTATTATTTTTATTTATTTAGCTTAGACAGTGATGGTTTAGTGTCTTGGATTCGTTTTTGTGGTCGCTTATAGGAATAAAAGTTTGGATTTGCTTAGACGTTGCCTTCACAGACCCCTAAATTAGGTCATAATATAATGTGTCAAAAGCAGAAGCACAATGATTAAACAAGTTGGATAGTACACACATCATTAGCAGAAAGGAAGCTGCTCTACAAGTTTTAGGTGGCTGTATTTATTAATAAACAAAGTATATATTCCTGCCATTCTTTAAATACTGTGATGTGGAGGAACACTAATGGTAGTGTATGAATTAAGAACAAAGCAAAATGTTCATGCAATGTAGTTTGTTGAAGCTGAAGCATCTCATGAAGAGGTTGCAGGTACACATGACAATTGTTTTGGATAGACTATTTGCATAGCAACATAAAGTTTACCTTTTTCTAAACTTTTTCTAAACTAAAGTTTAACACAGTCTGCTGTTAATCTAATGTTCACATGGCAATAAACAAGTTATAAAGCTGACTGTGTTTGAATTTATTGGATCCCTTGTTTTTCCTCTACACAAGTTGGTAAATATCGTCAAATAAATGTGTGTCAATGCCTTGAAACATCCTTCCGATGTCATTTTATTTTAGATAAATAAAATATCTAAAATAAAATGCTATATAATGCAATGTGTTGTGTGTGAGAATAAAATGATATCAAGCAGATCTAAAGTATTTTGAAGAGCAAAGACCTTACTTCATCTGGAAAGAGACTCCGTCGGATCTTGGCAAAATGTAATAGGGAATTCAACCCCAACCTCACCAGCAATAGTCCCATAGTAAAGCTGTGGCATTCATTAGTTACTGTTCTGTTAGAACTTTAATGCAACTCTGGCAGTGCACTACTGCACTCCTGTCCCAGTGTCTTGGGACGTCCTCCCGACGTGAAAGGCGCTGTACAAATGTAATCTTGTTGGTGTACTTGATCAGAAAGGGTCCGTGATTTACAAGTTTAGATGTCAGAGCACTGGTATTAATCAGATTATGTGTTTTGTTATTGATAACTGTGTTGTGAAGCCAGCAGCTCTAGAGGTACCAATATCAGCCAGAGCCCTACATTAGTAACTGGCGCTGAGGGAACTCACCAATGCTGGAATTCAGGTCACCGTTTTCCGACTCTGCATTGTGCTGGTTACTGTTGCCATGGAAGCTGTTCATGGCCTCCAGTTTGATCTTTTTCGCCTTCATGGCTTCTGCTATGGCCGCATTAGTAGCCGCTGCTGCCGCTGCTGCCGCTGCTGCTGTGAGTCCTATCCCAGGTAACAAGATAAAAGAGAGACAGAAAGAGAGACCGATAAATACTCTGTACTTTCAGCAGACTCTTCGTTCAATTGACCTGTGAAGTCTGTGTTATAAATGAACGGTGAAGTCATTTAAATTTCATTCAATTTACAACTTCCTTAAATGTCATAGTTTGACAGCTTTATTTTAAAAGAACATTCCGTAATGTATGACTTTCACTGTGGAATAAATACTGGTAAAGCAAATAGCTTTCTTCTGATTTCCAACCTGATTTGATGTAGAGATCATTTCACTGTATGCCTACTGCCCAGAACATAATTTATACTCTTAAAAGATAATGCCAGCAAAGAATTTAAAAAGAAAATCATATTTACAACCACATTTTGGTTTTCACAAGTTAATGACTGAAATGTCAGGGGTGAGAAATTCCATGAATATTTGTTGCAGCTTTAGAATGGGCTTAACATACGCTGATCGCTAAAATGGTGATTATTTATTTTAAATAGTTAATGAAAAAATTGCTACTTCTAGCAAACACTATTACACCCCGATGGGTGTTTATGTGTGTTTGGCACTATTCAAAGAGTTTTTCCTGGTGTCCACGCCAACAATCCCCCAAATAAAATTAGACCCTCACTTCATGGCTGTTTGTGGGATATTGCAGTGGGCAAATCAGCAGCCACCTTTCCCTATAAGATACAGTCAATACAGCTCTCCCAGCACTGCACTGGAATGTCAGCCAAAATGATGAACTCAAAGGCCCCGGCATGGGACCAACGTATTACATCTCTTGAATTTAACCATGTCTGGAACTAAGCGACTTGGAGCTGAAGCTCTTTGACGTGCCACTGCGATGTATGCAGTAGATTACTCACCACCATCCCCTTGCTGATGGGAAGTGGCACTAAAGTGTTCAAGCCTTGTTTCTCAAAATTGGAATGATGGAATGAACCAATATATCATATGTAACCATTTTATCTACAAAAAAAATCCTATATTACAAACCTGGAATCATCAAGGATGCTACATATATACCCAAATATTAAATTTTTTCAGATATGCTGCACATCACAAAAATTGATTTCGAGGTTCAATATACACAGTACAGAGCTTGATTCAAAAAGCCCACTGAACTGTAGAGTTGACACTGCAGTGCTCCACAATTCAATTCCCTTCCCCTCCCATATATAAATAGATTGGGGTTCCTGCTAATCCAAGTAACAGATACCAAGGATGAAGAGAAGAAGTCAGTCCTGGAACAATAATGCTCATCAAGACATTGATGACACCTACCTCTGCTGCAAAATTAGAAGCAATAGTAACAAGAATGCCTCCATGAGTAAACAAAAATGATGCATCCACTAGTACATCACCACACCGATGTTAAAGTTAAATAATTTAAACTTAATAAAAAGGCAGTATGCTCAATGAAACTTCCCTACAACATCTAAGTAAATGGGCAGTTTATAATTCTAGAAACATCGAAACAGGAGTAAGCCATTCAGTCCCTCAAGCCTGTTCTGCTATTCCATAAGATCATAACTGATCTGTACCTGTTCAATCACCAGCCCTTGCCCCACATCCCTTGAAACCCTGATCTAACAAATATCTATCCACCTCGGGCTTGAAGATGTGGATGGATGCAGCCTTTTGGGGGAGAGAGTTTCAGATTTCCACTATCCTTTGGGTGAAAAACTGCCTCCTAATTTCACTCCTAAATGGCGAGCTCTAATTGTAAGATTATGCCTCTTGTTCTGGATTCCTCCACAAGAGGAAATAGTTTTTCTGTATCTACCCTATCGAATCCCTTTATTATTGTAAAAACCTCAATCAGATCACCTCTCAACCTTCTAAACTCAAGGGAATATAGACCAAGTTTATGCAACCTGTCCTCCAAATTCTAGGGACACTGCAGCTTTGAACAGATATAGTAGGTAATAATAATAATAATAATAATCCTTGCATTTGATATAGTGCTTTTCACGTCGGGAGGACGTCCCAAAGCGCTTCACAGAACACACTGTAAAGTGAATTTACTGTATATTTGTGGGCGAACGCGGCAGCCAATTGCGCACAGCAATGTCCCACAAACAGTCGTAGATTGAAAATGAACCAATTTATTATTGGTTTTGGTTTTTGGAGGGATTATTATTAGGCTTGTGGAGTAAGGAAACTTGCCCAAGGTTTCGCCCTCTGCCTGGAATTGAACTCAGGTCTCTCGCTTGCAAAGCGAGTGCTCTAACCACTGAGC
This sequence comes from Callorhinchus milii, assembly GCF_018977255.1. Taxonomy (NCBI): domain Eukaryota; kingdom Metazoa; phylum Chordata; class Chondrichthyes; order Chimaeriformes; family Callorhinchidae; genus Callorhinchus; species Callorhinchus milii. The sequence goes on from NW_024704745.1 coordinate 32,311,936, forward strand.
TACAGGACTCCACAAAGGTAAGAAAATAGTGAAGAATCAATAAATGGTGGAATGTGCAGAAAGCTATTCTATTTTATCAACAAACTTATCGTAGTAATGTAGTCTTGAAATTATTTATTGAAAAATGCCTGGCAATCTCACTACTGTTAATTCAGAATATAGCAAACATTATAAAAACAGTATCTTACACATTTCATTGACACGATTCAGAAGCTGCTATTAGCAATATGAATATCATGGTTATTGAGGGGATATAGATAAATGAACATGCGGCATTAATAGGCAGTAGGGGCTTCTAAATATCTGATAGGCAGATGGCTTGAAGCTGATCCTCCAGCTGAAAAGAAGAGGCATATCATTTAAAACCTTGTTTGCATTCTAACAGATAACTGCACAAACAAAGACGAGCAGAGGTCATTCACAAGCCTACTCTGCACGCAGCAACACAGACTGGAAGTGACACTTTGGATGACATTGATTTTTTTCCCTTAAATATCAAAGTCCATACTTCTATCAAGGAACTGCATTAGTAAGTTGGATTTCTGCAGACGGAAAAACAAGCAGAATTATTATAATAAATTGGTCATTTTCAATCTACGACTGTTTGTGGGACATTGCTGTGCGCAATTGGCTGCCGCGTTCGCCCACAAATATACAGTCAATTCACTTTACAGTGTGTTCTGTGAAACGCTTTGGGACATCCTCCCGACGTGAAAAGCGCTATATCAAATGCAAGGATTAAATTAAATTAAATTAATTATCAATAGTCACATATGAATTGGAGTAAAGTTGCTGTATTGGATTTCCAGCTCTATCAGTGAGGGTTGTTTAGAAACGTACACTTTGGGTGGGCTGGTGGAGTGGCACATTGAAACAACCAATGAGCTGGACCACGGAATAAAGGATGGGATTACCAGTGTGTCAAGTTCTTGATGGCACCTTGGCTGCTATTAAACAGGGAAGGAAGGTATCACCTAAGGGCATTTATCAGAAGGCTCCTCTGCATCTCTAAGCCAGCTGCAGTACAGCACTGGCAGAGGCGGTGGAGGGTTCAGAAACCCACCCACTCTTGCCTGGGGAATGTGGGCAGAATTAAAATTGTGGAAATATTATTATGTTCCTAACCTGATGCTCTGTTACCATTGCAACACACATTGGCAACATACATGGTTCTGAATGTGAGGCGACGGCAAAACAATCAGCTTAATCATCGCCTGTTCAGGCTCACAAAGCAAACCCTACACACATGCACACACACGTGATTGAAATTATTCCCATTTTACTTCAGCCATTCTTTGAGAAAACGGTGCTTTCTACACTTTATTCTTCAAATACTCGCAACCACAAAGGGCTTCAGTGAATGAAAAGTGTAATTGAACTGATTGGTGAAGCAGGAAGCACAGTCTGAAAAGGATTCTACATTGGCCCTCATACAAAATCTATAAAACACTGTGGGAGAAGTAAATAATGCAGATACCAGTTAGGTTTCAATTAACCAGTATTTGCAGAGCCTTTAATGGTCACCGTAGCATGTTAAAAAGAAAAAAAATTATTTTAAAGAAATTAAGTGAAAACATTATTGCGTTTAGACTAAAATCTTGAATTTCTGAAAAACGTTCCGAATACAGTCATTAAAGGCTTCATTGTCAGTGTGATATTTATGCCTTCCTCTGTTTGTTAACATGTTTATATCAACAATATGACCATTTACATCCATTAGAGGTTACTTTACATTGGATACTAATACTTGGCAACAGTCCACTTCAATAAATAAATATTTTGTATTGTTATAGTATCTTATAATGTGAAAACATCTCAAAACACTTTGCAGATATTTAGTGTTAAGTGTAGAGAGTTATACGGCTACAACTACAACTAGATCACCCACTATATCAAGTACCAACATTCTGCCTCTAAAGAAGCATGCACACTTAAAAGCTGATTTAAATACGATTTTCTGAACAGTTAAAATTTAACAACACGCAAATAATTATGCACAGGATGTGCCATTGAATGCCAAAACAAATGGAACTGATGATGCCTCTGTCACAATCCATCTGTGATTTTGTCTCGTCTCTTACTTAGTTATTTCATGCAAAACTTTATTACTATACACCCTTTATATATTCAGTTAACATTAGTCAACAGAAGGGCACTGGGTACAGGAAGTGGAAGTCAAAGGGTGAGAAGAATGGACCTTGTCAAGGGGCAGGTTGGAGAAGAAATCGGGGGGGGGGGGGGGGGGAGGGGGGGGAGGGGGGGAGGTGTTGGTTTGTCACTAATGGTATCAGGCAGTATGAGGCACCAATGACTGGGCTACATTGCTGGGTTGGTCAGGTTTGGAACCCTTGGAGTCAAGCTCAAGATGTACAGTGATCAGCTTTGATCAGACTTCACTTGTAGTTCTGGAAAAATTATGCTGGAAAAGGTGGGTGGGAGAGAGAGGGGTTAGTCCCCAAGGGTTAGGCAGAGAAAGATACATCATGGTTCTGGCTCTGGACCACTCCTAAGTATCTCCGACTGGAGATGTGAGAACGTGGACAGCTGGTGAAGCCAGGATCAAGCTCTGTTGCAAAACACTCTGCATTCTGAGACGTTATCCTACACGAAGGGCGCTATATAAAAGTAAGTTGTTGTTTGTTGAATTGCCCACAGACATTCAAAGCTCAGTCATTAATAATGGTCACTAACTGTGGGTAAACAGTACCTATTGCATTCTACATCAGTAGAGGGAGGGGGGTGGGGGGAAATAGTCAAACACCTTTAAGAAAAGAAGGGAGAAAATGTGTTAAAACAAAAACAAACTAAAATTCTGAGAGTTTATCGTTTACATTTACACATTGAAACATGCTAGCCCAATAAGCAGTATCAATATGAAGGTTTTAAAAAAAAGTTTGAAAATTCCTAGGTTTTATTTGCTGAAAATATTAATCTGTTTATCTCCAGTCAAATCTATCACCATGAACCACATGTAAGAACATGTATGATGTCAACTAAGAGGTTTAAAAATAACCAAAGATTTGGTAATATTTTGTGCTATTACCTGCACGACTTTCTTTTTCTCAAAAGAGGTACTGCTTTCTCAAAATCATGTCTCCATAAACATAAGCAACTCTCTCAAATGTCTAGGGAGGTTTCTTCCTATCTGCAATTCAAATGTATAAACAAGCTAATGTCAGGGGAGCCAGCATACAAATGTCTGAATCTGGAGCTTTTTTTTTGCAAAACATTGTATTAGTTGTTAGGTACTTGTCATAGTCCCTAAACACTATGGATTCTACCACAAGGGCTCCACTGGTAATTGTCTTCCGATACATCCTAAATTGGGCCATATGTGAATGTATTCAGAATCAACCATACTCGTTGTTAATATGTTTACATGCAAAATGAACATAGGAATATAGAAACAATACCACTGTGGACCATTTGACTGTCCCAAACTTTAAAAAAGCAAACACAATCTCACACACTTCAGTTGATTTCTTAAGCAAATAGTTATCAAATTCCCCTTTGAATTTGATCTGCCACCTAGTTGGTCACCAAATTCTCTCCACTCAACACAGGATACAGCAATGAAAAGCTACAGTTAAGCTAATTACCCATATCAATGGCAAACAGTCATTCCCAGCTGTACTAATTCCTTGTACTTTGCCCTGATTAAATCCCTTTCGCTATCATTACATGATATTTCCTAGCACTGATTGTCAGTGTCTTCACCACATCAAAAACAAAACAGAAATAATAAAAATCACCATTGCTGGAAGATGAAGCAGTTTCACAGCATATTGAACTGCCAACAGCCAGTCCTGTGCAGTGGTGGAGCACAGTGCCACCTCACTTTACTGACCCAATTTGCTATGGGAAGGAGCCAGGTGAAAACCAAATAAAAGGGGACACAACTGGAATAGACCAACAACAGGACACTGTAGCATTCCTTGCCCTGCTCCAGAATAGTGGTGGAGTTGGCTGAAGACTAAGCATAGATTGACCTCCTTGCTGATTGCTGGATGTGGTATGAAAACAACTTGCATTGAAACGCCCTTCACGTGGGATAGCATCTCTGAGTGCTTGACTCCCTTCCCCCCACATAACTTTACAGATTTCCTGAATGTTGTACCTCCAGTAGAATGACATTGAATGGAACACCACAATAGGGATACCTGGGAAAAATCTGACTAGTCCTGAACTCCTGTATCCAGGAAACTTTCTCGGCAGCATGTGATTTTTAGCTTAGAGAGGAAAACAGGAGAGGGGCATTGAGAATAATTTAACCTAAATAAAAGGCTTGTTACTGCAAATTGTAAATTCAATGCAGTATCCCAAGAAGTGGGATCATTTTTGTTCTGAGTGTAACAGATAGCATGTCTAACCATTACAGCACTAAAAGGCTCACATTTCAGGGGATTAAAAGTTAAATCATGTGGACAGTTACAATTCATAGACTTATCTCCATTGTTGTAGGTTAAGGAACTACTTTCCACTCCTGGGATCTCTTGGGAAACTGGTATTCTGTTCAACCTGCTGATTGCAGCACTTTATGTTTCAACCAATTTATCTGCACAGATACCTATATTAGTTTTTTTTAAACTCCCTCTCCCAATAGCTCATACATATACCTATACAACACACCTGGCACAGGGACATAGCCAAGAAATATCAGTAGCTGGTATTGTATTTCATTCCATTTACTCATAAGAAAACTAATTTCAGGACACAAAAACTCTTTACAAGAATTGCGGGGAAGATCAAAGGAGTGTGGGTGCCCTTGTTAAAAAGACCAAAGAAATAAATGTTCTTCCATGGTTAAAGGCTTTGGGTATTTAAGTATATCTCGGTTGACAACACGCTTGTGTACAGCATATTTTCTTCTTCAATCATTGCCTCACAGTTTGTCAGTATTTTTCAATTGCTGCAGGAAAACAATGTGTTCTTAAACCAGCAACCAGCCACCTGGATTATTCATTTAATGTCTGACCTCGGGCCAGTCAAAGGCAGTCTGATGCTATTGCCTTACCCAACTTATTAATGGAGTTACAACTACACTGAGGGTCAAAGGTTTTGCTTCAGAAGGTATTATCTTACAAGATCATTTTTGTCAAAATAGGGTAGAAAAACAGCCAAGAAACTGATAATAAACAAACCGTTGCTGCCAGAGGCATTGAACCAGATAATAAACTTCGACTGAAGGTTTCTTTCAACTGTTGCTGGACAATGAAGAGGAAAAATCTTCAATTACAAACATGTTCAATCCTTAAAATTGACATTCCTTTTCATCTCAAACCTCAAGCTGAGGAAAACACAAAGGCGTAATTGTCTTTGATTTCTTCCTCCCCCCCACTCCCCCTTCTTTTCTGAAACAATAGTGACTACCAGAGGTGAAATTAAACTATCTTTAAATACAAAGCTGACCCTGAGTTAAGAGAGAAAACACATAGGCACAAATATTTCCTCTGTGCTTTTGAAATCTGTAGCTACTTTGCACCCAGCGAAGCTGACCTATTCAGAAAGATATTTGTGCACATCCACAGAGTGAAGTAAGTAAACCAAGTAGTCCACTGGAAAATAGGTAGTGGCGAAAAGTCTTTCACTTTTGGTGCTTCTTTGGCCATGCTCATGACAGCAGAAGTTAATTTACATTGTGTCTATTGGCATTAGCGAAGATCACACAGATCTTTAAGGACCTCATACATTCTTGGTATAGTGTCTTTCACATCTTACCATAGGATAGATCTCCCCAAACACCAAAGGTAATCAGTACCATGTCAGAAAATTAGTACAAAGGATCAAAAAAGAAAAATATTCTTTAAGTCTAAAGTATTTTGGGTCAGATAGGCTCAGTTAATAGCGATCCAACCTCTGGATCAGAAGGTTGTGGATTCATTGTTAAACTGAGATCTCATCTGCTTGTTAAGGTGAATGATAATGACATTATTTGAAAAATCAAGGGAGTTTTTCTCAGTGTCCTGGGCCATTCATTTCCTGATGAATGAGATGTCACCTTATGACTATTTGTGGGTCCTTGCTGGTCCTGCTGCATTTCCCTGCATTAACAGTGACTACTCCTTTATATTGGTCATCCAGGTGACCGATACATCACCATACTTAAGAGTATCAATGCTGAGATCATACTTAGAGTACTGTGTACAGTTCTGGTCACAGCAGTACAAAAAGAATATTGGAGAAATCGAGAAGATACAGGAGGGCAACCAAAATGCTTGAGGGAATGGAGGGACTGGACTATGAGGAGCGACTAAGTAAATTGGGCATGTTCACCCTGGAAAAGAGAAGGCAACATGATTGCTGTCTTTAAGATTCTAAAGGGGCAAGACAATATAGATCATGACAGGTTGTTTCAACTTGTCCAGAATAGTAAAACTAGAGGGCATGGCCTGCGATTGAAGGGGGGTAAATTCAGAATGAATCTACGCAAACACTATTTCATGGAGCGAACAGTGAACGTGTGGATCAGGCTCACTATGGAGACAGTTAGAACAGGAAGTGTTGATTCTTTCAAACAGAGATTAGATAGTTTTCTTTTAGGAAATAACATTATGGGATACAGTACATAGGTAGTTGGGACATATGTGCATGCGACCGCCAGGAAGGTGGAAGGAGAACTAGATGGACTTTGTTTTTTTTTTGTCTAGCATTTATTATGTTCTGAGTATCCAAACCAGGCCTAGAGTTCCATGGCTGCCGCATATACGTGAAAATTTTCGTGTTTGGTCTTTGTGCACTCACTCCCCAAAAGGATGCATCTGCTTACTAAATTCCAGAGATTATTAGACATAGATCGCAAGTTCCAAGGCTTGGGGATCCCAGAGTGAGCACTGAGGTACTGCTGGAGTTTAACCAGCTAAAACCGTACACCTTATCATTGAAACCACTGTCTAGCAAGCTTCCTGCTGCTTCTCCAGTTAGAACCATCCTACTCTTTAGGATGCACACTTGCACTGTTAACAGGAGCTGAGTGGGAAGAATCCCTTTCCCCATTAACCAGCTTGCTCTTGCAAGTCCTATCAATTAGCCAAGTGAGCTGATCTGTCACCATCAGACCTGAAGAGTCCTGTAGAACACTTGCCTCGCAAGCGAGAGACCTGGGTTCTATTCCCAGTAGGGCGAAATATTAGGCAAGTTTCCTTACACGGAGTGCTGTAGCTCAGTGATTAGAGCACTCGCTTAGCAAGCGAGAGACCTGGATTCGATTCCTAGCAGGGTGAAACCTTGGTTTCCTTACTCCATGCGCCTGATAATAATCCCTCAAGAAAATAATAAACAATAATAATTTGGTCACTCAATCCACCACTATTTGTGGGACACTGCTGTGTGCAATTGGCTGCTGTGTTTCGCCCACAAATATACAGTCACTTTACAGTATATTCTGTGAAGCACTTTGAGACATCTTGAAGATATGAAAAATGCTATATCAAATGCAAGGATTATCGTTATTTATTATAATTACTCCACACGCTTCTGCTTACCTAGCTGTAAGTAAGAACCTGGTTGTTAAGTCGATTGATGGATTGCTTTCCTGGGATAATAATCCTTCAGAAAAAATAATTTGGTCACTCAATCCACGAGTGTTTGTGGGTCACTGCTAGGCTCAATTGGCTGCCGTGTTTCACCCATAAATATACAGTCAATTCACTTTACAGTATATTTTACAGTGGAGTCCTTTACAGTGGAGTCCTGTAGCTCAGTGGTTAGAGCACTCGCCTTGCAAGCGAGAGACCTGAGTTCAATTCCAGGCAGGGCGAAACCTTGGGCAAGTTTCCTTACTCCACACGCCTAATAATAATCCCTCCAAAAAAAAACAATAATAAATTGGTCATTTTCAATCCATGACTGTTTGTGCGACACTGCTGTGCACAATTGGCATTTCACCCATAAATATACGGTCAATTCACTTTACAGTCTATTCTTTGAAGCGCTTTGAGAGGTCGAGAAGACGTGAAAAAGCGCTATATCAAATGCAAGGATTATTATTATTATTTTGTGAAGCGCTTTGAGATGTCTAGAACATGTGAAAAGCACTATATCAAATGCAAGTATTATTATTATGTTATATCAGTGGCTTGGAGCACTGCAGGTCCGCCTGGTTTAGGAATCGGACTACCAAGACTACCACAGAGGGTTGGCTCGATCTGATATTCTGTTGCCAAGCGTGTCACTTTGGAGTCAGTTCAGCCTCTTACCTCCCCCTTCAAAGAGGTCAACTACACACCTCCACCCTCCCAAGGAGGATAGCCAACTGCACTTGATAGTAATTAGCTGTGAATCACTTTTGAGACATTTCTTTTGTTCTTACTCTCCATTCTTCCGCTGACTGGGTAAGAAATAAATGCTGCTAGTTGTGAGCTGTCACTAGTCGTTATGAAAATCAAAGTTCTTTCATTCTTTCTTTATATTCCTTGTGGAAGCATGGCTGATAATTTCTCCTAGCGGAAAGGAGTAACTGCACCTTGTCAAAGTCACAAAGCAGCCTGATGGAGGTCTGTTCATTGTCATAACTGAGTTTTACCTTGTGTTCATTATGCTGAACAAGGACCCGGACTGTTCCCAGGCTGGCTCACTGATCCCTGCACTCCAAACTCTAGGTAATATCTGGAGTCCTGCATTAATAATAATCCTTGCATTTGATATAGCACTTTTCACGTCGGGAGGACGTCCCAAAGTGCTTCACAGAACACACTGTAAAGTGAATTGACTGTATATTTGTGGGCGAACGTGGCAGCCAATTGCGCACAGCAATGTCCCACAAACAGTCGTAGATTGAAAATGACCAATTTATTATTGTTTTGGAGGATTATTATTAGGCGTGTGGAGTAAGGAAACTTGCCCAAGGTTTCGCCCTGACCTGCCTGGGATTGAACTCAGGTCTCTCACTTGGGAGGGATTATTATTAGGCTCTGTGTGGAGTAAGGAAACTTGCCCAAGGTTTCGCCCTGACCTGCCTGGGATTGAACTCAGGTCTCTCACTTGCAAAGCGAGTGCTCTAACCACTGAGCTACAGGACTCCACTTGGAGGGATTATTATTAGGCGTGTGGAGTAAGGAAACTTGCCCAAGGTTTCGCCCTCTGCCTGGAATTAAACTCAGGTCTCTCACTTGCAAAGCGAGTGCTCTAATCACTGAGCTACAGGACTCCGGTCAGGACTGAGAAATTCTAAACAATGTTTTTAATATTTGTAGAAATTCTAGGGCCAATATTTGAGATGGAAAACATTTCCCCCCAGGGTACAGTTCACCTTAATCATTCAGCAGAAAGATTAATGAAATAACAGAAAGAAACATGGTAATAACAGTTCCCTATTTATATAAACTACTGTACTCTATTACAGAAATAGCTATCTACAAATACCATTGATATAGTGTTACCATAAATAATTGTGGTTTGCAATGAAAGCAACATCAAAAAATCTGAATGAACCACGAGTCAAAGAGTGCATTTTCTAAGCCTTTGGATATTTTAAGATGCTAGATTGCAGCTTTGAATTTGCAAAGTCGGTGTGGTGCAATAGTGTGTTAAATAGCACAAATGTAATTATGCACCCATAGACTCTATAATTAACATCAAACAGCATGAAATTGTAGCTGCATAGAGATGTAAATGCATAGAGCTGCACAGAGAAATTGTAGCTGAATAGAGCTGTCAAGTCCTACTTAACCAACTGCCTCCATTTCATCTCAGCAAATGGTTTCTACTCCCGCCCCCGCCCGGTCACCTGCAAGCTACCTATCCTTGACCCTCTTCTCCTCCTTATCTACATACGCTCCCTCTGGGCAATGTCATTCGCAGACACGGAGTAAATTTCCACATATATGCGGATGACACACAAATCTACTTTGCCTACTCCAGTACCAACTCCGGGTCCGCCGATGTTCTATCAGCTTGTCTGGTAGACATCAGGGCCTGGATGAGTGCAAACCTCCTGCAGCTGAATGTGACAAGACGAAAGCCATACTCCTTGGCTCCCGTCAATGTCTTCAATCCTGCAGATATAAATTCCTCAACCTCCCTGGCCTCTCCCTCAGATTCACCGAACCAGTGCACAGGCATCCGGTTCGATCCCCAGCTTTTCTTCTTCCTCACATCTGGTCCCTGCCCAGGAGCGCCCTTTCCACCAATGCCACATTGCCTGCCAGACAAGAAAGAAGAACTTGAAATTGTTATAATGCCGAATCACGTCAACATGTCTAAAAATGTTTCACAGGTAACTTATTGTGAAACGTGAAGGCTGTATTTTGAGGCAACTACAAAAACTATCAGTGACAGCCTGAGCCCACCAGGGGAATAACCAATTTTATCTGGAGGATTGTATGCCAAGACACCTAAAGAAACTCTTTCACAATAGTCTAATGTCTCCTTGTGGGTTTTTGACATCCTCTTGAATAACTGGGAGCTCAATTTAACACTTACCCAAAACACAGCCCCCTCCAACAGTGTGGCATTTCCCAGTAACGCACTGAAGTGTCAGCTTTAGAGCATCTGAGCTAGGGACTAGGAAAAGGAAAAAAAATAAGACCACTGCTTATATTGTTCACCATTATCTGGAGACTTCTGCTGAATGTCTGCCTATTTGGTTGTCAGTGATTATGCGCTGATCACTGACTGGCTCAATGACAATGACTGACCAGTATCATATTCGAAGATCGCCACTTGAGTGAAGTACTAGAAGACTGCTGACATCTGAGGAATGGACAGAGAGAGACAGAGAGGCACAGAGGCACAATCCATTGGACTTTTTAAAATGGAGGTACCGTACTTGGGAAGTAAGAGTATTAAAGGATTCAGAGAAAAAGCAGGGAAATGGGACTAAAAGATCTGTTATGGTCAAATAAACTGGTGGAACAGGTTTGATGGGCTAAAATGCCTTGTCTTATTCTTATATTTCTAAAAACAATAATTATGCATTTATATCATGTTATTTACAATTTAAAATGACATTTATAAGCACAAGGGGATAAATTAGCTTAATGTACTGAATGGAAGAGAACAGCACATCGACAACACCCTTCAACAGACTCGCTACATGGAGCAGAGTAAGCGTTTCTTCTGAAACAGAGACAATTACTTTTTCACAATTGTATAGTTGGTCACATCACAAATTAAGGGATAGTACACATAGCACAGCATCACTATTCATGACATGACATTACTGAATCAAAATCATTGGCACAACACGTGCACTTTAACCACAGGCTGCCCCGAACCACTAGTTTTAAACCACAAGCCATGATAGGGAGAGCCAACCTCTGGCTGGTAAAGCAAACGTTAAGACATTTCCAGGTTTAACAGATTATGCAACCAACCAACCAACCAGATTCCATTTATAAAGCGCCTTTCACGTCAGGAGGACGTCCCAAGGCGCTGCACAGTTGGGTCATGACCCGAGCAGGGGGGAAATGGTCAGGGTGAGGGGAGGGAAGGGAGGGAGCAAGGAGGGGGAAGAGAGTCGAGAGGGGAGCTGAAGGCACGGTCAAAGAGAAAGGTTTTGAGACCGGCCTTGAAGGAGGAAAGGGAGGAGGCGGCGAAGGCACTGGGGATGGAGTTCCAGAGCCTCGGGGCTGAGAGGCTGAAGGCCCGACCACCGATGGTAGGGCGGTTGGGGCGGGGGACGTGGAGCAGACCGGAGCCAGAGGAACGGAGGGTACGGGCAGGTAGGTAGGGGGATAGTAGGTTGGAGAGGTAGGAGGGAGCAAGGCCGTGAATGGCCTTGTAGGTGAGGATGAGGATCTTGAAATCAAACAGTTTTGGTTGAAGATAGTTTGACTGTTTTTCAGTGTCACTTGAAAGTTGCTGTGAAAGCAGAGAGGTTTTCATGTGACATGTAGCAATAAAGAATATTTATTGAATAGGTACGAAAGAGAATAGGGATTAACTCATGGCATGTGGATCTCCTGACGATTTAATCCAAAATAAATATTGGATCCGAGATGGCTGGTGCCAGAATGTGGTTCCATTGAACAGTTCTGATGATCTCAAAACCTATGAAAAGTGAAACTCAAGCACTTTAGGAATGTTGGTAGTTCAAACCCCATGATTAAAAAAGTCCCTCAAATTATTTGCTCACAATTTAATATTCGTTATAATATAAACAGTGCAGTTTATTACTGAATCTTATCCTTATGCAGAGTGAACACTGAGCACAGTTAGTTTGAAGTAGGTCAAATAAGTGATTACAAGATCACCAGAGAGGTTTCGGATGAAGATAAATAATTGAAGCATTCTTGGAATTACCACTCCTGGGGACGTCTCAATTGATGAACCTTCACCAACTTCGTGAAAATGCTTGGGCCCAAAGTCGCTCACTTTTCATGAAGTTGGGGAGGTAATGGGCAGCAATGATTCAACCCGATGCCTTGGGTTGGCACAACTCAGCAACTCCACGTGTGTGTCTGCAAACCATCTGCATATAAACTTGTGTGGTAGAAGTGTATGACTGTCTAGAGTATTAAATATATATTTATATACTGATGTTATGTAGTCACACAGCACTGCTATTGGAGAGTTGTACTTGGTTCAATATCATTTCTGCGGTGCCAAAGATTGTCAGTACTCCATGCCGCTGAGACCTAATCATACCTAATGTGAAAAGTTTAACGATTTTAAAGTAATGATCATTTTGGTCTAACAATTAACAAGTGAAGTAAATTGTTCCCACAGTCATTTGCAGTTGAGAATCAAAGAGAGCCATGAACAATAAAAGGAGTCTAAAAAGTGATATTTGGAAACGGATTCACAAATAATAACTCCGAATTGCAAATTGCAACCCATGCTGACACATCAACTAACAGGAACTCTATTCCAACTTCACTGAACTAGATAACATGGAGTGGAGTTCCTGAGTGACATACTTCCAGTTAATGGGCAAAGTCTCTAAATGTTCTGCGGGATTTTAAATTCAGAAGCCAGTTTCCAAAGAAAAATGTCTGCTAAATTTTGACAAAAGTTAAGAATGTTTGCCACACCTGTTGCATAAATCGAGTTGTACCAAACTCATCCCAGGAGAAACCCAACACATATAGGTGGCAGCCAATACAAACAAATTGTGATTCTGCTCCTCCTGGTTAATGTTGACTCTTCTGAGTAAATCATTAGACTCTCAGATATCAGAAATCCATCGTCAGATCTTTCAAGGGCCTGATCAGACAAAAGGGGTGGGTGAAAAGACAGCTGAAAATGCAAAGCATCAGGGAAAATTTTTCATTCAAATCACAACAAACAGGTGCTTAACAACATTTGTATAAAATGATTCCTTCTTCTAGTGTAACTAGGACCTACCTAATCTATACAAGATAGTACTCATAAGTGAATATGCAATCATCCTCAACCAATATTAGGTACAGTATTACATTTTATATGTAAGTTCTAGACTGGTTATGTAGCCGTATAAAATCACAGAAGGCCTGCTAATCTTTACAATGGAAAAGTCAACAAGCAATCATCAGAGTTAAAAAAAAATGCACAGGAAATCCACACCAGTTCAATCAGCATTTAAAGATAAAAATCAGGATAACATTTTGGGTGTGACCCTTCATCAGACTTAAAGGGAGAAATTTTTGACAAATGAAGCACAAATTGTCAAGCTGATAATAATAATAATAATAATAATAATAATAATAATAATAAACAGAAGACTGGGGCCAGCTGAACGGAGGTAGCGGTGGTAGAGTGGGGCGGTAAGCAGATTGAATAGGTAGGGAGGTGCGAGGGCATGGAGGGATTTCAAAACGAATGAAACATCTTGAAATTGATGCGTTCGGTAATTGGGAGCCAGTGGAGCTCGGCAAGGACTGGTGTGATGGGGGTAAGGGGTTTTGTGCGGGTGAGTATTAGTATTGACCCTCAACTATCCTTACTACCCAACATCTGTACCATGATCCATCCACCACCTCCGGAATGTCACCCAGCTCCACCACTGTCTCACACAGTAGGCCGCCAAGATCCTCATACACACATTCATAAAATCCAGGCTTGACATGCAAATTCCCTGCTTGTCAGCCTCCCCAACTCCTTCCTCCATAGGCTGTAGATCATCCAAAACTCTGCAGCCCGTGTCCTTTCCAACACAAGGCTCCGTGACCCTATCACTCCCATCCTCCCTCCCTCCGCTCAGCGGGCTCCAGCCTGCTTTACGTTCCCCACCTCGCCAACCCCACCATTGGCGGGTGGGCCTTCAGCTACTCTGATCCCACCCTCTGAAACTCCATCCCGCAGTCCCTAAGCCTCTCCCCCTCCCTTGCCTCCTTCAAGACCCATTTCTTTGACTTTGTTTTCGATCACCCTGCTTCCCCCCCACCCTCCACCTTCCCTGATCCCGACCTCCCGCTCGGGTTGGAAACACTGATTGTCCAGCACCTTGGGACATCCTCCCGATATGAAAGGCGCTATACAAATGTAATTTTATTGTTGAAACCCCCAGAAAAGTGATCCACCAATCGAATAACAACCGGTTCCTACTTACTGCTAGGTAAACAGAGGGTGTGGAGTAAGGAAACTTGCCTAAGGTTTCGCCCTGCCAGGAATCAAACTCAGGTCCTCTCTCTGTGAGGCGAGTGCTCTAACCACTGAGCTTCAGGACTCCACATAGATAATTAACACATAATGTTGATAAAAACCATCTAGTCAATAACACAACTGCTCCATGGGTGTGATTCTCCCCTCTCCCCCACAGACATACTCCCCCACCCCCACACCAACAACGTAATCCGTGATGTAATTCTCTTCCTCCTCCTGACTCCGACAACAACAGACCATCAGAATCCATCATGATTGTGCTTCCGGACCAGCATTTGCAGCAATTGGAATGCTGCTTTGTGTACTCTTGATTTTTTTGTTGACCCACTAACCCACACTCTACGTGAAAGGATCAGCACAGTTTGATATTTGTACCAGTGGATCATTCACTGAACCAAGCTGGAGAGACATGAATTGTATGACCAATTGCTCAGGAAGATGATTGACCAGGACACTGGAATGCTTGTTTATTTGTCAATAACGATATTTGTTTTTGAGTTTGGGTTACTTTTTTCATTCAGCCAAATGCACTGTAAATGCAACATTTACGAATGACAGTATCAAACAGTATCAATGTCAGTGTCAAACTTTCTGTAGTCGGCTACAAGACATCTAGTTCAGAGCATAGCTTCCCTGCCCAAAAACATTACTTAGCCCCAACCTCAAAATAGCATCCATACTGTCCCAGTCTGTCATAACCATTTCCTACACCAATGAACCTCAGGGCTCTCTGAGTGAGATTGCCAATTTAGTACCAATAATAGGGCCAGTTTTGTGCTGTGGGCCCTCAACCACTAGGAACCAGGTTGAGACCGCCCAATTCATGAAGATATTTAAATATCAATCTGTTACAACCCATCTGCCTTGGTTTCATTAATCAGCCAATTGACTCTGCCCTGTGTGTTCAGTATACAATTTGATATATCAGTTATAATGTCAATCTGTTTCAGATATAAATGCTGACAAATGTAGTGACTGTGTATTTGTAGACAAAACAACAGCCATTTTACACACAGTAATGTCTTACAAACAGCCATGAAATTGAATGACCAATTTATCTGGAGGATTATTGGCCAGGACACCAGAAGAAACTCGTTTTTCTTTTTGAAGAGTGTCATGAGATTTTAATGTCTAATCAGCTGAATTGCTGAGTTTTCAAAATACTAGTTACAACCACACTGAACATGTGCACTTTCTGTCTCGGCTGTAAACTATTGAACAGAGTTTACTTGCCTCGGGTCTCAAACAGAAAACAGCATCACCTGCTATATTTGCCAGACCACTAACTCAACAAAGCAGTTGTGCGACGAGTCAGAATTTTTTGGGAAACCACCTCATACAGAGTGTTCTTTGTTCCCTGAGATCAAAGAGGTGTTGGATTGTTTTAGCTTCACACATTTTAATAATTTCTAATTTGAAGAGCCACTTGGTGTTGAATGTGTAATTTGAGGTAAGGCTGTTCCCATGGCTAGGATTGATGCGCTTCCAGTTACCGGTAGGTAGTCTGTTAGACATGTAGCAACTCTGGTTACAAATCACCCCATGTTAGACCCCAGTGTTCATTCCGAACAAAAAGTGTAGACACCCTAGAGTGATTACAAAGGTTCAGATTTTGGTTATATACTCAAGTAAACACCCTGGTAAGTCACTGTCAGTTGCCATAATTCTACATTATTCAGGGTTAAAATTGCAGTATTCCCAAACATATTCCACTCCTTATGTAAGGAATTCCCATTATAATTTGTTTAAATTCCCCCCCCATAAACACACACACAATCTCTGAATAATAGTCACATACAAGCAAGCCGTGGGTGTTGTCATCTTGGATTAAGTTTTAGCATGGATTATTTTCGAGAAATAAAAAGGTTTTTTTCTGCTGTTATTCGGGGGATACTTATTCGATTACTTTCCCTCTGTTTCCAGCTCAGCATCAAACCATATCGCTGTTAAGCAATCCGAGACACTACTCACGTGAGGTACACTATATAAATGCAAGTTGTTGTTGTTATAACTTATTCAGAGTTAGAGCAGAATCTTGTAAATAAGCCCAAAGAGATCGCTTTACAAACTTGGAAACAGTAAC
Source organism: Callorhinchus milii (assembly GCF_018977255.1). Classification (NCBI taxonomy): domain Eukaryota; kingdom Metazoa; phylum Chordata; class Chondrichthyes; order Chimaeriformes; family Callorhinchidae; genus Callorhinchus; species Callorhinchus milii. Next base: position 32,328,539 of record NW_024704745.1, read on the forward strand.
CAAACCCCGTGGTAATATTCAGTACAGAATGTGTTTAGGAATACGGTAATTTTGACCCCATCCTTAATGCGTCTTTGTTGCAGGCTTGCAAATATTACAATAATTTGTTTGGAGCTTATTTGTTTTAAAAAGTAATCTTCCTTGAGTTCCTCTAGCCTTATTAAAATCGGTGGGAGTCTGCCTCCCAGACTAATTGGTGGGAACAATGTTCTGTTTGTTTTGATGACATCAGGTCTATTGAAACTCATGGGAGTATACATGCAGATAGTCTTCAATGAATAAAAAACACCTCATTATTTTGAACGAAGCAAAGAATAGCCATAATAGACAAAGCAAAAAGCCAGACTGGTTCAGTGGAACACAGAATTGTTTCCTCAGATAATATAGAGGGAAGACAAAAAACTTGTATCTACTAGGTATTGTTGGTAAAGGAACACTTATCACTAACTGTGTTCTGTTCTTCAAGCTTCAGCAACCCAAAGTAAGCCATCTAGTGCTGATTAAAAATTAAAGATCCCTGATCTTCCATCATTAAATCAAAGGAGACAAGAAGGGGTTTGAACAGGAGGAGATGTCATTAAAGACGATCAGATAACAGCCTGCTCTCTTTCACTGAGGGAGGTACAAAATGACTAAGTACTTAAAAATAGCAACAAAATGCTCTAAAGTGTATTGTAAGGCACAGCTGACTTGAAACACATTTCAAAAAAACACCTGCAAATATTTAACTGGATCCTACATTAAGCAACCACCTGCCTTCAGCAGCCATTAGTTCAGCTCTATTGCAACTACTTGTAATAGGGAACTGATCTACATTTGTAGGCAATTGTCTTTAAGCAAGCACATTTTTTTTGTCTTAGCTGTTTGATGTCCTACGGTGATACATGTTCCATTTCACAACCCAATTATTAGCACTAATACATTGGAAGCAAGTAATGAATACAAATTTATAAATGTAGTATTGTTACAGCTCTGGGTTACAAAACGTGTGACTAGGTAAAACGCAGCAGCACTGATGTTGTGTCCTAGTTTTTAAACCATTCCACTGTCTGTGGGCAACAGGAGCCTTAAATAAATATCAGAGGACAACAGAACAAGGCAGCAATGTTACACATCAAGGATTAAGTATTGCGAGATGCACTGAAGGAATATTTGACAGCGAAACAAGTAGAGGAAAGCGGCAGTAGCCCAGAAATGTAACAGAACAAAGTGATTGAGTTAACTTGTGGCAGTATTCCTACAAATGTGCAAAAACACCCAAAGCACCCTCAATTTCCTCTACCATCCATGGCAGCAAACAGTACATCTACTGTGCTCAACAATAACCAGTGTACTTTAGACCCTATTCAATTAAAGCTGAGCAAACAGTTACACACATGACCAATGTTTTAATGAATTCAGTCATAAGAGAAAGTCTTAACATAGGACTGGTATGTACCCTGTGGAACACCATGAGATTTTTATCTCACATTTATTAAATCAAATACTGTTTTACCTCAACTAACATTGGTGTTGGTAGAAAGTACAGTATATAGCAATAGGAAAGAATCATGGTAAAACCGAGTGTAAATGTTACAAGATTTTGCTAGTTTTGTGCAAGAAAATGATGGCAGAACCTTTTAAATATAGAACTGATTTTGACATTGTTTTTCTAACATGTACATTTTACCATGAACATACATACAAGTGAAAATCTTATTTATGTTTTTAGAGTTAAATTAATTGAATCATATCAAAAGGTGCCTAGTAACCTAGTAATCCTGCCACAATGCATACAATTTATTTATAAAATAGCCCTTCTTAAATTATCAAAGACGTATTTGAGAATATATTGACTTTTACAACTTTATTTTTTTCCCTAGTTGAAAGCAACTACAAGTTCTGAACATTTCAAAAGTCACAGGTTTAAAAATATGTTTTTGTTTATCCCACATGTGGCTTTTTTTGCACATTCAAAATCACAGAGTTACAGCAGAATTACGCTGTACATTCCAGAAAGACTTCACGATTGTCCATGCTGTAAAACAGAAATAATTCTGCAAAATTTACACCTTCACTGCAATTATGGGTTGACACGGTATCAATGAGCAAGAGGTAGGAGATTTAACCATAATTTCCTGGATTTTAATCACCATGGTTCAACAATAGCAACTTTTTGCAATTGATCTGAGTCATTCTGAGAGCCCAGTTTAACAGCAAGTCATATCATCTTGTTCTACTGCTCCCTGAATCTGTGTTGTGAATAACAACAAGGATGCTGTTATTTACAATACAAAAAAGTTTGCACCTTTTCTCTCCAAAAAAATTATAACTAGCACTGACACCACCATTTATCAGCTACAAATGCAACTAGAAATAATTCAAAAGTATGACTATGCTTAGTTTAACTCTCTCTCTGTCTCTCATTTATTCTTTAATCTATAAAGGTCTTAAAGCACCTTTGTGGAATGCAAAGCTCAAGTTCATATATATTCTACAATGCTCTTTGGTAAATAATTGTTTTAATAAACTGATCTTTACTATAGACAGGAAGCTGAAGTAGACAGAAACTCATGAAACAAGCAATGAAAATCAGTTTCCACTGCGACAACTGAGCATCTGAAGAGGGCAAGGTTCAACGTAAATTTCAACTTCATTTGCCCTCTGATGAATCATTGGGTTAAAGGGGGATCAAATGGAGGTCTTCAAAATTCTGAGAGGATAGACAGTGAAAGATTATTGCCATTGGCTGGTAAATGTGTAACAAGGGGCATATGGTCAGGATTGTCACTGGAAGAGTTAAGGGTCAGCAGAAATGTTTTCATGCAGAATATTATTAAAACATGGAATTCTTTGCCCACATGGTTCATTAAGAGTTAGACCGGAACAATCATTAAGAAAACATTGGATAAATATTTGAAGAGAAAATTTTAAAAGGTACAGAGAAAGTGCAGGGAAATGGGAATAAAGTACTGTAATAAGACCTCGTGGAGCACCATCTTAGGCCCAACGTGCCGATTGCTTCTATGCTTATAAACTGATTATTAGAAATAATGATCTTTTCCCACCAAAGTCTGTGCAAAGGGAAATTCCATGATGTATTCACTATTTTTTGCGCTCAGTGTCACGTGACGCCCAATGACTCATCCCAAATGTTGGCTTCACCCTCCTCCAATAAACATTATTTCCAACATCCAAAGAGACAACCATTTAAACCAGTAACAGTGATGAATTGAGTGGTTTTAGCATTTAATTAAATAATAACTTGTCTCCAAATTTTATTGAACAACTCTTCAAAGAGAAGTTTTAATTCAGACCCCAGTGTATCTCATTTCAAGACAATATAGTCTATACAGTTAAGCTATTGAATAACAACAACGTGCACTGATATGCGCCCTTCACGAGGGGTAGCGTCTCGGAGGGCTTAACAGCGGCAGAGCTTCATGCTGAGCCAGGGAGAGAGGGGTGGTGATTTTAGGCATGGTCAAAAAGGAAAGTCTTCAGGTGTAATCTAAAGACAAGCAAAGATGGGGCAAGGCAGAGGGATATTTCTATGTATTTGTGAGTATCTCTATATGAGCGTCTGTCTCTCTCTGAGAATGTGTGTCTCTGTATCTGTGAGTCTCTGTGTCTGTGAGTGTGTGTCTCTCTGTGTCTGTGAGTGCGTGTCTCTCTGTGTCTGTGAGTGCGTGTCTCTCTGTGTCTGTCTGTGAGTGTGTGTCTCTCTGTGTCTGTGAGTGTGTGTCTCTGTCTGTGTCTGTGAGTGTGTGTGTCTCTGTGTCTGAGTGTGTGTGTGCACCTCTCTGTGTTTGTGAGTGTGTGTCTCTCTGTCTGTGAGTGTGTGTGTCTCTGTGTCTGTGAGTGTCTCTGTCTGTGTCTGTGTCTATGAGTGTGTGTGTCTGTGTCTGTGAGTCTCTGTGTCTGTGAGTGTGTGTGTCTCTGTCTGTGAGTCTCTGTGTCTGTGAGTGTGTGTGTCTCTCTGTGTCTGTGAGTGTGTGTCTCTGTGTCTGTGAGTGTGTGTCTCTGTGTCTGTGTGTCTCTTTGTCTGTGAGTGTGTCTCTGTGTCTGTGAGTCTCTCTGTGTCTGTGAGTGTGTGTGTCTCTGTCTGTGAGTGTGTGTGTCTGTGTCTCTGTGTCTGTGAGTGTGTGCGTGTGTCTCTGTGTCTGTGAGTGTGTGTGTGTCTCTGTGTCTGTGAGTGTGTAAGTGTGTGTCTCTCTGTGTCTGTGAGTGTGTGTCTCTGTGTTTGTAAGTGTGTGTGTGTGTCTGTGTCTGTGAGTGTTTCTGTGTCTGAGTGTGTGTGTGTCTGTGTGTCTGTGAGTGTCTCTGTCTGTGTGTCTGTGAGTGTGTGTGTCTCTGTCTGTGAGTGTGTGTGTCTCTGTGTCTGTGTGTGTGTGTCTGTGTCTGTGAGTGTCTGTGTGTGTGTGTGTGTCTGTGAGTCTCTGTGTCTGTGAGTGTGTAAGTGTGTGTGCCTCTGTGTCTGTGAGTGTGTGTCTCTGTGTTTGTGAGTGTGTGTGTGTCTGTCTGTGTCTGTGAGTGTCTCTGTCTGTGTGTGTCTGTGAGTGTGTGTGTCTGTGTGTCTCTCTGTGTCTGTGAGTGCGTGTGTCTGTCTGTCTGTGTCTGTGAGTGTGTCTCTGTCTATGAGTGTGTGTGTCTGTCTGTGAGTTTTGCTGTCTCTGTCTGTGTCTGAGTGTGTGTGTCGCTGTGTCTGTGAGTGTGTGTGTCTCTGTCTGTGAGTGTGTGTGTGTCTCTCTGTGTCTGTAAATGTGTGTCTCTCTGTGTCTGTGAGTATGTGTGTGTCTCTCTGTATGTTTGTGTGTGTGTCTCTCTCTCTCTCTCTCTGTGTCTGCAAGTATGTGTCTCTCCGTGTCTGAGTGTGTGTGCGTCTCTCTCTCTGGGTCTATGTGTGTCTCCGTATCTCTGAGTGTGTGCGTCTCTCTCTCTCTAGGTCTGTGTGGTGCTGGGCCCTGAGAGCTCCTGTAGCCTCGCTGGTGTCCCCCACTGTCCCCCCTCCCCCACCCCCCAAAAAAAAGCCACCCAGTTTTTGTTAAAGAACCAATTCATATTTTTTTCCAACAATCTGATATGTGTTATTCGCTCATGTTTAGTTTTTATTAATAAAGTGCAAAAATGTACCTCGATAGCACCAATCAATTCCCTGCCATTTTCCACAAAATCTCCCTGCAATTTTTGGTGAATATTTCTTCACTTTTCTATTGGCCCAGGTGATGGATCTGCTCTTATTGTTAACTAGCTGTTTTTCGTCCAGTTTCTAGGGTAGGTTAATTATGATGACACAGACATCTATTTTCATTGCTCTCTAAAGAGCTTTTATGTCCACATCCTCAGTCAAAAAGACTCATCTGAGGTCTGAAATTTTACCTAATCTTAGCCATCAGACTATTTTGTTTTGTACTTATATTTTAAGATTACACAGCATTATTGAAAATTCTTAAATTCAGGTTTATTTTGGAAGCAGATTCTTCTTGGGAACTGCAGAAACAGATTCCAAAGCAAGACTGAATTTGAAATATTCCACAATTTTAAAAGAATAAATCAAAATAGTCTCATTGACTAACATGAGCGGTGAATTGTGGTCCTCTGATTCGCTAAGTCCACACCTTCTAGCTTTTCCAGTCAGGGAAAGAGTACAAACGTTAGATTTGAAGTTTTAAAATTACAAGTGACCCTGTTTGATACCTGGGTTCAATATCTCAGAAGCTGTGTTATCAGCTAATGCTGACAGATTTTTACTTCATAAATGCAGTTTGCTGTAGGGAATTAAAATAAACAAAATAAAATCAAGCTTACAGTGACTGAAGTTTTGACGTATAAGTTCTGGCAGCTCACATTGCCCAAAGCACAAAATCAGTTTTGCCATTTGATAATTTGCTCGATTCACTGCACTGCCCCATGTAAGGCATTTTATGCCTGGTTTATGTTTAATCGAGTCACCTGCCCAATGTTAAGGAGGGTCGCTGTGAGACAGACAGGATATAACTGTTTAAGCAGGGCAATTTTCGGTATTTCCTGAATAGGCATAATGCATTTTACAGTATACTAAATGAAAAACAAGCAGTATATTACTGTTTGCTATATCTGCGCCCAATTCAGTTACAGCTTTGCCCTAGTGACAGAACAACATCAAATCTGGTATCAGTATATATAATATGTACACGATTTTGAAAAGGAAAGTTTGCAGCAGACAGTTGTTTTTGCAATGAATGTTGGAAATTTTCCAACCACAAGCTAATCAGTTTGATGAACTTTTCCGCCCACTCGTTCACTGTATTTTGTTCATAACCAGAAAAAAATTAAAACAGACATTATTACCAGGAATTTGTGACCTGTACTTGAAACATTCCAGTTTTTACACAAACCAACCACTTGTTCTAATCTAAGAAATGCATAAGTAGCTGTAATCATTCCAATAATTATTTCAGATATCTCAATCTTCATATATACAATATTATACACACACACACATACATACCTAAAGGCTGGACTGCTTATGCTCTTCAATAACAGCATGTGGAAGAACACCAGCGTTTAATGTTGCTATTCATATATGCAGCATTTTACAATGTTTGAAGCTATGGTTACTACAATTGCGTTTCATTGCCTTTGGAGATTAGGGAGAATCTTTTAGGAGGAGGCCTTTTTGAATCAAATCATCCTTTATCGCTCCATGTTTTCTAATATTCTTATTTTCTTAATTGTTTATTGTAGCATTCTGAGACACGGCCATAAATGAAGGGATCTAAAGAAGTGCAAGTTTTTGTTGTACTTGTACTTCTAGTTAGAGTACAATGCCACTTTAAAAGCCTCACAGTTTCAGAGTTAATTTTTCAGAGGCAAATTTTTCCAGCTTGGAAACATAACCTATTCTTTATTGGCTCCTGAAAGATAAAGTACATTCTTAAAGATATTACAATAGAAAATATTAAACACACAGTATATTATTTGAATAAATCTCCCCTACAAAATCCCAAATGATGTGCTATCCAATAAATAACATTTACTGCAGTGTATTTGGTGAGATGTACTCACAACATTTACATATTCTAATTGATGGGATCGCTCCATTGACTAAATGTGCTTTGGAATGTTGATACTAGGGCCCAATGGGACACCTTATGTGTCCTTATTAATATATAATGTTATTATATTGCCCATTGAGGCCCTTCCTCCTACACTCACAGGACCATCAGGAGAGCACTGTGCTCAGCTCCCAAGAGCTTCATTGTAGAACAAAACTAACAGGTCAAGCTCCCAAGTTGTACCTTCAAAGATAACATCACAATTTCTTCTATTGATTTGTAATTTTATGAAAAAATGTTCTTGGATACATTTACTTTTATTTTAAATGTTCTGTCGATTTGGAGCAGATTTACAGGGAGCTCAATTAAATCTGATACAACACCAACAACAAAATTACATTTGTATAGCAATGATCCATTTATTAATGAAGCCAGGTAATTCACTATTATGATGATTAACCATGGCCAAGAATAAGAGCATGAGAATAAAAGGAGAGCAAAGATGTTTTAGCCCACTAAGCCTACTCCTTGAACAGGCTATATACAATTTACCTTATTTATAGAGTGCACACCACAATTTTCTATTTGAGTTCCAAACATAGTCAAGTAAAACTCCAGCTTATGTACCCATACATGCATCTCCAATTTCAGATGTGGCCAGTTGTTTTTTGCAGATAAGATGTCACAAAGTTTCAGCAAGGCAAGGAACTATTTGATCATCTCTCACTCTCTCTACTTATCTCATAGCTACCTTTGTAACCAGAAATACAACCAGCTATTTTAAAAAAAGTGTGTTATGACAATACAACCTTAATTATATTTGCTAGGAGTCTGTTCCTCACAGCCTTTTCGATATAAACATCACTCATTGAGAGAAAATATCAAAAGCTTTGTTAACATCAGACTGGTTTCTTCTTGAGTGCTCTCATCGTCTCAGTTAAACAGACTGATTGCTTCTATTTTAAAAACTTAGATCATGTTTACTCAATCTTTTTTTTCTGCAATTAAACATATTGAGTGAGTTCTATAAATCTAGCTTGGTTAGAGTCAGGGTTAATCAATTAAAACATACTTTCCAGGTCTTAGCTTAGCCACATCATTGGCAGTCCAGTACTATCAATCTCCATTATAAACATCACCTCAGTGTATAGTTTGATAGTCACCAACAATAATAATAATGCCAAATATTTTCTTCTCCAAAATCCACAAACAGTCTGAGCTAGTTCACAGTCTCCAAACAGAACTATCTATCGGAAATTAATTTATCTCAGATAAGCTAATCTCTACTTGTGCACTCAGTAGTGTGGGATGATATGACAGACATGAAGAGGCATCTGGATTTCTCGATTGCCAGTGTCCACAAATTTGTCAAGGGCTTTACTGAACAAAGTTTCCACTGAACAGCATTTTACAACAATGATTTATTCTTATGCAAGTTACCTTTATACCTAAAACAAATATGTGTGGGATGGGTTCTGAATTGAATTTTAAATCTCTATATTCTGAAATTCAAATGATGGTTGCTTTCCAAGTACTGTCTTTCATATGCTTTAAGAACTGAATGCAATTCTACATGTTTAGGGTCATTTCTAGTTGTAGTATCTTGCCTGTTTTACACGCGTGACACTACACAGGCAGAGTGAGCATGCCTTCCATATTTTAATATGTTCTCAGAAATAAAATCATTCGATATTTGTGTTATTTCTGTCTAATCCATCAAACTCATCTGATTTTCACAGCCGTTTAGCCTATATGTTCATTATCCCACCAATCTAAAGTGTTATTCATACAATTTTAGTATTCCTTGGCATTCTTAACCCTACACATCTCTTCCATTCCATTTCCCTGTCAGGATAGGAAAACCACTCCCACTTCTGAATTTTATTTGGATTTTAGAGGCTGAAATTCCTAGTGGAGTTTCATGTAAAATGGGAGTCTAACACAACAAATCCCATTAAAAGGCTACACAGTCAATGAAGACCAAAGTTTCGGTCCTCTAATTTCAATAATAACAATTCCAACTGGTATCATTTCCAAGTGCAAATCACCGAAACACTCCTTCCCAGGTAGCACTTGATCTGACCTATTTGCCAGTTTAATGATGACAATCAAATGTTGAGTTAAATACATGGAGCGATCATAAGCACTAGCTTAGGGCTACACTGAGTACTATACAGAGTGCCTCTCAGAAGTTCAAGATTTCTTTCCGAACCATGATGCGATACTGACTGTGCAAAATCCACATGCACATCAGATGGAATCAGAAATACACTACCCGAGTGTGTTTTTTTAAGAAAAAGATGAGTTTGAAGCATCTTTAGATTCTTCCCTTTAAGGATAAGAGCCATTTGGCTTTCCAAAAATATTATTGTATATATTTCATTGTATGAAATAAGATGTCATGCTCATAGGGCAACGCCAGTACTATCTGGGATTAACGTGCAATGGTAAGCGATCAATTCTGCATCAACACATTCCAAAGTAAGATTATATCCTGTGGAGCTTGGACAGCCTACTCACATTTCCCCAGCATGCCCTCTCTAATGTACCACGACGGTAGCTCCTAGCACTGGCACAACCTGTTATAATTAATATATTTATTTACTTTGTGCACTCGAAGCCAGCGCAACCTCCATTAAATATGGGCCATCTTGTGTTGCACTGATATGTGTTGACAGCATTAGCTGAATACTGGACTTCCTGGTTATGCCAAGCAACTCAGTCTTCAAACTTGCAAATTTACCTGAAAATCCCAGAAAGACATTCTTTTGCACAAATATCTCAGTGAGATAAATCCCTCAGTGAAAATTCCCATATATCTACCGTATTAGATTCTCTAATCAACTCCTGTGAAATAACTCTGGCACATGAACCAGAGTTGCAGAACTTACTGAATAGAACCTATATGTTTGTTTGAGAGTTAGATGACTGTATTTCAATATTAAACAAGCTTATAAAGGTTCATGATATTTTGAACTCAATTGGTGTAAAATCAGCTGACAGGACGATGATGATGATACCGGGCTTCATTAATGGTAGGTTTGTATTTTAATATGTCTCATCACAATGCATTGATGTCAGATCACAATCTCTCAGTTTAAATAAAAATGAGCAGGGACTGGCAGGAGCATGTCATTAACTTCCAGCACATAAACAGAAAATAAATACTCCTCCAGAACTCTTTTAAAACAAGCCTCACTTTTTAACCAATTGGAAAAAAGTCAAAAAGTTGTTGATCAGTGAACAAATCTGCAGCCATCAGTCCTGGGCTGAGTGTCTTTTTCTCAGACACACATATAATACCAACTTGTTCACTTTCAGTTGCAGATGTGAAATGTATTGGGTCATTCTTCTTATTATTATTATTCTGTAACCACGATCTGTCCAATGATGCAATGCACTATGTTGACAATGCAATACTTAAGAGAGTTGCATGAAAAGTAAGGTCATCAGAGGGTTCCTGTCCTGAGAGTCTGTCACCACTAAACATTGAAAAGGGACATTTAATTTGCTCTCTCTCGTTAGGATCCCCCACCCTACCCCAATCCCCCCATTGTTTGGGACATGCTTTCTCTGACATTGATTTCCCGGCTCTATCTGTGCAATCTCCCATTTCTGTCCTTTTCAATCTCTTGGCTGTATCCATGGTCACTAAGTTACCTTTGTCTCGTCTTCATCGCCCACCTCCATGCTTATAATCATTGGGTTCTATAAAGCCTGCTTCAGCTCATCCACCTACACGTAGATGCTGCTAAAAGAAATCTGACACTGAGGTTTAAGTTGCAATGTTAAGTGTTTAATAATCAATGTAGAATTTTTTAAGTTGTGAAATATCGAATTTGGGCAACACACTTATTGTGCTGAAACGCGCAATCTTGAGCACATTTAATGTTTTAGAATTTTGATTATACATTTCTTATTAAGAAATACCATAAATTAAACATTTCCCACCACTACTGTAGCACTATTCATTATCAATTTTAAACTTCATTCTTTATTTCAACAATGATAATATAATCACCGATAGCAATAGCAAAATATCATTGCATATTTATATTCAAATATGTGTCAAAGCCATTCATAACCTAGTATAAGAGTTGACTGAACTATTGCAGGGAATAGTTTACAGACAGAGGGACAAAAAGAGGCTCATATCAAATCTTCTCAAATCTCACAGAAACATTCTATAGAAGTGGTCCAACACAGATGCTGGCCATGATCTAAATCAAAGATTTCTTTTTTATATTTGCGGTTGGCGTAATATGAATAGAATCTATAATTCAGCTGATAGGAATGGATTTGGCAAATAGGATAAAAGCAAAACATTCTTTACAGGTCAACTAAATTCAACAAGAACATGCCACAAAGACACAATGTTCGTCTTGACAACTGCGACTGAAGTTTCTATTTATTAAGCAGCCTAAGAGTTCATTTTAAATAGTACAACAACAAAATTACATTTATAGAGCACCTTTCACGTCTGGAGGATGTCCCAGGTTGCACTGAGGTTGATTAGAAATTAGACCATTGTTTTTCTTCCCAGAGTGAGGTTACATGGAAAAGACGCACAGCAAAAACAGTTTAACAGCATGTTGATTGACTCTCCCCCCAAAAAATTGATGATTGGGAACAGCAGTTAGAGGTTATAGATATAGGCATAAACAGGTAAAGATGCTTTCTGCACTACTGGAGCATGGTGAATTGGTGGGGTGCGGGATGGGCGGGGAAAGGAGGTGGGCAGAGCAAAGTTGTTGAATTTGTGCAATTATGAAAATGTGAGCATCCAAAGTTTTTGTTCAAATTCCTTTGGAGAACTTTCTTTGAAGAGGTTGTGGGGTGAGTGGGAGTCCATGATCGAGGAACAAGCTTGATGATCGAATGGCTTTTTCTTGTTCTTGCGCTCCTTTATAGATTGCCATTTTTTTAGTGGGGAGGAGAAATGAGTGAGAGGGCAAAATATCTTACAGATGCCAGGCTGCCACTCTTGGACCAAACTCGTCTGTAAAATACTACTGTACCACAATCGTTTCAACAGTAAAGCTACCTCTTTAATTTTACCACAACTCCCTTCAAGGCCAATCCACTCAAAAACACTCCAGAATAATAATCCAAGCAAACACACATTTTTTTTGTGAATGCAAAATTAATCATATTCGGAATTCTCTATACAAAAGGAAAAAAAATTACAGTCAAAACCTGATAACATCTCACAAGTTAACATTCACAAATCACTTTCAATCAGAGATTATCAAAGTCCCATTCAATGTCCAACGATTTAGAACAATAAGGACAGAAACTGATAAGATCAAATATTGCTTTTGATTATTTTCTCCTGTCCAAGTGAAGTGATTGCATCAGGTTTTTTTAATGTAGCTACATTCAGGATTAAATAAACATGCCTGACTTATTTACAACGGCAACTCTGTCATTGGAGGCAAATACTCTTAGCCCTAGAATTAGCAATCAGAAGGAAGACAGGTTTCATACATAAAATCTACAGATGGACAGCTCTGAGCCTTCTTGAGAGTAAGTGCTTGATTAGGCATGTGATGTGGTGCATGAAGACTGTAATATGCCTCAAGTAATTTTGCTATACTAATTGGTCATGTACCTCTTTAATAGAAAATGACAATATTTAGAACAAACTCTTCGCAATTAAAAAAAAGGGGGAAAAAAAAGATCACACATGAACTTTCAAATTGTCCTGGACAGATTATATAAATTAATGCCGACAGGTTCTACGTCTCTGCTAAATATTCAAATTCCAGTAACTCTTTACCCTGCTGAATAAGCTACATAAAAACTGCGATAAGCAAAGTGCACTTTTCTTTCGATTAAAATATATGTAAACATTAATGCAATAACATGTATTATTTAAGCAAAAATAGATATGGAAAACGTCCATTTGGATAAATTTAAAGCACACCAAAAATTGGTTTGGCACAAGACAAAGCCAAGTGCTCAAACAGAACCCATGGCCTGATTTTCAATGGAATTACAGAGCTGCGCTAAGGTTCACAGTGACCTGAAATTATTTGTTATTGTACATTGTTCCCACCAATGTCCAGAAGCGATGTGACGTGTCCACTAATCTCCAACTATATTTATTCTCTTGTTTCAATTTCTAAATGAAAATAATGGGCGATATTTTCAATACTGCAGAGCTGGCTCCATCATAAATGTTAGAACGATGTCTTTCAAATTAATTTATAATAGAGAATGAGTGATTTGGATGGCAGTTATGCTGAACTTCATTGTTTTTTAGGGGGAAGGGGATATTTTGTTCTTAAATCAATGCTATAGAACAATAATGCTTTTAACAATAATGAGTGCTTGAGGTCTGACATAGCAATAGGTCAAGTGCAAATCTCAGGTTTTCTCCAAAAATGCCCTATGACCAACCCAATTCCCACATGAACCTTTCTAAATAAGATACTCATTTAAATGCCCAAATTACTGAAATTGCCAATTTTATGGAGAGACCCTGCATATAGCTGTGCAGAGTTATGGAGTTTCATTTGGGAATTTTCATTCTACATGAAAAAGGAGCCAACAGTCACCTTGTTTGCCAAGAGAAGGCAGACAAGATGAATGTTATCTCCATGAGTTAAAAGACCTTACAAGAGATGGATAAGTACCCGAGTGACCTGAAGAGAATTGCTAAGGTACAACAGTATTAATATTGGTGTTGTAGGACCATTGCCCTTATATTTAAAGGCAAATTGGGCACAGAACTGTACATCACCCTTAGTGGTTCCCAGATTTCAAACCACTCACATTAAAGAGATGGCAAGAGTCTGTTTACCTGGAAGGCAGAGTCCTGAAGACAAAAGAGCACATGCAATTTAGAAGAGAGGAAAACGTTATTGTGCTATGAGTCAAGATACATACTGTACTGCAAGATACATTCCACAAGCATAATATTACAAACTGGTTGTGCCGCATTAACTCATCTCACATTCACATAGCAGATTAAACGATAGTTGGGATATATTAAATAGCACAATTTCTAGATACCAAAGCTTTGACATGAAGTTTTAAAGACATTCTGTACATGAAAAGAAGTGTTCGTCAAACCCTAGGAAAGGAAGGAATAAAAGCCAGAAGAGCTCTTTCGTGGCAAGATGACAGTGGATACAAGGATTATTTTATTTTATAGTAAAGGCAAAATGCATTCTGATGAGGTTGTGCCATTCCATCAAGTACACCATTGATAGGTTTACAAAACACTGTCATGGGAAAATAGTATTTGTTTAACTCTACAGAAACTACAAGCTAAACCTTACCCAGCAGTGAATTCATCCATTTAGTGATTCTGATGGTTTCAGAGAGACCTTTTGAAATATTCCACTCAGTATGTTGTTTCTTTACATTAAACTGTTTCAGTTTGTTTTTCTTATTTATTTTGTCTTTTTTCATCTTTTCCCTATTAGGCAACCAAGGCCTGATATTTTCTTAGTCTTCAGACCAGTGTCTCAAACATCAAAAATCATTTGGAAGTTTGAAAAATTAAAAATTAATTCTGAACATGGAAGATGTTTTTCCAAAATTTCAAAAGTACCGCAAACAATAGGCTTCCAAATTAAGACTAAATTATTTTTTCAAAAACTGCCCCCCAAAACTATTTGTGTTTCACATGGTGTTATTCACATCAGGATGTCTCAAAGCTTTTCACAGGATTTACTGTAAAGTGTGATGGCTTCATGGCTGTTTGTGGGATATTGCTATGTGCACATTGAACGACTTATTCCTATTTTGTAGGAGAACAAGACAGATCAATGAGCAAAGAAAGATTTGCAACTATCATTCAGAATGAGAATCTTTGCTAACTCAGCATTCTGTGCAAAACTTTTATTTTAAGTGAGTTAAATTTGGCTCTACAGCCAGTTGGTAGTGGCAATTTAAAATAGTGGCTATCATTTACCTCCTTATTGGCCCTGCAATTCTGGCCTGCTGGTGGTTATGACATGATTTTACCTTCAATCTGGTTCCTCTTAGCATTGTTGTACAACAAAGGCACCAAAAGTACAATTGATTGTTTTTTTCAGCAGGATTAAAAGGGGTAAATTCCCCCACAAGTCTGGGAAAGAACAATCAAGTTGGAGCATTTCAGTGAATCAGCAACACACATAAGGTAAGAAATCCTGTTAAAAAATAGTACAATTTTTGACATATCAACACATAGAAATTTGAAACCTTTTCCAAACCACTTTCCAATACCTACTGAATGTTGATCTAAAAGTTTTAAACCCATCTGAAGGACAGATGGTTCAAAACGTGGTGGCTATGTTCTTTTTCAAACACTCCACTTTGCATTATTTGTGCCTTGCAATTGTGAGTTGTCAATGTTTTAATTGACAGGATCAATGCAATTCTGTACACAAGCAAGATTCAAGTCTGCAAACTGTACACCAGCAAGATTCAACCAGATAAAATATAACATGGAATCTTGATAAGAGCTTTTTTTTCAGGCAGCAGTAAATTTGTATTGTTACTAATTTGCAGCTGTTTTTTGTTTAATTAGCCAGTATAAAGGGCACAGAGACATTTACTCTAAATATATTCCAGAGTAAGATTTCTCCCACCTCCTGATGCAAGTTTAAAGCTGGCTGCACATCAATGTGATTCAAATCAGACTGGTGGCTACAGTCTGATTGCAATCCCTGGTCACTTACTGCCTGGAGGAAAACCGCAGCGCATCTAAACGCTAAAATAATCGCATTCCCTTCAGATCAACATGATCCAAACTGTTTGTGATCTCTCAGAGCAAACAGGCCTTAAGGTCACATAAGACAAAAGGTTGGAGCATAAATAACTATTCACGTGCAGTGATAAATTGGTTTTATTAAGAATGCTATATCCTGCCCCATTGCAGCTCTTGACTGTTTGATGTCTACACTTTGGAACACAATCCTCAGGATGAAGCTGTTTTTAACTCAGGATTGGGCAGTATATGGACTCCCATCTTATTAAGTGGGCCACCAAATCAAATATAATTGGTTGTGGCCTGTTTATTCATTGCACTCAAAGTCAATCAAGCATGTGCAGCAATTGCGCAACTGGCTCAAGATTATTTGACAGATCTTGGGAGAGTGCAATGAAAGCAATGTTAATAGCTTTATTATTATTATCGTAATGTTTCAAATATGCTTTGTGATTTTTTATGCCCATCAGGATGGGAGATATATTGCGGCTAAGGTATTAAACATTTTATCCATGTGTGGCACCCAGTTTCAGCAACTTAGGACAACCATTGTAAAGCTCTTGTGATTTTCTATAACAAAATAATGCAGGTTATATTCTAAAATTGTACAATTGAAATGAACTTCAAATGTTCATTTCAGCTCAAATCAATGCTATGAAGGAGGAAACGTAGTATGTGATAAATATCACACCAAACACTGTAATGTTCACTTCCTTGCTGTACTTGTAGGATAATTCACAATCTTTTATTTACTTTGTCCCTTGTGAATTCAAACAGGGGGAACAAAAACAGCAAATTTTAAAAGAAAATAGTAATCATAATCCTTGCATTTTTGATGTTTCTAAATGATAGAAATCTAATTTAATAGAAAATAGGAGATAATAATAATAATCCTTGCAATTTATATAGCGCTTTAATCACATCTTCAAAACGTCTCAAAGCGCTTCGCAGAATATACTGTAAAGTGAATTGACTGTATATTTTGTGGGCGAAACAGTGGGAGATGAAGGCAAGAGTCCTGGAGACCACTTAATTCCTTACATTCAAAATGGAATTAAATAACCCACATCATATTTTAATCCCCTACCTACCTATGATATAAACAGAAACACAAATACTTTATTTGGTGCCTTGAGACATCCTCCCGACATGAAAGGCACTATACATATGTAATTTGTTATTGTTGTTTTAAACATTAACTGTTGTGTTTAACCCCCAAATACAGCAATTCAGACACACAGGGACTTACAGAACATCTAAGAGTTTCTGCTCCATTCGGTTTTAGTTCCACTCTGGAGAGAGCAGTAGTAACTTTCATACTAACTTTATACTATGTTAGAGAGACCTTGAGCTCAGTCTTTATGCTTAAATTCCTTCAGTATAGAAAGACAAATGCCCTGTCTGGTAACTGATGATTTTATATACATAATATCATCTCAAGATTTGAAAAATTACACAATTTTAATGGACTGGGATGTTCCAACAAGGTAGTCACAAATATAAATGTCATTTCTAAGCAACAAGAAATGTTACAGGTATTTAAGATAAGTTAGAATAATGGCTTTCCGGACCCAGCATGTGATTTTTATATCTTGAGATGTTAGTAGCTACTCAAGAGTTTGACCTTCCCCCCTTCCCCGGTATATTGGAGCTTTTAAAAGGGCATTTGGTATCACATGCAGAGTTTAAGCATTTCCTCTCCTCTCTCACCCTCACCACATCTGTCTTTCCGATTCTCACTGACCTTTCTGCTTGCAGCTAGCCCAGCAATCATGGAATTCTGGATGAGTACTCCTTTTCAAGTAAGTGTCTTTGCTCATGCCTTTTATCATCTTCTTGTGAGGATATGGAAAAAATATAATTCCCCAAACATTTTGCACATGCAAGAATGGCAACCCAAAAACATGTTAAGATTTTTAAAAAATTAGGATTTTATTTCACCCTAACCCTCCCCACACCCCCCCCCACACCCCCAAACTACCATAATTTGGAAGCTAAAACATTCAACTTTTATACAGTGAAAAAAAACTCAAGTATCAGAAAACTCAAGTACCTTGCCTTTCATATAACATCTACAAATAAAAACAACTTGTACTACATAAAAGCTGCTTGCAATACATAAAATTCAATGTTTCAAAGAATCATAGAATCTTACAGCACAGAAGGAGGATATTCGGACCATCGTGCCCCACAAACCTGCTCTTACCCTATGACCCTGCAAATGTTTCCTTTTTAAGTACCTATCCAATTCCCTTTTGAAAGCTATTATTGAATCTGTTTCCACCCACCCTTTCAGGCAATGCACTCCAGACCATAACCACAACTTGCAATTGTATAATAACAACTCTTGGGGTAAAAATAATTCTCCTCGTTTCCTCTCTGATTCTTTTACCAATTATCTTAAATCCATGTCCTCTGGTTACCAACCCACCAGCCAAAGGAAACAGTTTCTCCTTAGCTACCTTCATAATTTTCAACCCCTCTATTAAATCTCCCCTCAACCTAAGAAGAATAAGACCAATCTACAATTATTGGAGAAATGCGCAGAACCACAAAGTGTTTTATTTTTGTCGCAGTTTTCTTGAACTAAAGTCAATTATATTGTGTTTCTATTTCAGTGAGGTTAATAGAGGATTCCCCCGCCCCACCCCAGCCCTTCACTATCGTTTAAGTCCCCAGAAAAAATGTGCTGTAAGTGCACTCACATGCCTGGTCACACACTTCGTGCACAATTAAGAAGGACGTCCATGGAAAAATAATGGGATATTAAGCATTAAGGTTAACTCATTGGCTAAACAATAATTTCCATAAATCACAACAGAGTTTAAGGTAACTGCTATAATCCATAATTTCTCCATATCCCAATTTAACTGAGAGGATGAATAGTCTGCTCCAAAACGCTTTCATTCTAACACTCAGTGGAGTTATCACTCTCTTTACCACTATCTACTTCCTTGCTTAAAAGCAAGAAGCAAAATAACAGAGAATTAGAAGGTAGCCTCTTTGTTATCTTAACAGTATAATAATCCTTGCATTTGATATATCTGATATATCGTCTTTCACATCAGGAGGACATCTCAAAGTGTTACACTGGTTATAAGGTAAAGTGTATTTTCTAGGCGAACATCTTCTTGCCTTCTTGCCTTCTTACTTTCTCTCTCAAACGAGCAAATCAACATAAAACAACCGAAAGCTTTCATACCAAAATTCGACATAAATTAGCCTGCCAATTTTCTCCACACAAAATAGCATTACTAAAGTTTTTTCTCATCATATTTAAACTTCTCAGCGAGCTGTAACCACAACAGCTACAAGTCGTCTTCCATTTCCTTAGTGAGCTGATTCCAGTGTTCTACAAACAGTGTTGTGAATGAACAAGATTTAGCGGTAAAATAATTAGTTGAATGTGTACACACAACTATTTAATACCTTCTGCACTCTCCAGAAGCAGCTCGCCTTTATTCGACAACAACAACAAAATTACATTTGTATGGCGTGTTTCATGTCGGAAGGACGTCCCAAGGTGCTGGACAGTCAGAGTTTCGGATCCGAGCTGGGGGTCGGGATTGGGGAGGGTGGAGGGCAGGGGAGGGAAGCAGGGTGATTGAAAGCATGGTCAAAGAAGAGGGTATTGAGATGGAGGAGGCAAGGGAGGGGGCGAGGCGGAGGGACTGCAGGATGGAGTTTCAGAGGGTGGAGGTAGAGTGGTAGAAGGCCCGTCCGCGAATGGTGGAGCAGGTGAGGCGGGTGAGGTGCGGTACATGAAGCAGGCCGGAGCCAACTGAGCAGAGGGAGCAGACAGGATAGTAGGGGGTTAGGAGGTCGCAGAGGTAGGGGGAGCAAGACCATGGAGGACTTTGAAGGTGAGGACCAGGATTTTGAACTGTATCCTCTGTGTGATGGGAAGCCAGTGGAGTCGGCCAGGGATGGGGGTGATAGGGTCACGGAGCCTAGTGCGGGAGAGGACATGGGTTGCAGAGTTCTGGATGAACTGCAGCCTGTGGAGGCAGGAGTTGGGAAGGCCAACAAGCAGGGAGTTTGCATAGTCAAGCCTCGATGTAATAAATGCTTGTATGATGGTTTTGGCGCCCTGTTGGGTGAGATAATGGCGGAGCCGGGTGATATTGCGGAGTTGGGGGAAGGCGGAGCAGATCATGGCACGGACGTGGGGTAGAAAGGATAGTTGAGGGTCAAACAAGATTCCAAGTTTCCAGACTGGCTTAGTAAGGTGGAGTGTGCATCCATGGATGGTGATACTGTTAGCGCCTGAGGTGTGAATGCAAACCTTTGCATTCAAAGGTTGCTCGATATTTAGGAAACCCTCAGTGAGCATGGGGACAGCTAAGACACAGTGTGAGCAGTCTGTGAAATTCTATTAATCATACCGACAGCGGGTATGAAAGAAATTCACTCGTCATGAAAGGAGAAGGCTTCTATTATTTAATTTGTGCCAATTCTGGGTTAAGTGTAAAAACCTGAAGGGCACTGGTCTTCTGTCAGAGCAATCTCATTTAAATCAAGCAACTGTGCAAGGAAAGTGGAGAAGATTTCCAGAAACCCATTACCTGTAGGAGGAATGATTCCCGGGGACATTAAGCCAGGGACACTGTGTGGCATAATGTGGGAATTCTCCGGGGATGTAACACTCTGGGATCGTTTGGGAGGTCTTCCTGGTCTGGAGCTGAAAGAAAAGATAAACATTTGCAGTTAGTGTGCACATCATGAGCAACATTTTGAAGTTGTTCAAAGTGCTCGGTGAGACTGTAAATAAACTTATTTCAAGGACGATTGCTTTTCACTGGATGTAATAGACTTCCTTTACTAATTAGATTACATGCTGAATTCATTTCTTTCATAAAGATCAACCACTGTTAATGCATTATTCATAGCTCGTACCTCGTTACCTGATTCTCAATATTAATATCTATACATGTTAGAATTGCCTAGTTTGCATATGCTAAAATTCGACATGGAGCTTTCAGCTTGAAAATTATGCTCTAACTTGTAATAATTACTGCAGTTAGCTTGATATTGATTTATGGGATTTTTAAAAGCCAAATATGTGTAGTAGTTTAAATGAATGCTATTTTAAGATCCTTCAGGAAATTAAAAGGCAATGTCAGCTCTACAAAATCTGCTCCCATTTTTCTCACGTTTTAGTGCTACAATTAGGTTGGAGGATGAAAGGGAGTAGGGAGAAAGAATCTTTTCTACATAGGAATCTCAAACAGTTCCTGGTGCTAAAATTCTTTAGACCTCAAATTAAACTGTGACACTATGGTTAAACCTTTAAGTGTACATTTTTGAGGTAAACAGCTTTTTTTTAATAGATATATAAAAAACAATCTGAGTGGGCTGTTTTATTCTGTTGAATTAATCTGAAGTAATCTACTATAACAGCTCAACAAGAGTCACACACTTTCTTGGGCTAAGGGGAGTAGACATTATATAAAACCATTGGAGTTATAAGGCACCTTTCAAGTCAGGAGGATGTCACAAACTGCTTCATAGGAAATACTGTAAAGTGGAGTGAATGTATATTTTGTGGCGAATGTAACAGCAAATCTGCGCACAGCAATGTCCCACAAACAGCCATGAAGTGAATGATCAATTTTATTTAAGCGAGAAACCCCATTCTCTTTTTGAATAGTGCCATAGGAATCTCTAATGTTCATCTGAATAGGTAGAAGGAACTTTGGTTAATGTCTCATCCAAAGGACAGCATATCCAATGATGCATCATTCCTCCACCCCTGCACTGCAACGGAGTGCCACCTTAGACTATATGAGTTCTAAGTCCCGACTTGGGCTTGAACCCACAACTTCCAGGCTCATAGAGAAGAGTGCTACCAACACGCTGACACACAATGTTACATTTGGCTGTTATAATTTGTGAGACAAGGTGGAGAGAGTGGACATCCATCACACGGGGAAATGAAATCCAAACCAGGTCCTATCTTCACCTGAGGTCTTAGCCTTGAGACCATTGTCTTAATATTTAAGATTTGCAAAACGTTGTAAAATTCAGTCTTAATTTGGAAGCCACCTTCAAAATGAAATCTAAATTTAATAATTTCCCATTAAATTGGAATGATTTGGGATCTCTGTTGCCCACACATGCACTTTTCCAATGAATGCCCAAGACAGAGATCGGGATTGGGATCAGTGGACCTGATTATGGTCTCACCCAATGTCATGCAAGCACCTCTCCAATAAAGGACATTGGATATTTATCATGAGCAGAAATTCTGGTTGATTTTCCCTTCCCTTACGTGGGGGATTGAGGCCAAATGTAACACCCAAATTGCTACCCTAACTAATAATAATAATAATCCTTGCATTTGATATAGCGCTTTTCACGTCGGGAGGACGTCCCAAAGCGCTTCACAGAACACACTGTAAAGTGAATTGACTGTATATTTGTGGGCGAACGCAGCAGCCAATTGTGCACAGCAATGTCCGACAAACAATCATAGATTGAAAATGACCAATTTTATTATTGTTTTTGGTTTTGGAGGGATTATTATTAGGTGTGTGGAGTAAGGAAACTTGCCCAAGGTTTCGCCCTGCCTGGAATTGAACTCAGGTCTCTCACTTGCAAAGCGAGTGCTCTAACCACTGAGCCACAGGACTGCACGGAGATATCTGAGATCATAGAATCACAGAGTTATACAGCACAGAAGGAGGCCATTCGGCCCATCGTGCCCCTGCTGGCTCTTTGAAAGAGCTATCCAAATTAATCCCACTCCCCCTCTCCAGGATCAGTAAACTCAGCACACACCATGGTTCAAATCTACAACCTTCTGGTGTGTTTGGCTCAGTGTTATACTCACTAAGCTAGGTGGAATGCATTGTACACCTTTCTAAGAATGCATTACTCACTTTTTTTCTCAGGAGGGGAGAAGATATTAAATAGATAATTAAGTTGCAACCTCTTTCACACAATTTATTCACAAACCAATTCTTTGAAAAAATATACATTGCACCTCCCCTTACCCCCACCACTGCATACAAATGTTGGGTAAATAATCACAAACAAATTACATGTGTCGGGAATCTTTTTTGCAATATACTATGAAAACTGAGTATTGTAGCATAGGGGAACATTTAATGCTTTTCTTGCATGGGCAGTCGAGTATGTTCTTTTTACTCTTAACAATTGAAATTTAATTTTGTCATTGACTACCTTTGAATTGCAGGCTATCAGCATGCAAAATTAATGACTTGAATATTTTTTAAAAAAATGTTTTGGCTCCAGGATCTGAAACAAAATTATCACGCCATGAAAATATGTCATTTTATAGTAATTCCACAAATGTCAGCATCCAAACACGGAAATGGGTTTGTGCTATGAATATTATAGTGACTCAAATGGGCTGTCGCAACATCTTGCATTACAGGTTTTGAGTATGCTCATGATATTGTTTCCATCCCAAAGCATAAGTGCTGAGGCTTCCAGAGGATGGTAAACATCCAAAGTGTATTATAAATCAAAGTGTCAATTGAGTCCAGTCACAAATCGCTGGAGCAAGGTATCTTCTGTAGTTCAGGATATGTGGTACACTCCCAACAGCAGTTTCACACATACAGTGAAAGCTATCCACCAAATGGGAGCCTGCCATGTGGGCAAGGATTTATATAGTCATGATTTATGATGCTTTCAATAGGTGCATTGTTTGACACAATAAGAAGAATGTTGTCCTTTATATCAGCCTGTGTGAAAAAAAACAAATCAGGGTACTATTATCTTGTCAAGAAACCAACCTACAGAGCTTCTTAAACAGCTCTGTACCAGTTTTAATGTTTTCATCAACTTGAATTGGAGTATCTATTTGGAGTGTGGAATCCTGTACCTTAGTGGCTAAAGCACTCGCCTCGCAAGTGAGACCTGGCTTCTATTCCCAGCAGGGTGAAACCTTAGGCAAGTTTCCTTACTCCACACGCCTCTGTTTACTTAGCAGTAAGTAGTAACCTGGTTATTAGTTGACTGGCAGATTGCTTTTCCGGGATAATAATCTTTCAAAAAAAATAGTAATTTGGTCACGATTGTTTATGGGACACTGCTGTACCCAATTGGCTGCCGCGTTTCGCCCACAAATATACAGTCAATTCACTTTACCGTATATTCTGTGAAGCGCTTTGAGACGTCTAGAGGACGTGAAAAGTGCTATATCAAATGCAAGGACTGTTATTATTTATTTTTAAAAATAAATAGTGCTGAACAGAGAACAATCAATAGGGTAGAGAGAATATCATAGTTCTGTACCACAATTGCTCTTTTCTAATGCCGAGCGAGTTTTGTTTTATATGATTCCAAAAACCTTGAGGATTGGGTTACAGACACTGAACGTCCCCAGCCTCCAATTCTTCTTTAGTGTTTGGGAGGATACTTGTTGGTTAACCTTCTTGTTTTTGCTTTGTCGTGTCATCTCATCTTCAGTCACTGAAGTTCACTGTCATTAAACTCACTGGATTATTTTTGCAACTTTTTTTCTTCACATACCAGAAATAGGACATTTTACAAATCATAAAATGTAAAACATTTACCATCCTAAACATATTACAAATATATTGGCAGCCAATTTGCACACAGCAATGTCCCACATACCATGAAGTGAATGGCCAATTTTATTTGGAGAATTGTTGGGCAGGACACTAGGACCTTGGCCTAATGTCTCATACAAAGGATTAATATATCCTAACAGTTTTCCAAATGTCCTGTTGAAACATTCCATGCTGGAATCTTGTTTTTATCAGGTGATGCCTGAGCATTAGGTTATACCATTGTATCCTTATTGGATACAATGGTATAACCTAAAGACTGGTGTTAGGATACCTGTATAGAATATTTCAGCAAAGCCAATGTATACATGTGTTATAATATGGAAACATATTAATGGCTGAGTGCAGATTTATTGAGCCTAACATACTGGCCAAATACACAAAAGTACAGCTTCTAAAGTATGCCTCAGGCCAAAGTTCAGCTGCACTACCTAAATCATGATGGTCTTTAAAAAGTCAGAAAATATAAATTTAAGATCATCCACAGCTCCAACCATGTTTTCCCAGGGGGGGGGGGGGAGAAAACTGGTCTTAAAAGTAATTAAAGATTAAAGGAACTATATCTCTATGGACACTTACACAATGGCTATTGTTGTAATTCCCATTGTACCAATGTACTTTCAGCTGTAATGGACAAAAAATGTGCTTTGTTCCCTTCACAAATCTATGCTGACCTATTTGTGGTCTGTGTAACTCGTTGAATACTGAATTTCCATCATAACTCTCACAAAACACATGTACTTCTCATTGTGTAATGTCTGTAGAAATGATCAACCATTTTAAGTTTTAAAAAAAGAGTGTTTGTTGACTGCAAGTATGAACAATTTGCAAAGCTGGAACCTTCTCATCTTCTGTCATAACCATCGATGCATGTTGATGCTTCTACATTTTGAGAAGATTGGCTAAGTTCGCTGAATTAGCAATTAACTTTTTTGCTTGTGACTTTTTCACTTGTTATTGTACAGGCAAATGGAACAGCCAATTTGTGCGCAGAAGTGTTCCACAAATACATGTACACTATATTAGAGTATAGACAATTAACTCAAAATCCCCATGTCGGGCTTGAACCCACAATTTGCTGTACTCAGAAGCCAGAGTGCTAACACTGAGCCACTCTGACACAAGATCTGAAAATGAGAAACAAAAGGTTTGGAGGAAAATGCAGAGAAAATGACTAAATAGATAGGTCTGTCAGAGAGCAAGCACAAGCATGATGGGTAAATGGCTTCTTTCTGTGCTCTAAAATTCTGTGGTTCTCTGCTGCATTGAGTATTTGCCGACTTTGCCTGTAGTACAAAAAAATGTACAGCCTCTATCTCTAAGCAATTTTTCTGAGCTATTTATTCAGAAAATTTCTGTAATAAATCCACTACTTATCATATCCAATAACCTTGCATTTTCTTTGGATTCCTACACTTTGACAAAGAATGTTCTCACCCTAGTCAGACACGTTCAGAGTGGCAGAAGATGACATTGAGATTCATAAGGAAGTGTAAGTATTACATAGAGAATAACTTGTCCTAGAGAATATAGCATCATGGCAGACCAATGGCAATGTTCAGGGGCGATACAATTTTTAACCATTCTATGATTCATCGTGAGAAAGAATCAACAGCTGGGCAAAAAAAGGTGTTCAAAATTACCCCCCCAAAAAAGGTCAGGAGATGTTTTGAAACACAGAAAGTTATTAGAACGTGGAAACGCCTACCAACAATGAGTGTTAAAGAAGAATCAATAACAAGTTTTAATAGGGAATTAGAGTAATGTTTGAAAAGAAATCACATAAAAAGTTACAGGGAAACGACAGGGGAGGAGGAGTGGGGTGGGGGGATAAGGCGATAGGTCTCAGAGAACTGGCACAAGCAAGTCAGGTCAAATAGCATTCTTTCATGCTAAAAAAATCTTAGATCCTACGATTCTTAAATTATGATAATGGTTGTGCAACAACATCAAATTCAAGCCAACCATTGCATTGAACACTTGCTCCATTTTCCAAACTTACATTTTGCCAAGTTAAATCTTAAATTTTGCAGAGGTGGCATAAAACTGACATACATTTTGCAAACTTGCAATGTTATCACGTTGAAATGTCTCGAAGAACTTCACAGTCAATTAATGTCCAGTGTAGTGACTGTTCTGTAGAAAAAGTGGATAACTTCCACTTGTCAGGAATACTATTAGCAATAAAAGACTCCTGTTTAAATACCTCAGCCAGGATATTTAATGAGTACAGAAGCTGCTTATTGACTTATATGCCATTGGCAACCAAAGGCTCAGTTCAAGGGACTTTGGTAGCTGCAAAATTTTCAAACAGACAATTATTTAGGTAAGACAGAGATAAAAAGCAATGGACAAAGTGGATATCAATGCACTGGCAATTTACCACTAAATATTTGTAAACCTTTTTTGTCTCGTTTTTAAACGCAGAAGTAAATCTTTTCCTAACTAACATACAAAGTGCCTCAAAACTCCCATTGACACCCCCCACCTCACACACTTAAAAGCTGCAGAATATTGTGTGTTTTAGTAAAATGGTTTCTTTGAGAACTGCATTCTATCATTTACAGTCGTTTAAACATTTTAAAAATAAAATTTGCAGTGACATATGGATCCTAGCATTTTAAAGCAATTTCACCAAATTGACACAGCCAAGTCAAATTACCAGGGCACCATACTACCCATCAGTTTTAATGAATATATTGTATGATGTGGACAAATGGCTGTTCTTATGTATTTATATAGTTACATTTGTACCAATAGAAGATTGAGAGATGAATATTTTGTTCAAATATTATCAAGAATATCATTATATAATATCATAATGTATTACAATATGCCACAACGCACACACGAGAAATAACTAAAGTAAACTTACGATACCAAAAATTGCAAAAGCAATGTACTGTTACTATTTTTTATTTTGTTCTATACAATGTACACACATATGGCAATATTTGCCTGTATGTATTTATTACACTGCAATATATACTACTAATAGACTGTTGATTTATGCTCATGTTGCTTAGATATTATTGAAGGTGGATGAGCTAAAATTGAACAAGTATGAATTTTAACTTATTGGCATTAGTTTGAACTAGGACCATCTGTGCATTGCTTATACAGTCAATGGAGGACAGCCTTGTGTTTGCTCAACAGATAATCATTAGGTTAAGGTTGCTGGCTTTAGCTTTTGAACAATAACAAGTTACTGTACCTCCAGGGCCCATTGCAGCAATATGTTATAAATACAGGATTTCTCCTTTCTTGTTTTGTAACCATGGTAAAACAATAGAGCCGAACTTTCCCTGAACCTTGCTCCTTTAATGGACTAGGTCCATGTTGACCTAGCAATGCAAGCTAGAACCTGATACCATCACATAGACTGCTGGTAAAGCAATCAGATTAAAGAGAAACTACACTCAATTACATTACTAATTTCAACACAACAAAGTCATTGTCATTATAGCAAGATGGACTGTGTCAATTAATCATTTGTGTTTTTTTTATTTTTTTATTCCTTAAAGGGCACTACAATTAGATAGAATGATCAATGAAAGAACATTGCGCACACAGGCTTTGAACTGCAAAAAAAAACATTGTTAATCCATGTTTTAAATCATAATTATGTCATTTGGAGGAACCCACACAAGAAAAGCCATAATTACTATTTTCTACATGGCTAAATTATTAAACATTACTGAAATTGTGGAATCAGAAGTGCACAATTTTTTTTCCTTCAGTTATGTTCTATCTGTATGAAGAGGAGAGGCATAACAATCAGTCAGTTAATCGACCATTATTCAACGATTGCTGCAGGCAATTCTGATTTTTATGGTTGAATAATTGAAAAAATAATCATTACCCCTCTTCTAACTTAAAGAGACAAGACAGTATTATACAGCAGGTGATCTTGGAAGGGAATTCAGTGTTACCTTTTTGGAGTATTTTTGGGGGGTAGTGGGGGGGAATAAAGGACTAAAAAATCACTTGAGTCGATAAGTGATATTCTTTTTGAGAGTCCCATTAAAACTTTGGAAATGCTCTGGGAAACGTTGCTCTTGGATGTTTTAGATTCTGGTAGTATTATAGGCTCCACAGTTAGAAGTTGTTGTGGGGAATTGATATGAAATCAGCAAAATAAAACAGGTTACAACAAGATATTTCCACCTCCTTGCAGAGTAATGAAGACCACTTAAAGCAGAGACGGGAGTTAAGCGGGAGCCCTGTTCATCACCGTCACAACACCAACATGTAAAGAGAACATTTTCTTTAAAGTGTCTATGAATGCTCTGAGTCTAAAGAAAGTGCAAGATCACTGAATTACAGAAAATAAATGAACTGTGTTTTACATAAACATTAGTAAGATTCTATTACAGCACACCACTTTAAGTTCTCTTCTCATAATCCCTTAAACACTCCAAAGTTCAGAATTGTGTTTGACTTCTATTATTATTCATTCTTTCTCGATTAAAGAAAATTCTGCATTAAATACAGAATAAAGATCTCTCTGCGATGTACTATAAGCATTCCCATGTCAAGTATAATAGCATGGGTAGATGTAGGGCAACTCTTTTATGATTCTACATAAAGCACTCACAAGTCAGTAAAATGTAGTTCATCCACTGTAAACAGTATAGCAAAGCTGCCTCTATATATCCGTAAAACTCCTTTCATCCTGTGTGGCTGAGCTGAATTTAAACCCACACCTTGCACAGTTGCAATGCACAGTAACTGCCAGATCCCTGGCAAACCGATTAATTCTCATCTCTCTTCCAGTTCATTTCCGACCTTTTCCCCTCCAGTTTTATTTCATGTTCAAACCTCCTTCAAAATTTCCTGAGAATTTCTATCCTAACATTCATATAACAAGACAACTGTGTCATTGTGGAAGAAGGATCAAATCCCTGTGAAGCTATTTCTAACACCAGGTTGCTTATGTTCATTCTACAAAGTACAGGGGGATCATTATAAGTTCTATTTGTACAGACAAGAGTTAATTTAGATTGAATTTGCCGTTACTCTTAAGTGAACCATCAGCAGCAAATCAGCAGGATTCAAATTGGAACCTGAAGCTGGATTTACTTCAGGTTCAGCCCGAAGGCAGTTTGAATCATAAGTGGCATTATGCATTGAGGCATTATTTCAATCCACCAAATCATGGGGCGTGGATATATAATAGTATCAGATCACTATCAAGCAATCTCCGTATGGACTTTGAAATCCGCATCATCAAGTGTTCTCACCATATAAAGTGACAACAGTAAGCAAGTTAATCTGCACAGCGGAGTCTGAATTTAAATGAGGCCAAAGCCATTACAGTGCTACAGTGTGATGCAATTCATTTTAGAATCAAGTGTGGTCCTGGGACATTAGAGGTCTAAGTAGCTGGAGATATAATTTAGTTGTGAAATAGTTGTCACACCGAACTTGGATTACAAAGCTACTCACATCTT
The DNA here is from genome assembly GCF_018977255.1 of Callorhinchus milii. Taxonomy (NCBI): domain Eukaryota; kingdom Metazoa; phylum Chordata; class Chondrichthyes; order Chimaeriformes; family Callorhinchidae; genus Callorhinchus; species Callorhinchus milii. The sequence goes on from NW_024704745.1 coordinate 32,358,273, forward strand.
AATCAGCCACTTGGCGTTGGTCCCACGGGTGAGTGTTTAATGCAGGGGTTTAGTCTAATCTGTTTTACACTGCAGAGTTGAAGTATGTGCCTGACTACTCAATGTACAATGTTAAGAATTCCTATGTTCACTCAACCAGTTAATTTCCTTATCTTCCTCCTCAGTTTTAAAATATTTCCATTTGGAGGTGGAAGCTCTTTAGTCCTATGCCATTCCTCTGAAAAATCCCAAGAGCGAGTGGCCACTCTTCTCCTGGTTCCCATTGCAACACAGTGACAAGAGGACAACTTCATGACAGTGGAGGAGGGCAGGTGTGCACCCACGTATCACACCTCAATTACCCAGCATTTTGAACCCAGCAAAATGTACACAAGGCCATAATTTAAGGCACCTCAACCTATGTCGGAGTTCACTTTCAAAATAATATTAAAATTGGTCACTTCAATCCATGACTGTTTGTGGGACACTGCTGTGCAAAATTGGCTGCCATGTTTCGCTCACAAAATATTCAGTCAATTCACTTTACAGTATATTTTGTGAAGCGCTTTGAGATGTTTAGAAGACAAGAAAAGCGCTATATCAAATGCAAGGATTAGTATTATTTATTATTATTATTATAATCCAGGCATTTTTTTACAATATGCCTTTCACATCAGGAGGTGGGTTTTTGGCCAGGATACTAGGAGAAACTCCATTCTCTTTTCAAATAGTGCTATGGGATCTTTAATGTCCAGTAGGGGATTATGGGACCTTGGTTTAACACCTCATCCAATGAATAATATCTCTGACAATGCAGCACACCCCCAACACTACATTGGAGTGTCACCCGAAACTATGTGAGTTCAAAGTCCCAAATAGGGGTGGAACCTACAGCCCTTCCTACTCAAAGTCGAGAATGCTACGAACTGAGCCAGGTTGTCACCCGGTAGCTGAAGACATGAAATATGCACAACTCTCTTTTGATAACATCTGATATATTTGAAAATTCTCTCCAATTTTCACACAATTGTAGAATGAATCTTTAAAACCAACAGAGATCAGTCATGAGCATTTGTTAATCCTTCACTTCACATTCTCTAATTGTTCTTCCCTTTATCTCGCTATACCAGTAAACAAATAAATTAACAAAATAGCTGTTATCATCCAGCGTAACCTTTTAACTGAGGTATTATCTCCAGTTTGATTTTCATTTCTTTTACCACAGATAATAGTTCATACTTTATTGATCTGTTTGCTTTGGCTATGAAAGGCAGTGAAAACAATCGTCTCCTAGATACAGTCATAACCTGAACCAAAATCAAAAAAACACACAGTAAAAGCTATTAAACTTTATGCGTGCAGAATACTGTTTCTTGGATACTGGCAGTTGAGGGTCACACAGGGTAAGTCTGATTACCCAAGCTACAGTTTACATGGAAATCTCCCTGGATCAGTTATCTTTCAACACAAAGACTCAAAGATTACATTTATTTCCAAAACATTTGGTAAAGATATAGGGGGTTGCAGCTTTTCTTAATGGAATTTCTTACTAAGGAATCCCATAAGAATTCTCATCGAAACTGTAACAGGAACAAAGCATGGGCAATAGACCCCACCATCTTTTCGTTTTAAAAAATCATCACGTTGCCGTGACCAATTCAAGACAATCTTCACTTGCAGCGGGAACACTAGTATAAAGTAGGGTTTTGATCAAGTAGATTGGGAGGAATTATTTCCACTGGCAAGGGAGTCAGTGACTGAAAGGCATCAATTTAAGATATGCATTTGATATAGCTTTCATGTCAGGAAGACATCTCACCTTTCATGTTAGGAAGACATCTCAAAACACTTCACAGAATATACTGAAAAGTTTAGTGACTGCATTGTGTGGGCAAATAAAATAGAATCCAAGAAAGACCACATATGGATATTATCACTGTACTCTTGGATTGCCAAAAGACACACACGCTGGGAGGAGGGGGAAGAGTCCAATAACTTCAACTATCTTATAATAATGTGTTAACACCATCTTCCAATGACATATTAACAGAGTCTAAACAGGCACACCTCTGGGAGACCTATCCAGAAGCAACAATGTCCACTCAATCCCTATCTGTTGGGCAGATAAAAGATTCAGATAAATATCTAAAACAATAAATAATCTCAATAAAATGCTTATTTATGAAAAAAATACATTTTTTGTTTTGGACTAAAAATTATTTGGAACACAATTTAGTTTGAAATCTGCACTTTCTGGCCTGACACTCCAATATAGAGCTTGGGAAGCTTAAATCGTCAATGAGACATTAAAACAAAGTCCTGTCTGCCTTTTAGTAAAATACTGCGAAGCACTTTGAGAGGTCTTTGTGATGTGATAAAGCACTATATCAAATGCAAGGACTATAAGAACTTGCATTTTAAGGCGCCTCATTCTATTCACACATCTCAAACTGCTTCACAGGTAATTACTGTCACTTACTCTAGTAACAGCTTTTCTCGAGAAACATGACAGTTATTTCACAAGATTGTAAGAGAGGTTTGGATGAAGAAGGCTCTTCGGCGCATTTGATCTTATCCTTCCAAAATATCTACCCTACTGTTATCCTATCACAGCATCAAAGTGCCTTTTTTTTAAATGAGTTCACCAGCCCAGCCTCAACCAGAAGAAATGGACCCTGAAGAAAACTGAAAAATACCAGGGTTTTTATTTTGTGAACAGAACTGACTTTAGCAGTCCTTGTGTATAACTGTCATCAAATCCTGTGCTAACCCGCAGGATACATTCAGAGATCTGGTAACCCCATCTATTCTCTGGAGTACATCTCACATTTTTATTTCCAAAAGAATGTGGTAATTTTATTGCCCAATATTAAACTAATTAGAATTGAAACACACAAGGAACATGTGAGGAATACACTGGTAGCCAGTGCAGACAGAGTATGTTGTAGCAATGGACAAGGTATAGAGGTTTAGCTTTGTGTCCTGTTCAATACAGAGGGCCCCAAAGCAATGTGCTTTATGATCAGAGGTCATGATATATAATAATCCTTACATTTGATATAGTGCTTTTCATATCTTCGAGTCGTCTCAAAGCGCTTCACAGAATATACTGTAAAGTGAATTGACTGTATATTTGTGGGCGAAACGTGGTAGCCAATTGCGCACAACAGTGACCCACAAATAGTCATGGATTGAGTGACAAAATTATTATTGTTTTTTTGGAGGGATTATTATCCCCGGAAAAGCGATCCACCAAGCGTCTAACAACCGGGTTTCTACTTACTCCAAGGTAAACAGAGGAGTGTGGAGTAAGGAAAATTGCCCAACATTTCGCCCTGTTGGGAATAGAACTTAGGTCCTCTCGCTTGCGAGGCGAGTGCTCTAACCACTGAGGTACAGGAATCCTCACAGTATCTGACAGTTACAAGCTAATGGGGACACAAGTATAATAACATTGAATAGTTTAAAAGTATTTTTTTCATTTGTGCAGTTACAGTACAAAAAATCCATCACTTACTGAATAATAACTTTATCCCACATTGGAATAGATCAATGACAGAAACCTCTATGAGTTTCCAATTCACCAACAAAAGCTTCTGAAAGTCTACCAGGCCCGATGTGCCACAGCAAATGTGTTAACATTTATTTATTTCCATGCCACAGCTGAAAACATTAGCAACCTTTAATTTCCTCAGGCTGTATCATCATTAGCTGCGCTTTTAGCTACTTCCATTTGATTCTGTTCTGTAAAACTCAAAATCACTTTCATACTTTAGAATAAAGGATATTCAGTAATTAATACCAATTAAACTTTTATAACACCAATAAACTTTCATTTCATAGAGAGCCTCTAAAATCAAATTCTCTCAAAGAGCTTAAAAAATAAATACTGTACAGTCAAACCTGTTCAAGCAACCACCTCTATTCAGCACCCACCTGCTGTTAACAACCCCACTGGAACAATCCGACCGATTTTCAATAATAAACTACCTCAATTCAGCAACCACTTATCTAACGCAACCAGTGGCCATTGTTTTTAGCCCTATTGGTGCACAGACACAATTGTCAGAGGCCAGTTCTAAGTGAATTTAAGTGTACTTGCCGGGAATGCATTACCAATTTCTCCAGGCCCACATGTAGACTGCTATCGAGTTTAGCAACACTGTGCTGAGCAGCCCATGTGCTGCCCACAGCTTCCCAGCTCATGGTAAGGCAGTGTTGGTAAATGCGCTCGGAGTCTAGGAGGAGTTAACACGTAGGCCAGTGGAACTCTTGGTCCACAGAATTTTTTAACAATTTCGGGCCTGGTCAATGAACATTTACTCAGGGGTCACCCTTACATAAAGACCACTTTGGTCCAGTCCTGGGTGGTTGCTGAAAACAGGTTTGACTGTGTTGTCATGTGTAGTGACTGTGTATTTTGTGTAGGCAAACACAGCAGCTAATTTGCAAACAGCGATGTCCCACAAACAGTCATGAGGTGAATGATCAATTTATGTGGAGTATTGTTTGTCAAGAAAAACTCCTGTCTCTTTTTGAAACCAGTGATGGAATAGTTAATGTCCAGCTGAAGAACAAACAGATGTCGGGACCTCGGTTTAATGTTTAATATTAAGATTGCATCTCTGACAACACAGAGCTCCCCCAGCACTGCACTGCTGTCAACCTAGACTGTAAGCTTAAAGTCCTGATGTGAGGTTACAACCAACAAACATCTAGCACAGAGGCTACTAACTAAGCCAGGCTGCACCTGTGTCCATTTATGTGCTTTTAAGCAGAAAATGTTTTGGAGCACCAAGAATTCAGGTGTTACAAGCAGTATCTTCATGGATCAGAGGTTATCAGGATTCATTTTCCAATGTTCTATTCTGCACATTAACAACTGTGCAATATCAGCTGTCACCTGAACAGCACGTTAACGACAGTGGAGGTAAGACCCTCCAGCTGAAAATATATATCCGTAAATGATTTTAAATTGCAACGCCCCACAATGGCTGACAGCGAGAGACATGAATTGGCAAGATACATAACTGAAGTGCCGCAATTGCTCAATGCACCCTGGGTCAATGGCTATCTTGTTGATGTTAATTCAACTCTCTTTGTCTGTCAGGTTCAAATGGCAAAAATGACAGAAAATCTAAAGATAGCAGGATATTAAAGTTAACCACAATTGTTTGTGTGGAGGGTTTATATTTACAAAAGTAGAAAATGCAAAAAAAAACTTACAAACCAGATAATGTTTACTGTGGGAACTATGAAGGTGAGTCCTCACGTGTATGGAATGTTCACACAACTATGCCACGATTAAATGTGTGACAAAGTGCTTTCTCCTCCCCTGTGATTGGATTCAATCAGCACTGCAACAAAACCCATAGACAATGTAAACACTGGTCGTGTGTAAAACCCTGGTCTCACACTGAAAAACTATGAAAAACAGATTGCTTTAGAAGTCTGATTTTTTTGGAGGGGGAGGTAAGAAAAAATCTTTTGCTGCTTTCTTTTAAAATTAAATAAATGTTTCCATAGGTGCAATCACAACAGCGTCCTGTGCACAAACTGAACAAGAAGAACCCAATAAAACTCAGCTAGCGCATACAGTTTGCTTTTCTATTGTGAGATATTGTGTCCCCTTTTTGGTATTACCCCCATCCTTCGAGTTGACCAAGTTGTAAAGAATGTTCAGCAGAGAGGACAGACTACTACTTTTCTCCTCTTCTCTCCTGAAAGCACTGGCTTTTGCTGAGGAGTCCCAGCATTTCTTCCCAAGCGGCCATTGTTTATGTTTGAGCTTGGACATTAGCAGTACTGACAGGTCCACTACCCAGCGCATCACAGCTGACCGTGTCTTCACTAGACATCCAAACACCTGCATTTTGATGGAGGTCAGTGGAAAATGGGCAGCAGCAGGCAGCAACCAGGATGATCCTCCCTATTAGAGGAATGAGCTATGAGCAACAATTAGACAAGATTAGTTCAGGTGAAAAAGGCCCTTCGACCATTCTAATCTCATCCTTCCAATCATGTCTTCCAAGTACAGCATCAAGCTATTTTGCAAGACTACAGTGTCCTGGTCTAAACCAACCTTCCTGGCAACTTGTTGCAGTCAATAGTTACCCTCTGGGTCAAGAGAAAGCACTGAGTAACGCCATCAATCTACAATGTCAGTGGCAATAGGACCATAGAGCCATAGAAATTCACAGAACAGAAGGAGACCATTCGACCAACCTATTCAGCCAGACTCCCAGTTGGAAGCACAAGTCTGATGTTAAATTATCAGTCTGTGACCTACTACAATCAATCTTGTTAAATGTTGCTATATTGGCAAAAAATATCCATCCAAAACAAAACTGGAAACGTCATATCATCCAAAATTCCCATGATATTTATAATTTATAATAATAATCCTTGCATTTGATATAGCGCCTTATCACGTCTTCGAGACGTCTCAAAGTGCTTCACAGAATATACTATAAAGTGAATTGACTGTATATTTGGTGGGTGAAACACGGCAGCCGATTGCACACAGCAGTGTCCACAAACAGTCGGGGATTGAAGTGACCAATTTATTATTATTATAGTGCAGGATGACAAAATATCAGAAATTTGTGGCACTAAAACAAATTAGATCTTTAAAAACAAAATCATATGTCGAGCTCTTCAAGACACAGAACCGCTTTAAAAGGTTCTGTTCTGTAGATTTGATTTTTGAAAAGACTAAACTACTGACAGGTCGGAAAAAAGTGATAGTGTCTGTCTGAGCAAGATGTTATGTAATGTAATGTGTGTTCATCAGTACATGCTGTGACAGCGTTATCAAACTGTTGATTTACACTGAGCAGAAATGAACGTATTATCAATCATCTGTCTCTCACACCTGTCAGAGCGTAAGCACATCCAGAGAATTGGGACGAGGCTATCAGACACAGCTAGTGTCCAACCAGAAGAACAATTTTTTTTATTGCTGTTCAAAAGAGACTTCCTTTTGCTGCAAACCGCTGTCTCTTTTTTTCCAGGAGAGTGCTGGGACTAGAGACATCAAATGAAAAATTCAAAAGGTAAAAGACAGCTGTAGTTACCTGGGCCAGGAGACGCTGGCTGCAAATCTGTCAGCATATTTTTTCTAATTTGCAACATTTGCAAAAAGAAACAAAGACCCAAGGAAAAAAAAACACGTATGCACAAGCCCTGCCCAAGCTATCTGCTGTGGTACGCAATAAGGCTTATTGATAATGCATGATGTCATTCCAGCAGTCGTGTTTATCTGGTTGTCTATTACAGACAATGACTGTGGTGGAATACCAGTCAGAGTGGCCTGGATGAAACAGAAAGCTTTCAATTCCATCCAAACATATTTTTTTTCCTTTATTATCACTTTCTTGTGCAGATCTCATTCTGTAGTCCTAGGTTTTGCACTGTCTGCACTGAATGGATTTGATATGATTCCTTGTAGGATTCAGGTGTTTCCATCCAATAATAGCATATTGTCAATTCTACCACGCTCACAGCGCCACTGGGGTAAAATAACATTAAACAGACAGATTTCCAGCAGCATCTCGAGAGCAAAAGACCAACAAATTAAAATATTAAAAACAATTAAAACAATATAGCAAAAATTTTTTGGGGAAATGTACATTTGAAGGGAGACTTAATGTCACTATGGGGAATGATGCCAAAGGATGTCTTGGGGAAATTCTTACCAGATGCTGTATATTTATTGGCTTTGGGAAGAAATCCAATTTAAAATAATAATCCTTGCGTTTGATATAGCGCCTTATCACGTCATTGAAACGTCTCAAAGCGCTTCACAGAATATACTGTAAAGTGCAGTGACTATTTTGTGGGCGAAACAACTTGCTTTGGGCTCAAATGTTCAAACTCCCAATGGAATGGAAAGCATAAATAGGAATAATGGGGTGAAATTTGCAGCGTTCCATACCTGTTCCTTGGGATAAATACTAGTTATGAAACACTGCACATTTTCATCCCAATATTTCCATTATTTTTATTTGCTACAAGGCTCATCCAGAATCTGTTTGAAAATGCACTAAAAATCTGCAGTGAAGGAAATTCTTATATAGATATGATTTTTTGATAAGATATTAAGTGTTTGTCTATTAGATTGAAAACAACCACTACTGCATCTTATTAAGAAAAAGCAATTCTAAAAATTCTGTTTTGACTGATCTTCTACTTTACTTTTCACTAAATCCATTAAATGTGAAATAAGTCTTCAAAAAGAAGGCCAGAAAATAACTTACAAGTCAGGGTGCCTTTGAGGATATTTAATTAAAATCTAATCCTGCATTCATTAAGGCTCACATAAATTAAGCTGTCATTCATAAGATTTATGTATTCTCATTTGCATATTGCATACAATTCATCAATTACTCAACTATGAAAGCAGCACATTTCCCTTGGAGCTGGCTGCTACTCTGCCAACATCTGAAATGAGGGAAAGAACAAGCTTGTCATGTGCTTTCACAAACTTTCCTCAAAATGTCTCCTGTTAGCTTGGTGTCATTTTTAAACCTTCATTATAAATCTTTGACAAGGGATGTGCTGTTTGCATACTCGCTTCAGCAAAACAGGTCAAAGCTGAGTCTTGTTTCAGACTTTAGAAACCCCATGCGATCGGGGTCTACAATGACTGATCCTCAACAAGATTCGTAAGTACTGAATCCTCCCCGTCAGCGGATGTGCATTATAGCGACCCACGTAAACTCTGATGCCCTTGAACTCGATTGTGTTAAGAGCAGTTTCTGCATGTCAACGTGATGCACAAATGGTTTCCAGCAGGAATATTCACAAATGTTCAAGCATCCTTTGCGAATTCCACATTGTCGACCCCACTGTCTTGTGCATCAGATCTGAACTCTGAAGCCAGGTGTGTAAATTTACAAAACCCAGTGTGAAAATACAGAGAACATGCCACTTCTGGCAAATACAATACACAAACTGCTGGACACGTGGCACCTTTGAGATTTTGACATTGAATTTCATGATCTGAATATATGCTCCATGATTATTGGACTGTGTGCAGGGTTCAGCTGTAAATGCCAAAAGCAGGGAAAAAGAGCATTGTCAACAATCAGCAGGGCATCCCTTAAGATCAGCTGCCTGCAATCTATCTCAGAATCAGATGTGCCCATGATCTCGCTGTCATCTGCCTCATTGGTGCTAGAACTGTATAGGCGCAAACAACCTACCTCCTTCTTAAGGCAAATCAAATTAGTGAAACCGCTGCACGGCCCTCAAGGACAAATGAAATAACAAGCAAATATCAAGTGATGTGCATCGTTAAGTAACTCACGTGCATAATAATCTGCTTTGAATTGTTAATGGAAGCTTTACTCCCACTTTGAAAATACTCAATCTCTTAATAAATATTGTACACTTCAAGCATTCAAGATGTCAATGCATGATCCAATGGTTTATATATTATTTTATATACAATTACATACACAGGGGATCCTTCTCTATGTAAAATGATACTGTATCTATGCTTATTCCATAAGTGAAGATGACAATAACTAACTTGCATGCAATTTCCTACCAGAATGGAATAAATATTGTACTCAGTCATTTGTTATTCAGTATTTTATTTGGGTGTCAGCCTGGCTCAATTAGCATTCTTCTCTCTGGGTCAGAAGGTTGTGGGTTCAAGCCCCACATTGAAATGTTGAGCTCATAGTGTAAGCTGACACCTCAATCCACTCCTAGGCATTAATGCCCTCCTTCGGATTAGACTTTAAACCGAGGCCGTGTCTGCTTGTGCAACTGGATGTTAAAGATCCCATGGCACTACTTGAAAAGAAAAAGGAATTTCTGCCAGTGTCATGGCCAACAATCCTCCAGTTAAAATTGGTCATTCACTTTGTGGCTGTCTGTCAGACAATGCTGAGTGCAAATTGGCTGCTGGGTTCACCAACAATACCCAGTCACTACACCTAACAGTGAATCCTCTGAACACTGAGACTTCAACAAGATGATTAGATATTATATAAAATGAAATGATTGTTAATTTTATCGTAAATAAAATTATTTTTTTCCTGCAGCAAATCCACAGCATAGTTGAAATGTTAATCTTTTCAGCACTGACACTTAATATAGTTATTCTTCAGAGAAGGGATTGAGGTGACAGGAGCATGGCGGAGAATCAAAAAAGGGCACATAGACATAATGAGCTGTTTTGTAAACATTCTGGGATTCACATAGAATACTCTAATAAACGTCTACATTTAACATATAATTACATAAACACACACAATGGATTCACTGTAATGGTAGATTACAAAGTTTAGACTTTATTCCTTCAACCATAAGTATCTTAATAGTTTTGTTACTTCCCACTAAGGAGCCTTCACAATATGAGAAATATTTCACTAGTGGGAATAAAACAGATCACTGGATGACACCATGACAGAAACACAACCAGTACTCCGGGCCTGTGCCCTGATCTGAAAAAGGCTGCTGTACCGAATGGATTCCTCTTTTTGTCTTTCGCTAATAGGTTGTGCATCTACTTATAGATTGCATCCTATTGTTCAGCTTTCCAAGACACTACCCACATGAAAGGCCCTACTTAAATGCAAGTTGTTGTTGTAAACGTTGCCACCCATTTGAAAATAAATACTTTATTATATTCTTTGTTGACTACAACTTGCAGGAGGATATCCTAAAATCCACTCAGTTCAGCATTTCATTGTCAGTGCAATTAAAAATAAAGGGTTGTTCCTTCAGTGATAATACTTGCTATTGGGGCCAATTTACAAGAGTGGAAAAATTGATTTATAACCAGTGAATATAATAATAATAATAATAATAATAATCCTTGCATTTGATATAGCGCTTTTCACGTCGGGAGGACGTCCCAAAGCGCTTCACAGAACACACTGTAAAGTGAATATAGCAGGGAATAATAATAATAACCAGATGTGTCAGAGGCTGACTTGCCAGAACTGCACTCCGGCACCTATCAGGATTGATTTCCGACCTGGTAGCTGGAACCTCACTTGCTGAAATTCTGGCTTTGTGGAGTCAGAGTGGAGATCACTGATGAAGTGGGTTCCAACTACACAGCAACTCCTTTGTAACATTTCCCTGTTTTACCACAGGTTTCTTTTTTAGCACAGGTGTCCTGCTGCCCAGCGTTAGCTGGAAGCTTCCAGCAATGACCAGCTGGCTTCTCGTACTAAACGATGACCAACCTTCCCGGTATCAGGAAGTGACATCAGTTAGCAGCCTGATGACCTGAAAGTCAACCATTTTTCACACTTTGTTTATAACACAGTCTCCAAGATATTGGGCCTGTACATTTGTGTTATAATGGGAGCTGCCCTGTCATTGGCCTTTGACACAAGGAAAGGCAAAAATTGGGTGTTGAGCTTTGTATCTTCTGTAAATATAATTTTCTTGTGCTCAGTCTACAAATCCAGGTCATTTATGTACACAAAAAATAGAAGGGATCCAGATATAGATTCTATTAGACACCCCATTTAATAAATTCCTTTTAACTGGTTACAAATCCATTACACTACTTGGGTTGTATGTTGGGCAGAATATTTATTGTTAGTTGTAACTTGTATACCTAGGCTTGGTTATATGCTTACATGGTATTATCCCCTAATAGTTCACCCACTTCTACTCCCCGATTAGTGGGTGAGTGACGTTCAAGGCACTAGAAAAGATTGATAGTGGCATCTTGAAGCATCCAAGGCCAACTACGTATGGGAAGAGAGAGAGTGCCTATTCTCCATTTGTTGGTAAATCCATTGAGCTTCGACTGGGTCATACACACTGCTACAGGTCGGAGTGTAAGTGGAGTGTAACCGCATCATCAGCAGATGCCTTATTTGACACAATTCTACCAATTTCCATCAAGCCAGTCCCATTGTAAAAAGCTCTTACGTTAGAGCTACAGCAACTTACTCCAGAAAAATCACCCCCTGACTGGTAACCTTAACCAGATCAATATATTCTTTGAAGGTCACAGTGTCTAATAGGCAGCTACTTCTAAAGGGAAACTGGAAGTAAACTACACACCCACTCAAAGGAACATCATTTGAATGCAATTTACTTTCGGAGCAGATTTCTCATGAGCTGGCATGACATACGTCCGGTTACTAGGAGTCAATCTGGGATTCCTTATTAATAAATCCCATTAGAAATTGCCACATATTAGATCCCATTATTAAACAGAGCTCTCCCACTCTAACTCCTTTCTCTGTTTCTCCTTCACCAAGAGCAGTCTCAATACTTCCAATAAATCTGAATGTTTCATTTGAAAATTGTAACTACAACTTGTTTTTGTCCTTTTTGTTTCCCCCGATTGTATGCAGACTTTTTTAAGCTGCAATAGTATCTCAGCAGGAGCCGTCTGCTACAATTGCTCCAAGCTGTGTTCAATGTTAAAAGAATTTTCCTGCTTATAAAAAAAAGCACATTATTTCTTTCTTGCAATCTGTAACACCTGTTCTGCTCTGCTAAACAGCATGATCCCGAGATTGGTGAAATAAGACATCAGGCCGCTTCGAAGCATTTAATGAAAGGTAGTGATTGAAACGGGCTGTAGTTGTAAAGTCTCTGTGCACTTTGTCCATGAAACCCAAGAGCTGCTCATAGCTGGAGGATGGAAGGAACTGCTCCATGCCTGGGAATATGAACAGCTGGGGAAATAAAGAGTTTTACCCAGTGCAGTTTCCAACAGGCAACTGTCAACAGCTCTTCCCCCAAGAAAATTTGAGCTAATAGGCAACTCTTTTATACTGTGTTGGTTTCCACCAAATGTCATACATCTTTCAGACTGATAACTTTTATTTCTGCAGTAATGTATTCAGGGAAAACAAAGATCTTGTAGTCAAACTCTGAACTCTCTCATTTTGTCTTTGCTTATTCTCTCTCAGCCAATTTGTGTTTCAAACAGGCACCTTCTGATTTAGCATTTGGCCCTGGTAAAGACGTAGTCCAGCACAGTGTCCAAGGATCAGATCATCTGACGGTGAAAAAAAACATAATAATAATTCTCGCATTTGATTTAGTGACTCATCACGCCATCAAAACGTATCAAAGCACTTCATAAGATTTCCATAAATGTAGTGACTGTGTCAATTATCTCTGTATTGATATCCCTGTATATGTAAGCTCTGCTGGAACATACAAGACACATTTCATACAGTCTAGTGTCCTTTTATTGGCTGCTATTGGCCAGGAGTCAGCCTGGCTCACTCTCACTTCTGAGTCACAAGGTTGTGGGTTCAAGCCCCATGTCGCAACATGGAATCCACATAGTCTAAGCCAAAACTCGCACTGCTACATTGTCGGAGGTGCCGTTCTTCGGTTGAGATGTTGAACCGAGGTTCCGTCTGCCTGTTCAGCTGGACTTTAAAGAAAAGAAGGGAGTTTCTCCTGCTGTCCTGGCCAATGATCCCTCAGACAGAATTGGTCACTTACATTATGGCTGTTTGTATAGCACCCATCACTTGGGGTAGCATCTTGCTTTATTAACCCTAACAATTCAGACCTGACATGATTGTTTAGCAGAAAAAGTAAATCTAAGAATTGAAACAGAGAGATTAAACAGGGCACGGATGCATTTAAAAACTCTGTGGCGTCTTTCCAGCTGCTGGATGATCTCTAACATCTGTATCAGCCTAGACAGTGCTGAGACTCGTATCACTCGTATCACCTGCACCCAGAACCTATTATTTTGCATTTACACTATACAGCCTGGTCACGAGTATTCAGGTTGTGAAAATCATGTCACATAGTTTGCTATTCTCCATTTTATTTGCAAGCAAGGAAACAGATGACATAGTGCTCTAAATCTGTGACACTGGAGCAGTTTGTGCTATCAATGGACTTTTCGATTGCTAAAGCTTGTTGCAGTAAATCACTGCCTGAAGAAATCAATCTTCAGACAGACAGGAAAACCTGAAATCATATATAGATAATATATAAAATCTACATGATTTCAGCATTATAAGAATTGGAGTTCTTAACGGTAAGTGCAACACTGAAAGCATGACAAAGCAAAATATGTTTTTAGTTATAATTCAAGAGATGAGATTACTCAGCATACAAATATATTCATGGCAGTATTTCACACTGATTTACAGGAAACTCAAATGATTAATTTTCACAATTACTAGAATGATCTGGTAACTCTAGTTAGATTGCAGTTGCAGTAGTGTGGACATCTTGGGATGTCTCAGCCCCTTGGGACATCCTCCCGATGTGAAAGGCACAAGTGTAATTTTGTAGTGTTTTGTATTGTGTCCAGTTTTGGTCACAACACTTTAGGAAGGATGCCAGGACCATAGAGAAGGTGCAGAGGAGATTTACTAGGATGATACCAGGGGCATGTGCAAAAGATAGGTAAACGGGACTAAACGGATGGGTCTTTCTCAAAGAGCCAGCACAGGCATGATGGGCCAAATGACCTTTTGCTTTGCTGTAAAATGTTATGGTTCTTATCTGAGAAACAATTATTTTAAACAAAGATCTTAAGTTACTTTCCCCTTTTGGTTTAAGTCCAAGAGCAACTAATTAAATTTGTCTCGATAAAAACAGAGAAATATATCTGAGAAAAAAAGACAATTAATGTGCATTTGCAGAGAAATTCAACAGGAAAGTCTTTCTGATTAATATTGATTGGTTTGAGGCCTTGCGATTCTGAGAGACATGTCCTTATAAACAAAACTGATTTAATGTTTATGTTCTTTCCTTTTTAATAATTAATGAAATGTAAATAAAGTCAATGGAGTTAACAGTTTGAAATTGCTAACCATGACAGTATAATCACAGGCAGATGCCTACACAATACCCAGAACCTTTTTGTATAGAAGGAGGTTACAAATCTGCACTGTTTTCCCTCTTCAAAGTCGGAAATAATGGTGCCAGATCCCCTGAGCATTTGCTGCTAGAAACTGTTTGCATATTCAGTTATTGTTTCTGCTGCTCTAGTCATCTGCTGAAATTTGCTCTAATGTGGCCCTGATCAATTCTGCCAGCTGTGCTTAAGTGCTGTTTACTATAATACCATCATGCTGCATTTTCACTCACAAACCAACTGCCTGACAGCACCTAAATCCATTCAAGGGATAAAATTAGTCAGAATAGCACTGCTCACAGCAGTCAAGGATTTTTTTTAAAAAAAGGAAGGAACATTTTTAATTTTAAACATCCTATTTTGAAAAGAGGAAGACACATCAAAGCTATTCCATAACATTGATGGAAAAACTTTCAGATCATCTATAAGAGATGAATAGACGGAACTTATGTAGCAGCAAAAATCTTATGAATCATTCCTGAGTGCTCAGTTGAGTTCTATTATTGTACCTTTGTCTTTATTGCCATGATGAGGGAAGTTACTGAATTTATGTTGCACAGTTGTCTGTGAATGTAGTTTGGCTCACTCTTCAGGAGGTGCAGACTAGTCTTTTTTTAGATGCACCATCAGGTAATGCAGCCAGAATATCTGCTTTTACTTGTGTGTCTGTGTGCAAATGAGAGTGAGAATAAACTAAGGCTTTATTAAGATATATTAGTTTGTACTCTGAACGGAGGGTAAACATCCTAATCAAAACTTTTAGTGCTGCAGCTAATGCCATATTTACATTATGTATATGCGATCGGGCCTGACTGAAACACACAATCGTGCCAAGAACATGCAACAATTTAACAAAACCTCCCCAATTAGCAAGCACTATATAATCCCACTCCAGATCTAATAGTGTTTGAGTAAAATGGAAGTGATGGAAGGTCCCACATGCAGGTTTTAAGTGAAGACACACATACACACACACACAAATCAGATGACAAGTCAACCCACACCATTTTGTTATTTATATTCCTTGCATTTGGTTTAGCGCCTTTCATGTCAGGAGGACGTCCCAAAGCGCTTCACAGCATTTAATGTTAAGTGGAGTGACTGTGGTTTTATAGCCGAATGCGGCAGCCCAATTGCTCACAGCCAAGAAATTAATGACAAATTTTATTTTGGGGTTATTGGCCAGGACACTAGGAGAAACACCCTTTCTTTTCAAGAAGTACCATGGGATTTTTAACATCTACCTTAACAGACAGGTGGGACCTCAGTTTTAACATCTCATCCAAACAACAGCATCTCCAACAATGCAATACACACCGAGCATTGGAATGTCAGCTTAGACTGTGTGAGTTCAAGTCCTGACATGCTACCAACTGAGCCAGATTGTAACAATGTGTTATCAGCAAAACCCTGGGGCAAATGAAACATTTGGACTTTTTAAGGCACTATATGAAATATAAGGATTATCATCATCATTATTAAATGTTGCTTGTATATCTGCAGAGTAACCAAGAGAGATCAAATCCTTAAAAATAAACATGTGGAGAAATCATATCTGCTTTATAAGAGACTTTACTTCGACTTAGTTTGACTAAAAATTTCTGAATAAATAGTAAACAATATATTTCTTGTAAATTATGAAAGCTACCTCTACTTCTTTCCACTTCTCAAAATGTACATTATTTGAAGATCGTACTTTTCCGGCAAATGTTGAAGCTCCTCTGTACCCTGATACAAATACTGCATTCTTGAAACAAAATCTAATATATACCAAGATACGTCATTCAGAGATAATGCACTGCTTCGCACCATATTTCAACAACTGTAAATGAAGCATCAGAGAAAGTAGCAGTTTGATGGACACTACGAACCAAAATCCCAATGTGGACCATTTTACTTGATTAATACCTTCTTGCAATAGAGAAAAGGAAGAAGAGCCGCTGGTTTGTCCACAGGCTGCATTAAAGATGAGGCACGTTTCCCCTTCCTGAACTGAAGCGATAATTCAGATGTGCTCTCACTCGCTCTATTTAATTATTCAATGCATTGATGGCTTCCACCCACTATCTTTTTCACCATATCACTCAGGCAATTTGCTAACGTGTTCACGCACAATTATCAACATGCCTAAGAATAACATGTCTTCATTGGGTAACAATCCCAATGTGGACCATTGTACCCAATATACAAATACAGAAAAATCACCATGTGGTCATCTGAAATTCAAGGATGAGCTTTCAGAACCAAAGACTGAGAAGAGGTCTATGTTTATACACATGGTGTCTTTCCAACAGTCCACAGACTCTCCTAGTGCATTAGTTCTAATGTGGTTTTCACAATGTTGTCTTAACAAGGGATTTTTTTATTAATTGGCATAGACCCAAGCTGGTTCATTCCCCCAGGGATTTCCATTTATCATTTGATACAGTCGTTCTTCCAGGTGGGGGTCTTATATCCAGCGATTTGTAAGTAGGTTCCTTCGTAATTCCTTACGAAGGAATCTAGGTGGGAAACTCCTTGTGGTAACCAGAGCATGCTGTAAAACTCCACTCCAAAAACAAATTGGGTTAGTGAGGAATTGGGATGTATCTCCACTTTAAGTATCAAGTGTTTTCATGTCTACTTAATGTTTCCTCATCCATGTATTTGTACATTTCCTGTGACAAATGCAGCATTAATGTGTTTCAAAGAAATTATGGAAACATGGAAAAGCAAAAGAGCTAATCTGTGAATACAGTGGGTTTAGTCTGCCAGATGTTTAACACATGTGCAACAGCATCACCAACCTTAAGAGTATCCAAACCAGACAGAATTCCACACGTATTCCACCTCTATATGGATAATTCTCTGCAGAACAGAATGGAATGCACACTCTTTCCCTGGAGGGACACACCCTGTTTACCTAATTCCGAAGAGTATTAGATGCAGATGAGGGCACCACCAAACTTTCACTTAACTTAGAGGAACAGAGGGGGTGTGGGGGAGAGTAAGAGGGTGGATGGAGAGCGGGGGAGGGGGCTGGGGAGTGGGGGAGAGGGGGAGTGGGGGGAGAGGGATGGTGGGGGGGCGAGGGAAAGGGGCGGTGGGAGGGTGAGAGAGAGGGGCAGTGGTGGGGGTGAGGGAGAGGGGCGGTGGGAGAGAGGGGCACTAGGGGGTGAGAAGGTGGGGGGGAGAGGGGTGGTGGGGTTTGGGGGGGTGGGGGAGAGGGGCGTGGAGGGGTGGGGAGGGGGTAGGGGGAGAGGTGGTGTGGGGTTTGCTGGAGAATTTGGGCAAAAGTCCATGAATAAGATAAACAGCTTGATATTCTAGGTGGTTTCCCCTCTGATTTTCTCTGCCCTCTACTCAAGGGAGTGATGATGTTCATGTTTGATTCTGGCACTTGTCCAATACCAATTCTTTTTGGATCAACCCAGGCAGTGAGCATCAACATGGCTATTTGAATTGTGTTGATAATAACAATGAGATGCAAAGATCAACATATCAGGATGTTCTTGCTCACAATGACCCCACCCATTCAATTCTTCATTTCAACCATACTGTCAAAGGGAAAAGCACAGTAAAAGGTGAGAGGGGGAAAATAATAGTAGGTCTCTGACCCTGGCTCTTCTCTCAGATACCTCACAAGCCAGTTATAAAACAGACCTGCACAGCCAGTGACAAGCAATGGTGTTTGGAGACAGAAGAGTGAAAGAGACAATTAGAAAACTTGCAAAGCACACAATCAGTTCACTATACAGTCAATTTGAGATGTCCTCCTGACATGAAAAGCGCTATACCAAATGCAAGAATTATTATCATGATTATTTGGACTCAACAACAACAAGATTACATTTGTATAGCGCCTTTCATGTCGGGAGGATGTCCTAAGCTGGGGTCAGGGAGGGAGAAGGGAGGGGAAGGTGGGTGACTGATGGCATGGTCGAAGAGGAGGGTCTTGAGGGGGGACTTGAAGAAGGCTAAGGAGGGGGCGAGGCGGAGTGACTGGGGGATGGAATTCCAGAGGTTGGAGGCAGAGTGGCTGAAGGCTCTCCCACCAATGGTGGGGCGGGTTGGTCAGGGGATGTGGAGCAGGCCGGAGCCAGCTGAGCGGAGGGAGTGGGCAGGTTGGTAGGGGGTTGGGAGGTCACAGAGGTAGGGTGGGGTGAGGCCATGGAGGGCTTTGTATGTGAGGACCAGGATCTTGAACTGGGTCCTCTGAAGTATAGGGAGCCAGTGGAGTCGGGCAAGAATGGGGAAGATGGATGGGGTCACGGAGTTGGTGCGGGAGAGACACGGGCTGCAGAGTTCTGGATTATCTGCAGCCTGTGGACGAGGAGTTGGGAAGGCCGACAAGCAGGGCGTTTGCATAGTCGAGCCTGGAGGTGATGAAGGCATGAATAAGAGGTTCAAGCACTACTTCCTCATTTTTTTTTTAGTGTTTGCACTTCTTCCAATGAGTATGACGTACGTTTACACAACTAGAGATAAGCATTTTTTATATACTGTGTACAGTAAATGTTGTCTCAACACATATGGTGCTCTAACAACTTTTAAAGAAAGAACACCCTTACAAACCAATAATGGTTACAAAGACAAAAATCCATCAGTCTCAGATATTAAACGCATCACAACAGAGTTAAGTCTAACATTTTTTCAGATGAGGGGATAAACATTGTGAGATCTAACATGACAATGATCACATTGCTGGTGAATGCGGTGATACAGTCGATAACTGAAAACTGCTCCAGATCAGCATCGCTCCCTAACCCCTTGTCGTGATTGCAATAGTTGTGCTGTTAGCTGTTTTGCAGTCATCTTTAGAGATTTAGTCCACAGAATGTGCTATTCCAAGGCCTGCAAGCAGGACGGGTGTTTAGCTGGTTAAATTTGTATTCCAAAATACTGTATTCCATGGGTGCCTTCAGACCAACCACTGTCAAAAGAGTCAGAGGGAGATCGTACAGGTAGCTGTCAATTAGATTCTATTATCCGCATTTTTCACTAGTGCGATAATCAAAGTTATCACTGGTGATATATAATATATCACATGTCACCACTCTCACCCAAGGTGTTATGGTGAACATAAACCACCAAATGGCAATATGTTGTGAACTTGTTTATTTGTCATAACTAAAATTCTAAATTGTTCCTCGGAAGAAAATCTCCAAATTTTAAATAACATTTAAAAGCTCTAATTTGATTTTGCAAACAACCCAATTTACAATTGAATTACTATATAAAGTACATGTGGAGTCCTGTAGCTCAGTGGTTAGAGCAAGTGGGAGACCTGGGTTCGATTCCCGGCAGGGTGAAATGTTGGGCAAGTTTCTTTGCTCCACACACACGCATCTGTTTAGCTAACAGTAAGTAGGAACCCGGTTGTTAGTCGATTGGAGGTTCGGTTCTCCGGGGTAATAATTCCTTTTAAAAAAATAATAAATTGGTCACTCAATCCACGCCTTTTTGTGGCATACCGCTGTACGCAATTGGCTGCCGCGTTTCACCCACAAAATATACAGTTGATTCACTTTACAGTATATTCTGTGAAGTGTTTGGAGACGTCTCGAAGACATGATAAGGCGCTATATATACCAAATTCAAGGATTATTATTATTATTATATGGTTGGTAGTTTTTTCGGGTCTGAAATGCTGTACACTGTCCAGCGCCTTGGGATGTCCTCCCAATGTGAAAGGTGCTATACAAATGTAAACTTGTTGTTGTTGTTAAGATTAAAACATGTTTAAATAAGTAAATGTGCCTGGCTCAGTTGATAGCATGCTCACCTGGAGTCAAAAGGTTGTGGGTACAAGCCCCAATGTTCCTGACTTTGAACTCAAGAGTGTAGTCTGACACTTCAATAAAAGACAGGGGAGCACAGCATTATGTCAGCCTCATCTGCCTGTTCAGATGTTGAAGATCCAACAGCATGATTTGAAAAGAGAAGGAAGTTTCTCCTAGTGTCCTCGCCAATGATTCCCCAGATAAAATTAGTCATTCACTTTCGTGGCTGTTTGTGGGACTTTGTGGCGCGCAAAAAATTGTTGCCATGTTCGCCTACAAAATACAGTCACTACACTTTACAGTAAATCCTGTGAAGCATTTTGTGACGTCCTCCCAATGTGAAAAAGTGCTATATCGAATGCAAGGATTATTTTCATTATTAAATATAAAATCTATTACATTTTATATGTGTGTTGCAGTTTTAAGAATTAGAAAGCTCAAAATGAATGACAAAACTAATTTCATTTCACGACTGATATAAGACATGTAAACAGGCAATGGATGTTAGACATCTCATCTGTCTGCTCTCACACAGAAACAGATTTGTGATGCAGTACAACAGCAGATACACTGACACAGCTGTGACTGGTAAAGAAACCATTAAGTGGTGAATCCTCATGGTTCGTTTAATGCTATTAAAAGAATTGCTTTTTCCTTCTGTGACAAACTTGCCAGTGTTTTGATTAGAGACTGATGAGCACAAAATACTCAAATGTCAGATAAAGTGTGTTAATTTGCATAGGTTGTCTGGAAAAGTTTCTTGGCAAATATTCCCATGCGTGAGACGAAAGAAATGTAATTTGCAGACAATCAAAAATGCACCTATGAGGAAACTGGAGGGTTTCAGATAATGCTTGTGCTGGGGAAATCACTGCCAACATTTTTGTTAATTATGGAAATAATGCAATAAAAATAAAACGCACACACACAGAAAAACTTCCGTTTCCAAAGACCTATTATAATCGTTGTCTTTACAAGCTCGCTAGATCTAAAACCATGACGTCGGTATAATTGGAAAACAAAGTCCCAAGGGAGGAAAGCAGTGAAATAATCTCCCAGAAAATTTCTCTACTCTTCGAGTCCCTTTGTTTATGCTGGAACTCTCCGCCCCCTCCCAAAAGAAACGGGAAAATTAACACATAATCAATAGGAAAATGATGGGGAAGCTTATATTGTATTCCAAAATGTGTAAATTATGTTTCCAGTAAGCTTTGTAAAACAAATAGGCAGCAAAAATATGCTAATATGCTACCTCTTTTACTCATAAAGGGGAAAAATCCTTCAGTTTTGGAAAGTGACACCACCACATGTCAAGTGCAAGTGACTTCACACTGGGGTCTAATTTGTGGAACTTTGTAACAGGATTCCCATTACAATTCCCATTCAACCTTGGAAAGTCTGGCGTGGAGTTCCCACGGATTGACATGGCATAAATCTGGTAACCGGAAGGAGTTCGATTTGTGCAATTCCTTCTTTTCTTAATTAATTAATTTCTTAATTCTTGAAGAAATCTCTCAAATTAGAAATTGATGTTTTTATGGCAAATTGTTTTCCATGGCATAGCGCCCATTGCATTACACATTTACTAACATCAGCTTAAATGTTACAAGGGGTAACTGTGTGAAGTAATCAGCAAACTGTCAGCCATCTGAAGATGCATTTGCTTTTTTGCCTGTTTTTTTACTGTCATCAACAATTTAATTAATTTTGAGATGTAGTCTATATGTGACACTTTACGTAGTCCACACTGGCATGTCTAATTACTGCAAAACAGACCGCCATTGCAAAAGCCTTGCATATAACTTTTTTTCTCCCTAGAAGAAAATGAATTTAGGGGTTGTTGACTTGCTACATACCTGGAGAAGGAGGGAGATGCATTGAGTTCTTCCAGGGTCTTAGTTAATTTATGGTATACCTGCAGCTCTTTACCACTAAAGCTACTGATGCAAAGCAATCACCAAAATTCACATAGACGAGGGCTTAATAATATTTAGATTTAATTAAAAACAGAACTTAAATGTCTAGTTGTGTTACTACCAAAAATAATGAAAGCATTCCTGTTGTGCGCGATCAGCCTTGGGAAGACTGCTGGTGCTTCGCACTGTATGAAAAGCCGTTATTTAAGAATGTTATAAGCACTCCTCATGTTTTGAACTTTTACCCTATTTTCCTTCCCAATATTCAAACATTATAGATCTGACCTCCTGGAAGAGAACTTAACAGTACAGGTGAAATCCAACTTCCCATTCCGAAACAGGTTAAATATATGGAACTGGAAAAAAAAATTTAAATGAAAGCATTCAAAGAATGTCATAAGCTTTTATCTATTAAATACTGAAAATATATTTGAGATATTGAAACACTTTAAAGTAATTGAAACTTAAGATTGTTCCCTACAGTCTTTTAAGCCGGTGTCTTTCCTCGTAGTCTGAAAGATCCTTTAAAGCTGCAAATTAAATCTGCACAGACTTACAAGAGAAATTACACTGCATTCCCCTGAGCTATTTTAATTATACATGTTCTAAAAACTTCCACTTTTTCTTTTATTAAGTTAAAGACTCCCACTCAGATAATGTTGTTGCCAGACTCAGTCATGCTTCATTCCATTCCACTTTCCGCAGTCCTGTTAAATTCTCACCTTGTTCTGCCCTTGCCATCAAGTCATTCAAGCACAAAGCAGGGAGCACATGAGTGTTTACTCATTTCCCAAGTCCATTATCTCACACATTAATCAGCATGCTGTAACTTTTGGACAACAGCAAATCTGCCCTTTTTTTTCAACTGTTTTATCCAATTCCATCAGCTGAGCAGTTGTCAGTTGTATTTGTGGTGGTGTGAGAGGATCCATTCGGGCTGTTTTCTTTATGATTTTATCCTTTCTTGTCTTGACTATGTGTGTGATTTAAACATAATAGGTCACAGCTCCTATTTAGAAGGGCAAGAGCTAAATTGCACAGTGGGTTTGCAAGGAAATATCCCCGAAGCCACAAGATATCTTCAAAACAGCCTGTTTTTCAGAACTTAAACTGAAGTAATAATGGAAAAGAAACTCCATCCCAAGGTGGAGGAATTAACAATCGGATTCGAGGCACTCAAAATTGGATTGTCCAAGCACTCGGGTATTTGTGTTAAGCCCTCACCCAGAGAAACAGAAGGTACTACAGACATCCAGTATAAAATGTTTCAAACAATGCAAAATCTCACAGACCAAAAGGATCGGTCTTTCATTTCTCCCATGAATACAAGTATTAGAACATTCAATTACAATCTTGCCGAATAGAGTGCAGTAAAGTTAAAAGCCACGTACCTAGCCGTTTTTATTTAGCCGGGCCATTTGCTGGCTTTTTACAGTAATGGGATGAATGTGAGAGAGAGAGGCAAAAGAGGCAAAAGTCCTCTCCTCCACTGCCTGAGCTGTGAAATCACTCACCGAACCAGTGAGCAATCCAGGCATCCGGTTCGTCCTTCCTCTCCACATCCGGTCCCTGACCAGGATCACCTTCCTCCACCTCTGCCACATTGCCGGCCTCCGACCGTACCTTAACCCAAATGTAGCCAAAACCCTTGTGCATGCGTTCGTCACATCTCGCTTGGAATACTCCAACGCACTCCTCAATGGTCTCTCCAGCTCCACTATTCAAAAAATCCAGCTCATTCATAACTCTGCTGCCCGCATACTGACCCAGACCAAACTCTGTATCCACATCTCACTAGTGCTGGCCAGGCTTCACTGGCTCCCCATCACCAAACGGATTGACTTCAAGATCCTCACACTCGTGTTCAAATCCCTTCATTCCCTAACACCTGCCTACCTTTTGGCTAACATCAACAAAATTACATTTGTATAGCGCTTTTCACGTCGGGAGGACATCCCAAGGTGCTGGACAGTCAGTGATTCAGACCCGAGATGGAGGTCAGGATTGGGGAGGGTGGAGAGCAGGGGGGAAGCAGGGAGATCAAAGTACGGTCGAAGAGGAGGGTCTTGAGATCGGAGGGGGCGAGATGGAGGGATTGCGGGATGGAGTTTCAGAGGGTTGGGGCAGAGTAGCAGAAGGTCCGCCCGCCAATGGTGGGGCGGGCGAGGCGGAGGACGTGAAGCAGGCCGAATCCCGCTGAGCGGAGGGAATGGGCAGGATGGTATGGGTTAAGGAGGTTGCAGAGGTAGGGGGGAGCAAGGCCAAGGAGGGCTCTGAAGGTGAGGACCAGGATCTTGAACTGTATCCTCTGTGTGATGGGAAGCTACTGGAGTCGGGCGAGGATATGAGTGAGGGTCACGGAGTCTGGATGATCTACAGCCTATGGAGAGAGAATTTGGGGAGCCGACAAGCAAGGAGTTTGCACAGTCAAGCCTCGATGTCATGAATGCGTGTATGAGGGCAGTCTGCTCTGTGAGACAGTGGCGCAGCTGGAGCTGGGCAGAGCGGGTCATGGCACAGCTGTGGGGTAGAAAGGAGTTGAGGGTCAAACAAGATACCAAGGGTCCTGACTGGCTTAGTAAGGTGGAGTATACATTCAAAGAACCAAAGAAAGGTCTGGGTGGGATGCTTGTGGCCTGAGCTGTGCTGTGCTTTGAGACGTCCTCCTGACGTGAAAGGCTCCATACAAATGTAATTTATTGTTGTGTTGTTGTGTGAGTCAGGACTGCACTAACTTAAGAGTGGAGAGTGAACGTGCCGGAAGCCTAGAACTAATGAATGTATAACACAATTAGAAAAGCGAATGTGAGAATAGTACACAACTTGAATTTAAACAACAGAATTGTCTGAAAGCATTTAACTCCAATCGTGGTCTGGGATGAACAAAAATATACTGCAATAAAGCTTTGATCATTCCTGTTCCTGGAGGCTAACTGAAACATGTCTTTTCTTCACATATTGGTGCCGGTTTTAAATAGGCAGCAGTTCTTTCTGGCTGAACTTTCTGACATTCGCTTTCTTTTGATTCAACGTGAGAAAAAAATCAAATAAAAAAGCCTGCGTATAGATCCACTTTTAATAATAGTAATAATCTTTGCATTTGATACAGCGTCTTTCATGTCAGGAGGATTTACTGCAATGTGTGGTGTTTGTGTATTGCGTAAATGAACTCCGCAGCCAATTTGCAGAGCAATGTCCCACAATCAACCATGAAGTAAATTACCATTTTTTAACTGGGGAATTATTGGTCAGGACACAGGAGAAATCTCCTTCTCTTTTCGACAACTTGCATTTATATAGCACCCTGAATGCTTGACAATGGCGGAGCCTGACCCCAAGACAGGGGGAGAGGGAGAGGGGAGGTGACCGTAAGCACGATCAAGAATAAAGGTCTTTAGGTGGGATTTGAAGGTCGGGAGGGAGGGGACAAGGTGGAGCGAGAGAGTTCCAGATTTTCAGGGAATAGTGGCTGAAAGCCCAGCCTCCGATGGTGTAAGTGGAGGGGACGAGGGACAAACAGGAAGCAGGAGCCAGCCGAGTGCAGTCAGCGGGTCGTGGAGTAGGGGGGTAAGCAGATTGGATAGGTAGGGAGGTGCGAGGGCATGAAGGAACTTGAAAATGGGTGAGAGAATCTTGAAATTGATCCGTTCGGTAATTGGGAGCCAGTGGAGCCTGGCGAGGACTGGTGTGATGGGGATACGGAGTTTTGTGCGGGAGAGTATCTGGGTGGCGT
Organism: Callorhinchus milii; assembly: GCF_018977255.1. Taxonomy (NCBI): domain Eukaryota; kingdom Metazoa; phylum Chordata; class Chondrichthyes; order Chimaeriformes; family Callorhinchidae; genus Callorhinchus; species Callorhinchus milii. Next base: position 32,384,490 of record NW_024704745.1, read on the forward strand.
AGTTTTGGATTAAATGAATTTTGTGTATGGTGGAACTGGGGAGACCAGAGAGGAGAGCATTGGAATAGTCCAGCTGGGAAGCGTCGAAGGCCTGGATGAGGGTTTTGGCTACTGTGGGTGTGAGGTATGGACAATGACAAGCAATGCGACGGAGGTGGAAAAAAGCGGTCCTGGTCAGGGAACGGATATGCGGTAGAACGGAAAGCTGGGGATCGAACCTGACGCCTAAGCTGCATACAGGTTCGGTGAGTCTGAGGGAGAGCCTGGGGAGGTTGAGGAGTTCAGACCTGCAGAAGAGAAGACGTTGACTGGAGCCAAAGTTTATGGCTTCCGTCTTGCCGACATTCGGCTGCAGGAAAGTTGTGCTCATCCATGCCTTGATGTCCATCAAACAAGCACTTTCAAATAGCACAAAGGAATCTTTAACATCCGCCTAAAAAGGCAGAATGGATCTTGATTTAATGTCTCACCCCAAGGACAACAGTGTTTCTCCATCAAAGTCACTACACAGCAGTACAGTAAATCCTGTGAAATAATTTAAGATGTCTTTCCAACGTGAAGGACGCTATATTAAATGCAAGGAATTGTAATTATTATTCATTGTCTAGAATTTTGCAAATTGTTAAAATTAGTTTCACCTTTGAAGCCCATTTTCTGTACTTTTTAAAAGAATATCGTAAACCAGCTTCAAAATCAAAAATATACTGAAGAATATGGCAAATTCTAAATGTTCTGAAATGTTTCATTTATAGAAAAAAACTAGACCCAGGTAGAATTTCTACCCAGTAGTTTGTGAAACTATTGCATTTTCCCACCCCATAACAACAGCAACTTGCATTTACATAGCACCCTTCATATGGGGAAGTGTCTCTGAGCTGATAACAAAGCCAACATTTTCCCAAGATTCAAACAATAAATACTTGGATTTGATGTAGCATCGTTTTCACACTGAAATATCTCAAAAACAGTGAATTACTTTGAAAGTAGCGCCTTTTTCTGCAAAGATATGGCAGTTAATCTGCACCAGGAATACTCCTGCAAGAGCATCTTTGCAATCTTTGTTTTGGTGAATTTTGGTGACCCTGCCGATGGACCTGTCAGTTAAACTAGTTAAAAGAGACAGACTTTATTTAATTGAGCTTTGCTTAGCCCACCCCCCCCAAAAAGAATATTTTCACCCGCTCCCTATGAACAGACATCAGGAAGTATCTATTTAAACATAGGGTAACTAATAACTGGAATGGGTGATTAAGGCCAGTTCACTGGGGTCATTTCAGAAACATCTTCATATTGTAATGAGACGGCAATAGGTGGGAATTCTGAGTAGGTAACTTTTTTTAAAAAACAGCTATTACTATTTGAAGTGGATTAATAAACAGATCTAAATTTGTGTTACTCCTGTGGTTCCAGCCCTGGCTGGTTTCCCAACCAGATGGTGATAGGCTAGAGTCTCAGGTTTGTTTATTGCTTGATTCCACACTTAAGGTGAGTTTCAGCAGCACTCAGGAGAGCACTGGTGAATCTGACCCTCGTGGGGATGTTGTGTAGCTGGCTGGTGGGGATGGTGTGTGGGGAGAATAGACATTAGCCATCTGGTTCTATTCTGTGCAATACTCAAGACCATAAGCTCATCAAAACAGCCTTTACTGCAGAAAGACTTTGAAGTCCACAACTTTCCCTCACTGTGAGGAGGCACTAGGTTCTGACCCGGGAAGCGGAGGAAACAAATGTTTGTTAAACATTTCGCAACACATCAGCAAGCGTTTAGTGTTTAATGAAAACAAACAAATGAAACCTCACTCCCACATGAATGTGTTTACATTGGTAAATTGCCTTGATATGCCCTTAAATTACATAACTTTGAATTTCCTATCAGTTCTGCTGTAAAGTACTGGAAAACTACAATACGCTCAACCGAAATGCAACACAATTAAGCATGCAATCTTGAATACTTCAACTTCATCCATATCAGAAACAGCAACATATTAAGGGATATGGGGAAAGAGCCGGAGAAATGGGATTAATAAAGAAGAAATGTAATAAAACAAAAGGTAGCACTGGAACAAACACTAGGGGCAGAATGACATTTACACTTCTTTTAAATCTGCTGCATCTAAAAAATTCTCTTTCTAATAACACCTAATAGTGTTTGCTACACATACAGTCACTACGCAGTAAATCCTGTGAAGTGCTTTGAGACATTTTGGCAATGTGATAAGATGCTGCATCAGATCCAAGGCTTATTATTAATAATTACTACTGCGGTTTAAAAATTTCGTACTCCCTCCCCTCTACCCATCCAGTTTAAAGAGGTACCGATTATCTGGTAAAACGATTTGCAGTCAGTTATTGACTGGTTCACTCACAATGTTTGATGATGTGGGAATTAGCTCATGATGTGTTGCAATTTTCATTCCAATAATTAATCAATATGAGATCTGTATGATGTTTCCCACATTGGGGCAAAGGGAAATGAAGAGGAGATTTTGGGAGGGGAAAGAAAACCATCTCTTCAATACACTTCCTCACAACTAGTTTTCAAAGTTGTGTGTCCAGCAATAGCAGCGGCTCAGAGCACCTTTTGCAGTAATTTCATTATGAATGTGTGTGAGTGTGTGACACCCAGGTCTCCCATAGCAAAAAAAACACTCATTCACAACAAAACAAAAGAAGAAAATGGCAGCACTGCAGCCCAAATAAAGAGATTCCTCTTTCAAGCCTGACATTTACATTCACCCACAAATACCCAGTCACTCCGCTTCACAGAAAATCCTGTGAAAAGTTTGGGAGGTTCTTCCGATGTGAAAGATCCAATATCAAATGCAAGGATTATTATTATAAAGCTTTTAACCATAAAATGTAATATTTGGTAAACAGAGGAGTTCCATTCCTATTGTCTTTCAGGACATCATGACTGCAGACTGCATAAAATCAGCCAATACCGCTAATGTTTGTATTTTTGAGTTGTCCATTTTTTTAAAAAAAATTCTGTTTATTATTATATCACAGAGAGAAAACACATCAAGTACAAATAAAATACAGTATTTATGTAGCTAGTCGATTTCTCATATCACAATATGCTCGCTTGTATGTTGTTTATTCAGAATGCAATCCTCTATTTAAAATCACACTCAAGACTTTACAAATAATAAAAAAAATTACTACAAAACTTGAGGTTTGAAAACATCAATTGGCAGATCATAATCACCCCATGCTCATCCTGACAATGTCCAAATACTACTTGAAATCAGAGCTCCCCATCTCTCCAAAGCCCACAGCAAGCGCACAATTTATGTGAAGTGCTGTATGATTTTTGTATGAAGGACATCAAAATGAAAGACAACAGGGAACAGCGGGAAAACAGATATACAGGAAGGAGAGGGGAAAAGAAGCTGATTAGTGCAAAACTGATAAATGGCCCAATATTTGCTGCCTTGCCATTCTTGCTGCGTATGGAGTACATAATGCCGAGTTAAACTGTCCCAGACCTGCAGTAATTTATTTAGCCAGGAACTTGTTTGTGAAAACATATAGTTTATTGCCGGGAATGCAGGTTATAATGAGGCACGGACAGCAGTAACATTACACTTAATGATTTCATCTCGTGTTCTAGCCAGACCCCCTGTTCTCTTGCTATTAATGTTTTCCCAGATCTCCTGTGGCAACAGTGTCAGCAAAACCTATCTGAAATTCAAATAAATGAGCAATGTCAATAGTTTAAAAGAGTTTACTTAGAGAACAATGGACCCTTATGAGGCACAAGTGACAAGAAATGGGAAAAAAATGACCTAGCACAATGTAGGCCTTTTCCTAGAGCAACTTGTTATCAAGCAGCTACCAGGTCCCCTCGAATCTGCATTAAAATACATTTCATTCCGTCCCCTCATTTGCATTAATTTCTCCCATTATATTTGAAATCACTGAATGTCTACCAGACACAATGAAGCAGCCTATCATATGAGGCGCACTGCACCTGATGCCAATTTATTCCACTTGGCTCTTTTCATTACATTTGCTGATTTTGACAACTGGTGCTCCTCACCGTCCGGGGGACTTTTCAATTGGATTTGCTCGTGGTGACAAAATCATTTCACTAAAAGGGGGGTTTGTGACTGGGCGTCTATCAGTCTGCCATGGGAAAACGAGAAGTGAATGATTCTCAGTGGATTCTGATTTCCACTATTTGTTCAGCGTTAGGCCCACTTATCTCCAGAAGAAAAAGCAACATGTGGAGAGAAACTGACAGGCAGAAATGCACACACTCACCCAGCCACTGTGAGCCCGTATTCAAACAAGAGGGGCCCTATTACAGCTAAAGCTCCAATGCAGACTTCAGTCAATTATCACTGCTAATCCTTATTGCTCCATAAAGTAAATATTTCATTACAATTTCAAATAAACATTCAGACAATCTAATGAAGCAGCAGCTGAAAGAAGGAACGACAGAGAACTTGTTAGATGCATTAGAAAAAAGAGGGGAAAAAAGAGAGGCCGAGGCGGGGGAGGGGGAGAATTGTGGGAATGGGATCTTTTGTTGCTGTCCAGCTTCTGCTTTTAAGAAAAAGCTGGCAGTATTTTTTTAGAAAGAAAAGATATGTCATTGCTCTAAAAACACATTATCAATTTAAATAGAACGCAGAGGGAAATGAGAGACGGAATTCAGCACTGCTTGACCATTAATCACAGCAGCTCTCTCGACCTTCCTCCATTTGCCAAGGGCAGAAAGCATGAGGTGGCTCAGTGTTTAAAAAGAGAGGGGAGAGAGAGAGAAAGAGAGAAAAAAAGAAGGAATGAGGAGACTATAGATATGCTAAATCCATGAGATGCCACAACAGATTCCTAATCAAGAGTGAAATTAATCAGCTTCATGCACGGTTAGCTGAATTATACATTTCCCAGACTCTGGGTGGTACAAACAGCCTCTAAAAGGAGACAGCAAAGTTAAGAAACTTGCTAACTTTTTCTTTAAGAATCCTGAAAAGTTTTTGAGTCTAAAATAAAGTGAAGAGAGTCTGTGTTTTTCTAAAAAAAATGCAACTGAATCTAACAGGATGCTTAAATCTTGTTCTTGAAATTCTTACTTCAAAAGTACCTTCTTTGTAACTCAGTTATTGTTTGATCTGCCATTGTGTAACATTTGATCAATGCGCTAAATTTTGGGGGATATTTTTAGGTTCTTCTCCTATAGTGTTTTTTTTCAAACCGAGAGAACAGGTTTGATAATTGTTTCTGGGCAGTGTGTACTAGGAGGTATGAAAAGTGGACTCAAATGGCAATAATTCTCTTCTTGTTTAAATCTCCACCAGAACTCATTGTGTGGTGAACCACGATAGTTGAGGAGCATGTGTAGTATTGCACTACCTCTCTATACTGAGCGCAATAACATTCCAACAGGTCAGTCACATTTGTCATTTGACTGTTCCTATACTTTTAACATTACATATTTAGTCAACTGTCCACATGGACACTGTGAACCCTCTCAGACACTTTGGGGCAAAACCCTGTTTTGAAGATGGCAGAAAGGGTGCATTGGTTTGTCTCTAATTCTTTGCCCAACATATTGCACATAAACATAATGATGTTGCTCCACACGTTTTCATAACTAAAGTGAGTTTCTAATAAATATTGGGGTGGAAAATGTGATATTTGATGTGATAAGCGCTCTGAGACACTACCCCTCACGAAGTGTGCTAAATAAATACAAGTTATTGTTGTGATAATTATCACTAGCTATAGTTAACACATTCTGCATTTTTCACTCAATGAGCACAAATGAATGGGTTTGTATCGATTCTAGGAGTATAAAATTGTAGTACTTTTCACATCTTAGCTCATGTAGATGCCCTAATAAAATGAAGAACATTACAAAGTTTTGCGTATCAGATCTGTAGGATTGAGGAATGGAATCTCTGTCCTGATTGGCAAATACAGTAAACTCCCAGCTGAACTCCGGGTATCTAGGAATCGTACCTAGCCAGACCGGGCGTATAGATTCCCCCTGGCCCACACTTGGCCTCACCTTCCTTCAGCGGCCAAAGATATTGACTTTGACTCGGTTAGAATCCCGCAAGCAGAAGATGACTTATTCGCTATATTCTGCTGCCGGGAGTCAAACAATTACAAAAGCCGATCATGGCATTCCATCATTGAGAAACGTGTCATTGTAATCACACTTAGCCAGAAATTACAGCTCACCTGACGGAAACTTCTCCACCCCACTCAGTCCAGCTAGCCTGGGTATTACTCTAAACCTTTTCAGGTTCTTCTGCTCCTCTTTGCTTATTGTCTTCACTATGTGGTGTGGTTGGAATCAGGAGCTTATTGTGAGAGCAAGTCATGGAAACGCCAGTCCAAGTGTTGCACTACATCAGATGTGGGTCAGCACACATTAGCGGCAGCTTTAATACTGATAGACAGCACATATCATCAGCACCTTTAATACTTACACTCAGCACACATCACAGCTTTAAGACCTGCAGCAATAACAGCAAAACTGGAAACTATTCGTCACATTTAAAATAAAAACAAAATCAATGCAATACAACTGAGGACATACTGAGCAGGAAACTCATTGAAAAACTTGCTACTGTACTTGGATTACATTTCAATGCCCTGATGCCTTATGTCGATGGTAATGGGCCAAACTCAGTGCAGATGTGTATTTTATTGTTGCAAAGTGATGAGTCCGGTCAACTCCCCTCACTGCTTTTCTAACTGTATGAGAAGCAGAAGAGGAGAGGAATAAAAAAAATCACATTGCTGATTCTCTTTGTTCACACTTCCTTTTCTTCTTAAAGAATCGGATCACCTTCACGTTTATTTTTCTTGAATTACTGTTGACTTAGGAACTGGTGCAGCACTCCTAAGAACATATTCCACGATGACACGCAGATCTTAGATGGCAGAGACGCTTGCCTAAAAGAAGTGTACAATCTCCTGCTACATAAAGATACAAACTATAAACTTTAACAATATAAAACATAACAAAGATGGGAACACACCACTGGCAATTGTTAAGGCAGTTTGCTTATGAAGTTTTGTAAGTTTAGATAGATGGACATAAACAAAAATGGAAAAAATGATCTTGTTATCACATTTAGAATACAAATAATAATATTTCTTGCATTTGGTATAGCACCATTCACATCAGGAGTATGCCTCAAAGCGCTTCAATGGATATGCTGTAAAGTATCATGATTGTGTATTTCGGAGGCGAACGGCATCAGCCAATTTGTGCAGGGCAATGTTCCATAAACAACAATGACTTGAATGATCAATTTATTCATAATCAAAATACTTGCAATTCACATAATACCTTATCAGGTTGAAACATATCTTCATGCTTTGAAATGTAATGACTGTTGTATCAGAAAATGGGGCAGGTAATCTGCACCAGCAAAGTACTACAAACTGCAATGAGATGATGAATGACCAAAATGTAATCCATGAATTTGCATGAGCAAAAAAAATATTAGAAGGACACCATAAATTCCAGTTCTTTTTTGAAATAGTGGTCTGGGATCTCAAACCACCACCAGAATAACCAGCACTGTCAGGATCCTCATTTAGGGCTCATCTGAAAAGCAGGTCACATTGAGTCGAGTATTGTACCATTTGCATGATTGTGATACTGAGCTCCGCTGGAATCTGGAATCGACACAGGAGCAAAGAGCAGTTTGTCGAATACATGGTATCAACCTTCAGATGAGACTTTCAACCAAGGTCCTGTCTGTCTGTTTAAGTGGACATAAAAGATCCCACTGCACTATTCAAAAAGAGACGATAGTTTCTCTAACCAGTGTTTCTCTCACCAGCCAACTCTGGATAAAATTGATCATTCACGTTACTGCTGGTTATAGGACATTGCTGCCCGCAAATTGGCTGCTGCAATTACCTACAAAATGCACAGTCATTACACTTTAAATACTTCCAATAAATCCTGGGAAGCGCTTTCAGCCATCTTGATAAAATACTATATCAAATACAAGAATTCTCTCTCTCTCTATATGTACATATAAGCACACACACACTGTATAAAGTGTTCCCTCACATCACATCCACTAGAGCTGCTCTTGCTGATGACCCAGTTTTACTGCACACAAGGATGGCTTGAGTCAGCACTCTGAAACTTATAAAGCTATTGATCACCAAATGTCCTTTAATATTTTGAATGCACACTGCCCATTTAAAAAGAAAAACACACTAAGTGCGTGAAATTAATTAAATTAGATAGAATCATGAAATGTTTCAGTCTCGTGCAGGAAAGCAATCTAAGGCAACCAAGGGTTAAAGAGCTTGTGACTTGACATCACGTCACAATAGATATTATGTGCCTGTGCTTTGTTCCACGTTGCTTCCTCCCCTGTTGCTTTTTTTGACAAAAAAACTAAAGATTAATTTTGCCTCTCCTGACCTTGGTAACCCTTACAAAAGCTGAGTTTGCAAAACAGTCGTGTTTTTGTTACATCTCGAAACATGCTCCCGTGCAGCAAAGTGTAAATAATATTTAAAATTTAATTAGTCCTCCAGACAAAGGTTCTGTTTGAGACAAACGTCTCCCCACCCAAAAAAGAAAACATGTTTGTTATTCATAGCCTGGATGTGAGAAATGAGTTTTGGGAATTTATCACACATGAAGGTATGGAATGTTTTTGCTTGTACTCCCCTCTCAGATCTATAAACCATTTTCGCAGCTACCCAAGTGAATTCTAATGGAACAGGAGTGATGAAATAATGTTATTTTAGGCCTTTTAACACTTTGTCTCCTCCTTGCACATTGCAGCTTCAAGGACCCGTCTGAGCAGTACACTGGCATACCAATAGCTTTAAGTCATGGGCAGCTTGTGGCAGAAGAACAGAATAAACTGCAGGAGTGACGAACGAACTTGATTCATTTCCCTTACAAAAAAACAATCTCTGTTCATTATCACGCATTACCATTGTGGCCTTCACTGCACAGAGGGTCAACTTGTACATCTTTAAGGGTACAGTGCAATCAGCAATTTTTGACTTGCAACCTCAAAACTCTATGAGTTAGCTTAGAAAATAGGAATATGCCCTTGAATATGCAAGTCTACAGCAGTTTTCTTTTATTCACGGTTTTCGACAATCTGAAATCTTTAGAGAAAAGCTTTCTATAACTGGTTCCTCTCTCTCTCTCTTCTCCTCACCCTGCAATACCCCCCTCCACCCCCAACCTCGCAAATTTCCACCTGCCGCTTTTTACTCCGTCTTCCTTCTGCTGGGGTATGGTTGTCAGCCTGGCTCAATTGGTAGCACTCTTGCCTCTGAATCCAAAGGTTGTGAATCCACACCTTACGTTCGGGCTTCGAGCTCATAATCTAGAGAAGGCTGACACTCAAATGACGCCATTGCCTCCAAACCGGGCAGCATGCTCGGCTGCTGTGTTCTCCTCCAAATACGTTTCTTACAAAAAACCTCTGAAGTATTTTGCAATGTTTTGACTTGAGGCCTTACTCCTTCCTGCCTCTGTGACCTGCTAACCCCATATCAACCTGTCCGCTCCCTTCGCTCAACAGGCTCGGCCTGCTCCACATTCCCCGCCCTCTCTACCATTGGTGGTCGGGCTTTCAGCTTCTCTGCCCCCACCCTCTGGAACTCCAACCCACAATTCCTACGCCTTGCTCCCTCCCTTGGCTTCTTCAAAGCACATCTCAAGATACTCCTCTTCAACCACTCATTCGGCCACCCTCCTACCCCTACCCTCCCTGCCCTCCATCCCTCCTGATCCCAACATCCTGCTCGGGTCCAAATCTCTGATTGTCCAGCGCATAGGGACATCCTCTCAATGTGAAAGGCACTATACAAATTTGTTGTTGTTGTTGATAAGGTATATCAATTGCAAGGATAATGATTCTTTAGCCACCAGTTACTCTCCAGTATCTTGCCCTTATTCACAAGTGCTGGAACTCTATTTGGCTGTGGAAAGTATTGCAATTAAACTTAATCTTTCCTCATGCAAAATCCACAAATGTGCACCTTCAGCAGGAATTGCTGGAACAGGAGCCAGAATCTGGCTGACTTTCCCCTATACTGCCACCTGAGTAAGAGCAACTCAATGCAGGTCAGGGATCGAACCCGGGTGTTTCGGGATAAACTCACTGAATGATCAGAGTACACTTTCTCTGACTGACAAGCCTTTAAAACTATCCAGTAACAATTTCACATCGAATTTTGATTGTTAACTACGGGCAGTAAGGGGGAAATTCTATTTTTCTTTGTAAGGTTCTGACTGCTTGGTGTTTAATCGCCTTCTCTGATACCCTGAACCTAAGCTCAGGTTTATACATACAATGTAGTAACCAGAGAGTCCTGTCACCCACCCCCTCCCCTTTAATTCAGGAGAGCATCTTCTGTCAAGAAGACAAAATTTTACTGTGAAATATCGTTGTCATAGTGACACATTATAAATGATTACATATTGTTCAGCATCCGCATGTGACAAACATACTTTGTCTGAAACTCCCATGTATTCTCTGCTAACCTTTCAAGTGCTATTCGTACATCATTTGTTGTCTTAAAACAACAGCAATGGAGACTTTATATTGATGCCTGTTATCTCATATTTTGCAGTTTGTAAAGGCCTCTTCTATTCAGCTTTTGAAGGCTCGGTGGCCCTCTTGCACTGTTTTGTCAGAACCTTTCCTGAAGTACAATTTATGGCTGTAGTACAATACACTTGACACTGCCTCAGAAATGAAAGCTAATCGGTTTCTATGGCGACCTTAACCAATCATGTCGCTGCCAGTATCTCAAAGCACTTCAGGCTCCATAGCACTTGTAAATACATCTTAACTGCGTAAGCTTAGTGCGACATGTGTGACCACAGAGTAAAGATGGGCTTAAGCCTGATGTTTGTTTCCGGTGAGCTTTAGTGCCTGTATACCGCATGGAAGTTATCAAAAATAGCGTGTATCAGAGCAAAACTGGAAGAGCTTACCTTGGCTGAATGTGCGGATGCGGATGACACCATTCAAAAGGGAAGGGAGTTTCCAGATAAATTGGTCATTCACCTCATGGGTGTTTGTGGGACATTACTGTGCATAAATTGGCTGCCACAGTTGCCTGTAAATACATACTCACTACACCTGTGAAATGCTTTGCCACACCTCATGGGCGTTATGGCAAATGCAACGATTTTTATATGTTATTCACACAATTAGAGTGACTAATTACAGCTTGCAAATATAAGGGATTCAGTCATGTTTAAAGCTGTGCTGAGGTGGATGTTGTTGGATTATTGTTGTCTTCTTGCTGCTTGGCTCACAACGTTAATGGAACGATGATGTTAATATGGCAGAAAAATTATACAAAGACGGCTGGATCGTACACTCAGAGGAGTCAAACAGCACAGCAGTGCATCAGAAGCATTCCCTATGGGATTCTATTGGGGTCTCTATTCCACAAGGCACAGCTATTGCCAGGCAACACAGATGGAAACTAGTTTGTCTGAGTGGTTGGATACGGTACAAACATGGTTCATTTTATATTAGGCTTTCATCCAAACTCTATTTTCCAGCGAAAAATAGCAGTACTGAATAGGCACAAGAGTAAAAGAGGAGCCACCTTACAGCACTGACTCACGCTGATGTACATAGCTGTCGGTATAACCTGAAAACCGAGCACTGGCCCACAGTCAGACACATCCCCAAATGCTTTACCTCTGCTTGCCTTTCTCCTGTACTGACAACCCACATCAACAAACATTAACAGATTTGAAATACTTAATGCATGCATGTGAAAACAATCTAAAATCGGAGCTCTTACATTCAGCAGTGCATAAAAATGGGGCAGCTGCAACAAACCGCTGTCAAATACAGAGCCCCATTTGCAACAGCAGGTCTCAGCAGAACGAAGAGCTCAGTGTTCAGTAAACACATCAACACATTCAGCCCAGTCACACCCGGGCATTTGGAGTGTAGTTCTGGCATCGACCATGTCGTCTCAGGCAGTGAAACTGCACTGCAGTATCTCACGCTTAGTGCCATGTGTTTATTTACACAGCTCTTATTGTGACAGTTTTGTCATCATAGCAAAAGCAGCAAAACTGTCCCATGGGGCTTACAATCCACTGGTAATAATGAATGAAAGAGCATCCATTATTACGCCAATGTCCACTCCACATCAATGAAGCTCAGAGCCAGTGGCTTATAGTATTTAAGTGAAAATATTATCTTGCAACACATGTACTTGCAGCAGTACCGTGAAAGTTGCATCTCATTTAATTCCGCTGCTAATGCTACATTTTTATTTCAGTTTCTCAGAAAGTAAATTGATGATGGGGGTCAATTTAACATTATTGGACATTCCATATAGTTATCACTTCAAATACCAGAGGATGAGAAGTTAGATATGACCGACACTTAGGAAATGTCTATGTTAGTTGTGTGCTTCCTGATTAGTGAAAGGAAAATGAAGGAAAATAGAGGGCACACGACTGGTAATATACCATCCTCAAAGTATTTAACATATTAATGATAAACCCTGCTTTGATATAGCGCCTCATCACGCCTTCAAGTCATCTCAAAGCACTTCACAGAATATACTGTTTTTGTGGGCAAAACGTGGCAGCCAATTGCGCACAGCAGGGTCCCACAAACAGTCGTGGATTGAAGTGACCAATTTATTATTTTTTTAAGGAATTATTACCCCCAGGAAAGCAATCCGCCAATCGACTAACAACTGGGTTCCTACTTACTGCTAGGTAAACAGAGGAGTGTGGAGTAAGGAAACTTGCCCAACATTTTGCCCTGCCAGGAATCAAACCCAGGTTTCTCACTTGCAAAGTAAGTGCTCTAACCGCTGAGCTACAGGACTCTACACATGACAGCCAGTTTGAAGGACCTCAATTATTGTACCTCAAAGCGAAGTGTTGGGGGTGGCACAGCAAACTGAAAATTCTGTTATAACAATGTTAGCCATTGAGGGCACATAATACAAGGCATCATGTACAGCGTGGTTTTAAATATGGATTTGGAAGGTTTTTAAGAATGCTTGCACCGATCAATGCCCACCATTCATGTCACTACTGACATAAGATGCACGACATCCTATCAGACAAGAAAGTCTCTTCTCCAGAGCTTTTTGTTCCTGGTCCCTGTTTTATTCCTCTTAACCACTCAAAATGTTCTAGATTTTGCTGTCATTAACAGGGATCATTACCTGCACAGGACTCTCACTGAAGCAAGTGCTGGGGGCTTCAGCCTGAGGATTATGAAAATAAAAATAACCCACTGTCAAATCACCTTTCAATCATCTCCTCGCCCCTTGCTCTGTTTGGACAACATACTCCTGTTTACCAAAGCATTAATTCTGATACTTCATAGAAGTTGCAACAATCCGCATACATGTCAGCCAGGCTCAGTTGGTCGCACTCTCACCAAAGTCAGAAGATTATAAATTCAAGCCCCGTATCAGGACTTTCAACTCACCATCAATACAATGCTGGTTGAGTGTTGCATTGTCAGAGGCCTACCCTTTGGATGAGATGTTAAACCAAGGTGCCATTTGCCTATTCAGGTGGATGTTAAAGATTCTATGGCACTACTGTATTCAAAAAGATAAAAGAGAATTTATCTTGGTGTGCTGGCCAACAATGCCCCAGCTAAAATTGGTCAGTCACTTCAAGCTATTTGTGAAATATTTTATTTGTGTGCCGTTTGCGGGATCCCAGTACCTTGGGACGTCCTCCCGACATGAAAGACGCTATATAAATGTACTTTTATATTTGTATATTGCTGTGTCCACATTGGCTGCTGTGTTTGTTTAAACAGTCACTTTACAGAAAATCCTATGAAGTACTTTAAGAGTGTCCTCCTGACTTGAAAGTTGCTATATCAAATCAAGGATGATTATTATTATTATTTCTAATGCAGCATGAATCTGCGCAAGATTCTGCAAGAATTTGAGCCAGTCTGGCGATTCACTCAGAAGTCAAATTGGATGTCTGGTGCAGTAATTGGCAATGACACACTGGTGCTGTAGAAAGCATTCTTCTGAGGTTGGGGTTAAGGCAGATTGTTAGAATTCAACAGGAAAAACTTCATCCTTCATTTATCATTAGTTCTTGCTCCAGCAATACTTAATGCCAAGAGTTGGTGAAAAATTGAGGAACAAAATGCTCCCTAGACCTGACATCTCTGACTCTCTTAAACACAAATTTACCAAAAAATGATATGTAGTATTTACCCATAACAGCTTCAGAGCTCCACACAGCTCCAAATTACAATTTTCCTAAGTGCAGGTATAAAATAACCAATACTGCGATTCACAGCAACCTTTGAGATGATTAATGCAGTAAAATTCACAAATGTCACATCAGTTGGGACCGTAACATTTAATATGACTCACCCGAAGTCCAAGTTGCAGGCAAACCTCTATAAGTCGTAAAAATAAAATTCTCCGCGATTCAACCAGCTGGTAAGTGGGGGAGCAATGGAGGATAGGGGAGTGGCATTATGAGTTAGAAGATTATTAATATGACTGGTGCAAATAAATCTAAGTGTTTTTGATAGGAAATTGAAGGGGACTCGGGTGCATGTACCACTTAGGCGATTATCCGATTTATAAAGTCTTATGTAAGTTTTAAGTTTTCATTTCACAGACCTCCACCTACTGTAACTCTCATCGAGCACATGTTTCAGAAACTCATCAGTTAAATGGTAACTAAAATCTAATCCAAAAAATATGAAATTGTACATCATGGAAGAATTTGATAAATACTTGAGGAAAACATTAAAGGCTTGGGGAAAGTTCAAGGGAATTGGATTAGAGGACATACCTCCAGCAGGGGAGCTAGGGCCAGCAGAGATACAATGATCCCACATGACTTCCATTTGTGATGTAAGTTATATGATTCTATATATATATATATACAGTGGAAATGACAAGATTACTGGAAATCATGGGTTAACAACCGTATCTCTACTGACATTAATTGTCCCCCACGTTGTCATCCTCAGTAGCGTCTCCAAGCCCTTCTGACATTAGCACTCAATGTTTAAATAGATAATTTTACAGCATGAACAAAATGATGTAAAGCTAATGACAATGCTTTGTAAGTGCCTGATTCAAAAAACATATACTGATGTGGAGAATCACTCTTCAGACCATAAAAGTAGACCAAGCTCGTGCAACATTAATTTGGAGTTATTAACTTATTTTAAAAGAGCTTGTCAGAAAGAAATCTGCACAACCCTTGAAGTGTGTTCATAGGTATGGGCTCTCCCAAAGTGATAGCGTTGCAGCATTTTTGAATTGGGTGTGTTTTTGTGACCTTATCTCTGGTTATACATATCAGAATATAATGTGCGATATTTGCAGATTGGAAAATCAGGCATCAAAAATTGTATCAGTGGTTGAATTTCTGGTGGTTAAAATGCTGCGCAGGGCCACTTTCACAAGATTAGTCCAACTAGATTCAGTTTTGTGATATTGTCTCAACAAATGATAAATTTAAGAAGGTAATTTCCAGATTTCTGTTTCATGGTCGGCAAGTTACCTTTCAATATCTACATATCAATAAGAATAACTGTGAAATAATCATAATAGCTCAGGCTGATATGCAAACTATTATATCACAGATATCATAATGGTTATCTCATTTTTGCCTCTCAGTCAGAAATTTGTGTGTTCAAGCCCCACTTCGGGACTTTCAACTCATATAGTTTAGACTGACACTCCGATGTAGAGTTGGGGGTGTGTTGAATCATTGGAGAAGTGTTTTCAGATGGCTTCCCAGAGTAAAAAGTGGTATATCAAATGCAAGTATTACAATGGTTTAAGATATTTGCAAAACACATATTTGTTTCATTGATTGCAATTTCTTGTTTGAATCATCGAGGGAAGTTGCAAACCAGAATTTGCAGTTAATAGAATAAATCTGGTTTGTAATAACATAAATTAGATCCAAACATCTATTGCCATTGCTGGATAATAAATAATACGCGTGGACAAAACACACTGGAATTCTTCTCTGAGTGGCATACTGTTGCTTAATACACTTTGCAATTCTAATTCTTAAACACAGCACTTGGGATAAAATTAAAGATTTCCCATTGAGATAAAAAGCAGTCTTTCAAATAGTATGGCCAGTGTGTTGTGTGTTTAACTAATAACTATCCATTATATTAGTGTAGGTTCAGTAGCCCTCAGCATTTCCTGCAGCTGGAAGGAGCACAAAGCAAATTAGTGCTTGAAACAGTTTGTACATCTTGTCTTCAAAGTAACCACTAACACAACCTTTATATTTACTTATATCTATATCACCTACAGAGAAAATGGGAATATTTTAACTGTGGGGAGGGGCGGAGGGGGAGAGGGGGATAAAAAAATATTTTCGTTCAATAACATTCATATGTTTGTTAGGCTGCGCTATAAATACTTCATGACGCCGTGAGCTGGCCTTTAGCAAAAATTACACTTACTGCAGACTTTTGACCAATATGCAATATGCAACTTTTAAGTGTCTCCATGGTTAAAATGCAGCACCTCAACAGACTTTAATACATTGGAAGCGCAGAAAGCTTTTTCACTCAGCAGAAAGAGCTGATGAGACAGGTTTAGTTTAATCTTAGGCAAGAGAAGTCATTAACCATTCTCCCAGGGATTAAAATATAGCTTGCCCTTTTCTTCTCTCAGTTATCATTAGCATCACTTTAATCTCACAGCATTTCACAATGCTATTTTAATCATTACTTATTGCCTTTTGGACAACTGCATAAATGCTTTTTGTCCTTAGCTTAAAGGGAAAGTAGGCTTTTTAGTGGGTTTACCTGGAACAAAATCAATGACTTCTCCCTTTTACAATCAAACTTAATCGAATGTCCTTTTTAGAACTGTCTCAGCATTTTCAAATGTTTATTTGTAGATGAGCAATTTAATTTCAGCGCACGTGAACTCAGCAAGACAGAGGTGCCAGCTGCAGTTCAGAGCTCTCAGGGAAGCAGCTGCCAGCTTCTTTGAACAAGCATTTTCTAAGAAAAAACAATGCTTTAAAAAATATCTTTGATAGTTTGCCATCAAGTTCTGTATATTAGTGGTTAGAGCACTCGCCTCACAAACGAGAAGACCTGGGTTCGTTTCCTGGGCAGAGCGAAATGTTGGGCAAGTTTTCCTTACTCCACGTGCCTCGGTTCACCTACCTAGCAGTAAGTAAGAACCCGGTTGTTAGTCGATTGGCGGATTGCTTTTACGGGGATAATAATCCCTTCAAAAAAAATTTGGTCACTCAATCTATGACTGTTTGTGGGGACACTGCTGTGCGCAATTGGCTGCCACATTTCACCCACAAAATATATAGTCAATTTACTTTACAATGTATTCTGTGAAGTGCTTTGAGACATCTCGAAGACATGATAAGGCGCTATATCAAATGCAAGGGTTATTATTATTATTATTATTTATTATCAATGAATTTATATATGCTGGATACGTATCTGCATTCCGTAGCGCTTAAACTGTGAGTTACTATACATTTTCAAAGTTAGCATATACTATATTCAAGATTTCTTCCAGGATTCTTCTAGGTCAGTGTGATGGGAGGCTCAATCTTAACTCATACATATCACAAACACCAGACCAAGTCATTCGTTGACACAGTTAGCTGGTTTCCTCTTTTCTTTGAATGAGCTTCTTTAAAGTAGATAGAGATAAAAGCTAATACAGAAACACTGGACAAACATTTTGGCACACAGTATAGTTGAATTACAACTGTTACAATGTGGGAACGTTCTCTCCAGACTCTCTTTACTCCCAAAATTGTCGACCCCATGTAGCGTGGTGTGTGATCCAATGAACAGTTTGAAGGAATTGTTTTCTATGCAAAAAAAGTTTCTTACTGAACACCTGTGCGCACCCTGTGTGTATAATAAACCTGCATGTAATAGGTAGTTGACAATTAATACTCCGGGAAAGAAGAATCTATTAGTTCTGGTCCTTTAATCAAAAACAAAAGAAGCTGAGAACCAAGAAGAGCCCAAAAGCTATTGGAGACAGACCAGCCACCCAAGACAGTACCTGCTTCCAGCGTGGTAACAATTTAGTAGTAGACACTTGGTTACTTATTCAAGTTTGCTATCCTTCTGCACAACCAGAGAATACCCACTGTTCTTCTGGAAATATGTGAGGAATTGACTTTAATCATTACATTCCGAAAGGCAAACAAATTATTCCTGGATTAGTGAGTCAAAGCAATATTCTTCCAGCCCTGACTATTTTTTTTTACCTCTATGTTGTTTTGCGTGACACATTTCTTAACCCTATTTCCTTCCACTCCTTTTAGACGATCTTCACGATATGCTTTCCATCAATGAGCCAGCCTACTCCAAAACGTCTTTCCACTGCTGTTCTGAAACTGCAGATGAGGAGATTCCAGGCTATAATCAGAAGTATGTCCAACCTCTCTGCTCATCACCTCCCCATGGCAGTAGGTGAGGTCAGGAGCCTGGTGCGTGAAGCAATACAAATTGAGCTCAGATATTGTGAGGCTGAAAAAACATTGAAAACTGTACTGTTACTGGTGCAATTGCTGCCAGAAAAAACACATTACAATGTAAAATGCATCCCAGGCAGGGAAACTAATGTAAACCACGCTAACTAGCCAGACCAAGCTCTCCCACCAAAAATGCCTCAGACCTGATGTCTTCTTACAAGTTGGAGTGATGACATGGATTTTCCTGCTGGAGACATGGTTAATGAGCCATTTTTCTGGCAGTGCAGTTTTCCTGAGAGTACTTCTTTCAATCACTGAGGCAATGGACAGGTGAATGCCTTGAAGACTCTAAAAAGGGTCTTTAATTGTTCTTGGTCTGTAACACTGACCTGTACCTATGATACTACATTACAATTCAGCCTTCCACATCATCAGTGAGTGCACTAATAATAGCAATCTTAAAATCACCCCCTCCTTCTGTGACCCAGCATGAAAGTTTCATAGTGACAGAAACTAACCTTTGTAGAATATTTTTGAAAACTAATTGAAATTCACTGTAGGTGCATTTAAACATACTTATTCCCCAGTAATAGGCAGTGTTTTTGATACAATTACGTTTTGGTCTCCATGAGCTGTGCAAATAAACACTCATTGAGCAGCTGTGCATGGTTGGGTTTACCAAACCACTCAGTAGTTACATACCAAACTCCTCATTTGTGAGATTAAAAAAAGGCATTCTAGAGTTGCCCAGAAAATGATGGATTGGTGGGAGTGATTACAAAACATTATCTCACCACAGTGTTCAGATAATGTCATAACCTACAAGGTTGAAGTTTAAGCAGTTAATAACCATTATTTACAATCGTGAAATCACACAAGTGGGATTGTATGCATAAATCACAAGCGCACACACAGGATGTTTTTAATAACATGTTTTTAATAATATGAGGTCAAAATTGAGGACTTTCTAAATTTATCTGTTCCTTGATTATTGTCGGCAATAATTAAAGAACAAAATGTCTACAGAAATAAACCAATTTTGACCCCTATATATCAATGACCATCAAGGAGTGGTTTCATTCAGCTTAGGTTCTTTTAAAAATGTTGGCAACATCATCTCCCTGTGGGCTCAGTGAAGGCCAGTATGCTCACTTCGTGAGATGTTCTCCAGACTCAATGATTAACCTTGGTCATATAATCACTGCAACTTTGGTGAGTGATAATCAACAGTTGGTCACTGAGAAGTAAATACATCAGCACAAGTCTATCACAATACAAATGATTTATCAAATAGGATAAGAATCAGAGAACTGCAATATTTTTCTAGCAGGTTACTTTTTTTCAGAACAACAGTATTAACATAACAAGAAGCTTCTATTGCCACTGAAATGTAATTGTTTGAACTTTGACGTCCCTTGGCTAAAACATACAGCATTTAGCAGCTTTCATTACTTATTACTTTTTACAGGACATATGTTTAGCGACTGTAGTAGAACAAACAAAATTATTGATTATAAAAAAGTAAAACTTTGAAGAGATCATATAACTTTTCTACATATCGTGGGAATGAATGTGTTTGAGCTGCAAGCACACCCTTGGAAGGAAAGGATTCGATGACTTTATGAACTATTGAAGCAAGGAACGATCTGCATTAGAAAATATGTTTCAGAGCTATCGTACTGGACAATACAGCAAAGCTTCTCAGACACCGATTCAAGGTTTCAATATCAATATTGGTTAAACTAAGTATAAATATTTACTGCCAGCTACAAGTGCCAAAGAAATGTTATGTCACCTTTCTAAGAATGGTAAAAAGTCCAGCACCATTTATTTGATATGTGCATGTGCACTTGCTGTTATACCACTTGTCAAAAACTGACTCCCAAACCATGCTGGAACCACATACATGTCTGTAATTCATCTCTGACCATCCATTAATTATCCGTCAGATTTCATATAATAGGCTTTGGGTCCTCCAATAATCTAATTATGAAGTGCTCAGGAACACGAATGCAACTCATTCTATTAGAAAAATCCAGTCTCAAAATACGGTCATTCCTCAACCTTGAGACAATCGACGATCGGGGGGAAAAAATTCCATGCATCATTGGGAACTTCTGGCTGACAAGTCAAAAATAAAAGTGTAGAAGAGAATTAAAAATCAAAAAGAGTAAATCATACAACTGTGGAAATGCAAATCTGTTGCAATGTTTTCTGATATGATGATTGAATGTTAAACAATTTATTTTTAAAAAATGAAACCTTTGCTATAAAGATTTTTTTTTAAAAAGTGAGAGTAAAAAATGCAACTTTTTATGGCAGATTCAATGTAATAAAATTATATGTACTGTAACACACATATTGCAATAACCTCAATTTACATTGACGTTTTGCTCAATGCCTTCACTCTAAAAAAAAGCTCAAAGCAGTAGGAAGAGAACAGAAAAAGCTTCTTCCTCTCTGCTCTATAAACATGTACCACAGTAAAATTATGTTGTGTACATCTCATATAAAATATCATCACAATGTATCTGCAATGCAAAAATGGCCTCATGCCAGAGACAGATTGGAACTGTTTAACAATGGGGAAGTTAAAAAATGTACAATACTTCTGCCAATCAGAATGAGGGCCATTGGTAACTTTTGTAGATTCGCTATCCTGTCAGATCAATATGATGCATCAACAACATATTGGACTCATCCAAGGACTAGATTTCTCTCTCAAAATTCTCACTTTAACATTCTCCCTTGAATCTGTTATGGCCATCAGGTGGCCCTCCTCACTCTTCTTGTAGGAAAACCTTTCAAACCCGTTAGCCAGATTCTATTCACTCGAAGTCAGTGTTTCACCTGGCACTTCTGTGACAAACCAGCAGAGGCAGAAGGAAACAAGTGGGTTAAAAAAAATCGCCCTTCAACGTGAACCAGTTTCTGTACACACACTGGGGTGCTTAAGCAACTGAATTCAATGTATTTTATTTTATTCTTTGGCAAGGAAACCACTGTAGTTTAGAGTGATTCATCACATTCATCTGAATGGTCTAGGAATAACTGAGTTTGTACATTTCCAGGACAAATGAAATATTCTCATACACAAAATTCTGCAGTTAGTTTTCTGCAGTTATTTTCTGAGTGTTTGTCACAACACTCCTGGCATGGTATAGCTATCCATCTATCTATCTCTGAAATGAACGACAACAGTGCTGGGAAATAAAACATTTTTGTCACGCACCATCAACATCAAGCACAAGGTTCTTCAGCCTTGAAAAGAAATGTGACACAGGAGATTTTATAGAAGCATACAAGATGCAAAATAGGATTGAGATAGTAAACCAGTATTCTTTGATACACCAAAGCAAGAGGGCACCACAGCAAAAGGTTTTGAAGGGCAATAGTATGATAGATATCAAAAAGTACTTTTTTTCCCCCACAGAGGATAATTATCAGCTGGAATGGGTTACCCGAAAGGGTGAGAAGAAGCCGTGGCACTGGGATTATTTAAGAAACAGCTTAATAATGTAATTGTACTAAGATAAGATGGCTATTCTGGAGGACAAGACCAAATGGAGTGAGATCAAGTGGGCGGAGGGGCCTTTTGTGATCTAAAAACTTCAATAGGCCCCAAACATAAGCCTCAGAAGAACACACAAACCTCACCAGTGTAAATGTTGCATCTCTCACATAAATCAATCAATAAGGTTTCTCTGGTTGAGATGCCAATTTGGATCAGCCAAAAGGAGTTTTGTGCAATAGGTCAATTACTGACAGTCAAATCATCTGACAATAAGAAAACTATCATCTCCAAACAAAAAGAAGCACAGTTTTCATAGTCAATAATTGAAACAAGTTTCACAGTAAACTCGAGAGACACTAAAAAAATTCACGCTGTTGAAATTGTCATACCAAACTGAATGGCAGTGTATCAAAATCAGATACTTCTTTTAATGCTCAGTTGGGGATGCTAATATAAAAATTAATTTAAAAGTATTATAGTCCTTGAAAACTCAAGTAGCAAATTTGCGAACTTGACAGAAGACTCTATTGAGGGAAAAAAATTACATTTAATTCCTGGTTTTAAAATACACAGTTAAAATTTACAACAACCAGAAATGAATATGCCTGTATTACTGCACCAACTTTTGGCTCGCTTAATAATCTTCTCACATGCAAGAGCAAATCAGACACTTAAGGGGATGACTCAAATTTAAAGAAATACTGAAAATGTATCCACCCATTGTTTTCCCCAAGAGTAGTGGAATTGTCATGGAAATAATTAAGACCAGACTAAATTAATTTCGGTCTTAATTTCAATTAAAGAAGATACAACCTAAGAATTTTAATGAGGGACAACGAGAGAGAAATGAGATGTTGATAATTCTTTAGCAGCAGTCTTTCAGGAGATTAAAAGGAGCTCAACTAGATAAAACTTCAGAGTGAGTCAAGATACTGTACTCCCCAAATCAAACATGGAAAAGTTGTTATAATTGAGAAAAAGAAATGATAGATTATTTATCACAAGACAAACAAGACAAACAAAAACTCATCTGACTATGTTGTGTGTGTGGTTTCGTCGTGTGTGTGGTTTCGTTGTATGTGTGGTTACGTCGTGTGTGTGGTTATGTCGTGTGGGGAGAGAGATAGTTTCAGAACATTGCAATATTATTGTGAAATCTTCTCTTGTGAGCAATTGGAAACCAATATTACAGGAATCTCCGAGGTAATTTTACGACAATACTCCAATATTCCTGAAGTGATGAAGGCAGGAGAGATGTGGGAAACAGTTTTAGTCAATGGAAAGGATCGTTGTAAACACAGGAATATAATCCCCCGATACATCTATGTCGACACAGTGGGTGCACTTTATACAGCCGTAATCAGCATAGATTTCCAATACACTTTCATTCACTCTGAACGAATACTGCATTTCAACTCAGCTGCTCCTTTCTTTGGATCAGAAAGGTTATCTGTAGGTCAGTACAGAGGCTGCTGTGATAAAGCCTAGTTGGGGGGAATTCAGGGATTGCTTTTGTCTCATAAG
The DNA here is from genome assembly GCF_018977255.1 of Callorhinchus milii. NCBI lineage: Eukaryota > Metazoa > Chordata > Chondrichthyes > Chimaeriformes > Callorhinchidae > Callorhinchus > Callorhinchus milii. The sequence goes on from NW_024704745.1 coordinate 32,407,979, forward strand.
ATGCAGACTCCACATTCTCAGATAGGCTAACGGTAAGCATGAAAGCATCATCAGCACATCCCTGTCAGCCCCAGCTTCTTGAGTCGATTTCTTAATAAACCCAAACATCTCTCCCATATCCTTCTTGTGTATAACTTGTCACAGGTTACAAGACAGATACAAAAAGCACCTGCCAATCTGGACCCAGACAGATCAAAAATCTTAAAACTTGACTTTTAACTCTTTGTCTGCTGAATATCCATTGAATTCCGTTTCCCCTTTTTGAAACCATTGCTTAAGTTTTCTGGCATCCTTTATTTGTACACCATTCAGCAAAAACAGGAGTAATTAGGACAAAATGATTCACAATATTGCCGGTTGCTAAGAGTAGAAAGAAACCCGAAGAAATGGACGCATCATAAATATATTTAAAGCAAAATACGAGTGACCTGCTGGTTTTAAGCCATGCTCAACTCTGTTTAAATCTCTTTGTATGAGGGGCACTGATGTTGCCTGAATGTCTGAATGAGAGCCTCATAAGAAGATGGGACGAGTGTGCTGGAGCTAATACTGATATTCTGCTCACCACAATCTGTATTGGTGCAGAATGGTGAGAGACACGTTGCAGCATTTTCTTTGGCTTAAACGTGTAGGTCTGATTGAACTAGCAATTCATGTGGTATTGCTCCAATCATCATCTGACAAAGGACTGTCACCCAACTACATCTCTCTGATATTGCAGAGGTCAGATTCTGGCATGGAATAGCCCTTCCTATCCAGTCCAGTCTGCATTCATTTAGACTGCACTGATAATCCCTACTTTAAATATATCTGTCACCATATTGCTCAGCATAAGAAATTGGCTGCAGAATAAATTATGGCTGCAACATTTTTTTTACAAAAGCTCTTTTTTAAATTTTTTTAATCAAAAAATTTTTTGTTGCGGTAGATCTGCTGGGTGTGTAAATCTTCATTATGTCAACCAGTCTGTGTTTTTAAAATAATGTAACATATGAAGAGTAAAAGATAAGTATACTTTGCAGTATATACACAGTTTGTCAAGCTTCAGCTTTTAGCTGAAAAGTTTTACTAAAGCTCAGATTATTTTCTCTCAACATCATCAAAATGGTTTGCAAAGTTTTTCACGAAGCTCCACGTCAAGTGACAGGAAAATAGAGCCTTTGAACCAGAATAATTGGATGTTTAACTGACGGAAATAGAGGTTTTACTGGGAAACCATCCTCCATTAAAATAGGTACATCTTCCATATGCTGTACATATTCCATGATCTCAATAAAAATTATTATGAGACCATAAAATCAATAAAACACTAACACTATTTTTGTTTCCAATGTGTTCCTGTCCTTTCCTGAAGGTAGTACGTCACATTGAAGTAGAGTTCTACGGACATGGTACCTACCTCACCCTCAAAACGGTTTGCCCTTTAAGTGGTTGATGTTGGTCTGGCCTCTTATTCTGCTCCAGCCTAAAGCCACATTACTTGTCTCTGCAGTTAGTGATGCATTTCCTTGCCCCCATATCCTTCCTGAACCTAACGTCCTGGGACGTCCTCTCGACATGAAAGGCGCACTATAAATGTAATTTTGTTGTGGTTGTTGTTGTAACCACTAACAATACTTTGTTACAGCCCTTTTATTCGAGAGCCCGTTCTGCTATGTTTGGATATAATTTCTTCTTCACAGATTAATACAGCTAAAAAAAACAGGCATCAGCAGTAAGACACTCCTTAGCCAGTCACTGTGAAAAAGCAGATGCAATTAAGGCTCCCACAGAGACGTAAAGAAGAGAAGAAAGGGGAGAGCAAAAAAAACACCACATCATCACTTATATGAGCACTGAAACCTTGTTTAACACAATGCTGGAATTAATGGCAGCATCTATTCTGATTTTTCTCACAGTGTATGTGACTGAAGAAAAAGAATTCATGGATTTGATATAACGCCTGTCAGGTGAGGTGAACATCTTAAAGCGCTTCACAGGATTCACTGTAATTTGTAGTTGACTATATTTTTCATACCTACAAACACAATCCAAACACATGTGGAAAATGAAACGGAAGTCTCATGCAGCAAGATAAGGAAATGTTTCTTTGGTGTATTGGCCATCAATCTCCCATATAAAATATGATCATTCACTTGATCTGCCCTTGCCTGGTTCGATTCCTATCTCTCTCATCGTCTCCACTTCGTTGACTCTAACGGTTTCTCCTCCAGCTTCCGCACTGTCACATCTGGTGGCCTCCACGCCTCTGTCCTTGGCCCTCTCCTCTTTAATATCTACATGCTCCCCCTTGGTGACATCATCCGCAGACATGGGGTCAACTTCCATATGTATGTGGATGACACCCAACTCTATCTTTCTGCCTCCACCCTCAACTCCAGGACCACTGCTGTCCTGACAGACTGCCTGTCGGACATCAAGTCCTGGATGAGGGCAAATTTTCTACAGTTGAATGTGAACAAGACTGAGGCCCCCCTGATTGGCTCGCGCCAGCGCCTCAGCACCTCAGGCTCTGGCAGTATGAACCACCATGGTTGCACACTACAACTCACCAAGCCAGTCAGGAACCTAAGTGTCTTGTTCGACCCTCAACTACCTTTCTTCCCCACATCCAAGCCATGACCTGCTCTGCCTTCCCTCATCTCCGAAACATCGCCCGACTCCTCCACTACCTCACCGCTCAGGCCGCTGAAAGTCTTGTTCATGCCTTCATCACCTCCAGGCTCGACTATGCAAACGCCCTGCTTGTCGGCCTTCCCAACTCCTCCCTCCACAGGCTGCAGATCATCCAGAACTCTGCAGCCCATGTCCTCTCCCGTACCAAACTCTGTGTTCCCATCTCCCCCACTCTCGCCCGACTCCACTGGCTCCCTGTCCTTCAGAGGATCCAGTTCAAGATCCTGGTCCGCACATACAAAGCCTTCCATGGCCTCGCCCCACCATACCTCTGCGACCTCCTAACCCCCGACCAACCCACCCATTCCCTCTACTCAGCCGGCTCTGACCTGCTCCATGTCCACCGACCCACCCACCCCACCATTGGTGGGAGAGCCTTCAGGCACTCTGCCCCAACCTCTGGAATTCCATCCCCCAGTCACTTCGCCTCGCCCCCTCCTTAGCCTCCTTCAAGTCCCGCCTCAATACCCTCCTCTTCAACCATGCCATCGGCCACCCCCCTTCCCCTCCCCTCCCTTCCCCCCGCAACCCCAGCTCGGGTCTGAAATGCTGTACACTGTCCAGCGCCTTGGGACATCCTCCCGACATGAAAGGCGCTATACAAATGTAATCATGTTGTTGTTGTTGATGGCTGTTTGTAGGACATTGCTGTGTAAAATTGGCAGTGACATTTGCCTACAAAATACACAGTCTTTGCAAGTTACAGTCCTGGGATGAAAGGTACTACATCAAATACAAGGATTCAGTATTCGGCCTGATTGTCAACCACAGTACTGTATATCCTTTTTAGCGACTACTCTGAGGAGCAGTTTAGATGGTTTATAAATCTGAATGTAGAATTGCAGATTAAAAGGGAAAGTTACATACTGACAGCCAACTTGTGTGATTAGTATACTTTTACCGTGAAGTAATAATAATAAATAATAATCCTAGCAGTTGATACAATACTTTATCACACCATCAAAATGTCTCAAATCACTTCACAGAATTTACTGTGTATTTATAGGCAAACACGCCATCAATTTGCGCACAGCAATGTCCCAAGAACAGCCATGAGTGAATGACCAGTTTTATCTGGAGGACTGCTGGTTGGCCAGCAGGCCAAGAGAAACCCTTTTATTTTGTCAAATAGTGTTTTAATGTCTATCTGAACAGTCACAGAGGGGACCTCGCATTAAATTCTGATCCAAAGGATGTCACGTCTGACAATGCCACTCCCCCAGCATTGGATTACCAGGCTAGATAGACTATGAGCTCAAAGTCCTAACTTGGGGTTTGAACCCATAACCTTCCACCTCAGAAGTGAGTGCGCTGCCAACTGAGCCAAGCTCAGTTTGAGTCCTGTAGCTCAGTGGTTAGAGCACTCGCTTTGCATGAGTTCAATTCCAGGCAGGGCGAAACCTTGGGCAAGTTTCCTTACTCCACACGCCTAATAATAATCCCTCCAAAACCAAAAACAATAATAAATTGGTCATTTTCAATCTACGACTGTTTGTGGGACATTGCTGTGCGCAATTGGCTGCCGCGTTCGCCCACAAATATACAGTCAATTCACTTTACAGTGTGTTCTGTGAAGCGCTTTGGGACGTCCTCCCGACGTGAAAAGCGGTATATCAAATGCAAGGATTATTATTATTATTCCATGATTTGCACAATTTGTACCATTTTAAAAATTAAGCAAGCTTCCCCTGTTTAACTAGTGTGTTAAAGACTAGGGCCATTGAAGCACTTAGCTATATAGACGAGATGGTGGGTTCAACTCCCAGTCTGTGCTGAGATAGCTCATGATCGCTCACAAGTCACCTGCTAGAAAGTACATTGGTTTGGATTTCGGTGGAAATGGAATCAAGCTTGGCTGCAATGTCCTTAACTGTCGAGATGCCTGCTGACACCTATGGTCTTAGCTTGCGAACCATCAATGGCCAAAGTGATAGAGTAGTCATCTGCCTGTTAAACCTTGGAAGAGACAAATATCTTCAAAGGAGGAAAGAAATATACTTTTTTTTTAAATATTTCATTTTAAAAAATGAGAACAATCTCCAAAATTACTACCAAAATAAACTTACCAACAATTTTAGCAGGCATGATTTATGAGGCTTCAAAAAAAAAGCCCAGAGTGTTAATTATTTGATTTAAAAATATACACTCTAAAACCAATTCAACAGTGCATCACTAGGAAAACAATGCGCTAGTCACAAGCTGGTCAGACTGTCTGGAGGTCTAAACTGGGTGCGAGGGCCGTTTCGCCCACAAAATACACAGTCACTACACTTTACAGTATAATCTGTGAAGCGCTTGAAACTTCTCGAAGACGTGATAAGGCGCTATATCTAAATGCAAGGGTTATTATTATTATCTTAGTGGAAACCAAGTATCACACAAGTCTGTGGTTTTCTCCTCCCGCACTGTGCCTAGATAGGTCTCATCTGTTAATCTACCTGTTTGTACTGGAGCTATGTATAGAAAATAAAACTACCACTCTCACCAGTTTAGATCCTGCAGCTTCAATACCATTGTATTGAGAATACAAAGATCCTCGAGACACTGCAGTTTTAAAATAAGCTAAAGAATGTGAAACAACAAATAACTTGCTGAGACAATGTTCAATGTTAACATACTCAATGTTAAAAATTAAAACCAACAAAACACAGAAAATCTCAATAAATGAGTCTGTATCCACTAACCAAGCAAGAGTGAAATACTGTATGCTGCATTATTCTGTAAGTAAGAATGTCCTTATTTAAAGTTCCATCCTTCCTTGAAGTGCCTGGACAGCAATTACATACATTGCAATGGACATTTAAAATGCAAGCTAGCTAGCAACAATACATTTCACAATATGATGCTTTTATATAAGTGAAAGCACCAAAAGTCTTGCTCTAAAACCAACTTTCTCTTACACAGAGGTGAAAAGGATACTGACACTCGAGTCTGGAAAGATAAAAGGTACAACCTTTATCAAACTGTTGCCTTATTGACTATATTAATGTAACTTGCTGATTGGACCACGTTTGCAGTTAAGTACATGCTTTATCAACAAAAGAAAGAACAGGCAAAACCAGTTCACACAGTAGATGAATTCAGTGAGAAGTAAAATTGGCAGAATTTTCTCAAGCATTTGCATTGCAATACACTGCTCCTGCACACCTTTGCACCTTCACAATAAGTCTCCCCCCAGATCGTTATGTTCCAGTACCAGTCACCCCCCACTGCAGTCGGCACATACCGTACCTATGGTCCTTGTGGAATGTATCAGTTCCCTTTTCCCACGAGCCAGATCCCAGTGCAGTGCCCAGGGTGCACTCTCCTACACTGCCAATATCTCTCTTCCTTCCACACAGTTCAGTTTGAACCTCATCACCTCTTCAGACCTCAAAAGCTGTCTTTAATGTTTGAACTGTAATAGTCACTCATTCGTACTGAGAAGATTCTCTCGACCCTGTGCACGGGGTTTAAGAATAACTTGTCCAGTGCTTCCCCCTTTTCCCCGTCACTGACTTTTCCATCAGCGAGAGTTATGTTGTTCAAAGTTATTTAGCCAAACAGCAAGTGAAAAGTTATTTTGTTTGGGGAAGAGGGGAGAGCAGAAAACACTACACTGTTAAAATGGTTCTATATTAAGTTGTTCGGTCTTGCCCTTTTAGACATTACAATTTTGTTTTAAACATGTAAGAGATTTTTTAATAAAAATTCTGAACAAGGTTTGAATATCATAAACTCTGCATGTACACATTGTCCTATCCAGTGTAGTGTTGTTGGTCTTTACTGATTTTATGTCAACAATTCTGGCTTTCTGAGATGTTAACGTATTGGAGCACAGGTAGCTTTACTCATGCTTTCTGCAGTGCTCTGCGATAAGTACCTCAATGCAAATCAACAGGCGAGGATGAATGCTTTAGCAAGAGGTAACACATCCAACCATGTCCCAGTAGCACACAGACTTGATAGCTCTGGAGACCGTTTTAGAAACACAGCTGAAAAGTACTTGTCAAAGTGCTACTGCATTGCAGGCGTTTGGAGAAAGAAAATGCTTTATGCAATAAAGCATGACATACTCGACAGACCCTCTTTATTTGTGCCAAATGTGCACTGAAAAGCCTCTTGACTCCTTTCAAAATTATCTAAAGAGGTTTCTCCTGTCATCGGGTAAAACATCTGGCAAAACAGCTTACTAGGTAACTGAATGGAGGAAGAGCCAGTGGCTCAATCAGAGACATTGACCATCGGGGATCACGTCCGCAGCTAAAATAAGTTTCTAACGAGGATTATAATGAAAATGATGAAAACGGTTAAAACATTTCCTGGAAAGTTACCTCTGGAAAACCTTTAATTAATAATGGATGTTACATTTAGTCCAGCGCCTTTCATGTCAGGAGGGCGTCTCAAAACGCTTCACAGGATACACTGTAAAATGCAGTGACTGCGTTTTATGAGCAAATGCGGCAGCCAATTTGCACAAGTCAATGTCCCACAAACAAACAATGTCCCCTTTTTACCAATTCTGGTTCATTGGTAAATGTGTCCCATGCACTAACCAAACACTTTACACAATCTAAGCCTGACATGAACGACCAAGGCAAGCAAGTAACTGCCATAGCAATTCTAAAAATCTACATTGGTTTGTAGGCTTTAGATGTGTTTCTCTTTCCCCTCCCACCCAAAAAATTACACTTATTTCAGTACCATCAGTAGATCTTGTTTATTTACATGACTAAATCTACAAAACTCTTGAACTGCCTGCAAAGCTTGAGAGAGCTGGAGGATACGAGGTGATGGATCATTAAATAAGGAAAATGCAGAGCGAGTGGACCGAGCACATATATAAGCGATGGGAGGTATTCGACACAACACGCTGCCAATTTCAGGGCACAAATAACAGAGAATGTTCTAAGTTTAACTTGTACAGTAAATACTTTTGAAAACAAGCATATTCTATCCATTTAAAAAAACATACTCTGTTGAAATGGCCAAGTGATACCTGACTGGCTGACACTCCCTTGTAAAGAGCTTCGATATGTTTCAAAGTTATAAGCACTGTATCAAATTTAAGGATTATCAACAGCAACAACTTGCATTTATATGGCACCCTTCATGTAGAATAGCGACTTGGGAGTGCTTTACACAATGATGGCCTCCCGATGGGAAAGGGGCTATACAGATGTAATCTGTTATTTTTGTTGTTGAGTATGGGCGCTGAGTGGGAGAAGGATGAAAGAGCGGAAGGGCAAGTCAATGCAGTATATAGTCCAGACCATAGGTCCAGTTGTAGAAACAGGTTTTAAAATGGAACATGAAGACAAATAGAAAGAGGACGAGATGGAAGGGGTGTAGAATCAGAAAGCTCGACCACTGATGGTGGGTGGGTAGGACATACATCAAGCCAGAGTTAGGGAAGGAGAAGGCAGGCGGGGATAGGAGGAAATCAAACTGTTAAGGTGGTGCTGGGGCATGGAGAGTTACTGAAGTAAAAGAACCAACAAGTGGAATTCCTGGACGCATGTATTTTGAACATTTGTATTGCAAAGGTGTGCACTGATTAACAGCAAAAATAATCAATTTAGAGTCCTTTACAAGTTATGCAAACCTTTCAATAATATGTGTAGAGTTCAAAGGGAATAAAGGCAACTGCCGAAGAGAAATCCCCAGCACATGAAAAATCAATGAAAAAAGAAAGCTTTCACTACATGTCCTATAACAACAACAACTTGGATTTATACAGCGCCCTCCACGCCGGACGGCGTCTCAGTGCGTTTCACAGCAATGGATCCCGGGACCAAGCCAGGAGGAGGGGGGAGGAAGGTGACCAAAGGTGCGGTCGAAGAGAAAGGTCTTCAGCAGAGACCTGAAAATAGGAAGGGAAGGAGCGAGGTGAAGGGAGTGTGGAAGGGAATTCCAGAGCCTCGGGGAATAGTGGCTGAAGGCACAGCCGCCGAGGGTGGAGCGGAGGACTCGGGGGACGAGGAGGAGGCCAGACTCGGAGGACTATAGGTTGCAGAGTGAATTAGCAAGATTTTGTAGATATTGTTTGTCCACAATAAACTGCTACGACTGATTGGCCTCTTCTGAAATGGATACAATTTATATTATTAATAAAAAATCCTTACATTTTCACTTCCTAAAGCACTTTTCAGGAAATAATATAAAGTGTAAGTCTGTAACTAGGTTGTGGGCAAACGCGGCAGCTAATTTACACACAACAATGTCCCACAAACAGCCATGAAATAAATGAAGCTATTAGGCTTGTTCCTGTCCTTTGACAATAAAGTCTTTTTCAAGCTTCTGTTTGTTGCTAACCTTAGCAATGAAAATATGCAGTCCATGGCTGCTTGTATTTATGTATTCCTGAAGAAGCTGTGAACCCTTGAATATAATTATAGGTATTTGACCAGTAATGTAATTGTAATTGTGTCTGTGAGCCCCAAATATTGGTGTCAGCATTACGGTCACAGCAGGATCTAACTGCCTGAATCTCTTCTGCGCCAAGTAGTGTTTTACACAGGAGAGGTTCTGTTCAGTTACTGTGTTGACCTAAAAACATCTCATCCATTAAAAGCAATGGGATGATTATGATTTTACCCAACTCCAAAGAGCTGCAATAGCAATGCACACTTAGTGGCATACTTGTGTGATGGCTTAATAAAGAAGATGTTTATATCTGAAGTGTCCCTTATAATTGCTTTTTTTCCCAAATGTGTGGATAGTAGCTTAAGGAGCCTACCTATGAAAATGAGCTGTTGATGACTTGATATGTTTTTTTTTGAAAATATTTGTAAATATATTTGGTACAACAGAAATCCAAAACAAACACAACATTTTCTGTTACAATATTTGTTCTCTTCCAATACAAAACACATTTTGTTGTTTATGTCAAATTCCTTCCCCGCGCATAGGTTGGGGGTGCACACAGTTCTTTTAATACAGTCGGGAGTTGCCCCTATGTACACCACATCCATGTGCGCATCCGCACACGACCTGATAAGGTGCACTTGCTGCGTTCGGAAGGCGCCCCGATGTGCACTGTACCCGCATGCGTTTACCATACTTGCATTTTTGGGATGCTCTTTGATTACTCTTGAACGTTCTTCTGTACCCTTATTTCAGTCAGTTTTGGGTGCGCCTCGAACAGGCCCCATCTGGCCTTTGCATTGGTTGAGCCGAACTTCAGCTTGTCTCTCAGTATATAGTCCCTGATCCTAGCGTGTGACCCCGAGGCAGGCCCTCACAGTCCCCTGGTTCTGCCAGAATAACACCTGGTTTCAGGAATCCCAAAGGGCCTCCTTTTCAAGTTTATGATCCCCCAGGCAAACTCGATATGGGTTTCGCTGTGAGGGCCCGGGAACAGGCCATACAGCACCGAGTGCCGTGACAGAGGGTCCCCAGGGACGAACCGTGAGAGAATCCATTCCATCTTTTTCCAAGCCGCCTTTGCAAAACAACACTTCAGGAAGAGGTGGTCCGCTGTCTCCTGGCATCTGCAGCCGGCCCGAGGGCAACATGCTGACTGGCATGACCTCAACCATGCATAAAAGCCCTGAGAAGGACATCCCCTTTTATCCCTAGCCAGGCCATGTCCTGATGGTTGTTGGTCAGGGCTGGTGATGAGGCATTTTGCCAGACGTAGCTGGCTGTCACCACAGGGTACCTCCCGATCGGGTCTGTGCCTCTCCCCCTTTTGAACTGATTCGACTACCTGTCGCACGGACCACTCAGTGATTGTGCGGGCGTCTGGTCATTGTTGATGACTTGATCTGCAGCAAAGCTATTTAGAAGTATGTTTCGTCCGAAATGCCAGGAGATGAAGACCACGAGGTGACAAACTGTGAGGCTCCACAACACATTTGATGTGCTATGAAACATGACATTTTTTTCACTCAAATTTCCACTATAATATCAACACAATGACAAAGAGGCATCACACAGGTAGTTCATTCAGGTTTTAGCGTTCCAAAACTGAAAAAAAACTGGAATCTATTTGAAGAAAAAGTACCACAAATCTTCCCTGATGTAAATGCAGAGCTTGCTCTGGGGTTGTGCCTATTTCCTGGTGGACGCAGTCGCCACCACTCTCCAACCCGTCAAACCACTGAATTAGCCCAACCGCGAACCAGTGTCGAGGAACGTGCATTGCCCTCCCAGGTAACTCAAACTTCCAACCTCAAATCTGGGCCTCAAACTGTCTAAGGACAGCAGAACAACACAGATACGATACCCCAAACCACAACCTCATGAGTAAATCAATCAACCAACTAAAGAGCCTCATAGAACAAGAAAGTCCCAGGATCATTCCTGGTCTGTGCTGTTAGCTTATCTCACAAACTAAAATTGTTAGCTCAGTGGGAATAAGAGGGAGAAATCATCATGGAATTCCATTGCTGCTCCCTATCCAGTAACCTGTGCTGGAAAGCACATGGCTGTGGATATCAGATGTGGTTTCCTCTCCGCCAACCCCATTTCTGATTACATGTAAAGTTTGATTCCGGGGTCCCTCCTAGTGTCGTCATTGGGTCCCTGTGCAACCGAACTTAGTGGGCAGATGCCCCACTCCAATAGTGTGGCTATTGGCTGGAGGGTAGTCAGTATGGACTCGGAGAGGCAGTAGATTGGCTGTGGCAAGTAATCCTTGTATTTAGTATAGTACCTTATCATGTGAAACATCTCAAAGTGCAGAGATTTTTCTGTGAAATGGTGTGACTGTGCATTTGGAAGACAACATGGCAGCTAGTTTACACACAGCAATATCCCACATAAAGTGAGTGAGCATGTTTTCTTTTAGCTAGGGGAAGGACATCAGGAGTAACACACTACTCACTCTGAACAGTGCCGTGGGATCTTCAACATCCACCTGAACAGGTAGACAGGATCTCAATACAATACAAATTTATATTTTTTTCATGCCATTGCCATTTCATGCCAGGAGGATATCCCAAGGCACTGGACACTCCAAGATTTGCATCTGAGCTGGAGGTGAGAGCTGAAGGGTGGAGAGAGAAAGGGAGATGTGGTGGTTGGGGCGGGGGGAAGATGGTTAAATGTCTGGTTTTGAGGCAGACCTTGAAGGAGGTAGATTGTGGTAGTTTACCAAAAGAAACTCCCCCTATTTTCAAATAGTTTCCATGGGATCTGTAACATCCACCTGAACATGCAAGCAAGACCTCAGTTTAACATTTCAGCCAAAGGCATCCCGAACATTTTAAATTTTAAAACTTATTTTCACAGACAAATTCTTTAAGTTGTATCTCAGCATGAAAAGTCCCCAGATCTTTGATACAGTTACCAAACTACCGCGAGGTGATATTTTTACAGTAAAAGTATTTACCAATAAGACAGCACTGCCTGAGACAGTAAGAAACAGCATCCCGGTTCTTTGACAGATGCCTGGCAGTGTATTTTATTACCTTGCTCAAACAATTGCACAACTTTGCCCTCATTTTAATTGCAAGCAGTTCTTCCTATCAAGGGTGATGAGTTTTAGGAACTTGTTTTTCACACTTCCTCAATGAAAACCTTGTTTCATAGCTTGTGTACTGTCAGGTTTTTCGTGTAATGCTATTGCCTCCCTGTTCGAGGGGTGGTTGCGAGGGGGAGGAAACTCAAAAAGACATAATCTTTCAACTTTTTCGCCAGCACACAGTGCACAAGAGTAGTAAAACATTAGTATGAAATATTCAGGGGAGGAATGGAAAAAGGGTAAACACATATAACAAGATACAACAAAAATTGTAAGGATGTTTTAAGCAGGTTTGAGAATTGCAAAAAAAAACAATTTTCACTAATAAACAATTTGCCTCTTACAAGGGAAGAAACATCTTGAATAGCTTCACAAAAAACAGCAGGTATCTGACCTGGGAGAGAGATAGAAGGGGGTGGAGATAGGTGACCAAAAACACAGCAAAGAGATAGATTTTTTTTAAGACTAGTGAGAGGAAGGCAGCACTACCCCATCACCACTCTTTCAAAGAACCATGGAGTCTTTCTCCTGCTTATCCTCCTCATTCAATTTATCCCAAATTGAAATTAATTGGCAACTCATTTCATTGTTTATAGGAGATTGCTAGTGCAAATTGACCATTGTGTTTACCTACCTCCACTACGGTTTGTGGAACACTGCTGTGTACAATTGGCTGCCGTGTTTCGCCCACTAAATATACAGTCAATTCATTTTACAATATATTCTGTGAAGCGCTTTGAGACGTTCGAAGACTTGATAAGGTGCTATATCAAATGTAACGATTATTATTATAAAGTTCAGATCATTTCTATTTATTCTTAATTGTAAAGTGTTTGAAGAAGTCATTCGTTCACAAAAATAGTCACTCCACTTTACAGTATACCTTGTGAAGCGCTTTGAGACATCCCGCCAATGTAAAAGGCACTACACCAAATGCAAGGATTATTACTATTATTCCCTGAATTGTGCTATATAAATGTTGAATGCTAATCTTGGTTAAAGAGATGTCTCAAAGCACTTTACAGAATATTCTGTAAAGTGAATTGACTGTATTTTGTGGACAAAACACGGCAGCCAATTGTGCGCAGCAGTGTCCCACAAACAGCCGTGGATTCAGTGACAATTTATTCTTATTTTTTTTGAAGGAATTATTACCCCCAGAAAAGCGATCCTCCAATCAAGTAACAATTGGGATCCTACTTACTGCTAGGTAAACAGGCATGTGGAGTAAGGAAATTGCCAAACGTTTGGCCCTGCCGGGAATCGAACCCAGGTTTCTCGCTTACGAGGCGAGTGCTCCAACCACAGAGCTACAGTACACTGCAGTACACCCCTTGCATTGCATGGTGTGTCAGCCTGAACTATTAAACTCAAAGTCCCAATGTAGGGCTTGAATCCACAACCCTCTGATTCAGAAGCAAGATTTGTGATAACCTCCACAATGAATGATGAATAATGGTGACATTAAATCGGAAGTTTATCGAGTGAAAATCATCAGTAGATTACTAAAAAATTATAGTGGTACAGTCAGCATGCAAGTCATCGCTTAAATGCAGTTAACAATGGGATGCAGGCGTAATGGGAGAGGAGTTAACAGAGCCTGCACAGCAGACTAACCTGCGTGCAGATTCAGCTGATAAAGCTACTTCTCAAGTCACTCACTGCCCAAAAACATGTTGTTGCAGAAACAAATGAATATGATATTGTCAGTCAGCAGTTCTGTCAGCTGGAAGAAAGAGGATTATCCTTTACAGTGCTCCTGCCTCCCAGCAAACACTGAGCCTTATCCCATAGTAACCGGGGATCTGTGTTTGCAAGAAACAGAATAAAATTCCAAATTTCACACAGGCCTAGACATGTTCAATCAGTCTCTACAGTTTCTGGTCCGTTATATTACAGCTGTTGACACAACATGGGGTGGGATAGGTCAGTGGGGTACTTAGAGATTTACTATTGCTTAAATTGCTGTCACACGCATTATGCCTGGACAAAACCTACCAGATTTCAAAAGTTTGTGGTTTTCAAAAAANTTCAGTTTAATATACCTGCACCTATTAAATGCTGGCAGCAACTCAAATCCTTTTATGAAACAGTACATTTTATCATTTATCCTAAATAAACAGACCATTAGAAAGAGCATGTGCAAAACAAAAACACTCACACGTAACTGACCCAGCAAGACAAGCAAATGGAGATGTGTGTTTCCTTCAGAGGTTAATAGCAAAGTAAACAGACCATGGCTTACAATAAACATAGCTCCTTCAGTGGCCCTGTTGCCATGAATGACAAGGCCCAGAGGTTGTTGAGTGAGTAGAAAAACACAGAAACTGTTAAAGATAGAAGACTTGTAGGGAATAATTTCACCTGGTCTAGATTTATTCTACTTTCCTAGCACTTCAGAGCCTCCAGAATTTGCCAAATTTTTGCAATCAGTTTTCATTTTGAAACCATTTTCTGTCATTCTTAAAATAATTTGTAGAAAACAGGCTTCAAAATTAAGGCTGTTTAAGAGTCTGCCAAATTCCGGACACTCCGAAATGCTGAAATAAAGAAGAAAGGAAACTCTCCCCTAGATGTACCAGGTGCTGCTTTTGTGGCACAAATAATCAGTTGATTTGGATTGTAGAAAATGAAAGGAAATGTCTTTGAAAGGACAAAAGATAACATGGAAACTGATAACTTGCCAGCTCCTATAATTTGAAGCGTTGGGGGATTAAAGAAAGGATCATGATTTTCAAACTTTTTAGTCCAGATGTTTTTGCTATTTGTACCCCATAACATAACTCTCCCCAGGTCACCTGAATGGCAAGCCAGTCATTCAACCCTATACCCATTGCAATACCATCCCCCTGATAAGCTGTCTGGTCTTTCTCAACACAGCCAGATTTTGAGTCAGGCCGTAACAAAAGTTGCTCAGGCACAATGGAAAATGCCATTTCTGAGCTGTTCAACTTCTTTGCTAAAGTGTTTAGCTTTAAAACAAAATGACCATTGCAAATGGAACAATGACACAATCCATACTAAAGTGAAGCAACTCTCAGAAAAGCAATACTGTGTTTAACATTTATGATTTACATACTGTAATTCTAAAAATGTGCTGAATGACTTCATGCTTCATGCTTAGTTGAGCAACTCCGCTCGAGTGATATTCGAGAAATATTTGCAATATCGATTCTGAATATCAATGGCTTTGAGTAAACTAAGTGAATTTGTGAGTCAAGCTGTTTAGGGGTAAAAGTATCATTACCAAACTGAGCTCGATTGAAAACCAATGAAGCAACTAAACGAGAAAGCTATTCTCTGAGTCTAATATCTCATAAACTTTCATCAGTAAAGTGTGCCAGCACGGACTGAAGAACTAGAAAAGGACAAAGTCAAAAGCTGTGGTCCTCAGGACCTCACAGTTCTCCAGTCAGATGCAGGTAGGTGAGATTATTCTTGGTTTTAAATTATGTCATTTGGACAGAAGAATATATTTAGAGTAGCTCTGTCACTCAGGGCACAGAGTGTGCAAAGCAACCATTATTGATCTCTCAGGTGCACTTTAATGAAACCCAAATCAAAAGGCTGGTTCACTGAACTGCTCAAAAAGTGAAATGTTTCCATTTCTTCCTGCCCCCTGTAAACTCTTGAAACATTCTGTTTTAATGAGGAGCCTCAAAGTCTCAATATAAGGGACACAGTTCCAATGAAATATATGTACAAACTGTTCAAATAATATTTCTGATGTCCCCAATCACTGTACAGAAACATTTTGTATGCATCAGATAGAGGTCTCAGGGAAGAAAGATCAAAAAAAAAAGTTGTCGTACCGTTGTCTGCAAAAGCTCTCATGTCCCAATCTTTAACATTCCTATTTTTCCATACTTACATCTTACCAGCTTTTAGTGCGACCTATGTTCAAAGCAGGAGCTGATAACAGTTATGATAAAAAGATAAACACTGGTGACTCACAATTAGTTCACATCCTTGGTTTGGAACTCGTTCCCCACATGGATTCAGAAACTTGATGAGCTGCTAACACAACAAGCCTGGGAAATGTAAATTTTATTTCCTCAAGGCAAACTGCAAATGAACTGGACAAATGGGCAGACATAAACAATACAATCAAATTCACTCGCTTTTTACCGAGCCATTTGACTAATAATACACTTGAAGTGGGGGGGGGGGAACTGAGTTTCTCAGTCTCTAGTGATACTGGGAAGCCACTGGAGACTAACATAAGATCCCAACAGCAAACCATCTTATAAATTTACTACTCCGTAAAGTTTGACATCTCTTTATTTATTCACAGAAAATACTAATAATATATTTATTCCATATTTAAAAGAAATGTCAGTGAGTGTTTATGAGCTGCTCCATCTGGAGGCTGGAAACAGGCGACTACTTTAGAATTCCAAGCAAGACATGCACAACAGCGGCTTTTGGATAACAAATGACTTCACTGGTAACAATTCTTGCTATATGTTACAATACATTAAAAACTGAAGAAATAGGATTTTGATTTGGGAATTTCTTCTGACCTCAAGAAAAATGGCCCTGATAATGTGCAGATCACACTCAATGCGGAGGCTGTGGTGTTGCTACCTGCAGCAAGGATGGCATTTGCCTTGTTAAAAGCTAATTACTAAATCCAATAAGACCGGTTTGTCATTCGGTTCCACATTCTCGATGTGTGCAGTGACTTTGTTTGTCGTTTGCCAGTCAGACAGACTTGTGCACTTTCAACTCGTTTTTGTGTCTCAATCTGAAACTATATAGCTTTAAAATTAGTCACTGGTGATGGAAATGTTCTGTTTGCAAACCAGACAAAACTGTGTGAATTGTGACTTCCAGTTTGCGACTAAAATTGGATGATTCTGATTGGATGATAAGCGCTTTTCAGATGTCCTCCCAACACGAAAGGCTCTATATAAATGTAAATTGTATGGTATTGTATTGATTCGCTACCAAATTTGCTTAAAAATTGCGATCCTGACGACCACCAAAGGTCCATTAGTAATCAGCATTATGCTTTCCAATCTTTTGTCAGATTTTACCGGCCTTTTCTTACTAAGAAACAACCCAATAATAAAATGCAGTGCTTCATTGCAAACTGATAGTCACATCCAGCACCGTGACTGCTCCTTTTTTAACTTTCATTCTTATGGTTTTAAACTGAGGTTACACTACTTTAATGCATTCTAAGTGTTGGGGACAAACAGGGCAATCACTGCAAGGGATTAAAGCAGTTGTGACATCACCAATGCTAACAGAGTAAATAATCTCGCATGTTGGCGTGACCTGGTGTGTTGGCATGACCTGGCGTGTTGGCATGACCTGGTGTGTGGCTAAAACCAACAAACTTGGAAGAGGTTATTTTCTCTTTGAAGAAAACTACCCAACTTTGCGTTGTGCACATGGCGGATTCTCACATTCTAACTGAATGTTGTCAAGTAATATTAATATAATTAAGCAATATTTTTTGCATTAAGGAACAGATTTTTTAAATCAATTTGATTTTTTCCCACCTTTCTCTCCTGAAGCTGCTGATGCTGAAAATACACCTCAGATGCTTTATCCAAGTGGATATTTCCACTGTGTAAACTTCAGAGAGGCTATTTAACCACTGGACGATATCAGAGCTAAGCCGGGTCCAATCTCTATTTAGTCTTTGCACATATATCATTGAACAGCGATCAGGAGTAGGAAGCCTGGCCGATTTCTCCTTGACTCGCAGAGGGTCTTGCTGAGTTGTAATGGCCCCATCACCAACACCACCACAGCAAAGGACAGTTAACTCAGTTAACAAGATCGGTCAACAACAACCCGGGGTCCATTCCTGATCCGAACAGCAAAGTAGCACATCACATAATGCTTTAACCTAACAAGGCACACAAACAATAAGCAATTTTCTTCTAAATAAAATATATGTTCAAACTCTAGCACATTTCATTATGAAAGTAATAGAGTGGAACTTCATACTTGAAATGTTTCAGAACATGCATTTGATTATTAAGCACGAGACCCAGGAAACAATCAAAAGATTGCATATACTCTGACTCCACTATACCACCACGTCACAAAGATGCAGTCAGCTTCAGAACAGATATGTGCTTAAGAGGTTTAAAAACTGTTTTGACATTTAAAAAATGAGTTAACCCTAAATATTTCAGGGAGCATATCAGATGTTTCATGTGGACATTTGTGTAGCACTTTTGAAATGCTCTGAAATAATTAATAGACAGTAGCAGTTCCCAGCAAGAGCTTTTAACAATCTTGGTAAAAAGGTATCTCTTGTCTTACAAAAGAAAGAGCTTTCAGATGACTCAGTCTTACTTAGTTCCTTTGTAATCCATTATTGCACTTGGAAAAATGTGTTTCTCAGGCACGAAAATGGAGATGCATTGATCTCCACTTAAGTTCTTTGAAATGCACATAGTTAAAATTGGATCATCTGGTAACCACACATTTACAAGGGCTTTCCAAGCTGCCATGTTTCAAAGGCTCCTGCAAACAGCATGCAGAGTTTCAGCAGGAAAATGGCAGGTGTTGAAAATCCTGAGGCTTCTGTAAAGATGGCTTCATCCCAGAAGTAACTGAACACATTTAAATCACCCAATGTTCCCAATCACGGAGCTACAATTCCAAACTGTAAAGAGTGGAGGGTGTCAGCTCACGGTTGTGTGTTAGAGGACACTAGCATGTGCACACAGGTTTTTTTTACCCAACATGCATTAATTGTGAATCCTGATTTGTTTAGTCAGTAAGATTTGGGGTAAACTTTAATCCAAACAAAATAACTGGCTGCAGTTATTCCATCCTTTGGGTGCTCATCAAAGCTATTGTGCAGTCTCTTTAAAGGTGGTGAATAGTGCACAGCTTCAGCCTCCGATGTTCAGACTATAACTCTGAACTGACAAGAAATGAAACCAGCCATGGGAGAGAAGTACCACATTGAGAGACTTTTAAAAACCTCCAGTTTGAACGTGCCTGGTGCTTCCTCAGGGGGAAAAAGAGTTGGCAAAACCTTTGTTCACATTCACACACGTAAATGACTTCAAAAATTAATCACTGCATTGCTTAAGTATGACGCATGACAACACGTGATACTTTTCCCTTCTCTCCAACGTTTTTTCTCATGAAAATACTTTTGTTTTCAAAAAAGGCTTTTGTATTTGCAAGACATTCAAAATAATTATTTAAATGCAGAGGCCTTGAAAAGGGGAGAAGTAGAAATAAATTAAAAATATACTTGTCCTATAAATATAAAAATGTAATGTAATCAAGGCATCTCTAAGCATAAAGCAACTGTTACAAAGTCAGTGGAGACTAAGCAATATGAAAAGTTTCTGTCATCTGTCAGCATCCAAAAGGCTCCCAATGTGCAACATGGTGTGATGATTGGTTTCAGAGCTTCCCTGAAAATTTGTAAACGTGGAATCAAAATAGAACCTACTCTAACATATTTGTATAACTTTATTGCTTCTGTGGTTTGGCATTGCTTTCGATATTTCTTATTGATTTTTTCTGAAAGTATGAATTACAGAAATGGTTCAAACGGGCCAACAAAAGTCAACAGTTATTCAATTGCCACAAGGGTTCATTTTAAATCTAGATCCACTTTTGTTCCTGTTAAAATGGAATATATCCTGTTGGCTGCTGTTTATTTACCGTAAGGACACAAAGCCCCGCTCGACATACCTGCACACGCACACTTTTGTGTGAGAGAGTGAGCAGGCAAATAATTATAATTGCTCAAGTTATATTGTCAACTAACATTTTACTGATATTTTTACAACAGTAGTTACTAATATTATTTTACATCCTCCTTCTCCAAAATATATTTTGTACAGAAAGAAAATTAATTATCTGATGTTCAGTAGTAGAGGGTGCTTTTATCTTCATTTTAGCCCTCATTACTCCAGATCTATGTGAGTGTTTAACAAAAACACTAAGGAGTGCAAATAACTGTTTCCATCTCTTTCACTCACAGCATCCACCATTACTGGCACAAATAAGTAATAAATAAATGAAGCTCCATTATTTCCTATTACTTCAAAACTGTGTACACGTCCCAAACATGCACAAAGATGTCAACCATGACTGAATAATCTGAGCTGTAAATCTGAGCAAATGCAAAGACTTGGCAATAACTGTTTACTTACCACAAATTTACAGCTAACAGTAAACACATTAATTGAACAGGACAATTATAATGGACCTGGATTTCTAATGGGCACAAGAGCGTAAATAAATGCTGTACATGGCACAGATACAAAAGGTGGCTTGTTGCCCATTACCAATGCCTGGTTATACGTTTGCACTGTTCACAATGCCAGTGTTGTGAATAGCTTGTGTTGTGACCCTAGTTTAGCAATTTCACAAACTGTAATTAAAATTCGCCCCCCATTTCTAGATGTGAATATCTGCACAGAATGGATTGTTTTTCATAGATAAACTGAACACAAAGCAATTTATGTGATGGTGAGGGAATAATTTTCTGGTTGACTCTCCACCTATAAGGATTCAAACTAATGTTGAAACCATCCACCATAATTTAAAGATTTAGACAGTTCTGAGGCACAATGATTTACTAGAGGCTCAATCTAAAAGTCTTGTAATTTGGAAACTTTCACACTTCATCATCGGATAATCCTCAACGCAATTATATAATCTCATTGTGCTGAATTGTGAAAAATTTTCCCTGAACCTTCCCAGAAGGAAAACAGTCAGGGTTCCTTCACCTGGTCTCTCTACAGCACCCTCTATTGGTTGTGCTCTGTGCGTGTGTGTGTGTGCGTGTGTGCGTGTGTGTGTGTGTGTGCGTGTGTGTGTGTGTGGGGTGGGGGGCAGTCGGGTGAGGAGAGGTCAGGCTCACACTCACTGCCAAGGCTCGCGCATGAACAATGGGCACTTGAGTTGAATATCAGTGAATAACACCCCAACAAGAGGAGGCTTAGAACAGAGCCTCAGAGGATTAGGAGCAGAGATATAAAGGAGTAGAAGCAGAGCATTTTAATAATAATAATTCTTGGATTTGATACCCTTATCACGTTCATGTCATTAAGATATTTCAAAGCACCCGGTAAGATTTACGGTAAAGTGTATTGGTTGTGTATTTGCAGGCAAACACAGCGACTAATTTGTCCAGATTTTATGTAGGTTGATGGCGCAGGACTCGCAATAGTCTGTCCACTTCTTTCTGCAATCAGAAACCAACATTAGACTGCGAGGAAATGAGAACCAGGAAGAATGTAGTTTTCCTCTTGTGATCCTACTAACAGTTTCCATTAGATCTAGATTTGTTTAAAGAAAACACACATCAACTTCCCCCTAACGTCAACAGTTAAAATCTTATTCATATCAGAGACCATGTCACTACTTTTCTCGTGGACGATGAGATGGTGAAATAAATCTGCTGTACGCAGGGATTAAGGGAAAATTGACTTTAGTATATCATCATTCAACATGTTATTGAAACAGGCGGAGTGGTGAGGCTCTGATCTTCCCCTTTATTTTCGCAAAGCTAACAAGGTGTCCCTTTGTTTACCCTCCTCCTCTGGTGAGGAGTGAACGGAAGCTGAGACACAGACTGCAGTTTGGCACAGCTGTTGCACAGGACCCTGCTGCTGCACTCCAAGTTGCATGGTCCCACTCAGTGCTTAAAGGGTCAAACATCATTATCGTTTCAGCCTGTTTAACAACTGACGTCCTCGCAGAACAGAAAACGATTCCCAATAAATTCCCGCTGTATTTCTGTGCTGATTTGATTTAGATGCCTGTAGGGACACACCATTTGGTGGTGCAGGAATAGAGACAGTAGGTACTGCTGGGAGGGGGGAGGGGGGAGAGCGAGTCATGTGCCAGAAGTGTTATTGTGTCAGTTTGATTTATTAAGTGAGCTTCATTTCACCGAATGTTCAGAGATATTTATTTCCCTAAAGGCTTCACAAAGATATGAACAGGCCTGCATTCACAGATGTCATCATTGCTCATTTTACAGAGTCAGGAAATTTTCCTGACTGCAATTTGTCCATCTGAAACTGCTGCAACAGAGGAATGTCACCGCGCTTCCCTATTACACCCACTCTCCACATGAAATTTACTGCTCCTGACTAAACCTTCTGCAGCTTAATGCAGCGACATTGTTTTTTAAAACGGCTCAGGCCTTGGAAATAAACTATTTTTTTCTGACAATGCCGGCCGCAGTATATACACACACATCTATAAACAATCTTGTCAGGCTTCTTTTACAACCACTGCTTACCCATCGGTGTCCAGTCTCATGGACAGATGACCCTGAATATTGCTAGGTCAGAAAGTTTGGTCCGATCCTTAATTAATGCAGAGATAGAAACAGACTCATGCTAAAAGGCCAGTGCCACTAATGAAACTACGTTCCTCCAGGCCTTTGGAGCACATGCAGACATTCCCTACATTGCTGGGCTTGTGTTTCAGGGGCTTATTTTGCTTCTGCTGATTGTTTATGTACCATTAATTGATCTCTTTACTCCCAAAGCCTTCAAGGAACATACACACAATAGAATAATGAAAGACTTGCTTTTAATTCTTCTGTATTCTAAAGAAACTTTGTCTTACACCGGCTGGCCTGTGAAATCCATTAGTCACGAAGTAAAACAGACATTTTAAGATTGTGCTCCATTCTGACACATCTTTATCCAGATTTATATTAATGATATTACCTTGCATTGAACACAACTTGTCTGAAACATAGTTTTAGAAACATAAGCTGTTTGAATCCCTTGATAAGCACCTGCCTGGAGATCCCCCCTCCTTCTGTCACTTACATTAAAAAATATCAATTAGTCTTTTTTTAAATCAATACACTTTTGGAACAAAGACAAGGCTACTTTTCACTAAATTGGCAACTCAAAAGCACCTGAGAGGTACTGCAGGGCTCAGTGATCTTCATAATAAGGCTCAGAGATTTTAACCTGTTCTCATAATACCTGAGAATTTTTGGTGCAGTTCTGATTTTTTTAAAAAATAGGTAAATTGTTCACTGCTGCTGTTTGCAGATTCTATAACTCGACAACATCAACATTTTATATTTAAATAACGTCTTTCACATTGGGCGTACATCTCAGAACTCTTTACACATCTTAATGGGCGTCCTAGCTGATGGGAGTTGGGGGAGGGGGGGGGGGCAGAAAGGTGACCTAAAGTGCGGTCAAAAAGAAAGCTTTATAGCAGGCTTTAAGCTCAGGCCCTCTTTCTGCAACTCACCAAAACAAGTGCAAAAGCTAAAATATACAGTCATACAGTCAATCCACTTCTCAGTGCATTCTGTGAAACACTTTGAGACGTCTCAACAACGTGATAAGGCACTATATTAAATGCAAGGATTATTATTATTAACATTTAATACAGTAGATGCTATTGGCTGATGTATCTAATTATTTATCATTGTGTGGTTGAATGAAGAAGAGGTCAGTGTGGTGCTTGCTCAGCCTTGCTGTGTAACTTGACTGAAATGCTTTGTTGCGATTTAGCTGCTCTGGATAAAGAGAATCTCTCAGTATCGGCCTTGAATACACGCTCATTTCTGGCCTGTCTGTCCAACAATGACAGACGCAAAACGGAAAACAAGAAACACCTTACACTGGAGACCATTCAAAATTTGTGAAGGAAACCAAAAGAAAAATAGTTTAATGAAGGAAATAGTTTTTATCCCCAATAATTGTTAAGTGCAATTTGGACAGGTCAAGAGAAGAGGAAAGAAGGAGGAGGGGAAGATATCTTTTCAGAGTGACCTCTCTTCGGAGTTTAAGAGCCATCATCAGGCAGGATTAATGCCACCCTCATCCACATCGCTTTTCCACCTGCTAATTCTGTCCACATCAACACTTTAGAGCGGATAATATTTTTGGTTTTTTTCCAATGTACAGTGCTCAGAATGCTACCATCCTGTGCCCTTTCGAACATTCACTCCTCCAGGGCAAAGACCGGTAATGAATATCTAGCCATAAAGAATTACAGTGTGCTTTATCTCACTCTGCATTGAAACTTCCAAGAGGGGTATTTTTGGACCGAGAAAACTGTAAACAAAACACATGGAGCAGATAAAATTTTAAATGGCACAAAGCAATTAGGCTGAATGCAATCCGAGCTCATTCCGTCCATCTGTCAGAGAGAACAAAAGCTGGAGCACTCCCATTATTGCTCAATCCCCCTCCCTCCCCTGTTAATTTGCTTGCAGAGACATTTAAATTTCTAGGAACGGCACGAATTAAGCAGCTACAGTGTTCAATGAGCAATTGGTAGATCCTCCCTAAGCATCACCAGATGGTGGAAATCAGACCTAATCTAGCGGCCGAAGCATTTCTGTGTGATTACAGAGCAATGTAATCCCCTCATGCTGTCTGCATCTCAACATTCTGCCTTTTTCTCCTTCTTCTTAAAAACTTTAAATAAATTGCAGCGTTCAGTTGTGATCCAGAAAGATTTGTTGCTTTTCCAGTTACAAATGTTTTCTTCGATATTGACCCACATGTTTATGTTTCCCATAAATTTGCAGTGTCCCATGCAGCGTACATGTCTAACTGCATCTTATTAAAGTGCAAGCCAGGCTAATTATCAATTTATTGCATTAAAACCTAGGAGATACTGCTGAGTTGCAAGGCTCTGGAACTAAATATTTTGTGACAGTACATGTAATAATCCAGCCCGTCAGATCCCAAAACAACTCAACACTGGTGGAAATGCAAGAGAGATAAGATTATACTTTACCATAATGTGAAGTGGTCTCTCTTGATCTTGGGCTCATTCACGTGATATTAAACGTACCATTTTATTAGAGGATTAAATTGCCTTCGGATACGTTTTTCCCCCAGTACTCAGACTTGCATTTTTTTCTTTGAAAAGCAAATTAGTTTGATTGCTACATGATAATGTTTATGGAACCATAAATAAAGATGAGAGCTGATTCCAGCAGTACAACTGTCATCTTGACTGAATATAATTAAAATGCCTTGAACTTTATGACAATTAAAGTAAATGTTGAGTAGGTTTGATTTATAAGGGTTTATTTAGCCTGTGGGCCAACACAAAGGGCACTGCCTCCTTAAAAGCCCTCTCTGGAACATGTGGATATTTCGAGATATTGTATGAAGTTATGTATGTAAAAATCCACAGTCCACAGTTTGTAGCACCTGCCATCACTTCAAAAGGCAGTTTTTTGGCTTCTAACATGGGTTAGTTCTGAAGTGGGTTTTGAATCGAAATTGAACCAAATTTGCCCCATTCACATCAATGGACTTCAACAGGTGTCTCAGTTCTCTGTTTCAGGCTCTCACTCAACTCTAGGTAAGTGTGATCAGGTGTGATCTGCAGCAGACTGAAGAAAACCAAATAGGGAAGAATCAGGAGTTGTGGTAAAAGTGGGGTTGAGTTAGGTTCTCAAAGGTCAGCATGACATCAAGCAGTTCCTAGGAGGAAATGCACTTTATATTGCGAGGAACTTATTTTCTGTTACACGGTGCTAATTTCTTTGCCCTTTCCCTGGTGAGAGTTTTCACTCTCCTATTGTCATCATAATACTCATTTTTTTACTGCAAAATACTCTGGAAATGGCTTACACAGAATTACAGAAACACTGCATCTCCAGTTCTTTCTCTGTCACAAGTTGCTTTCTTTCTCTTTCTGGCCGCAGAGCACAGCAGCCACCAAAATAAAATTGTCTCCAGAGGCAATAGCAACACCACCGTTAGGTTACAGAGACGCCAGAGGTAGGTACAACAGAAACAGAGTACAGGCTTTGGGAAGCCTGATTTTGGTTCAGAAGGGATGGGATTGGCTGTCATCATAAAAAAAACATTACATACATGAGTAATGTTTGATCGATTTATGTCAGTAACAATGTTTTTTAAAAAACATTATTCGGCCTATTATTCCTCCGAGTACTTAATTTGCATTCTGGTAGATGACAATCTACGTTAACATAATGCTGAATACTATAATGGGAAGTTGCACCCTGCAAAGATCATCAATAATATGCAGAGAACACCGATCAATTCTAGCCTAGGTGCAATTCTGAAGCAGCACTAAAACACCACTGTAATACTCAATTAAAGAGGACAAACTACTAGGATCAGGCAGAATAGACAAAAAGTAAGATATTTTATCGATATTTTACTTTGACTTTTTACACATCTTATTAATCATTTATTTATCTGACTCATCACAGTCATGTTCATTTTATTATATGTTAATGGACTCTGAGATAATAATGGAATAGGGGACATATGCAAATTTGAGCAATAAAAGGTCATCTCTAAGCTTATGCAGCACCATTGCCAAAGAAACAAATTAGCACTTAAGTCACTGTGTTTTAACATTGGGCAATAATCTTACACTTCCTTTCAATTTGCTCCAACATTCTGTTCAAAGTAGCAGATTTTTAGCCCCTATTACTGTACTCAGTGTGATGTTATACACTCAAAATTGTTCCCTACAGATAAGTTTGGAAGGGGAACATTGACTATAATAATAATCCTTGTATTTGATACATCATCTTTTCATGACATTCAAAACATCACAAAGCGCTTACATCATTTTACTGTGAAGTGTAGTGACTGTGTAGTTGTGAGTGAAGACGGCAGCCAACTTTCACACAGCAATGTCCTGCAAACAGCCATGAAGTGAATGACCAGTTTTATTTCAGAGGTTTTTTGGCCAGGACACCAGGAGAAAACTATTCTCTTTTCAAGTAGTGCCATGAGATCTTTACCATCCATCTGAAAAGGCAAATGTTGACTAGGTTTAATTTGAAGAGTTTATTTAGCTTGTTGGCCAACAAAAAGGGCATTGCCTCCTTAATATTTTGGCACCTTCAACAATGCAGCACTGCCCACAGCACACACTGGAGTGTCAAGCTAGATTGTAAGTACTGGTGGGTATATTTTTAGCAAAGCATTTTATTAAACTTTCAGATCACTACACTTTAATGAAATCCCATTGAAAACACTTAGCTACAATGCAGTCTAAATGGTACCATGACAGTTTGCTCGGACACTTTCTACAGAAATGTATATTCCCATTCCAGCTATAAATACATAAATGTCATTTTGATGTCTGGATATGACCATAAGATCAGCATTGAATTGTGCAGGGCGCTTTTGTACAGATTTAAGTGCCATTAAGGGAAAACAACTTGCTGAAAAAAAACACATAAAGAAGATCTTTATTGCAATGATGTCACATGCAAATGTTTCATTCTGATGAGATTACATCATTGTATTGCAAACAAATGATGACTTTTTTGCCAGCCACTTTTTCATGGAGTCTATTCTCCTTTACAATTTACCTTTAAATGAAGAAAGCAATGTTCATATTGAATGAAGACATAAGGGCTATTCTGCTGAGTTTGCTCAATGTACTGAATCTGCTGGCATTGGAGAATTTGCTATTCTGCTCTGTTCGCTTATGCCACATTTCCATTATGAGTGTCTCCTAGTGTAAGACCTCTCTGGAGGTAACTTCTAATGTAAAATGGACAGTTTTTCAATGTCAAATTTTGTAAAATCCTATTTGGAGTCAGATTCCCCCATTGCCATCAATCAACAGATCAAACTCAATAATGGAAAGCTTCATAATTCGCACTTATAAATAACAAAATTGTAAATAATGTTAAAATTATAATTTTAAAATTGCTCAGGTTTTCTATAAGCACAGAAAGACAAATATCCTAAACGTAGGAAATAGAATAGTGGTTAAACCACATTAACACATGTACAACAGAATGATGCAGAATAAGGAATTTCTGCAAATTTAAAACATTAGTGTACCAAATTCAAGTCCAGAAAATAATGAATGAAAAGTATCCAACGTCTAGGATAAGCAATTAAAATATCTTTTTTAAAAAAACAGGTCGTCCTGATTCAAGATGTAGCTTATGATATACAACTGAATTTAGTGTGGGCTTCGACAGCCACACGTTTCACCTTTTGAGGGAGCAAAACATATTGCTTCTATGTGACTTGCTCTTTATTTATTATGGACAAGCTGGCATGGCTATTTTTTGATTCCCTATCACTCACACCATAAGTATAGCAAATTAAAGCGAAGGTTTCATCGACAGAATTGCCATATAATCCCATGTTAGACAGTAAGTTACAGGCATGCTTAATGCTATCAGTCATTCTTCAACAGCATGGATTTTTAGCGCTCCAAATCGCTAGCCCACATGAATGGCGCTATATAAATGCAAGTTGTTGCTATTGTTAGTGCCACAGAAATGTGCAAGTGACATTGCGTCTAGTGATATCATCAATGGGTACTGTAGACCTCACTCCATCGTCCCCACTTATGATGTGATGGAGTTGCAGTGTCTGCTCCCAAGCTGTGCTTTACCAGCAACACTGGAGTACGATTTTAAAAAATACTCCTTGCATTTGATATGGCACCTTTCACATCTGCAGGACGTCTCAAAATGTTTCACAGGATTTACTGTCAGATCTAGTCATTGCTTGTTTTGTGTCAGAATTATAAAACAGTAACAAGGATAGGATGATAGGCTGCAAGTATTGCCCTTTAATACTTTCATCCTAACATGAATAGGCATTTCAACCTTTTGTACTTACCCACTAAAGTACAGTTGAGTGTTCCTATAAGTTGTCACTTTGCCCCTATTAAGCTTCTTTTAAAGCTTGAAATGTTTTTCTTTTCTACATGAAAAAAAATCTGCCTTAATTTCTCCTCTAGCTGATTGGTTTTAATAATAATCTTGCTTTCCTCCAACAAAATACATAGTGACTATACCTTACGGTAAATCCTGTGAAACATTTTGATACTCTCCCAACGTCAAATGCGCTATATCAAATGCAAGGATTATTATTCGATATAATACCTTATCATGTTGTTGAAATATCTCAAACTACTTCACAGAGTTCACTGTCAAGCTATTTACAACGAGGGAATTGGTCCCTCAAACCTGCTGGCCCCACCTCCAGCCTGTTCTCCTGGTTAGACAGAATGACAGATGGGTCTGTCATGATGCCACGTGCTGTCTGGGAATTCTGCCAGGATGCAGGCGGGTGGGGGCGTGCACAGACACACTTTTTGTAATTTGACAAATTCCAAAAAATATATTTTATTTTACACTGAGAAATGTTGTACTCACAAAGGTGAAGAACGTTAATCCTGGAAAATGGAACCTTATTCCACTTTGGGCATCCATTGGCCAACATCAGGTTTACTCAGGTCAGATATTGTGTAAAACTCCCTTTACATCAACAATGAAGGTAAATCTCCAACCCCAGAAGATCATCTTCCACTGTGACATTGTAACACTGTAGTGTTCCCACACCAACTGTTCATATGGCCTCTGAGTTAGAGTGATAATTTATTGTCAATTTGTGCAAATGTTTAGATTATTGTGTGTTGTGGTCCAAAGTCTACTGGGAACTCTGTTAAAATTACCCCAGCTCATATCATATAGAAGAACCCTTACAGGCAGCAGAAAGTGAATACTTTTATTCATCGGTTGATGCTACATACAAGCCCTGTGCCCTCAGGCAGAAGCATTATGTGCTAATCCACAGCACCACCCAGTCCCCAAACAGCGCACATTCAAATTGGGCGGTCATAGTGAACATCAGGAGTTCTATTCTGCCTTTATGATTGATAGTAAACCAATCAGCATAGTACTTGTCCCAATAGGACCATCCTAGCTGTCAGGACTTTGGCAACATGGTTGAGGATATGTTTGTACCTCCACATTTCCCTTGCATTCACTGCAGACCATTCACTTGTATTCTGTCAGGCAGGTCTCTACAGAGACATTCCAGATACAAGAAGCACCCTTTACCTCCCCAACAAGAGAGGATGTAGATATTGTCAAGAGTCCTGGCATTCATTTTATTAACTTTGAAAGGGTGAAGGGTTAAGTGAATCCACCAGTATTCATACTGTACCGAGTTACTTTATTCCTTTCTTAGAGTTAAGACCATATCTCACTGATCCATATTAAATCAGGAATCTGTCAATTTCTTTTTTGAATGCTTGAGTCAAGTCCACATTCAATGTGGTAAGCAATGATCCAATTTAATAAATTAACAGCAGTATGTGCAATAGTGGAGCTGATCTGACACTGTCCATTTGTATCACTGTGGAGTCAGAGAAAGCAAACTTTAGGTCCCAGGTCCAGTCAATTTCTCCCAATTGATCTAACATAATTGTCAGTAGAGGCTACACTGCCAAAGTTTTATTGACACAACACAAGTTGAAAAGAGTCCTTCACATTGGCACAATGTAAAAGAAAGGAGGCCAGCTCATGGGGATCCTCTTGTGTCCCAATCCATTAATTCCAATAACAGACTGACAGCAACATCAATAGTGCAATATAAAGTTACTTTTAGGTGTGAAACAGAAACTCCTTTAGTTAATGGCTCCCTCATTTCATATACAGGTACACAAAACCTGTCAATCAATCTCAGTAATATCAATCTTGCCAAACTGGTTCCTAGGTCTGGCTGCTAATGAAATGGAGCAATCAGCCTCAGAGGTTGACTTTACCAAGGTTAACACAGCTGCCATTCTGCTGGTAAACAAAAAAGTCACTATTCTCTGAAGCAAGAGTTAAAATATACACTTTATAAATGCAATGCAAACCTTTTCTTTTTGGTAAGTATCCAACAATAACTTCAAAACTGAAACAGCCACTGACCTACTTGCATACCAGAATATGCATCAAATTATAAAGGCCAGCAGGCAATACTATCTTTTAGTAAGTGCAAATATTCAACCCTTCAAGAACTACATCATTGGTTTTGATATTAAATGTATAAAATATTAGTGGTTACGCATGTGTATAGTGCTATGAACGAGATGTTTTGCAGTACTGTTTGTTGTCCTACTTTGTAAAGCTTATATTTACCTGCATTCCAATCCCATTAGGTTAAGTCAAGAATGAGCTGCATTCTTCCACAGCCTTTATTGAGACGATCCTTTTATTGGCTAACAGGAAACATGCTATTGAATAAGATGAGCCTTTGACAAAAAATTACAGGTGAAATTTCAATGTGATTCAAGGCTAATGGCCCAATAAGGCCATCTGAAATGTAATGTCACTCAAGGCTATGTCCAATAAAAGCAGAGATTAATGTTGATTCGATCAGGAAATCAACTTCAGAGTGAAGGCCAGAGCAAAACATTCAGCACCCTATTGAGATCAGGTCAATGTGTACACTCTTCAGTTTAGGAATGTCACAACAGAAAAAAAATCATACTTCAAAAAGGAATTTATACATAGAGAAATAAAGAACATTTAAAGTTATAATCTGTGTATACTATTGAAATAAAAAATTCCCCCCCAACAAAAAAAAATGGTGGCGCTGGTGGGGGGATTTACAACATTTTCTAACATTGTATGAATTACAGAAATAAAGTCACTGCATTTTACAGTGTATCCTGTAAAGTGCTTTGACACATCCTCCTGACGTGAAAGACACTATATCAAAAGTAAGGCTTTTCATTATTATTATCTTAAGTTACCCAAAAGACCACAAGGAAAAAGGCAGCTTCTGTCACAGATTTTTGAAAGACATAAGTTTAATTAGTCTAATCCCTTTTTATTTCACTTCCTTTCTCAAAGTGACATTTCAGAATCGCCATGCAGATTCACAAAGCCATTCATGCAGTAAGAGCTCCTGTCAGGCAAGATACTGGATGGACGTCTTCTGAGAAGAACCAAGACAAAGCTCGATTAGCACCTAGCCAATGTCTCTATATCATTCTTATCACTTTACTGCAGTGTTTCTAACTTACACGGAGTAATAATGATCCATAAAGCCTCCCAAGCTGATCAAACTTCCTGCAAGACAAGCTAAAGAAAACTGTGCTGCCTTTACACCAGCTCAGTCTGTCACCTGGAGCCAGTTTATATTACACCCAGTCACACAATGTGTGAGGACCTCTAGTTAAAAGGCACAACACTAAACGATTTTGACAAAATCAGAATTTACCCGATCAAAGAAATGGAACCTTCATTTTGTAATCTTTCATTTTAGCTATACGTTAACTGTTTAAAAGATTAAAGAATATTTTCCTTGTTTGGGATGGAGTTTGGCCTTTTCATCAAATGTGAGTTCTTTTGGCAAGGTCGTACTGCTTGTGGTAGATTTATTTATACAGTGATTGAATTATTTGAGCATTTGTACCAAAAACTAGTTTGAGAGCAGGGTGGTCAGAGGGGAAGGCGTCAAGCTCTGCCACTGTTAAGTGCTCGGAGATGCTATCCCGCAATATAAATGCAAGTTGATGTTGTTGTTTAATATTCAATGTTCCAGGGCAGTCTGAGAGGTCAATAGGTGAATCGTACTGATTCTTTGGAAAGACTGCTGTGGCAGGTTTCTACACTTCTCCATGGTACACGCAGAAGTACAGACACAATGGGTAACCTGTAGAGCCTTATCTACAACATATCACCAAGACCAGGCAGTCAGCGCATCATGCAACATTGGCAGCTTTCTTAAAAAAAATCATTTAAGTCCCCCTTACCCACGTTTGCTTTGGTACAAAAATGCACAAATAATTCAACTGCTAGGTAGGTATATTTATAGGTATATTCTACCACAAACAATCCAACCTTGCCAAGAGAACTCACATTGGATAAAAAAGGCCCAAACTCCATTGCAAATAAGGATAATTCTATAATAATAATCCTTGTGTTTGAGACGACTCAAGCACTTGACAGGATTTAATGTAAAATATAATCAGTATATTATGTAATGACTATGTAGGTGAATGCGACAGCCAATTTGCACACAGCAATTTCCAACAAAATGAAGCGAAAGAACAATATATGATAATGACGCTGAACTTCTAACAAAATGATTCCTCAGCTCTGAAGTTTATATTTTTTAGATCTACAGTTCTAATTCTATGTTTACTGGGTACTTTCGAGGTCTTAAAAGAGGTGGAACTGACTGACTGGCATGAAGGTAATTTACGTTTGAATTTGTTTTGAGCTTCTGTGCCTGTAGATGCTATTTCACTTCATTACAATACGAGGCATCCACTTCACATCACCTAATTAATCATTATTAACTTATCTACATCAAATTCCAGTACTATGCGTCAATTTCATCCACTAAAGCATCAGCAAAAATGCTTACACTATATTCTCCTTGGTGTGAACAATGGTGGCTTATTACAAGACGAAAACGATAAAAGTGAATTTGTAGGGACACTATACTCCATGAGGTCATATGTGAAATAAGAAAATAGCTTGCATTTGTATTGCTCCTTACTTCACTAAAATATCTGAATGTGCTTGACAGGTAATTATAAGCCACATATAGCTGCTAAATATAGCAGTTTGAATCAGTAAGGTCCCAGAAACAGTCATAAGGTGAATAACCAATTAATTTGGAGGACTGTGGATTAGGACATCGCAAGAAAGTGAGAAACTTCTTTCTCTTTAGTGTCATATGACCTGAACGGCACAGGACTGCAGTTTAACATCTCATCCAAAAGATGGAATCTCCAAAAATCCAGTACTGCACCGGAGTGTATAGGTGTAAGTATTTAATCAGACAGGATTCTAATCATCCATATCATTTCATCTCTCTCCCCTTCCCTCACAGTCTACTCCAAGAGCAACGTATTGCAGCAAACACATTCGTGAGTGGATTCAGCTCTTACCCTTATTGGTTGACCTTGCTTCCTCTCTGCAGATCGAGCTTCAGAAAGACAAGTTGAAGCCTTTGTAACCCAAAGATTCCTTTGTCGCAGTCCAACTCCCCTCACATGTTAGTAAAGTGGCACAATAGTAACCTCAGAATTCAGAGACAACAGAAGGGAAAGTCCATATCTTTAAAACACCAGCAGATTAGCATTCCTCCAATAAATTGTCTAAACCAACATAAAACAATTTTCTCTACCTATATCTGGGATCTTTTAATAAAATGTTAATGATGTTTTTCAAGATCTATTTTGAATAATTAATCTATGGCAGATGAATACAATATTAATGCATTGCAAAGGTTGTCCATTTACGAACTGCTTTAGCTACAAGGCTTGTCTATAAGTTGTGCGCTATTATTATGTCCGTGTATGCATGTCAATTACATAGAACCTCTCTACCTATTTGCAGCCTTCAGGCATCAGTCAAATACTGAACTGAAGAACATCAAACAATCGGAGGCTCTGCGAGGAGGTGGCAAAACTGCAAAGGTTGGACCTAATTCACCGGTGGAGAGCAGCTGGCCCACAACAGTGCGTTCAGTGGTCCTATTGTACGAACAGCTGGTAGAGTCAATTCAAACAGATGCATCCCCCCGTACACAGGGGGGAAAAAAGAAAAAAATATACATTGCATCCATGCCCTTGGGCCCATCAATGGACTTAGAGCCTACCCATCTCATGGAAAGACAAGCAATGGCCAGAAATAATGAAAATAATTACTAGTCAAAGAATAAGTTCTAACTAAAGCTCAGTTTAAGTAGGAACTGAGAGCTACAATGCGATGTTGCACACATAGTTCTTAACAACAATTGTCACAATAATTTAATCAGAAAGAAACATACATGCTTCAGTGAACTTTCTAATTGTAATCCATCAATACTGATAATCAGGAATGCATTTAGGAGATTGGAACATGAGAACTGTAGTCATATCTATCATCTATTCAATTATATTTTTTTCAGATGGTTCCAGTTATTTCAAGGACAGCCTATCCAAGTGTTAAACTTTTGCAGGTGTTGGCCAGGCTGGGTCTCTGGTGAATTGCCCGAGAGCAATAATAATCAGAGCATAAAGACAAGATACTGTGGTAGCAAATGAATAAGTATGAGTGGGTTTTTTTTCCAGTTACTTTAAACAAAAAATATTTTTAAATTGTTTTAAGTTATTTCCTGCAAGCCATCACTGAAACTTCCTACAGCAGAACTGCACATTGGAACGTATTATAATATCAAATGTGCAAAATGAGCTTCATTTTATGTTACTGGATGTCGCAAAGCATTTGAAACAAGTTTCATGAAAGGTATGATTCCATAAAGCAGGCAAGATTTTAGGCAATTCAAAATTATTGTAGAGTTTCATATTTGTACATTTTTTTAAAAAAATACAGGAAAGCTTTTCTTTTAATTGAGGCTAGAGTAAGATAAACATTTCCTTTTGTCAATTTTCTTGATTTGATCTTCGTGAAATAAAGCCAAGATATGCTGACAGAAAGTGATCTTGTCCAGAGTGCTTAGCTACACATGGTCCAGAGCTCTGGGACTCTTCAATTGAAGTTCAGAAATTTAAATTCTTAAAGATAAAGCAGAGAGAACAACCCCACCTCCCACTGTGTTTTCTGATCCTTATCAACATTAATCCATTCTTTGCCAATTA
Organism: Callorhinchus milii; assembly: GCF_018977255.1. Taxonomy (NCBI): domain Eukaryota; kingdom Metazoa; phylum Chordata; class Chondrichthyes; order Chimaeriformes; family Callorhinchidae; genus Callorhinchus; species Callorhinchus milii. The sequence continues at coordinate 32,443,443 of NW_024704745.1, forward strand.
TGGATTCCTGAATCTGAAATGTATTCATTGGATTCTATTGTTACAACTGATGAAAATCTGACTTTGGTTTCTTGAACTGTTGTGAATAAAAATGTGGTTACCAGAGGCTCGCATCTCTCACTCTGAAAGTCTTCCACATTGTACAGGAGAAGCTGAAAAAAACACCCAGCTTCATTTGTAACACATTCCCAAATGACAGTACAATTGTTATTCACTAACTGGACAAGTGTGTAAATTTTTCTAAAACTTTGTATATTGGGGAGGGCGTTATTTCATTTGTTTTGGTCAGTCGGGTGTCTGACAAATGCACAGACCCATCACTATGCTTAAGAGTATCCAAACCAGACAAAGTTCCGTATATGTATGTCACCTTCATGTGGAATTACCCTGTGTCTGAAATGCAATCCACTCTCTCCCATACCCTGCTTACCTAAGCCCAGAGAACATTAGACACACATACACAGTGTTTCCTCAACTCATCAAAAAGGTGATTGCATGTCTGAAAAANTGTTGCATGAGTGATTGTTTACATCCAGACAGAAACTTTAAAGAACAATGGTTGAGAGCTGCCGGCTAGCATATATATATATATATATATTCTTGAGGATGTTGTGTGGATCTGATTTTTAATAACGATGAAATATAACCAGTGTAACCTAACAAACAGGAACACAGTCTCTTCAATTACAGCTTGTCTAGGTTACCTATTTGCAGGCTGTTCATCCATTACTTCACAAACTGCACTTGTCCTCTAAAAATGCAGCCCTGTGATCAAAGCTTGTGCTTTTAATGGTTCCTTCATCAGAGTTTAATGGTTTGTTGCTAATAATCAAAGCGATGTTTACATCACTGTCCTCAGGTGCAGATGGCTTTTCATTTTGTTTCCGAGAGCCCAGCGTGCAAGATGCTGATGTCACAGGTGATAAATCAAAGCTGCTGAGTTCCTCTTTAAATCAGCTGTTCTAACCTTTGCCTGTTTCTCGGAGGTTCACCTTATAGAATGCAGAGGGGGATGCATGTTGTGAGACAGTGGGATGCACTTTATTCAGTGAGTGCGGGAGACCTCAGAACCCGTGAGTTACTAAATTACAAGAGAACTTGGGCCTTCGTAACCAGTAGAATAAACCTGGAATCACACGGTGAGACCTGAGTTGTACCACAGATACAAATAGGAACACACAAATCGGTATAAAACCTATTCAAATAATTGACTTTGGTGGCAGCTAGCTCAGCTTCTCTGCAGCATGAGTAACCTGGACTATCATATGACAAACACAGTCCAATACATCACAAAGAGTTACAGGGCAGGTAGATGGGCAAATACTTCATAATACCACACCTGTGATATACAAGTTAATGGCTAATAATGGAGTATTTGTGCTTGCTTAAACAAGTGAAAATTGAGTAAAGATTCATTTTCCTATGAAGAAAGTTTTTGATGTTCCTGATTCAGACAACCTGCTCCACGCAAGGCCTCAAGGGTTGTATAGTTTTTCCAATGTTCCTTCTCTGTGTGTGAAATCATCCAGTCTCCACAATGGGATAATAATAATGATGACAATAACAATAATAATGTTTGTATTTGATAATTATGCATTCTTACATCATCAAAATGTCTCAAAGTGCTTCACAAGATTTACTGTAAAGTGTAGTGACAGTATTTATAGGCGTATGGGACAGCTAATTTGCGGACTAAGCCTAGTGATTCACTGAGCCAGGGGAGGGGAAATGAAAAGACTCACAAGCAACAAATCACAGTGTACAATCAAAACCACAAGGAGCATTAGTCCCGTAGTCTGTGGAAATGTGTGGTATAGTGACATTTTTTTATGTAAGCCATGTAGACAACTAATCAGACCAGCAACATCTCACAAACATCAAGGCGATAAATGACCAATTTTTTTTTAGATGTATTTATATGAGACAAGAATATTGGCAGGGACACCAGAGAATGCCCTGCTCATCTTCAAAATACAGCCTAAGTACATACATATACACATATACACACCGCCGGATTATTTCAGCTGTAGAACAACAGTGATTTTCATATGAATCAATGAACGTTACTATTTCTTTGCTGTGAGAAACAGCTAAGATTCGAGCTCTGTATCCTGTCTCACTGCTGAGAAGTGGTCTGTTGATTATACAGAACAAAGCTAAACCACATTTTATAATGCTAAGTCTCTAGATCAGCATTTTTAAGATCAATTTAAGACCTACATAACAGACTGTTTTGAGTTTAAGCTTAAAATAGATTGATCTAAATCACTATCTGCCCTCAGTCCAACTCCGTGGATAAATCCAATTCAGATCAATCTAAATCAGTTTAAAATGATAGCCAGCAGTGAATTTGTTTCACTTGCTCAGATGGTGTCACTTTGGTTATTCTCTGTGCACTGAGCCACTGTTTTGTTAGTGCTGACAGAGCCAAACAGTAAGTGTGAATTCTTCAGTGTTAATAGAAAGCAGTTGTTTTTTCAGTGTTGTTGGTTCTTTGCAAATAAATAACCTGCTCACCACTAAATATTATCTGTTCATCAAGAATATTCACTTAATAGCAATTTACACTAACATTAGTGTTGAAGTATGTTCAGCAACAAAATTTGCACTACCCTCTCAGGGACTTTTATAGGTAAACTTATCACCTGTCTCATAAAGATGTAATGAACCACTCTGGGAAATAGAACAGTCTGCAATGAAATCTTGATATGCCACAACACAACTAGTTTGATCATTCCCCAGCAATGCTGCTGACAAGTGTATATTTACTTTATATAATGCATACACTACTTACAATAATAATCCTTGCCTTTGATAATAAATAATAAGACATGTATTTGGTATAGTGCCTTATCACATCGTGGAGGCGTCTCAGAACTCGTCCAGGATATACTACAACGTGGTTTGTCTGTATTTTGTGGGCGAAACACAGCAGCCAATTTGCACACAGCAATGTCACACAAATAGCCATCAAGCGAATCATTAACTTTATCTGGATGATTGTTGACCAGGACCATTCCCTGCAATATAGGAGATCCAACTCAACAATGAAAAGTCAGCCACATATAAAAAGAGCACAAGTGATCTCCAGAAGTCCAGAGTCCATAAAAACCCCTTTGTTTGCCTTTCAGTACTCAGGAAATGTCAAGATCTCCAATATAAAAGCAGTAGCACTCACAGTGATGAAAGGATAACAGAAACTCTGCCAGAGATCTATACATATTTTTTTCAGTTATTCTTAAAATAATTACGTCTGATGTCAATGCTGCTGCCCCCAATGAAATCTATTCCTGCTTTAATAGGCAGACTGAACAAACATTTCTGAAGAGTTATGTATTTTAGTGAAGTGTACTGAAGCGCTTTGTTTTGATAAGACTGAAAATCACACTGTGCTACTTCTGCTCTACTTACTGCAGGCTAGTGATACCGCAGAAATACTAACCAGACTTGGCCTGTCCTCCCGCTTACACATTCTGCTTGCAGTTTTCTCCCTTTTTGGTTTTCCCAAATGCTACCCAGTGACTACTATGTTTCTTTGTTCAGTCAGCCCCATGGCTGACATATCAGCTCTTCTCAAATGCTTTCCATGACTAATCCAGTATTGAGCCAGCAGAAGGGGTACTCATGGGCAAGACTTATTTAGTATCTGATTTGCAATATTTGCACAGGGATATTTAATCAGCAAATCCTGCAAGTAGCCGAATGTGTCTGAGGCCGAGCCTCTGAATCTCCATTCAAACGCCAATCTCCACCTATCTCTGTAGGGGCACTAGGAGATTTGACCACAATCCAGCTTCAGTGTGCAAGTGGGTTCCCAGACAGCCCGCCTCATCCACACACCTGCAGAATTTTCTACTTACAAATCCCTTTTCAAATATTGAAAATTAGACCCCAGTTTAACAGAAAGGTAAAGGGTTGACCACTCGTTTAAAAGAGTCAAGTAAAATCCCCTCAAGCAAGAGGCGTTTCCTATATTGGAACTATAAGGAGTTTCAAAAATAATAATATGAACCATGACTTAGACACATTCCTGGAAATTAAAAAAATTCAGGGGTATTAGCTGATGAAATAACTGTGCCAAAATAATTTGGTTAACATGCTTAATAGACCAATGCCTGAAACTATTACTATGGAATAAAATTTGTGGTGTTCGATAATTTTACACCAGGGTTAATGCCTAAAATATCAAACACTGGACCTTTAACCTCTATGTTCATAAACCATCTTTATCCCCTTTGTGGGTAGGGAGAGGTGTTTGCCATTGAAGAAGGAGAGGCATTTGCTCCTCCAATTCAGTTTCCATGAAGCATTTGATAGGTTTTTCTCCCATTGTATGCAAAGCTTCTTCCAGAGGCTCAGGTAAGAACAAACAATACTGGATAAATGAAGGTGGCTTGAAAGATATTCAACAGTGAGAAAAACTGATGTTGTCTTTGGCCTGTGTTTTTGTATTGTTGTTTGTGGTGGACATCCTACCATGTCTACACAGCAAAGATTGGGGACATTATAGACAGAAGGCATCAGTTGTAATAATTATATAATCAATCAACGTTCATGAAAGAAATAGGAAGCAGAATGTGTTGAATAATGAAACACTGGAAGTTCTTCCAGCATTTTTTAAAAATGTTTGTGTTGTACAGTTGCATTTTTTAGTATGATTATGCCCACAAAATATACAGTCAATCCACTTTACAGGACAGTATATGCTATGAAGCACTTTGAGACGTCTCAATGACTTGAATAAGGTGCTACATCAAATGCAAGCATTATTATTATTATGGCGCAAAGTGGTTCCCCTTCACTAGAATGAATCGGAGTGGAGCTCTTTGATCTTAGCATCGTTGTCATGTTTATGCTTTGCTTGACAACCTGCAGAATACAGGAGGTTTCCGTGGGATGTTGCAAAGAGCAATAGGCGCAGCCTGTCCTCTCAGAGCAAGGTTTATCATGGAAACTAAAGAGCGCATCTTTAACCTTTTGAAGAGTGTAATAACATTGCTTTGTTACTTTGTTTTTAAAAACAAATATCAGAGTGGTATCACATACAAATATCAACAACACTCGTCCTTTATGTTATCAGACAACGAGATGGCACACTGGGTAGCTCTCTGGATCACCTCTCGTATTAGTTATGTCCTCGCCTTTTGTGGTGAAATGCTCCTCTCTCATGGAACGCTCCATCTAGTGGCTCTGTTCAGAATAACAAAACTTGGCCTTGGAAGGCAAGTTGAGTCTGGATGTTAAATCAAGGCACGAGATTGAAACTTACAAAGGCAAACCATCTACTGTTACAGCTACCAGACCACCCACGGAAATATGTACAGTAATAACTTCAAAACCTAGCAGGGGCTGTTAAAATAAGAGTCCTTTTTTAAAAAATCTCCAAATAAGCACACAAAACCCTATTGAAAAAAGAATAATCAAAAGGATACACAGATTCCAGGCCAATTTTTAGATCAAGCAATTTTGACTTGCATCCCACAACAAAGTGTTGAAATCTAACAGAGATTTATTCTTTCTTTTTTGTCTCGATTCCCTTTGCAGTGTGTAATTTAGCGCAAACTCTGCCTAGAGCTGTCAGCCACCTGCAATGTATTTTCTTTCTCTTAACGTTAAAGTGCTTTGCACAAATCGGAATTTAATAAATCACCCTAAGATCTGACAGAGTTTATCTCCAGGGGTCAGTTTGACTCCCAACATAACCCACTGACAGTCAAAGCTGAACAGATAAGGTTGGAAATTACATACAGTTAGCAAAGAGAAAAAGACAATTCATAGTTTACACAACGCTTGCTTTCTCAACAGTTTCACAGAACAAAGCACATCTCTTCTCTCTCTTCCAATAGTGGTAATTGGGTTATGCAGTTTTCAGAGCTTTATTTTTTAAACTTTCAACAAGGACTTCTGCTGCTGAGAGACATTATTTTTAAACATGCAGTACCCTGGGAATTGTAAGCAAGGGCACAGAGTTCTGCCATGGTTTTTCAATGCACAAAGTCAAATGCCAAACAGTCCTTGAGCTTAAAAATATATATTTATTTTTAAATAAAAGGTTTTGCTTGATCAATGTATTTAAAGGTTGATGAAGACTACATTTATGCTCGGTAGCCAACTTATTTTTTTTCATGTAACGACTTATATAAACAGCCCAAACATAAGGAAGCAGGTCTCCTTCAAACAAACAACATCTATATTAACCCAAAGATGAGTTTTAGAAAATATGTAGATGATGAAGTCTCTTATAATAGTTACGTCAGTGCCTTGCAATTCCCATTTTTTCTGGTGTGATAGACTTTTTTCTCATCGTGCCTGTAGGTCTGTTTTTATTTTGGCTAATATTGTGTTTTCTCAAGTGGGACTGTACAGTAAGGTTTATCATTTTCCCAAGCAAGACTCTCAGTACCACAAATGGAAATGTTACGGAGACTTACTCGCTTCTCGTGTCACAGAGAGCACGGGATCAAAGTATTCACTCCGCACAAAGCCTACAAAACTTCAGAGGAAAGGTAATTGTATACTTTACTTTCAAAGAAAACCAAACGTGGGTCAGGGCGAAAGGCTCATTTTGTCCTTTGCTTGCCTCACTTATTAAATTACAATAATAAAACAACAGTCCTGTCCTTCTGGTGGGAACGAAGCGACCCCAGGGTGATTTATAATCTTGTGAAACCCTGTCCCCAGTGCTGACCACACTTTATATAAGGATGATATCTGTTACTTTAACTGATGTCTTCCTGCTGTGACAACACTGTAGGATGTCTGTCAGCACACAAGTATTTCTCAGACGCCACATTATCTACACAAACTCTTGCTATGTTATTTCAACTGAATTTCAACTTATGGCGCCTCAACCTACAAAAAGAGAGACAATGATATGACTTTTCCATTAGTGAATGACAGGTGATGACTAAGTAGAACAGAGCTGATCAATAAGCAGTCATGTCACAGAAAGCCCAATCCATTTTGTTCCCTTTGTTTACAGAGAAATAAACGCTGCAGAAATGAATTGTTTTTCAGTTGCACAAAGAGCATCTTAAAATGGGTAGCTGAACATGAAAAGATTGGACACTTTAGACTGTGAGGTTCATCTGGAGTGTGCAGAGATTCCATTTCAAGTGAATTAAATTGTGCCTGAATAAAACATCTGCATTGATATTAGAACAGTTCACCTTCTCTGGCTGTGCAATCGTTTCCAAATCAAATCAGTCTTGTGTAAACGGTTGATTTCTGAAGACCAGAATTAATATTTGACCTCCCTTCTGCACCCCTCCAAAACCCTCCTGGCAATATGGGTTCCCAGGATGATGATTTGATGCTTAAAATCTTAAGACAAGAGACGACAGAACCACAAAAGGAACACTTGTCCATTTTGCACTCAACAAAAGAATGACCCCTCCCCCACCCGACTAATCCTGAATTAGGGACTGTAGAACATATTCTAACTGCCTCAATTGAGCCTTATTTCGCCTTCACACCTTAGTAAAATGCCCTGAATTCACTACTATTTTCAGCACCTTGGGACGTCCTTACGACGTGAAAGGCGCTATACAAATGTAATTTTGCTGTTGTTGTTGTTGTACTATTATACAACAACAATTTGCACGTATACAGCACCTTTCCTCCAGGAGAACATCTCAAAGCCCTTAATAAAGTCTGAGTGAGAGTCCAAGCTGTTCCATTTCTCATACCAGCCATCCTAACTCTAAGTGAAATTGTGTGATCGAAAACAGTGCTCAGCTTTTAGTAGGTGTATTCTCCAGACTCATATCTTCTTGGATAACGGATTGAGAATGTCCAAACTCGTTTCACTTAGAAAGTTTAGCATCTGTCAAACAGAGGAGGCTTTCATCTTACGGTTTGGAGGTAAAAAGGAAGTCTTAATGTAGGCGTTAGTGAACAGCCAGCTATAGAATCCGTGCCAAATTTGACCCAGATCCAGACCATTAAAATAAATATCCTCTTACTTAATGGCAAAGTGAAAATCTGGATGATTTCCGTTTTGCTGTTATAAAGAAGTAAGGGTGTTTTGATCACAAGCCTAGCAAAAAAAGGTTTATTGGATCCGATATTAATAGGATTCTTATGCATTCTATAAAGTAAGTTTGGTTTAATTCTGGTTTTGAGTCTTCACTTGCTTTTACTCTAACTCAATATCTCATCTGAACTCCTTTGTATCATTCTTCATCCAAGCTACATGATACACAGAAAATATTTAAGATTAAGTAAACTGATATTAATTCCTTACACTACATCAAGAAATAATGTCATCCTGTTCAAAAGAGCTCAAGAATGCTTGTGATGTTAATCACTTCTTAATGTGAAAATGAGCAATAGAAGCTTGCAGGTTTGCAGGTTAGATCTCTGGTCTGTACCAAGTTAGCTGATCTTTTTCTGCCAGAGTATCAGCAAGTGTGCTAAAATTCTCCTAAGTGTTTCTGGGCAAGGAAGAAAGAAAAAAAAATTGGAAAAGCAAAACCAGACAACTTTACTTAAGTTCTCTAAAATGAGCTTGGTTTTCTATTAAAATTGCTGTGTTTAAATATCATTTTTTACAGTGTTTTTGCCAGTTACTATGTTTATGAAACAACTAAAGCATTTTAAAAACTAAACAGCAAAGACAACTAACAAAGATTTAATTGTTGAAAGATATTAAATTTAGCTTATTCTATTTAAGTAGAAAATATAATAATAATATGCATCCTTATGAAAATATTGTATATGCAGCAACAGTGGTACTCAATGTGACGCTCCAGCAAAGAATCTTCTCTATCTCATTGCTTTCCCACATTACGTGCATGAAGAGCTCAGCGAAACACAGAACGTAACGGAGATTGTTCCTGGAAAGTAAGAGCCCAGCTGTGTGTCAGAGGAATTCAAGCATTTGGACCAGTTGTGTCTCGGGTATTTTCACAACCCAGCGGATGCAATATGAAATGAGCCAGTTCTCTTAGCTCAGCTGAAACTGCAAACCAGTGTTCTGTAAACCAGCCAAGTTGCTCATGTGGCTCTCATGCCTTCACCATTGTAACCATTCTATTGGTATCACATTAAATCTTATGTCTCTTTTCCATCTTCATAACCTTCTGAGGGTTTTTTTGATAATATTCCTTATGATTGGATCCAAAATCCTAAATGCATCCAACAAGAATTTACGACGTTTAAGCACATGAAATTCTTTTCAAAACCAGCATAAATTCAAGCTAAATGTTTGTGTCCCCCACACTTCTTCATCCCAAACCCCCCCACTGCTTGGGTCTAAGTCCCTCACTGTCCAGCGCCTTGGGAGGTCCTCCCGACGTGGAAGGCCCTATACAAATGTAATTTGTATTGTATAAGATTGTGGCTGATTTTTAAATGCTATTGCCCCACATTTTCTCTATATGCCATATTCCCACTGGCCAGGATCCGCATTCTATTTATTTAACAACACCTCTTAAAAGCATGTGTGTATATGTAAATAAATGCTATACTGAACAAGGACAGGATCAAGCTCAGTATTCCTCACAGTTGAACAATTTACCAACACTCAAATTCTAATCTCACATATACAGAGTAATCACTTAGGTGATGTACCAGAAGGTGGCAAGCATCAGGGAGCTATGAAGAGTTGTGTTCAGAAATGAAGGGAAACAATTGGAAGGGAAATAAAAGGAGTCAGGCAAGGAAGCAGTAAAACAATCACAACTAAAAAGAATAACATTCTCCATATTTGAATGTTGGATCCTACATAATATCTGGAAAACTCACACTGTAACTCTAGCCCTTTCCACTCTTAATATCTGAAACCAGCCATCAAGCAGGGTTAAGTGATGGCAGCTCTTCAAAGCAATGAGAAATGGCTCCAGTAGTCACATAACTATTAATTTTATGACAGAATTCGGAGGCACTTAGCCTCCATATTGAGAGTGCGTTTCCAAGTCTGACTTCCCGCGCCTTAAGAGGCCAAGACATCAGCCAAGTAGCTCAAGTGAGCGAGAGGGATTCGAGTAAAGGTACTCAAAAGGCAGAAGTACATGTCTTCCCATTGCCAAATTCAGGTGTTTATTCTGCTCTGGAAGCTCCATGCAGCTCATTTATTGATGTGGGCTAAACACTGTTCTCCTCCATTTGGTACATTTTGTTGACTTGTCCCTGTACAATTATAAATAACTCAAATGCAATTTTAATTTTACATGTCTAATGGCTTATTATTTATATCTTAAAATTGCATTAGAGTGGTTTATCATTGCACCGGGCACAAATTCACATACTTTCTGAGCAGAGAATAGAGCTCAGCCCTAAGAACAAATGCACTACATGGTGGTGCAGAGCAGGATAACTCCCATTATTTTCATACATTAGCCCTAAATGATAAAGGGATGTGGCAAGGAACAGAACACAGTCTGATTGAGAGCGCACATTCCAGAGACATCGCTGGTTATTCCAAATGTCTTCAGAGGTTAGAGGTCATCAAAGGGCATTCCTGACATTTAATGGTGAAGAGCACTGAATATTAATTTTCTGAAACTATTTATAATTATCCTTTATCTGTGTAATATTGCAATATTCAGTCACAGTTATGGCTGTTGCAATGAAGGTAACTGGAACGTTTGATTTACTGAAGTAAGACAAGTTACTTGCAAGTTTTATCTGGTTCTAATAAAGTCTTACTGAAAAAGTATTAGGTGAGGAGTTTAAAGAAACTAAAAGATGTGCAAGTGCATGTTTGCCAGAACAACTTTATACAGTATATTACTCCAAGTCAAATACAGAAATTATTGTCCCCAAGCACCATTCCTGTGTTCCAAAACCTGTTGTGTAATTTTAATATGCTCCTACAATGTGTTCAACTCTCTACCACTTTATATGGTGTCATGGCCATAGTTGTAACTGTGACTGACCTTTTCACCATGGTGATCAGGCCCGCAGTGGACAAACGTATCTGGCGGCCATCCATTATTAACTGATATTAGTTTACTTTGGACGTTGTAAGGAGGAGGCAATCATACTTGTTTTTATTTCTGACTGTGCAATTAGAGTCACTGCCCTAAGTCCTTATTTCTTCTACTTGCGTCCAACAAAAAAAAACATTTGCAAGTCTTTCCAAAATGGAAATCATCCTATTTGGTTTGTGTCCTCGCCTCTTTCCTTACGGCTCCAATTACCTCAACCTTCCTGACCGCTCTATCCGCCTCAATGGGCTTGTGAACTAACTAGACTCTCAGTACTCTTCCTTTCCTTCCATACGGTGCCTGACGATGACCACTTTTCTTCATCTTCGCGACATCATCTGCATCTGTCCCCATTTGCCACCCGACACTGCTTAAACCCTTATCCCCCCGCCCAGACTGGATTTATCCCACACCCTCCTCACCAGCTTCCTCAACCCACTATTCACAAACTCCAGCGCATCCAAAATTTACTCACTTTATTTGCCTATCACCCCGTGCCTTCAGCTCCCCTCTCGACTCTCTTCCTCCTCCTCGCTCCCTCCCTTCCCTCCCCTCACCCTGACCATTTCCCCCCTCCTCTCTCCCTCCCTTCCCTCCCCTCACCCTGACCATTTCCCCCCTCCTCGCTCCCTCCCTTCCCTCCCCTCACCCTGACCATTTCCCCCCAATGCTCGGGTCATGACCCAACTGTGCAGCGCCTTGGGACGTCCTCCTGACGTGAAAGGCGCTCTATAAATGGAATCTTGTTGTTGTTGTTGTTGTCTATGCCAAGCTCCACTGGTTTTGTTGACCTAGCAAACTCCCTCTATTCAGCTAACTCAGATCTGATGCACACTCGTTGTCCCTCCACCCCAACATCAGCAGTCGAGCCTTCAACCACTGTATCCTTACCAACTGGAACTCCTTTCCAAAAATCCCTCTGTCCCATCCCCTCTCTATCTTTAAATGTCTCCTTCTTCTGACCTTAGCCCCCACCCCGCTTAGTGTCCCTATCATCTCTGTGAAGCAATTCAAAGCATTACCCTAGGTGAAATGTGCAATGCAAATACAAGTTGTTTTTCCACATTTCAAATGAAACAAATAATGGATGTTGTTGCCATTGAAAGGCAAGTGTCAAAATAAATTGTCAATGGTCTTCTTTTAATTGGATGGGTGCTCTGAATTTCTGCTCCGAGTTACCACAATAAATCCTCTTTTAAGATATCTGGTTAGTCACTTTTAAAGAGGAAGTGAATCTTCTCAGTAATCTTTGATATTTAGATAAGTCTGCAGCCAGGGAGATTGGTCCTGGCATTCAGTCTTGTTGTCATGTTCAAGGTATGTGAGTGGCATTTCAAACAAGTTAAAGATTAAACCTGATTTACACTCTGAGCAGAATTAACTCTTTTTAGATGTTATTTTATTAGCTTTGAACTGTAAACTACACAGGGTTGAAGGAACAAGGGCGCCGTCGCTTTTAAGTGTCAACAGCAGAGCATAGCTCTTGCCTTTTCTTTGTGGACAAACACTTTGAATCCATCCACCTGAGGGTGTTCCACAAAGAATGATCTAATTTCAGGTGCTAGGGCTAAATATGAGTTTGGTTTGACCAAATAGAAATAAGCAAATACTATATATATTTAAATAGGTCTTAATACGTTTGATCTTAGCAAATATGCATCCGGTCACCCATATATATATTATATATAAAAAAAACTTTATTTTTAATCAATTAAATCTGAAGAAACTGCCAGAAATGACTTTTTTTTAAAAAAATGCCATGACCTGGAGGTGTGTTCCCTTTTCCAATAAGTCGATCTCCATGTTTCTGCACTTGCTTATATCCAAAGGGTAGGTGGTCACTTTGAGTATAGCAGTCATATATATATATATATATATGAACAATTGTTGCGGATACACAATATCTATTTAATTTATCATATCAAGGTTTGAGCAGGTATTTCTAATTGATAATATTTGATAAATATCCCCCCGAGCACTAAAAACTAATGTATTGTGTGCTCGGGAGAGGTATTCAATATAGTATAATGACACAGGGAATCCCTGAAGGGTTAATGTTCCTGCATTCACACTGTAGACTCATTCCAGCCTGGTATGTTTGAGGGCATCGCCTATAAATCTGTGCAAATCTCACTTTCAATAGACTTGTTTTAGTTAGTCCGTGCTCTGAGAGTAAATGTTTTTGATATTCGTCTCTCATTAAATCACACCATTTTATAACACATTTCACAGAACAATTTTGCAGGGTATTAACCTTTCGATGTGTGCTTTCATCTAAACCCTGCTGGAATTAGTTGTGGTTCCACTCAGTTACCATTTCTCACGTGTCACTAGAAGTTCCTCAAAAACTGAACAAGCTGTATTAAGCTGCGCATATTAAAAGAAACGTAATGGAAAGGTAATGTCTCAAAAATTGTTTGAGCCATGAAAACCATTTTTGTTCTCCTCCAAAGAACTAGGTCATCTGCTCATAATTGCAAATCATGCAATAAATCACTGCGCTCCAGAAATGAATTCCGCATCAGTAATGAAACAATGCTTATTGGCATGCAATGTCAGCTCAACTTAATTCACTCTCCATTCAGAATAACCAATCCACATCTGCAATCCACGGACGACACTAGATAAATCACTCTGCTAAATGATGGCCTTGAAGGATCATGTGAACCTCTTTAAACTTCTGCTGTTTATTTCGCAGCGATACATTTCACAATCTATTTACCACGCAGGAATTGAAATCTCCAATGGGACGGCATTAGCTCATAGAAAGTCCGTCTAAGCAGCTATCGGAACACTGGGGAATAATGACTGAGGCCTTTTATTTATCATGCTTTATTTTTACTATTCCCACTGCACTTTCCAAAACATTGCTTAAGCATTTTCTTCAATTCTTATTCATTTTGATATATTAACGATGTGAAGTCAGGCTCGGGCTTTTCAATCGCTGAGTGTTTAAAAAAAAGGCTTTCTATCCTGTCACTAAACAACAATGTTCTGACTCCATTCCCCCATTACAATTACTAACGTTGTTAAAATACCAGCTTGGCGTGTTTGTTTTTCCGGGGTCAAGATTACAACTGTAGAAGATTCATAAAACTTTCTTACTGCCTGGAACAATGCTTCATATCTCAGACTTCATTACTGAACGCACCAGTACTTTGCTTTGTAACCATGAACATTGGCAGAGACGCACTTTCTCCAGTTTCTTTTTTTCTATCTCTCTGTACAGTAGTTATTTTCTATTCATATTATTTTCATAATTATTGTGCCAGTAGGGCTGCTCATTAGCAAGTAATTGCTACTGGAAAATATTATGCAAGCAAATACTCCATACACACACAAAAAACTAGCTAGTAAATTGAATATTAACTATAGTTTTTGCTCAAGAACTCATCAACGGCTGAAAAGAGCATTACTTTAATACAATTCTCCATTGTTACTTGCTTTACCAACATTGGCGTCTTTATTACCGTCATTAAAGTGAACCTGCAATCATCTCTGATAATATTGCACCCTTAGTTAAGGAGTTATATCATCAGGAAAATATGGCTTAGAATACAGAAATTTCAGTCATTAAACTAACGCTTTTGCTGTAATATATCCAACAGATTTGCAGAATGTGAGTCTGCATTGCCCTCTTGGATTTTCTTTCCAGACTAAATATTTTCGAAGTGTTTCAAAGCTGCAATCTTCAGATAGAAATATCACACAGGCAAGCAACACCTTTGAAATATTTCCAAAGCATCATTGCATTAAGACAAGGATGGATTCATGTCCAGCCTCCAACTTTGATGGACCTAAGCCAATGGCATTACTGTGGTAACAGCTTGAGTTGTTCCATTCAGTCAATGTAACAGAGCTACCTCAACCTTCCTAAAGATTGAATGTCTTTAAGAAAAAAAATACAAATGATTTGGATGTAGGGGCTTCAGATCACTTATTCAAATAAACAAACAAAAAAAAAGAAACAAGCATCATGTGTTTCTTTTAATTCCATAACATGCTGTACATGCACTTGTAATATATCATTAAGCAGGAGCACTGGGAAACATCATATTAAAGGTTATTCAACTCATCAAAAAGAAAAGGCATTGACATGCGCATGACTGACTTGCTACTCCGCTATATTATTGTCTTTAATGAGATCACTTTTCAGGATCCTCATTTTCTTGAAAAAAAACAAGGCCGTCGTAGGTATGCCATGGATCTCTCATAAGTAATCAAAATCTCATTCTCATACGTCCATTTCAAAAGTATATCCCACCAACATTCAGCTCGATTGACTGAAATGTGCATCCTTTTTGCCCCAAAGGACCAACCACAGAAAGTGTTGGGTGAAGTACTGTATAAGGAGTTGCATGTTGATACAGTAGGGAAAGCAGTTAGCAGTGAAGCATTGTTCCCTCCATGTATTTAACATTTTAGTAATTTGTGAATGTTAAAATACTATTGATAACTTACTAGAAGTTTGCGAGTTCAAAAATAAAAGCACCTGAACGGTTAAGTGGGCAAGACCTACAAAGTTTCCATTTATTACCTAGGTAAAATCAAACCCCGTTTTCTTTTTTAATCACAAGATATTCTCAGATTTATCGCAGATAGCAGATAGCAGTTTGCAAACTTCAAAGCCTGTCACACCATTTGCTGCAGATCTATTCAGAAGCGAAAGCACTGCACAAATGGGCTGAGCATCGAGCGATACACAAAACCCTAGCCACTGGAAGTCAGCTAACAGACAGGCAAATCTTTGTTAATGACTTTGAGTGCTCCACTGACAGCATACTCAATTTATTGCAAATCCTGAGCAAGGGTTAATGTTGGGAGACACGTTGCTCAGCTTCATTTCGCACTTCTATGCCAATCAGTCGGCTGCATTTTTACCTTCCCAAGATTAGACTTTACATGAGAAAGAAGTTGGAGCTATTTCTGTAATCACTGTTGAAACTCTTGACTGTGCTGTCTTTCCCGGCAAGACAGTCAGACAAAAGCTGAAATGTATTAAACATAGCAATTCATCATTCCACAGATGGGAAGCAGGAGCCAGCAGAGCTAGAAAGTGACTGACTACCCACTGCTAACAATGGCTAGAGCGCTGACAGGTCATTGGAACATTCCTTCCAGTAGCTCTTTACTACACCAGTCAAGTTTGGAGAGAGACACTTTCTTAAATTCCAGCCCTGTCATTTCCAATTTTATGCTTTTTGGTCATGCTTGTATCCAGATTCAGCAACATCTATTGAGCATATCAATCCTAATTAGACGATCTGGGGCTCGAAAGGATGGGAGATGGGTGATTTGCATAATTTAATCATAAATACTCAGTGATACATATTTCCAAATGCGTTTGTACAATTATCTTTCCATCCTTGGGGCAATCGTATTAATATGATTAGGCAATATTTCTGAAAAAAACAGGCAAGTGTGCACTCTTTTTTAACTGCAGCTCAGGGCGATATGAAAAATTAATTAATTTCTGAAGAAAATCAATTTCTGTACGTGACCATATTAGACATAGCCTAACCAAGACCAGAGTCCTGTCTCCTTCAGGTCTTCTCTGCTGCTTCTCTCTGATAATGTCAGCTACATCGCACATCATGATACTGAAGTGTCACATTGTTTGGAGCTGCTCAAAGGAGGTTTGTGCCATGTTGAGTTACTTCTTAATTGCACTCAGGACAGGACATGTTTTTAAAGACACAAACATGGCACTCCTTTTGTTTGTCAATCTGGAACAAAGGCACAAACATTAACAAATCATGCGTATTCAACACACATTTACCCCCCAAAAAAGGTGAGGGAAAAGCAGTGATATATTAATTTCGTTTTAAAGAGAAGAGAATATAGACGCAACAAAAATCAAATCCAGGCCAACTATATGCAACACTTCTGTAATTTTTTCCTCACCCAGCAGCCTTGATATTCCAGCAGAATCTGCCTTCAGCAATTGTAATTGATTATTCGCTCATTCACTACCCAGCAGTAATGTATTCAAAAACACATGACAGTAATATTACAATGCAATTAGTAGTCATCTTTTTTTTCCACAGTGAAAAATGATTTCACATCATATCAACTGAATTGTTAAAAGATTGTGCACTGGACATTTTGAGAAGGTCGGTGGAGGCTGAAAGCTATTGGTTTGCAGGTTTGGATTATTCATAGTCGTGAAGTGCAGTTTAAACAGACTGAAGGAAGAGAAAAAAATGTGCTATCTCTTTAAGGTGCAGAGTGCAGAGAAGAAAATGACATTACACAGGCTCTGTCTCACTTAAGCACAAAACTAATACTGGAGATATACTGAGCAAATGATTAACCCTCCAAGGCGGGAATAAAAGTTTCATCACCAAATCAACCCTCCCCCCCACCCCCAACACACACACACAATGTAATGAAGAGATTTAGAGACGAGGGAAAACTAAAGTTACGATTTTATGGTTTTCTCTCTACTTTACAATATTCCTCAGCTGACATCAGTGAAAATCAGAACTACAGATGATACTTATCAAAACCATTCGTCATTTCAAAAACTACAAAGAACGTGGGGCACTCAAAGAGTTAATGTATCATGCGTAGTCACAGAATGGAGCTTCTTTAAATATGGTAATTAATGTAAATGTATTTGTTTTGTTCAGGGTAGCTATCTACTTGGAGCCTAGGCTCAAAACTACAAAATAATAAAAACAGATTCTATTGGATCCAACTGCGCCATTTTTCTTAATTGGCATTAAGGCACTTGAGTGAATTCTATACTGTCTCGTTTTTCATGCAGGTTGGTTTCCATCCTGATCAGCCTTATGTCGTTCTTTTTTGAAGTTATTATCGTCCCAATTCCCTCTGGGATGTGGTTGCTGGGTGACTGGTATCTTAGCACCCATTTTGACTCAATATAATCTGAATCTGCTCCAGTAATTCCCGTGAGCAACAGTAAAATCACACAAATCCCTCACAGAATAAATATCTACATGGATCCAGCAGAAACAAAGTTGGTGATTTTTGGCATTTCATTTTGTTTATCTTACAACCATATAGTAAAACTGTACCAAACAGGAAGTCAAATACCACATCAACCTGGTGAGCAATTTATCTATGGACGTTATGGTGCTGCTGATCACATATTCTGCTGAACTGTAGGAGGAATAATGATGTTGTCCAATATGGTAATAATGGCCCAAACTGAACATTACATTATTATAATTTGTCTTAACATTGTCCACTCACTTTGTACCACACTGGTCCTGTCATACGCATCCTGCCTCACCCGGTGGCTGCCACATCCTGTATTTTACTGTAGTTTTCATTATTTTGGAGAACTAATGCAGAATTATAGAAGTATTACTTGTTTTATATTTTAAAAAAATATCCTCAAGGCAACATATTCTACTGAAGATGGAATTGCACAAGCCTTCCAGCTTGCCTTTCAATCCGAGGAAACAAATCAGACAGTTAAACTAGGTTTGTGACAAATGAAACCAGATTATGCAAAACTATAAGTGATTGGTTTGGAAAAATGTCTCGAATTAATGTTTTTATCAAAATAAAAGGTGGATCTCAAATTCCACCGAAGGGTTATTCTCATCCCTTGACATGGAACGCAGGAGAGGTATTCTAAACTGACCTTTAATTGTGAGTTTTTTTTTAAATTTGGAAGTCTGTAAAGGGACTTGCACTTTTCAATCATCTCAAAACACAAAAACTACATGTGTTGTTTTTTCTCCCTCAGGTCATAGAAATTTAAAATAATGTCAAATTATTTGACTAAATATAGTCAGAATCTTCTTTCTCAACAGAGCTCACATAAGAAAATAGCATGTTGGTTTGAATTTTGATAGTTAGGAAAGCCAGCTTGTAAAAGCCAATAGAACGGATATGATCCCTTTAATCTAGTCTTTTCAAAGTGATTTGATTTGAAATCCCGCATACAAACCATGACCTTTTTATGACACGTCTTGGCAGCAGAAGCATATGACTGTCAAGCTAGTGGATGACACCAAATGGCATCTCAAACAAGAAATGAGTTAGCAGCTCTCTGAAAGAGATTTAGATGTTACAACATGGGGATCCAATCTGTTCACAATCTGATTGAAGATGTCTTTAATTCCGATTGTGTGTACGCCTGCACTTTCAGGAGTGATGTAATGGTTCCTGAAATAGTTTAGAGCGATTGTGAAAGTGATTGATTTCAATCTAACACAACCACTATCAGGTGCTTTCAAAGGCAATTATAGGCCTGTGTGTTGCAGTATTAGCCATGCACCTTACTGTCATTAAACTCCCATGTTTCACTGTCTTAAAGCAACCGCCCCCAGCTGCCCCCCCACCCACCCACCTACACACAAACACGCGTAGATACATACAGGATGTAAATGATGCTTTGAAAATTATTTTCCTGATTTCTAAACGAAATGCACTCAACTTTGAAATGACAACACCTTGTAAACATTGTAAATACAATTATGGTCTACAGATTGAAATTATAAACCAATACTGATTATTACCAGCTGATGGAATTTAATGTGTGTCAATCATCACTCACTTTGATGTTAGCAGCAAAAAACTTTATCTTTTCTAAAGTGCACAAAGAGAATTTTGTTTCACCATCTGAAGCTATTCTATATCACAATTCAACTTATAAGGAATATTTAATTTTACATTTTGGTTCAGATAGAAAGATGCAACCTGTCTCTTGTTTCATCTGATCTAGAAATCTCACATGCTCAGTGTTCCTCACTCTGCTTACCTAAGATAATAACCGTACATCGTAGCAGATTGTTCAGAAGTCATGTTATATTTAGTGTCAATTTAATTTGCTTAAAATAATTGAATACTGTAGAACCACGTTTGTTATTAGTCCAAACTAACTTTTTTTTAAAATAACAAAACACTTCACACCAGTCCTAGCATTTGGAAATATAACCACTTATTTTATGTTTAAAAATAAGCAATTCACCATACCACTTCGGAAAACAAATAGATCGAAATAGATAAACAAAATATTCAAAACTTTGCCCGAAAAGTTAATACAGAAATTTGTATTCAGTAGTCTTCTAATCTACTGAAAAACAGGGGATTTGCTGACACCAGACTAATTGCTCAAACAGATTATCAGTCCTTAATACAAAGTGTAGTGCTGAGAATGGTCATAAAATTCCAAGATTATTTACAGTTTTATTTAGTACAAGTGATCAACATTCCACATCATGAGCATCGCTCACTATTTTACGTTTATCAACCTCAGTCTTTTTTTCCCCACATTGAAACAGTTGTGCATTAAATCAGATAAAGACTGGTGAGTAATGAGTTCATGATGAAACACACCAGCACTTGGGATGAAGCAGTGTGCAACTCACCGATCCTTCAGAATAATTAGTTACTCATCGACCACATTATTTGCGGTTTCTTTTATCAGACACCACTCCTCTGCATTGTGCATCCAGTTGTACAACTATATGTATGAAGTAATGTTAGATCATGAGGCTGATCTATGTCACTTTCAAGTGAGAATATAACACATTCTAATTCAACAATATTACAATTAATTTCAAACTTTATGACACTTGTACACAATATTCTCACACATTTCCTTCTTACCCTTCCTCTCACCCATAGAGTGCAACCTGCATTTCTCATGTTCTCAAGCAGCATTGGGTCACATTATCAGCAGATTATGAAGTGCTGCATTTTATAGCCAGTCTTTTTAAAATCTAGTTCCTAATTTATCTGGAAGCTTGACTGCACTCTGTGTATCGTCTGAGTTGGTAACTCAAGGATCTCTTCGACAACCGTGAAAACCACTGCAGACAGATATTTTATTTTGTACTGGTAATGGTTGGTGGATATTGTATTCATATTTATCTCTTGCAGAACGACTCAACAGCAAAGTGCCACTCACAGTGATCACAAAATGATTCCACATTTTTTGTAGACAATGGTTCCCTATAATTGAGGCTGCGTTCTCCACCTTTTGTAATGCATTCCTGATGAAAGTTGAAGTGAAATGATCTTCTGAAATCTTCAATAATGCATTTGTTGAGAAATTCCTAGCTGTGCATCAATTTGAGCAATGTGCCCACTATGCACTGTTTGTTTCTGCTCATTTTCCTTTAAAAACAACTTATTATTCGGAGCACCAAACATTCAAAAAGTGTAAGATGTACAGTTTTGGGCAAGAACAAAATCTGTATGATGTATTTTAAATGTAACAAAAAGTAATTGTGAAGTCAAGGTTTTTTTTCCTATGAAATTAGATAATCACTCTGCTAATGAGAGGAAACGTATACATACTTAAGAGTGGTGGGACGTATTGTCTTGAGCCCAAGGGGACAGAATATGTCCTGCTTAATTAATACAATAGAGAAGACATATATTGCATGACATCGAAACTCATATATTATACTTTAGACTTTACACTGATTTATTGTACTGTGGATAACCTTGCTCTTCTGAAACTAGAGACTCCTCACTTATTTGTTAATCTTGTACTTTACATCTTGCAACCTGACATAGAAAGATAAAAACAATGCTAACATCTTAATAATAGTCTTCAAGGCCTTTATGCAATGAATGACAGATTCAGGCCTTGTGTTGTGCAACACTCCTTTAAAGATTGCAATGTCAATTCAGTACTTAATGGGTTAAGGGCAACCAAGGTATAAACTGCAGTCAATAACAATTAAATTGTATTCATAAAATTTGCAGCAAAATATTAAGTTAAACTAATTACAGTATTTATTTGCCTGGCAAGCACCACACTGCCATTTCATGTCACATCTTATAATAATGCACTGAGGAAATGCTTTGTGCTATTATACAATAAGGCATGAAACACCCATCTGATACATAAACATATCCCTATCCACTAAGAAAGATGATGATTACATTTTGTAGTTTATTCCCATCAAACTTATACATAACAAGGAGTAGGATGCAATCGTCAACAGGGGGGTGGTATAAAGTTAAGATTTTCAAATCAGTCAGCCACTCATCTATTGCTCTTTGTAGAGTATTTTTTAATAATTCCACTGCATTAACTGATTTCTCATACTGAAGAGTAAATGGACTCTGTGGCTTTTTATGCATCAATAAGCATTAAAGTCTAAAGTAGTTAAACAACATGCTTGTCACCCCTTCTCTAATATCTATTTTTTTAAAAAAGATGAGTGGAGCTAAGCTTTTTTTCTAAATGGCAATGATACATTTAATTCCCCTTTTAAAATTTTCAAAACCAACATACAGTAGCCACAAAACATGTCAGTAAAAAGGAAGATAAGGTGGGTTATATATTTTAAAACGTTTTTTCAAACCATTGTACTATTCTTTCAAGGCAGTACTGGACATCCCTGTGTAAACCTTGCAATAATATCTCTCATAAAGTCTGCTTATTAACTTTAATAATTATCCAGTTAATCTTCAAACAAAAGCTGAGTTCATTTTCAACCTTTCAGAGTATGTTTTCACTCTCGGGATGTACACAGGGTCTTTAAATTCAAAATATCTTTCAGGCGAAAATAAATATAAAGGACTAACAGAGAGCATGAAAGACATGATTTTAACTCTAAACAGTGCATTCATTCTTCTAACAATGATAAAATAGTGTTTACAAAAAATGAAAACAAAGGACTAGTTGTGTCACTTTACATTAACTGAAACTTGATGAGGATAAAGAGTTATCAAGACTGGGTGCTGTGAATGTTATCCCTGCAACATGTGATACAGCCAGTTTCTCTTTTAAATTGATATGGGTTATTAAAGAGTGCAATACAATGTGTACGTAGGAACATTGCGATGTGTCATATGTTCTTAAGCATAAAAAGATCAAAGTAAAGCTATTAATGGGTGGTGTAAAAATACAATTGTTGGCAGCCATCTGGTACAGCTTGTTATTTTATAACACATCATGTAAGTGAGAATGCACACAATGGCATTTTACTAGTTGAAGCGTTTTTCTTAAATCAAAGCCTATTATTTAGTAGTGAGAAAAGGCGAGGAGTTTTGTAATTTACTGCCCATCTCCCTTTAAAGTGATATGGCTAATTATTACTCAATGACTAAGTAATACACTGAAAGCCTTTGTGAGCAGATTAAACCTTTCACCAGCTGAATTGAGATGCAGTACTGTCTGGTGAAGGCAAGATCTGTTTTGTATGTGAATGGTTTCAAAGTTCATTATTCTAAAATATATTGTGTTTGCAATCCTATATGTCCTTCTGGAACAGGTACTGTAGTAAATGCAGGTAAAGTGGTTGGTGTTGGTTGGGGTGGTGGGGGTGGGGGGGGTTACAGGCTGCTACTGATCTTCCTGCTGTGTCTCATGTCCTCTCAGAGGAACACTGTGAAGCAGTTTATTATCCCAACATACGAGGATGTGCAACATACTGGACATCTCTTGTGGTGAAGTTGAGGGTAAACCAAATACAAGGAAGATAGGTGCTGTTGTTAGCTGGCACTGACTTTTTTCCCCCACCAAAAAAAACAGTCACAAAGGGCACAAGACATGTTACAAAAAAAAAGGGGGGGGGAGGGGGAGACACCTCGCTGCAACTGTATCGATCGCAAAGTTTCACAGCTAGAAAAGTTTCAGGATAGCTCCCAGCTCAGCATTGCACACCACAGCACAGCTCAGCATTGCACACCACAGCATTGCACAGCACAGCTCAGCACTGCACAGCACAGCATTGCACAGCACAGCTCAGCATTGCACAGCACAGCATTGCACAGCACAGCTCAGCACTGCACAGCTCAGCATAGCACAGCATAGCTCAGTTCAGCACAGCACAGCTCAGCCAGGACAGCATAGCATAGCCAGGACAGGACAGCCCAGCTCAGCCAGGACAGGCTGCTGCTGCTGCTGCTGCCCTTTCACAACACAGGACACTCTTAGCAAACAACTAACTAACTGCAGGGCAATCCCGGCGATCGCTGGGGGCTCTCCCTCCCCCCCCCCCCCCCCCCCCTCTCTCTCTCTCTCTCTCTCTCTTTTGTTCGGAATTTACTTTTTTTATTTCCCTTCAAATTATTTCTCCCTTTCGCCAGTGAGAGGCGAGTTCTCGAGTAATGCACATCATACTACAGCGGTCTCTGATGACTTTTCAAAGTGAGCCAAGGAAGAAGGTGGGAGTGTGGGGGGATGTTTGTGTGTGTGTGTGGGGGGGGTGACACCTAAGACACACTTTGCATTAAAACCAGAAACACTAAAGATGCTCAGTGGTGGATTCACTTTTTAGGAGTCCAGATCCAGATCCAGATCAGCAGGTGGTGTTTGTTGGAAAGACCAGGTCTTGGGCTGCAGCTGATCCAGTTCCTTATCCCCCAAGTAAACAGATCTGCTGTGAGATGCTACCACAGTAAAGCTGCCCTTTTCAAGGCTTCTGCACTGACTGCTCTATTGATCGCTGTGGTGGTGTGTGTGTGTGTGTGGTGTGGGTGGGTGGGTGGGTGGGTTTGGGGGGGGGGGGTATTATTTGGAGGTAGGGGTAGTGAGCAGGTGGCACTGTGGGGAGTAAAATCTGCAACGAATGATTAGCTGGAAGCTGCTGTGTGTGGTGTGGTGTGTGTGTGTGGTGATGGCAGTGAATGGTTGTTCCCAGTGGAGCTGATCCTCGGGCTGTCTGTCCCGGGAGGAACCCTCCAGCTTCTCCCCCTCCACAGCCCGTGCCACCCACACATAGACATCTCGCAGCCTGTGTCCCCCTCACTGGCTGAAGCCCACCCCCTCTTTCTCCAGCACTACTATAACAGGGGGCAAAACATCTTCCTCAAGCTGGGGGGGGGGGGGGGGGGTTCTCGTTGTTGCAACTTGTTACATCAACTTTAACCTGGAGCCCAGTCAGACTTTGGGACCAGGAAAAAAGTGGCTGGAGTTTTAAAAAAGTTTTACACACACACACATAACTCTGAGTTAAAACTTTTTTGCCAGCAAACTTTCGACTTATTGGTCTTGAAGGATATATATTCTGAACAGCTGCCCCACACCTTTTTCGTGTACAGGCACTTTCTCTGAAACTATGAGGAAGTTGCTGGTTTGCAACAAAAAGTTGGAAAGTAGAAGCAACATTTAGAGTGTGACTTTGAAGTGAAACTGACTTGTCCCTCTGCGCCGTGAAACCTCAATGATCCTCTACTGCTCTAACTCTGCTCCCGGTGTAACTGCTCCCGCTCTACCTCTGCTCCAACTCTGCTCCTGCTCTAACTCTGCTCCCGGTGTAACTGCTCCCGCTCTAACTCTGCTCCCGGTGTAACTGCTCCCGCTGTAACTCTGCTCCCGGTGTAACTGCTCCTGCTCCAACTCTGCTCCTGCTCTAACTCTGCTCCCGGTGTAACTGCTCCCGCTCTACCTCTGCTCCCGGTGTAACTGCTGCTGCTCTAACTCTGCTCCTGCTCTACCTCTGCTCCCGGTGTAACTGCTGCTGCTCTAACTCTGCTCCTGCTCTAACTCTGCTCCCGGTGTAACTGCTCCCGCTGTAACTCTGCTCCCGCTCTACCTCTGCTCCAACTCTGCTCCTGCTGTAACTCTGCTCCTGCTCCAGCTCTAGCTCTGCTCCTGCTCTACCTCTGCTCCTGCTCTACCTCTGCTCCTGCTGTAACTCTGCTCCTGCTCTACCTCTGCTCCTGCTCTAACTCTGCTCCCGGTGTAACTGCTCCTGCTCTAACTCTGCTCCTGCTCTACCTCTGCTCCTGCTCTAACTCTGCTCCCGGTGTAACTGCTCCTGCTCTACCTCTGCTCCTGCTCTAACTCTGCTCCCGGTGTAACTGCTCCTGCTCTAACTCTGCTCCTGCTCTAACTCTGCTCCTGCTCTACCTCTGCTCCCAGTGTAACTGCTCCTGCTCTAACCCTGCTCCTGCTCCAGCTCTGCTCCCAGTGCAACCGCCCCCCCCGTGCTCTAACTCTGCTCCCGGTCTAACTTCTTGCTGGTGCTGCGGTCCGGCGCCGCGGCTGCGCCGGCGGTGGAGACGCGCCGCCCCCCCCCACCCCCACCCCCCGGGGCTCGGTCCGACTCGCCTCCTGTGGCTCCGGACGTGGCCGGGGACCTCCGGGGACCTTACCTGGCGTTGGTGCAGTCGTTGTACAGGGTCTCGAAGTCCTTCCTGGATATGAGTTTGCACCGGTTGACCCCGGGCTGGATGGCGCCGAGCCCCCTCAGGATGCGGACCTGCTCCACGTTGCAGACCACGGGCGTTATATCCAGCCTCTTGAGCTTGGTGTAGACGGTGTGCAGACCCCCGACCAGGTGCTTGAGGAACAGGTCGAAAGCCTGGGGCAGGCAGATCAGCTCGTGCCCGTCCACGGTGAACGACGCCACCTTGGCGCCCCTCAGCTCGACCATCTTGCACTCGTTGTTCTGCGGCGTGTTCTCCACCGGGGACGGCGTGGAGTAGACGGGCTTGGAGCTGCCGTCAGCCCGGTACAGGCTCGGTCCCGGTCCCGGTCCCGGTCCAGGTCCCGGTCTGGCGGCACCGACACCGACCGCTGCTGCTGCTCCTCCCGCTGCTCCTCCCGGCACCGCCGAGGACGACGAGATGCAAGAGATGGCCGGGGACGAGGAGGAGGAGGACGAGGAGGAGGAGGAGGAGGAGGACGAGCTGGAGGCAGGAGCCGAGCTGGGAGGCTGCGGGAGCGGGGCTGGTGGCATCAGGGCAGCCGGCGCGGCCATGGTCGCTGGTGCATATAGAGAGAGGAGAGAGGAGAGAGAGAGAGACCGCCCTGTCCTGTGTGTGTGTGTGTGTGTCTGTCCCCCCCCCCCCCACCACCACACACCCTCCTCTTACCTCATCAATTAATGCAATAATAATAATAACAATAATAATAATAATGATTGCAAGTCGTCCTCCCCCCCTCTCCCCCCGCGTCCCCCCAAAAAGGTGGGGGGGTTTTGGTGCTTGTTTTGTTGTTTTGAGTTATTTTGAGTGGTTGTGGCTGTTGCAAGTTGTCTGCCCTTTGGCTGTGGCTGTGTCGAGTGCACCTCTCTCTGCCTGTGGTTGGAGAGTTATTATTGTTGTTGAGAGATACAGACAGTCACACACACACACACACAGACAGGGAGAGAGGGAGAGACGGAGTGTGAGAAAGGAGAAGAGAAGAGATTGAAGGGCTGGCGGACTCACTCTCTCTCTCTCTCTCTTTCTCTCTCACACACACACACACATAAACATCAAAAGGAGAAATGACTTGTCACACGGCATCCCGGGGGCGGAGCAATTAACTTTTCCGGGCAGGAATAAATCAACCAGCAGCAAAGCACCCCTTCCACTCACACCAGGACTTTAACAAGCACGTAGCAAAGAGAGGGAGAGAGTATTAACACCCAAACGGGACAGGTCTGCACAATATACACACAGACACACAGACACACACAGACAGACAGACGAGGGGCAACTTTTCAATGCATAAAAAAATGGGATCGTTTCTCTCTTTCTCTCTCCTCCTCTCTCATCAAATGAAGACACTGGGAACCCCAGAGGCAGACACAGCCCGTGGACCAGGTCTGGCTCAGGTAACAGCAGCAGCAGCAGCAGCACTGCAAACAGGCGCTTGCAGCAATAGATGGAAATGTAGCCTCAGCTACAGATTGCTGCACCCAAACCTTTTTAAGCACAGCAACACTCAACACGAACCTCTTTTTTTTTTTGCCCGATAAACCAAGCAAACAAGGTCGTCCCTTCCATCTGATGGCTGTACTGTACTTTTATACAGAGCATTGAGGGGAGGGAGGGGGGACACACACACACACGAGATATCAAGCAGATCAACTTTGGAGATAGTTTAAACGAGGCGTCAGCAGCCAGTTACATCGTTGCTGTACAAGGCAAGTGAGATTATATTTAAAAAGGGGGAGATTACAGCACACACTCTTTAAACCAGGAATAAATCAAGATTGCCCTCCAGCTATACCAACGCCTTCATTAACCAGAATAGAAGGGAAAACATATGGTATTAAAAGAATGGGGAAAACGTCACAAAACTTTAATAATATAGAATCAGAAGATCTGAGTTTAAGGTCAGTGATATCCCTCGGCGAAATCTTGTTATATATATACATATATATATGCAAACAAAGCAATACCAAACTTACTAAAAAACACACCAGGACTGAACGAACAAGAGCAGGGATTTTTTTTCACTCTGAAGCATGCATGAGTTAAAGCTTGACATTAGATTTGTTTTAAAAAGATTCAAATAAACAGAATAAACAAAAGTCGAATTTCCAAAACGACTGCACAGATGCAACGTGTTTTAAAGCACTATAAAATGCAAATATTCTTTTTCCCCCAAAACACAGAATTGTCAAAATCCACACACGAAAGTAATCAAATGGCACAGACGGGAGTCAGCCTCAGCTCAGTACATTAGTAGACAGATCCTTTCCTCGTACACCGTTAACTCTTTCCATTATTGTCCACATTTGTAAAAAGCTTTTTTTTAAAAAAAACAACAAATCTGTCAAGTGTGCAATGACTGACTCATTTCAGGGGAAAACAGCTTTGAAAAAAAATGAAGCAAATGAAGTTAGAATTGTTTACAGATCAATATGTTCCTGGTTCAGCACCTGTCATCTTACTTCTCAAATTAATTCTGTAGCTGACACTCAAAATGCTGTTTTTTCAGTATGTGGAAGTAATAATTACTCTTAATGCAAAATAAGTCAAATAAAAACTCACTTGCTTTCTTTAAATGAAAGATATCGTATTTATTTAGTCAAAACTCTCCCTGTATTTCTTCCCCCACTCCCCCCCCCACCCCCCCAATAAATGAATGTAGTCCCTTAAGTGCGGAAGCGGCAGATTGTGGTGGAAAATAAATCAATAACATCATTTAAATTCACAAGGTCTGAGACAATGGCTTCCAATTTGCCCTTTTGTTGTTGTCCTTTGCAGATCTCAGGCTTTAATTACAGTTGATAATGTTTGGTGCGCAGCGCCCAGTCACTGCAACACTGGCTGCAAACTGTCGGCATCTCCCACCTCACCACCTCACCCACTCACTGCTGCAAACTCAACCGGGTTTTAGTTTTGAACATCGTCAAAAATGAGGTGTCTGAGGTCTCACCCCCCAATACCACAACACTGACCTGACCTTAATAGGGAATGAGAGAGGGGGTGGGGGGGGTTACATGCAGTGCATGTGTTTTCAACAAGTCTCTCTTTTCACCTCTTCCCCCACCACTCACTCAGATACTTTTGCCATTCGCCACTGCAGCTGCAGGCACTGTGGGTGGAAGGAAGGTGGGTGCAGATGGTTATTTACCTAAAAAGCAATTTGTTTTCCATATTCGCAGAGTGTATACGTGAGCTCAGGAGCTGTGAATAAACATGGATTAGCTCCCAATGCAGCTGACAGTCAAACTTGAGGTTCATTTAAATAGCGACCAGAAGGATCTCATGATTAATAGATGCAAGTGTCGAGCTGGTATTCCAAGCACGACCCACAGTAATTGTGTTTGCTTTTAATTGAAGGCAGGGCACTTCAAGAACTTGCATTTGAATTCACATGGAAGGGATAAAATACGTTTTGACCGGAGATATGTAGAAGAAGATAAATGTTGATCTGACAAACATGCGACACCTCGCAATCGGTAGGAAATAAAATCGTTGGTAACATATAACCGCGCAGCCACAACAAATAATGGCAAGAATTTCCATTTCAGCCTCACAGACCAATGCCAGTCACCCTTTTGCCTGTCCAGTCTGCTGGGCTGTGCTGATTGTAACTTGTTACAGATCACAACACGGAACAATAATCTCCAACAGCACTGCAACACACAGACATAACCCTGAGCGACATTACACACACACATCCTGCAAGACTGACAACACAACCATCACAAAGCACCACTGCACACACACACTACACACACACACTACACACAAGCGTAACACACACTACACACACACTGCATATACACACACTACACAATGACTCAGTCTGCATCGCTGTACCCTGACACCGTGAAGGGTTACTGTTGTACACTCTTGTCCTCACTTATCACAACCCCCGGGTTCAGTGGCTCCACATTTATTTGTGGGAAAATGACTGCAAGTTCGGAGTTAGTGAGCAGCTCAGTTCCTCCGTAAAATCGCCTACAAATCGGACCGCACTGTTTAATAAAGACATCTGTAATGCGAATAAGGAGAGTTCAACAGCGGCAGAGAATCGTAACACCTGAACTGTTTGAAACACCTGTTTGTTCAGCAGCCAGTGACACCTACAGTGTGTTCGGTAACGTCTATATTCATACAAGGACACCATGATATACCGTCTGTATTGATACAAGGCAATGAGCCCCCCGTTATGTGGAAGCGTGTGGTTTGCATAGTGCAATGTGAGTTGGAGTTGCACACACACAACACACACACAGTGCACACACACAAACACACTTGTGCCCGCAACTCCCAATCCACACTGCAATCTGGAAAGTCACACGCTTCCACAGAACGGGAGGGTCCATTGCTTTTTTTTTGGAAAAAAAAACAACTCCAGAAGCAGCAGCGAAGAGTCTGGTCTCTTGTCTGTCGCCAACAACAACAACAACAACAAAAAAACACATATTTTTTTTCCCCCCCCCTATTCAACCCGGGTTTGGCTTGCAGTCCTGCTGTGCAAGCATTCCGGGACGATGCACTCTCCCCATCCTCAGTTAATGAATAAAAAAAAGGGGGGAAGAAAAATAATAAACTCTTAAGCTATACGCACTGACCCCCCCCCCCCCCACGGATTGAACGTCTCATCTTCGCTCGTGTAAATGAAACGTGCATTTCACAAACCACTGACAAGTGCAACCCCGTGTGTGTGAGTGTGTGAGTGTGTGTGTGAGTGAGTGTGTTAATAGCCATGGACTGGGTCCAGGCAACATCTTCACATCTCGTACAGCGAGCGACAGACAGACAGACAGGACGGGGAACCCAATCACGATTGCGAGCAAATGTTTTTTTTGTGTGTGTGTGTGTGCGCGTGTTGTCTGGTTAAATGCAAATAATTAAGTCGAGTTGATCAATAATTGACATAAAGATAACACGCCGCACCGCGTCGTTAATCGGAGGGATGCAGCGACCGCACTCGTAACGCTCTTTTGCGGCAAAGCATCGTTTTTGCACCGGAGGGAGAGCCGCAAACACGTGCATTGCTCAAACCTCCAGGGTTGCGGGAGAGGCCCGACCCAAACTGAACCGAACTGAACTAAATGCACATGGCAAAGGCACAGGTCCGTCTGGTCTCCACACGTCCACCCCCCCCGTCCCCCCCCGTCCCCTGTGATCCGGTCGCTCCTCGTCAGTACCATCGGCATTCCCGGGCTGCAGAGATCTCACACACACTCATTGCTACTGCCCTTCGTGACTGGACCAGGATTGGGTGTCAGTCACACACACACACACACACACACATAGACACAGAGTGACACAGAGACAGAGAGAGAGAGAGACGGGGTTAAAAAAAAAAGGAAATTAAAATAAATGCAAGTGTTTTGCAATCTTTTCACGGGGTTTTTGGGGGGCATTTAGATGATCCAAGCCAAATTTTGAGTGCAGTGTTTGAATGACTTATACCCACTTATTTTAATCCCCCCCCCCCCCCCCCCCACACACACACACACTCCTCCCCTCCACATTCACTCACTCACACTCACAGCGGTTCAGAAATCAATGTCTCAGCAGTTTTAACTCACTGATGTGTCTCCCCCCCCCCCCCCCCCCGTTTATGGGGTTAACCTAGAAACGGGCAGAGATGTCACTGCAGCAAAACGGTGCAAAACTTTACGAATTAAAACAATACGAATGCATATGTATATATTTAGCAAACTCAAGAGAGTTTTATGATTTTTATTGTCAAAAACCTGGGTGTCCTTTCAGGGGTTAACATCCATTTTAAAAAAAATCAGCTCTGATGATTTCTTGATCTATATATTTCTAAACGTCGTGGTCATGGGTCTGAGTTGATGCATTTTCTTTTTAAAGTGGTTTCGGGCTAGAAATGAAGATTATCTGGAAAAACAAAGCCACCATTAACTGTCCTTTTCGTTCTCATAACTCTTAGCATCAGAAAGTATATATATATATGTAAAACTGTACATATGAGTGTAAAGCTTCCCTATCAGAGAGTAATATAAACACACCATCCCGCCGGGTGGAGCAATCATTCTTTTGCAAAATGTGTGCAAATTCACATGCACAATTTTGCACAGGACACAAAACACTGCGAGTGCTTAATAATTAAAAGCTTAAATATTAATGATCGAGGGAAGGAGAGTGTCCTCTCGTGCAATCACTGAACTCCAAAAAGTCCCAGGCTGGTGTTTTGCTTTTTTTACACACATATATACATATATATATAAAAAACAAAGACGTGAAGGTTTCAGCGGCAACAATAAATGCATTAAAACAGTAAACAAACACGAGGGAGCTTTATCGATTTTGTTTTCATTTGATAGTCTTGCAACCGAGCGACCTTTCTGGGGAATTAATCATAGTAAAGAAAGCTGGGTTGCATGTGAAATCGCCCCAGCCTTTTTCCTGGATACATTTGACTCCAAACGCGTATAAAACACTTCCTCGCTGTGAGATTTGCACCATTCCCGAGGACACATCGACCGCAAAACACGAGCATTGAGACCCTAATTGTGTGTGTGTTGTGTGTGTTGTTGTGGTCAGTCCAATTTTATGAACTTTCTTCATTTTGACTGAAGGGCACATATGGATGTCAATGTATATGTTATTGCATTGTGTCGTTTGGGGATTGATGGACACACACAACCATTTTTTTTAAAAAATGCATTTATTTATGCATTTATTTATGTATTTATTTATTTATTGGGGAGGGAAGGTGTCTATTTTGTAAAACTGTTTCACAATTTTTTTTATTGTTTGCTAAACTTTGTAAAGACTTATGTATCCCTGCCCGGTCTATGAGTTTTTTTCATGCCAAATTTTTTTTTAAATAACCCCCCCCCCCACACACACACACACACACACACACACAATCCCTTTTTTTCCGCACTTTTCTGTTAAATGCATCGCTTCGGCGGACTCGAGATTTTAAAAAAAATAATTCCCATTTTAACATGAAACCGTATATACACTAATAGAAAGAGTAAGGACTTCGGCTGCTTTGTAAAGACGGGATGGAAACAAAACGATCAGATACAAGCGACCTCTGTTGGAGAGAGAGGGACTCGATGCTTTTATTGTCTATAATGCAACATGTTTTATCCTCTCATCGACTGAAGGACACCAATTACTGCATTTCGGTTTTCTTTAGTTAAATGTATTGCAGTCAAATATCCCTCATTTGAATTAACACAGATACATTGCGTGCTTTATGTTTTATAAGCTCTCTCTAACTTCAGTTCAAATGGCACAGCTCTCCAGAGCAGTCCCCAGTTTTGCAAACCACTGATGTTTTGGTGTAAGTGTAAATCTGATGGGTGAGAAATTCTGTCCTCAAATAAACATTGAAAACACGTCGAATAATAAATACTGTTGTGTGTATTTTTGTGTTTGTGAGAGAGTGTGTTGAGGGAGGTAGAGCAATATGCTGAAAGCTCACAACTGGAAATGTTTATCTATCAATGGTTAAAACACTGTTAAATGCTACTGGACTAAGAGGGATCACAAGATAATAAACACGAGGTTTGTCTCCTGAAATGTCTCTCGTCTTCCTGCCCCAAGTGAAACATGGTGTGGTGGGATTGTTTTAACAACTGAATGAAAAAAACACTTTAACCCAAGGAGGGTCGGAAAGAAACCACTTCACTGCAAAGCTGTGCATAACTCACGATTCAAGACAAATGTCTGCATTGGGAAGGAATGTGGACATTGACTAAAAACAAAAGCATTTTTGGAAAATGTGTAAAAGCACAGTAAATAAATGTTGAAAACCACTGGCTGAAAGCAAAGATAACAAAAGAAACACACACCGAATCAGCAGTTACTACTTCACACATTTTTTAAGGAAATCCAAAGTCAAAGAGAAAGAGTGTATTAAACTGCTAGAACAAGAAGAATCATACATTGATTTAAGTGATTTGCGTAATGGTGAGATAGATGTCAACAAATGCACGAAAATGACAAGTTTGTTTGATGTACAGAGTAAGAAGCATTGCATTGACAAAGAAAATGAATGAGATGACAATATTAAGATTGGGCAGAGCAATAAGATTTAAATTGGGCACTGGTGCTCCAGAAAACACATGTCTAATAAAGTGTATAAAATCTTAGGGGAACTGAGAAGGATTTGTTTTTATTTTTTAAGAAAAAATCCAAAATAAGAAACATTAAGAATGTGGCGTACACTGATGTTGCAAATAAAACTCAACAAACAGATACCTAGTATAGAGTTTCACATTGTAGAGGTAGATAGTGAACTAATACTGAGCTTATTATCTATCATGATAATGGACATAGTATAAAGGATACATACGGTACAGAATGAACCAGAAAAAGTACACTCAGTACAGGAAGAACATAAAAGGAGACTATTTAATGACAAATATGAACATGATATAGTATATAGGTGAAGCAGAAGATATAAGAAAGAGATACATTTAAACAACGGAAAATAAGCAAAATAGTCATTGAAATTGCAATCATACATAACAGGTATGGAGATTAAAACAGACACCAGCAGAGAGATATCAAACCAACAGATAAAATACAACGCTGTGGACAAATAGAGAATCAAAAGGAAATTCATGCGTTTTGCATTTGATATCCTTGCATATGATATAGCGCCCCATCATGTTGACAAGACTTACACTCAGGAGCACTGCAATACTCTGAATCTTTAAAGCCAACATTTGCTTTGAACATTTGTACACATTTCCAGCCTGTGCTATATACAAGGTTCAATATAGCATGCATCTCTGCAGTATATTCATCTCTGCTGCAATATTGATCTTTTATTGCCATTTAATTTGAATTATGGGCACCATGGTGAAAGTCTATTCGAAATTACAAGTAGATTTTGCACAAATATTTGGGCTTCTGTAGCTACATTAGGATTAAAATTATTCAACTTTAGATGAATAACCAAAAGATGCACACTACTGTTCAAAAACAAAAACAGAAGTCGCTGGGAACACTCAGCAGGTCAGGCAGCTTCTATGGAGAAATGAAAGTGGGTCAACGTTTAGTGTCCATGACCCTTCATCAGAACTGGGGCAACTGGGAGGGAGAGGTTTAATTCAAATGTTGTTGGTGTACACAGCTTAACACCTCTTTGCCCTAAATTGATATTTGCCATTGTCACCAGCCCTCCTAGGTTAAATCACTCCAGAGAAAGTTTCTTTAATCCAACAAGAGATCAGTCATGATCATTATTGTACTTCTTAGTGGAAGAACATCATCCATATATTTATTTTAGTTTCCAGGGATATGCTGAACCTAGTCCAGACACTCCAAGCCTTTAGTTTTTTATTATTATTTTTGGACATAGACACAAGAGCAAACATGTTAAATCTAAGATTTATCCCTTGAGCAGAGAGATAGAATAGTGAGTGAGCTGTGAAGGTCTCTTTTCTCAACTGTAATAAATGTTGTGTTCAACAGTTTAAAAGTCAATATGATGTTCCTGCTACTAGCGTGTACAATATACAAGAATAGAAAGCTTCATTGATGACTATATCCATTTTATTTTAGACCAGGCTATTTTAAACCCAGAGAGCACATTAATAATTCCTATCTGAAGTGGGTTCTACAGTGCCAGGAAACATTCAACCATTTGGAAAATCCAGTTGGCAGGCATTAAAAAAGTCCAAAATTAGTGGTTGGAACATATTTGTATTTTAAAAACTTTGCATGGTGTCAATTCAAATTTCTAGCTGTTGGACTCTTTCTGTTAATACTTAGCTTGTGCTGCATGTAAATTTACAGCAGATAGTTAGAGCTGCTCACCACTTAAATTTCTGTTGCAATTTTAAAATAGATCTACCATGCTAATGAGTTGCAAAGATTAAGCACATAGAGAAATCTCATGGCACATTATTACAATACACTGAGGGTGAGTTACTTCCATCTACAACAGGGAAGGCATTGTGATGAGATGGAGAATGACTTGTCTCGCAGCCTGTAACTAGATGTGTCTGTGTTCATATTGGGTTCATCCAGTAATAATGCATATTAAAGTCTAAGGATTAGAAAGAAATAGATTATCAATTTAGAGGATCACTCACATACCTATATGCTTTCCTCGTCTTTTTTCTCCACCTAACATTTTATTTTTGGAAATGTGACTCTGTCTTGGAGGTGTTCCTAGTGCTGACAGTTTACCCTTATATTGCTGTTGCGATGTTGCCAGTAATTAATCGTTGCATTTAATGCAGCATCATTAAAATTGGGAGAAAGTCACAAAGCAATTTATAGGATTAGACAAGCAAGGGCTTTTCAGTTTTTAGACAAAACGACTCAGAGGGGACCTCATAGAGGTGCTTAAAATTTTAAATGGGATTGAAAAAGTAAACCCGAAACAATAATTTAGGATTCCTCAAGACATGAGAACAAGAGGACACAGGTTTATGCACAACAACAACAACAAAATTGCATTTTTATAGTGCCTTTCACATTAGGAGGACGTCCCAAGGTGCTGGACAGTCAGAGTTTCAGACCCTAGCTGGAGGTTGGGATGGGAGAGGGTGGAGGGCAGTGGGGGGGAAGCAGGGTGATCGAAAGCGAGGTCGAAGAGGAGGGTCTTGAGATGGATTTTGAAGGTGGCAAGGAAGGGGGTGAGGCGGCGGGACTGCAAGGTACATCCCTCCAGAGGGCGAGTGCGTATTTCATTTCATAAATCGGGATTTCCACATATAGGTGGCATACATGAAACTCTACCTGGTTTGGATACTCTTAAACATGTTTATGGGTTTCCGCATGTGTCAGACCCACGACTCACAAAAAAACATTATCTTTGACATCTTCTCCAGGTCTTTGCCTACCTATGCCCTCGATTCTTTTGCTTTTGAAATACTGACAGGTTTAAAGTTGTAAATGGTGACTTCAGGACAGATACCAGGAAGTTTTTCTTTATGCAGTGGGTAATCACCATTACAATGAAGGGTGGTTGAGTACAGGACACGAGATTCCTTTAAAATGCAGCCAATCATATGCTTCACCTGTAACCCACTCTAACTTTATGGCGAAAACTTTAAAAGAATACTGCTTAAACCCCAAAGAAATTCAAACAAAAACTCAAGAGTATTTGCAGCTCCAGATATCTACTATTCAAACCCTGGCTCCTTCCTTGATTTGCACGACATTGCCCCAACTACTGCAGCACAGAAATTATTCACAAAATGCACACAGTTACACCACTTTACAGTATATTCCATGAAGAGCTTTGAGATATCTCAACGACATGATAAGGAGCTAATATTATTATTATTGTGCAAGGATTATGCAAGGATTATTATTATTAAAACTTTTTTTTAAAAGGATTATTACCCCTGGGAAAACAATCCACCAATTGACTAACAACCGGGTTCCTACTTCCTGCTAGGTAAACAGCGGCATGTGTGGAGTAAGGCAATTTGCCTAAGGTTTCGCCCTGACCGGGAAATGAACCTGGATCCTCTCGCTTGCAAGGCGAGTGCTCTAACCACTTATAATGTGGGACTCCACATAATTTATTTTTAACTTAGAGTAAAATGCTTTCAAGATGCAAACTGGTATTTTATTATTTTACTGATATTTACTTCACATTGAGTAGAAATCTTCCATGAATGATAATGATAAATAATCATACCCAAATATGTTCTTTTTCCAATTTTGCTAATGGATACTCCTTCATTTTGCACACACTATTGTTTGTTCCTATATGCATTACATTTGTCTACATTAAATTTAATCTGCCACTTGTTGGCTCATTTGCTTAATTGGATCTTCGTGAATGACATTTATTTATATTATTCACCTACCTTATATTACTCATCAGCCCATACAATTTGGTAAAATCAACATTTTTTTTAGTATCATAGGAAGTGCACTCCTCCAAGTCATTTATGAATAATGTTAACAGTAAGTTCCCAGAACAGACTTTTGCAGGCACTGCCCTCAGTGAAGTCTTCTTCTACTCAGAATAATTTCTGCTTTCTCTTGCTTAAGAAGTTTTTACTCTAACTAATCTAATATTAAATTGCGTTATCGTTAA
The DNA here is from genome assembly GCF_018977255.1 of Callorhinchus milii. Lineage (NCBI taxonomy): Eukaryota > Metazoa > Chordata > Chondrichthyes > Chimaeriformes > Callorhinchidae > Callorhinchus > Callorhinchus milii. The sequence goes on from NW_024704745.1 coordinate 32,481,495, forward strand.
TTCTCTTTTAAAAGTCCCACATATGACCTTCTTTTTGACAATAGGTTGGCATTTTGCTCTATAGAGGTCCCCTTATCAGTTTCTAACTCAGTATGAGGGGAGGACATGAGCAAACACTCATTTCCAATGACCTTTCATTCATGTCCACTTCAGTTAAAAGTTTTCTGAACAGAATTGGGATCTGCATGATAGTAGGTTGAGAAGTTTTGCATTACCCTGGATCCCTTCCCCATAGTAGTTATTCTCAGTCCTGTAGCTCAGTGATTAGAGCATTCACCTTGCAAGCGAGAGACCTGGGCTCGAAACCTTGAGCAAGTTTCCTTACTCCACACACCTAATAATAATCCCTCAAGAAAAGAAAACAATAATAAAATTGGTCACTTCAATCCATGACTGTTTGTGGGACATTGCTGTGCGCAATTGGCTGCTGCGTTTCACCCACAAGTATGTAGACAATTCATTTTACAGTATATTCTGTGAAGCGATTTGAGACGTCTCGAAGCTGTGAAAAGCACTATATCAAAATGCAACGATTATATTACTATTATTGACTGGGACATCCACAGGAGCAGAATGTCCCACACTATAATAATTATCACATCATGTACCACATTTTCTTATCCAAAAAGAAAAAGAAAGGAAAAAAGATTACAGAAAAAGGATTAAGAGAGAAAAAAACATAATTCCAGTTTCAGTTGGGGAAGATAATAATAATAATAATATTAATAATAATCCTTGCATTTGATATAGCGCTTTTCACGTCGGGAGGACGTCCTAAAGCGCTTCACAGAATAGACTGTAAAGTGAATTGACTGTATATTTGTGGGCGAACGCGGCAGCCAATTGCGCACAGCAATGTCCCACAAACAGTCGTAGATTGAAAATGACCAATTTATTATTGTTTTGTTTTGGAGGGATTATTTGATGCCACTTACCAATAATATGCTAGTGTGATTGTAGAGTCCATATCTTTTCACAGGTTTACCTTTGCTCTCCTGTTTAGTGTTTCTGAAGTTGAATGACATACGCCTGATAGGTAAGCATACATAAGATTATAAAATAAGCGAGTGAATGAGAAAACAATATCAGAAAATTGCATTTAGCAAATGTTTCCTAACAGTGCATACAGTCATAGACTTTCTGCAACATCTATTCTCTTCCACTGACTTAAATAAAGATGGGAGGGAAGAAGAATTAGTTCCTATAGATTTGTAATAGAACTGATTAACTATAGGTGAAACATCTGAAAAAATAGGAACATGTGAAATTTCTTCTTAATGCCGTAATGCAATCAAATAAAAACTTAAGGATATTGAACATTACAATCAAACGTTATCCAACCCTGACAGCTACATCATTAACTTCTTGAAACAGTATTATAGCGTCAGTGTATTGGACTTCCACATCGGTTTTACCTGTTACATCAGCAAATCACAGCGCTGTAACAATTAGTGGGGAAATTATCATGCCTGAAAGTTGCAGGAGCTCATTGATACAGTACCCTGTATCAGTACCCTGTATCAATACTGTCTATCAATACCCCGCAGAAGATCTGTAAAATTTATCAAACTTCATAGAATCAATCTGAAAGTGTAATAGTTAGCAATGATTGCATAGAGGACAAAGGGCACCTACAAGTGCATAATAAGCTAGTAAAATATTCAAGAGGTTCAGATGACTAAATAAACAAGGTTTGAGCTGTTTGCATTTCTTATTTGGTCTTCCAAGAGACTGTTTTATTGCCTTAAAGTTGCTTACACATATCAGCTCTTACTTGTAGTATATTTCAGACAATGAATCGTCATTATGAAAGCTTATTTCTTGCTATTGTAGCAGATCATTCTTTAATGCCCATGTTTTCCAATTTTGTTTGAAGATGAAAGCAGTGTTGTTTCACATAGCAAATAATGAATTTTGGAAAAACAACTGAATGTATATTGACCACTTGCAACAATTACAGTATTACCTGGTTTTAATTTTCAAGGTGGATTGATGGAAAAAAATAACACTTGAGTAGATAATGCAAAGCTGTCAATTTTTGAGGGTTACAGATGGTATTAAAAAGAATGAGAGAAGTACTTCAATGTGCGTTGAAGATCAATGTACATTGAGTCAAATGTCCATGTACTGTACATGGAAACAATGTCATTGTACACTGAAACAAAAGTGAATCTACATTGAACCAAATGTCAATGTATATTGTGGCAAAAGTTAATGCAAATTTAGGAAAATGTATAGAAAAAAATCAATGAACATTGAGTTGACGCTGAATGTATATTGAAGCGAAAATCAATGTTAATGATACAGTGGAGGAAATAACACTCCATATAGAAATGTAATATAAAATACCTGTTTCTATTAAACTAAACAGGGGAGACACAAGATCTGACCTGTTCCAATGCCTTTGTTTTAATTTAATATTCAAGATCCAGAAGCTGAGCAAAGTAGGAAAATACATTGGAATAAAAATTGTTCCCACTGTTCAGAGAGTTGTTCTGAAACAGCATTTTAACTAAGATAAAGAAATCTAACTAAGAAATCAGAATTTTAACTAAGCACATTATCCAGTCAGATCTGCAATGTTTTGTGTATCCTAGTGTACTGTTTACACAAGTTCCTGTAAGTAAAGCAGGATAATAATAATAATATCTTCTGATAAAGACAAGAGGTTATCCATATTGGGATATTGCTCAATTCAGGGAAGTGTATATTGAAATGAATGCCAATGAACATTGAGGTGAAGATCAATATATATTGAGGCAAAGATCAATGTACTTTGATCCAGAATTCAGTGCACATTTAAGCAAGGATCAATATATTTTGAGCTGAATACCTTAGTATATTAAGGTGAAAATCCATCTCTATTCATGTGAAGATAGAATAATGATAATAATAATTATAATAATAATGTAAAAGTAAATTGAGATAATTGTCAATGCACATTGAGAAGAATGTCAGTGTACATTGAGACAAACGTGAATGTACATTGAGGTGAATATCAACGTAAATTGAGGCGAAGGTCATTGTATATGCAGAATGTCAACGTATGTTGAGGAAAGTCTAAATGTATATTGAAGCTAATATGAATGTATATTGATCCTAACTTCAATATACATTGAGGTGAACATCAGTGTACATTGAGGTAAAGACCAATATAAGTTGAGGTGAAAATCAATGAGCAATGAAACAAAGATCAATGTACACTGAGTCAGATATCAATGTGGATCCATATAAAGATCAAAGTAGATTGAGCAATTATGAATGTACACTGAGCTGAAGATCAATGTGTACTGAAGAACAACCTACACTCAGACAAAGATGCAAAGATCATTTCTTGTATTTTGTCAGGTGTCAGCTCATCACAGTTGATAGCAGTCTCGCTTCGGTTCAAAAGTTTGTGGGTTCAAGCCCCATGTCAGGATTTGTTAGGAGTGCATATAGATTTATTGATTTAATGTTCACTTATAATTTTTAAGTTTAAAATAATAAATTTTCCTTGAATCTTTTTTAACAGCAAGATGAACAAACAAAAAACTTTAAGAGAATATAGAACAGTAAGTAAAGTCCCACACAAAGCCTTCTAAACCTCTTATATCACCACCAAGCTCTCATACCCACAATAGAAATAAATGATATTCTCATACACACACACTCAACAGCAAATGTGCACAATTCTGCCATGGACATTGCTCTTAACAGAAAATGTGTTGTCTATCAAATCCTACTTGGCAGCTCTGCCTGTCGAATGGCCAGCATCCAATTCATTGTCCCTTACCTCCCCCTGAGACACAAGCTGTCAGCGTTCAGACAGATTGTATATAATAGTAATAATCTTTACATTTTATATAGCACCTTATCACTTCATCAAAATGTCTCACAAGATTCTTACTGTGAACTCTAGTAATTATTTGTAACAGAATGTGGCAGCCAATTGGCACACAGCAATGTCCCATAAACAGCTTTGAAGTGTTTGATTTCCTTGGTTTTGAATGGCAGGGACCTTTGCAAATAGAACATAATATCCAACATCAACAACCATCTTGCAGACTTTCCATAGATCATACTGCACCAAATGATGTAAAAACTGTTCTTCCAGGACCCCAAAGTTGGTCTTGTTATGACCACGTGCAGCATTTTACCGTTCCTTGGCTGAACTCCGTGGGATTCTCAAAAGGGTGAGGAGCCAAGGATTGAGTCTATAGCCTTTGTCCCTATGGAGCTAACCATCAGTCGATCAGGCTTGCAAAACATTTTGGGTATCTTAGAAGACCTCAACATGCGACCCCTGGGAAGTAACTATTGACATACAAAATGTGGCCATTCAACATCTTACCACTTCAATATTCAGGCTGTAAAAGCCCTTCCTATTCATGAAGGACAGAGGATTTGCGGTCAGAGATTAGATTGTCACTTGTTTGCAATCTTTCATCCACTGCACCCTTGGGAAGGGAGCAACATTGTAGAATTTGAGGTGTCGTCGAAGCTGTTCCTCACAGCTAGTCCCAAAGTAGATGTAACTACATTCTTCCAGTTTGTTACCTGTTCAATGGACCAGTGGGCAAACTGACTAACCAGGTTTCCTTCCAGGTTTCCCTCTGGACTTCAGAAGGAGCCAGTCACATAGCAACTGAGAACAACTGAGGTATCTAGACAGCACTGTGTGCATCCCATTATGCTGTTGCAAAGCCGACCTTATCAAATGAACCAGCTCCCTTACTTTGTACTTAGACAAGCAAAGGCGCTTTACACATTGCCGTGCAGTCTTTTACAATGCATTAAATAGAACTTACCACCTCTCTTTCAACAGAGAATATGTTACAAAGTTCTTCTGATAACCTTTCATTGAATTCTATTCTCTCCATTACCAGCACAACATATATTCTATGCAGTTCCAAAGAGACATACAGTATATATACACATCTATATTTGAGACATCCTCCTGACATGAAAGGCGTTATATCAAATGCAAGGATTATTATTGTATAGATTCTTTATGTTGCAGAAAAAATAATGCAATTTCCGACTTGGTAGAAAACCTCCCCAAACACATGGATATTTCAAACTCTTTCCATGGGCTGGATACTGGTACTATGTCCCAAAAAAATACATACACTAAAACCTCAAAGAAATTTTTAATGTATGCTTAATGTGTTATTTCATTAACTCCCCAAATTATGGCTGCCATCTTAACTTACATCAGCAATGTTTTGTATGTAATCTTTGGCCACTATTTATTTTGCATGTAGTATCATTCGCTGGATCCCTGTTCCTTGTTACAAATGCTTTGGCACAACATTGGCAATCACTTGTTGAACCTGGTTTCTTGGATCAACTATTAAATAAGCTGTGGGAATGCCCTGAGTTTGAACTTTGACATTTGCACATAGACTCGCTGGATCTTTCGTACTCAGTAAATAGCAGATTCAATTTTGAGACACATTTTCCTCAATACAGTACCTTTCAGCTGCAGCCCATTACTCCACCTAATATTATAAAATATACAGCTGTGAACAAGCTTCATGTCAGTAACTGTTTCTAATTATTTTAGTAGGCTGCAGTCATGCTGGTATTCCTTTGGTCTTGGTAACAGAGATAAAATATAGAATGACAGAAGCACTTCATTTTGAGATAATGCTTTTGGTACAGCCTTGTAACATAATGACGTATACAGTACTAGACATCTGACCATAGAGCAGCAGAACAGTAATACTTATGATGTCCTTAAACTGTATAAGGGAGAAATTCTGGCCAGACATTTTTGGTGTTCCTGTTAATTTGCACTGGCGTTTGTGTATATTATTTACAGAATACTATTCAATTCTGGCATGTTTTTAGGGTTGAAACCAAAACATAATGACAGTAAAATATGTAAGAATTAAACCCTGTGCAATCTGGAACATTGTTTAGTTAAATCTTGGTATGCGATTATGCTGATGAAGGGGTTAAGTCAGCTTGAGGTCACCTGACTAAATTGGGTTGTTAGAAGCTTTTAGAACCTATTTGTGCTTATATGTCGTATCTATGGATGTTTAAGTGTTTGCAAGTGCATAGATATACAATTTTATCAACAAGTTAACCAATAAAATCAATCTTGAGAAATAAATGTAATTTTATGGCAGCAGATATATTAAAATAGGAATGATGACAGAGTCAGCACATGTATGCACACTACCTTGTATCGGTGAGGTAGTTTGCTTATTCCAGTGGCCTTCATGCTTTATTTTATTGTACAATAGCAGAAAATTGAGCGAGATCTAATGCTGTGATGTAAAGACTAATTGTAACCTGTTAATTATTTGTGAAGAGGTACGGGCATTGTAAATTTCTAGATGGCAGTTTAGTGATATTTACTAATTGAGGAAAAACTCCTTACCAGATAATTTCTCACCTTGGTGATTTCTTCTCCTGTGTCAAGATGCATTTTCATATTGTCTCACATTCTCATGGTTTGTCAAATAAAGAATGATGGGTTTGATGGGCTGTAATTTGGCACACAAAAACAACATTTAATAATAATTCCGTGCAGTGTTTTACTTTTGATTTGTTTCACTGCAGTCAATTGATGGTTCAGCAAAAGTGAGATGATCAACATGGCATGGAATACAAACTAAACCTGCCTCCTCCACATAGCAAGCGAGAGACCTGGGTTCGATTCCCGGCAGGGTGAAACCTTGGGCAAGTTTCCTTACTCCACTCCTGATAATAATCCCTCAAGAAAAAAATAATGATAATTTGGTCACTCAATCCATAGCTGTTTGTGGGATACTGTGTGCACAATTGGCTGCCGTTTTTCGCCCACAAAATACACAGTCAATTCACTTTACAGTATATTCTGTGAAGCGCTTTGAGACGTCTCGAAGACATGTTAAGGTGCTATATCAAATACAAGGATTATTATTAATATTAATATTATAGTCTGATTTTGGTAAAGTTGTGTCCTTCTACCATTTTTGTTCTAAAAGTACCTATACCATTTAGGATTCATGCTAACAACAACAACAAGATTACATTTGTACAGCACCTTTCACATTGGGAGGAAGTCCAAAGGCATTGGACAGAGTACAGCATTTCAGACCCGAGCTGGGGTTGGGGGGGAAGGGAGGGGAGGGGAAGGGGGGTGGCCAATGGCATGGTCGAAGAGTAGGGTCTTGAGGCGGGACTTGAAGGAGGCTAAGGAGGGAGCGAGGCGGAATGATTGAGGGATGGAATTCCAGAGGTTGGGGCAGAGTAGCTGAAGGCTCTCCCGCCAATGGTGGGAGGGGTGGGTCGGGGGACGTGGAGTAGGCCAGAGCCGTCTGAGCAGAGGGAACTGGTGGGTTAGTAGGAGGTTAGGAGGTCGCAGAGGTAGGGTGGGGTGAGGCCATGGAGGGCTTTGTATGTGAGGACCAGGATCTTGAACTGGATCCTCTGAAGGATAGGGAGCCAGTGGAGTCGGGCGAGAATGGGGGAGATGGGGTCATGGAGTTTGTTGCGGAAGAGGACATGGGCTGCTGAGTTCTGGATTATCTGCAGCGTGTGGAGGAAGGAGTTGGGAAGGTCGACAAGCAGAGCGTTTGCATAGTCGAGTCTGGAGGTGATGACGGCATGAACAAGAGTTTCAGCGGCCTGAGGGGTAAGGTAGTGGCGGAGTCGGACGATGTTACAGAGGTAGGGAAGGCAGAGCGTGTTATGGCTTGAATGTGGGGGAGAAAAGACAGTTGAGGGTCGAACAAGACACCAAGGTTCCTGACTGGCTAAATATTGAGGTGAAAATTTTGTTCCATTCTGCAGCCATAGCTACAGTTCCAATGTGAAGTGTGAGTGAACAATTGGTTTGTATCTGGTTATCAAATGTAGCTATTGTCCTAACTCTAATAAAGCATTCTCATTTTGCAAATATTGATTTTTGTTCCATAGTTTTATGGGGAATAAATCAATTACATGGGAATGAGAACCAATATCTTCTAGGAACTGAGGGAGAATGCACAAATACTGAACAATGGAGTTCCTGGGGCAACACACATTAAGTCTATAATCTATCATTCATTAGTATGTTAATAAAGGCTTGGAGCTCTCAACTACTGTTTATATAAATGTCCTATTTATAGTGCTGCCAGCGAAACACTACACTTCCACAGTAGAGTCTACCACCAGACTAAAGATTCCAACGCCCTGCTTCACTCTCTTCAAGCTCCAGATCATCCAGGACTCCACAAAAGGCATTCTCTCCCACATTGGGCTCTGCAACCCAATCATCAGATCTGACCGTCCCTAGCCCCATTGGATTGATTTTAAGATCCTCGTCCTTAGCTTTAAGTGCCTCCTGACCTTATACCACTGTACCTCTCTGATCTCCTGTGATGCTACTCCCTTACAGACTCCCTCTGCTCCTGCTTCATTATCCCAGCACTCTCTACCCATCATTGTGGGCAAGATAACAACCACTTTGCCACTACCTCTATTCTGACATCACTCTGCCTCAAAACTCCTGTCCCTCCTCCTCCCTTTCAAAGCCTGTCTAAAGACACATGTTTTGACCAATTTCTTTAACTGTGTCTTTGACCACTTCTCCCTTTAAGTTATACAGGGTATGCATGTGTCGGAGGGTACACAGCTCTGATGAGATTCAAGTTTACTACTGTCTAAGCACAGCAGAGATAAGTGGTAGTGGCCATGTGCACCTTAGCCTCGAAGAGACGTTAATGCATGGATATGATGAAAAAAGTTCCAATTTTAAAGGAAAATGCTCTCTAGTATAATTTCTTTCCAAACCAACGTGTCTGGTCTAAGATGAACCTTAAGAATGTTTGCACCAAATCTAACAGCTATAAAAGGAACACTTGCCTTTACACAGCCCAAAGCATGGAATTCTAATAGTAAAGTTACCTTAGGCAATAAATAACTAGTTAACAAGGTTGAATTAAGGTTTGATGGCAATGGCATTACCATATTTTTATAGCCAAAAAAGTCCTCTGGAGGTTTTTTTGTGTTATCAAACAAGCTTAACTCTTAAAATTCTGTCATAACTCCTCTGACATCTCTACGGAATTTTGAGCTCAGTGTGGGGTACAACTGGTTACTGGAGAGATGATCCATTTGAGCATTAAACTCTGAGATTGTAGGCGCTGACAATATTAAATTTAACTGCCTTGAGAAAAGTTGGAGTCAGTGAACCATATCAGAAAGATTCAAAAATGTTGAAATGTCGTGTGTTAGTACAGATAGTCAATGGCAGTGCATTTTATAACATTTAAGGATTTGTATTTGCCCTAGGTTCCCAAAATAGATGTGTTCCTTTCCACAGTTAAAAAAAACAAACTGAAGGAAAACACATTAACAATTTTGTGTTTATTTTTAACATTCAAATTCGTTCTTCCGTTTCTAAAATGCTCACTGGTTTAGGACAAATTCAATCAATTTATTAGTGGTGCATAATTCCGTTTGGAAGCTGTGTCCTTCATAGACAATAGCAAGGAACTCAAAGAGACCTTCATAGGCTGTGATCACAGTTCAGGTCAGTCACATTTTTTTTACAAGTTAAACAATTGGCTTTCTTTGCATAACCTTTGAAACATCCTTTTAGCTTGTGAAATTTTGCCATGTAAACACTGATTGATTTGTATACTGTCATTATTTCCTATGAAATGAATATCGTATTAAATCATCGATTGGATCTGTTAATAATTCATGCAACAGCTAGTATGTATAGAATAATACATAACTCTGGAGTGTGTTATCAGAAGCACATGAATGCATTCCTTGCATGTGGTATTATTGGGGGACAAAATGTTATATGTGATGTGAAATCTGTCAGATCAAATACCACATTTTCCCTTTTCCCATTGTGTCAAAATATGTGCACAGCTGTTCTGGCTCTGCTCCACACTCCACCTCTAAAAATGTTTGCCAAAATTATACATAAAGACTGACCCTTTAATGTTAGATCCCTCACAGTTCTATTTACTGCCTTGAACCTCATTGGAGTTAATTTTCCTGTTTGCAGTAAATGTACGTATCTTGTGAGTTTGTAAGATAATATGACGGAGAATAATATATGTCTTTGCCTGCCAAAGTTGTAAGTTTATGAAGGACTGAAGAATTATTCACATTGCTTGCTGTATCATGCTGTACAGCAGATTGAAACTTAAGAATTTCTTGCCATTGGGGTTTAAGGTAACGTGATTTCAAGCAGGATTTGTTAATAAGAACTCCAGGGAGTTAAAATTGCAGTATGGTTAGCGAGAATGGGAGTGTAGATGATTTTTGTGTGCTGAGTGCTGTGTGGTGCCAAATTCCTTGTGGGCCATACTTCAGTGAATGGAGCACACCAAAAGTAGAAGATTCTCAAGTTCAGTGTATGAGTCCAGAGGACCTGCTAAAAATGTAATTAAACTGCTCTCTTGGGGAGCCTAGCAATTTGGAAAGGCAGAGTATCTTAAATGTCAGCCTGACTCAGTGATATCCTGTGAGTCAGAAGTTTGTGAGTTCAAATTCCATGTTGGGACTTGAAGCCACATATTCTACGATGACACTCTTTAGAACAATGCAACACAGCTCTGGGGTATGTTGCATTGTTGGAAGTGCCGTCTTTCGAATGAGACATTAAACCAAGGTCCTGTCTGCCTGTTCAGATGGACATTAACAATCCCATTCAAACTATTCAAAATTATTCTTATCAACCACATTCTTAGAATAATCCAGCATCTCATGGAGCATTTGTTTTATCATATCATGTTCTTATGTAGTTAAAGAGTTGTACTGTACTTCCTAACAACTTACACCTTACTCCAGAGTAAGATGTTATCCAGTGTGCCAAGCATCATTACATGGAACACCTAAGTAAGAAGATCATAACCCCAGTCCCATCTGCTCAGGAACCAGATGTAACACTTTCATACAATACCAACATAATAATAATCATAAATAATAATAATCCTTGCATTTGATATAACGCTTTATCACATCTTCGAGAAATCTCAAAGTGCTTCACAGTATATACTGTGAAGTGTAGTGACTGTGTATTTTTGTGGACAAATTGCGGCAGCCAATTGCACTCAGCAGTGTTCCACAAACAGTTGTGGATTGAGTGACCAATTTTTTTTGGAGATATTATTACCCCCGAAAAGTGATCTGTCAATCGACTAACAACTGAGCTTCTGCTTACTGTTAGGCAAACAGAGGCATATTTGTGGAGTATGGAAACTTGTCTAATATTTTTTCCTGTCCTGGAATCATGTTTTAATAAAACAGTAGCATTAACATACACTATTACTATTTACTAGCTTGTACTTTGTAAGGTGACCCTTCGAAGAGCAATATTCCTATTGCTCATTTATAAAACAAGGCATGAGGTTAATTCACATTTCATAAATAAACAAAGAATAAGCACATCAACTAAAAGGAAAAGGTCACGCCAGAACTACATTGCTTCCAAATACTAACGCACATTTTTGCCTGCTACTTATTCAAATGCCTAGAAAATGTGGAGAAACAATGCAAACCATTTACATTTTTAATGCCTTTAGTTACCTCAAAGTGGTTCACATTGTTAACTGGGCACCTGAGTAGGAGGGTGGGAGGTGAAAACGGTTGGGAGGGCAACAATGACCAATAAAGGAGTCAAAGAATTCTTGAGGCAGACAAACAATGTGGAGATGCAAGCTTCATAAATAATTTGCAGTTAGATATGATAATACAAGCAATAAACCTACTACCTCATCGTCGATGAAGACATTCTCGGCCTCATTGAAACCTGGATCACTCCAGGCAACACCTTCCCCCTGACAGAGGCCACGCCACCCAGCTAGACCTTCCCTCGTACCCCATGACCTAACCACCATGATGGCTATGTGGTTCTCATCTCCTGGCTCCCGCTCAGCCTATCCGCTTACTTCTCTGCAACCTTCCGATCCTTTGAGCACCTTACCCTTTACCACCCCTCCAACCTTTCCCTCAAAATTCTCCTTATCTATCACCCCCACCCCACCAAGCCCTCCCCCTCCTTCATCCCCGACATCTCCACCCTCCTATCTTCCGTCTCCCTCTGCTCCGAACGCCTCCTCATCCTAGGCGACTTCAACCTTCACTTCACCCACTCCTGCTCTACCTCTTTCCTCCCTTATCTCTTCCCTCAACCTTCCCCTCTACATCCACTCCGTCACCCATATCCGCGGTCACCCCCGACCTGGTGATCACTCGGAGCCTCACCATCTCGGACCTCACCATCATCGACAAAGCGTTCTTGGATATCACTTCATCTCCTTTAACTCCTCAATCACTCTCCTTACTACCACCCAACCCACCTTCATCTTATACCGCCCTTGGAAAAAAATCTCCCCACCCTCTATCTCGGCTGCCTTAGAGTTATCTGAACTCCTTCCTCTCTGAGCTTCCTCCCACAATGACCTATCCTCCTCGGTCACTCTTCTCCACAGCTCCCTCTCCTCCACTCTCGATTCCCTTGCTCCCATCTTTTCCCCAGCCGTTTCCACATAAGTTACCATGGTACACCAGCCACCTCTGCTCCCTTGAAGTACAGATGCGTGCCCCTGAGTGCACCTGGCTTAAATCAAACTTAATGGTCCATCGGCAGATCTGGCTGGACCTTATCAAATCCTACTGCTCCACCCTCACCTCTGCTAAATCGTAGTTCTACTACAAGACCATCTTGGAGGCTAAGGACAACCCCAGGCTCCTCTCCTCCATCACCAACTGGCTCCTCTGCCCACCATCTCATGCCTCACGCATCCTCACCGCAAATGCCAACTGCGAGGCGATGCTAGACTTCCTCAAATCCAAAGTCGAGGGGATCCGCTCAGCTGCCTCTGCCATTCCATCTGGTAACCTCTCCCCATCTTCCCCTCCCACCCCAGCCCCTACCCATTCCTCCCTCCTTCGAACCTGTCTCCCCCTCCTGTCTCATCACCACTATAACCTGCATGAAACCGACTACCTGCTCCCTCGACCACATCCCTACCTCTCTCCTTACCTCCCAGCTCCTCCTCCTTGCCCCTCTACTCATTGACATCATCAACCTCTCCCTGTCCTCTGGTACTGGTTTGTGGAGTCCTGTAGCTCAGTGGTTAGAGTACTCGCTTTGCAAGCGAGAGACCTGAGTTCAATTCCAGGCAGAGGGCGAAACCTTGGGCAAGTTTCCTTACTCCACACGCCTAATAATAATCCCTCCAAAACCCAAAACAATAATAAATTGGTCATTTTCAATCTACGACTGTTTGTGGGACATTGCTGTGCGCAATTGGCTGCCGCGTTCGCCCACAAATATACAGTCAATTCACTTTACAGTGTGTTCTGTGAAGCGCTTTGGGACGTCCTCCCGACGTGAAAAGCGCTATATCAAATGCAAGGATTATTATTATTATTATTATTATGACTGTTTGTGGGACATTGCTGTGCGCAATTGGCTGCCGCGTTCGCCCACAAATATACAGTTAATTCACTTTACACTGTGTTCTGTGAAGCGCTTTGGGACGTCCTCACAACGTGAAAAGCGCTATATCAAATGCAAGGATTATTATTATTATTATTACTGTTCCCACCCCATTAAAAACTGTCGTCATCACTCTTTTATCCTTAAAAAACTCTCCCTAGACCCCTTTCTACTCCCAAACTACTGCCCCATCTCCAACCTCCCTTTCCTCTCCAAGGTCCTGGAACAAGTTGTTGCCTCCCAGCTTCGTTCCTTCTTCTCCCACCACTCCCTTCAGGAATCCCTCCAATCGGGTTTCCATGCTGCCCACAGCACAGAAACTGTCCTGGTCAAAGTGATAAATGACAAATGTGCATCTGCGACCAGGGCTCTCTCTGTCTCCTCGTCCTCCTTGACTTCTCTGCTGCCTTTGACACCGTCAAGCTCTCTATCCTCATCCACCACCTCTCCTCTCACCTCAACCTTCAAGGCTCTGTCCTTGACTGGTTCAAATCGTACCTCTAACACCACCTCTACTTCATCTCCACAAATGGTTTCTCCTCTAGCCCCCGCACCTTCTCCTCAGGGATCTCCTCTTCAATATCTATATGCTCCCTCTTGGTGAGATCATCTGCAGACATGGGGTCAACTTCCACATGTATGCGGATGACACCCAACTCTACCTCTCTACCTCCATCCTTGACTTCAGGACCACTGCTGACCGTGACAGAATGTTTGTCAGACATCAAGTCCTGGATGAGAGCTAACTTTCTTCAGTTAAACGTCAACAAGACCGAGGCTCTCCTGATTGGCTCCTGTCGGCACCTCCTCACCTCAGGCACCGACAGCATCACCATCCATGGTTGCACACTCCACCTTGATAAGCCAGTCCAGAACCTTGGGGTCTTGTTTGAAACTCAACTATCCTTTCTACTCCACATCTGCGCCTTCCCCCACCTCTGCAACATTGCCTGGCTATGCTACTGTCGCACACCGCAGGCCACCGAAACCCTCAGACATGCTTTCATCACATTGAGGCTTGATTATGCAAACTCATTGCTTGTTGGCCTCGCCAACTCCTCCCTGCATAGGCCACAGATCATCCAGATCTCTGCAGCCAGCATCCTCTCCCGCACTAGGGTCCATGACCATATCACCCCTATCTTCGCCCGACTCCACTGGCTTCCCATCACACAGAGGATACAGTTCAAGATCCTGGTCCTCATCCTCAAAGCCCTCCATAGTCTTGCTCTCACCTACCTCTGCGATCTCCTAACCCCCTACTATTCTGCTTGCTCTCTCCACTCAGCGGGTTCCGGCCTGCTTCAGGTCCCCCGCCTCGCTCGCCCCACTATTAGCAGGCGGGCCTTCTGCCACTCTACCCCCACTCTCTGGAACTCCATCCTGCAGGCCCTCCACCTCACTCCCTTCCTTGCCTCCTTCAAGACTCATTTCAAGACCCTTCGCTTCGACCTTGCTTTCGATCGCTCTGCTTCCCCCCTGGCCTCGACCCTCCCTGACCCTGACAACCAGCTTGGGTCCGAAGCTCTGTCTGTCCAGTGCCTTGGGGCGTGCTCCTGATGTGAAAGGCACTATACAAATGTAATTGTGTTGTTGTTGTTGTACTAACAAAGCAACATAACAGATAATATATAAGAACCTCAAAGCAGAAGAAACACCTAATAGCAGTATACAACATACAAGAACAAAGTGAAGTGCAATACAGTTCAGTGGAAGCATGTAAAGTTATTTGAACAGTTCTCTTTTGGTCCACATGTCAATCAAACTTTCTTCCAAGGTAACAGCAACAGCTACAGACATATTTTTAAGTTCATATTCTGTTGCTGAGGTAGAATTGACACACAGTGGAGTCCTGGTTCTCAGTGGTTAGAGCACTTGCCTTGCAAGCGAGACACCTGGGTTCAACTCCAGGCAGGGCGAAACCTTGGGCAAGTTTCCTTACTCCACACGCCTAATAATAATCCCTCCAAAATAAAAGAATAATAAATTGGTCATTTGCAATCCACGACTGTTTGTGGGACACTGCTGTGCGCAATTAGCTGCCGCGTTTCGCCCACAAATATACGGTCAATTCACTTTACAGTCTATTCTGTGAAGCGCTTTTTTTGTCAAAATAAAATGCCTGGGATATTGTGGTAACATTTGAGTCTGCATCCACAGCCTCTAGGAAAAGAATACTTTTGTCAGATTTATCACTATCGTCAACCTGTAAGGCGTGCGAAAAGAAGGAACCTGTGCTTGTTGGCTTCCTGCAGCATTATTCACTATAAACACTGGCAAAACAATATAACATGATGTATTGTTGAAGAAACTTTTGCAGGCAAAATAGTAGAGTCGGCCTTCCCAACTCCTCCCTCCACAGGCTGCAGATAATCCAGAACTCTGCAGCCCATGTCGTCTCCTGCACCAAACTCCGTGACTCCAAGATATTGGTTCTCATTCCCATGTAATTGACTTATTCCCCATAAAACTATGGGATAAAAATCAATATTTGCAAAATGAGAATGCTTTATTAGAGTTAGGACAATAGCTACAATTGATAACCAGATACAAACCAATTGTTCACTCACACTTCACATTGGAACTTTAGCTACGGCTGCGGAATGGAACAAAATTTTCACCTCAATATACCAGTCAGGAACCTTGGTGTCTTGTTCAACCCTCAACTGTCTTTTCTCCCCCACATTCAAGCCATAACCCGCTCTGCCTTCCCTCACCTCCGTAACATCGTCCGACTCCACCACTACCTCACCCCTCAGGCCGC
This sequence comes from Callorhinchus milii, assembly GCF_018977255.1. Classification (NCBI taxonomy): domain Eukaryota; kingdom Metazoa; phylum Chordata; class Chondrichthyes; order Chimaeriformes; family Callorhinchidae; genus Callorhinchus; species Callorhinchus milii. Next base: position 32,497,685 of record NW_024704745.1, read on the forward strand.
TGAAACTCTTGAAACTCCTGTTCTGCACCAAACTCCATGACCCCATCTCCCCCACTCTTGCCCGACTCCACTGGCTCCCTTTCCTTCAGAGGATCCAGTTCAAGATCCTGGTCCTCACATACAAAGGCCTCCATGGCCTCGCCCCACCTTACCTCTGCGACCTCCTAACCCCCTACCGACCCATCCGTTCCCTCCGCTCAGCCGGCTCTGGCCTGCTCCACGTCCCCCGACCCATCCGCCCCACCATTGGCAGGTTGAGCCTTCAGCCCCCAATCTCTGGAATTCCATCCCCCAATTACTCCACCTTGCACCCTCCTTAGCCTCCTTCAAATCCCGTCTCAAGACCCTCCTCTTCGACCATGCCATTGGCCAACCCCACCCCCTCCCCTCCCTTCTTCCCCCCGACCCAGCTCGGGTCTGAAATGCCGGACTCTGTCCAGCGCCTTGGGACGTCCTCCCAACGTGAAAGGCGCTATACAAATGTAATCTTGTTGTTATTGTTGTTGTAGATCTGATTAGAGCTGTGAGGACTTGACTCAGCGATGGTCAGTGTGCAATTAACTCATCCTCCACATGAACATCATCCCTGTTCAAAAGTAAGATAACTGGAATAACAATGTATCTAGGAAAGTGCCTTTCCTGCCATAGATCATAGCTTCTGGTGAACAGCCCAAGAAAAGTCAAGCTAAATGGCTGTTCTGTCTCCATATGGTTAATCTTTTTGTTAATACTTCTCCAAGCAAAGGCACACAGACACAACATTTAGAAACCAACACACGATTCTCTTCTCAGGACAAGATAAACGTGAAGGCCGCTGTCCATTAATTTGGAAAAATTGGACTTTGCAATAAAACTAGAACAATTTGTGCAAATGAAGGGAATAACTGTTCACTCAAGCAATATGTCAGATAATTCATATACAATGTATGGCATATGGAAGCACAATTCAGTACGTAAGTCATTGAGATATACACCGGTTCCATTTAAAGTGTGGTATGCTACAAGTAGATATTATTATTTTCATTTCCTCCCTCTTAGAGATATAATTAAATTTTTGACCCTTAGTGTGAAAACGATGATATGTTTGGTAACTAGAAGTAATTGTAGATCTCTGTTACAAAGGGATGTCTAATATGGTCTGGAGCTTGAGTAGGTTCAGATAGCATGGTGAAACAGCATGCTTTATTTATTGTCAGAAATATAATAACGTTTCCTGAACTATCACAAGTATTTCTTCCAAGGTTATACAGCAAAGTTCCTTCCCCTGCCACCCTTCAACTGGTTTCTTGTGAAGGAAGTTCTCCTGGGCTTAAGATGGTGGCCTTTCAGAATATCTGTGCCCTACAGGTTCCCATAGGATACAGCTAGATCAAGTGGTGGGAGACAAGCTGGGGCAGTTTAAGAGTCCAAGTCACTCTCTTCATTCAGCCCAAACTTGGCGAGGGGATAACAGCTCAAACAAACCACTCAGAGTTCCAGCTCCACATGACTAGATCGACTGCTCAAAGAAGACCGACCCTTCCAGAACTTGGATGGTCAGATTGTGAGTAGATCCAGATAATGTTGTAGGAAAAAGGGTTCTTGAAGTTGGGAATTTCGCAGTCAAGTGTTCGCCAAAGTGCGTGACTGACTTGCCTGTGTAAACTTGCTCCACCTGTGCATTCCGATTCTAATCAGTATCCCATTTCCTTGACATTCTCGGCGCTTTGTGTGGTTTAATTTGTCATAATAAAGCATAATACCCTATGAAACGCTTCAAGACATCTGCCTGATGTGAAAGGTGCTTTGTAACATATAAGGATTTACAAAGATTTACAAAGAACGTACAGCACAGAATCAGGCCACTCGGCCTAACTAATCAATGTTGGTGTTTATAATCCACACGAGTCTCCACCCTTTCCTTACCCCTTCCCATACTTTTGTGTTCTTCTGTCCCTCATTTGACGATCTAGCTTTCTCTTGAATGCATCTATACTATCTGATTCATCCACCACTTCAGGAGGTGAGCTCTACAATCTCTATCCTGTGCGTGAAGTAGTTCCTTCTAAATTCTATTTCAGATCCCCTTGTCACTGGTTTATATTTGTGTCTCCTGGTTACAGACTCCCAACAAGTACAACAGCCTATTTATGCTAATCTTTTATAATTAATGAAGGCCTCAGAGTTCTTAACCCTGAATCTGTGTGTCACAGTTATTGAACCTGCTGGCATGTGGAATGCTGTATTTCAGTGCTGGCTCATAGGATACTGTCTTAATCCAGATGGTTGCCTCCTTCCTACTATGGTTGACCTAGTCCTATTTTGAGCACCAAAGAATTACATGATGGATATCAATGGAAGTGGAACAGGCATACATGATTCAGCTGTTGTATTTAGGATTTACATGACAGATTTTCCTTGCTATGGATGAAATTCAGCACAATAATCTTAGCATAAAATGGAACATAGTGATAGCAAAGTGCTCTGAAATGAGGAATAAGAGGGACAGTCTCATCCTGGAGAAACATATCTCCTAATGGATAGATCTCCTCTCTATGACCTTGTGCCTAATCTGTACTGTAGGCCATCTCATTGTGGTTAGAGAAGGTTTAACAAGAGAAAGGAAGCATCGGGAAGTGGGGGGATGGGGGGGATTGAAGCCTGAAAGGTGAAACAATTACATCAGAAATAGTTTTCATTGCAATTCTTTTACAACAATTCCTCCCCTCTTTGCACAGACATATTATTACTGTTATTTGTGGATTAGGTGAAGGTCATTACATTGTAATTATTTTTAGTTTCTTTCTGAGTGGCCAAGTTTCCTGGTATTGGAAGGTTCACATAAAGAAGAAACCAACTTGCATTTCAGTTTCAGGTTTGCTGTCAGAAAGTTCTTTACATCCTCTTCTCCTGTGGGCGCAATGTACTGTTGGAACTAATTGCATTTTAAACTTTATATAATTGGATCAGAACAGATAGAAAGATTCAGTCAAATTCAAGTGTATTCCAATACGTGGTATAAACAACATTTTGGAGTCAGGAAGAAGAAACAAAAAATGGCACGTCTGATGCTGCATAGTCTGAGGAAATAAATAAACTATTCATCCCATAAATCTAATTTATCTGTTCAGATGGATGTTATAGATCACCTGGTACTATTGGAAAAGGGAGTTTCTTGAGATATACTGGCCAACAATCCTTGTGGCTGTTTGTGGGCTCTTGTTGTGCACAAATTGGCTGTCACATTTGCCATCAAGTCCAGAGCCACCACACGTGACAGTAATTATCTGTTGAAATTCTTTGAAATGTTTTGATGTTAAAGGCACTATATCAAATTCAGAGATCATCATTATTATTATCTTACAGTGGAGTCCTGTAGCTCAGTGGTTAGAGCACTCACTTTGCAAGTGAGAGACCTGGGTTCGGCTCCCGGCAGGGTGAAACCTTGGGCATGTTTCCTTACACCGCACGCCTGATAATAATCCTTCAAGAAAATGAAACAATAATTTTAAATCCATTAAATCCATTAATTACTTCAATCCATGATTGTTTGTGGGACACTGCTGTGCACAATTGGCTGCTGCGTTTTGCCCACAAATATACAGTCAATTCACTTTACAGTATATTCTGTGAAGCGCTTTGAGATGTCTAGAAGACATGATAAGGCACTACATCAAATGCAAGGATTATTATTATTATTATTATTATTATTATTATCTTAAAACTCTACTTGTGTTGTTAAAGGTTAAGGACACCAATAACGTCACTCAGCAACTGCTAGTTTATTTGACCTTTCAACTGTCTCCCAACTATAATACAATTACAAATTGAATTGCCTTTTCCAAGAGTAACAAAATCAACAATTTTTGTGGAGTATAGAAAGATTAAGCATGGTTTTCTTCTCATAGTTCCATAAATTCCAAGAACTGTAATTTTTGTATTAAAAGATCATAAACTAGTATTAATGCAATGAGTATTATTGAGCATCACAATGGACCCACATATTTTTCAATCTTATTATATATACATACACCCTATCATACATATTGTTATTAAATTCCAAACTCATTAAAGCTTGCATGTTGAATGACCTCATTTAAGGAAACTTTTGTATGCATGTGATACCACCACCACCACCAACAACAAAATTACATTTGTATAGCACCTTTCACGTCGGGAGGATGTCCCAACAACAACAACTTGCATTTATATTGCTCCCTCCTTGCGGGGTAGCGTCTCAGAGCACTTAACATTGAGTTAACATTAACAATGACTCCGAGCTGCGAGGGATGAGTAGGAGGCCGGTGCCAGCTGAGCGGAGGCGCCAGTTGGTGGATTGGGGAGTGAAGAGGTTGGAGAGGTAGGGAGGTGTCAGGGAGTGAATGGAATGGAACATGAGTATGAGGGTGTGACAATAAAGAAACACATTTTTATACTATTTTAACTGTAACATGACTGTTATATGCGTTCATTGCAGGAGGTATCTGTTCGAAAGGCATATGATATTTTTGGTATGATTTAGTTTCACAAAATTCCATTTTGGTGCTGTTCATTTTGGTGTAAAGGCTATTGGCAATTGGTAAAAGGATTGGTAATCAGCTTGGCTTAGTTGCTTTCACTCTTACTTCTGAGTCTGAAGGTTGTGGATTGAAGTCCCACGTTGGAACTTACAGCTCACAAGGTTTAGGCTGACACTCCAAAGCAGAGCCTAGATGATGAGATGTTAAACTAAACTATTCAGGTAGATGTTAAAGATCCCACTGCATTATTTGAAAATACAAGAAAGTTTCTCCCAGTCATTGCTGTGTCCAAAAGGGCGGGTTTTGGGGGAATGATTGGCAATTTCAATCCATTTCTGTGGGAGATGACACAACTTTCTGCAAATATCTGTTGAAAAGTTCCAGTGACCTTTCATCATTGCCAGTTATTAAAAGGAAATTATAATCAAGGTTAAGACTGTATCTTCCAAAAATGAAATCTGAACCAAGCATCAAAGCAGGGAATATTTGATCATTCCAGTTTTATGAATTTTGATTCCAACATAGGTTAACTGCATTCAAAACACACTAGGAATTTGCTAATAACCACATTGAGCCATTAAACAGTGCATCAATGTTCATATATGACAGAGTTGAGAATAAAAAGGAATTCTTTAGGTTTTACCTGGCAGACCAAAACTATGCCTGGAATGGAATCAAAGTGGAGCAAAGAAGTCTTGAAATTTTAGGATCTTTTATTTTTAATCAAAAGGGTTTCAAGGATGGTTAAAATACCTTGAAATAATTAATAACATTCTCAACTGACAGAAAGCACTGCCTGTGATGAATTGTGCTCAGCTGGAATAGTGAACTTTAAATAAACATAGGCTTGCAATATTGGCATAATAAAACCTAGTAGAGGCTGACACTGTTCTTTTTCCAAATGGAGTCCTGAGCAACAGGACAATCTGACAATTTTATGGTTGATTACAAAAATGTACTGTTCCATCACTGATAATAGCTTGGAAATATTGCTTATATTTCCAAGCATTATTCAGGCAATTGTTTGGGAGGAGAGGGGAGATAAGACAGACACAAATTCATACATTTACTTGTATGTTGGAAATATCTTTATTTCTTTGTTCCAAGAAGCATCACATTTTCCATTGGATAAATTTAACTGCCAAGGGTTTGATGTGATCTGAAAACATCAGTAAAACTGTTAAATGAGTTGATCTTGAAAGCCTCTATATATATTTTTTCTTTGTTCCCTCTGTTGATCAACTAATAGATTTCTGCTCATACCTCTCCTCCCACTCCCTCTTCGAACCCCTCCAATCCGGTTTCCGCCCTGCCCACCGTACAGGGACTGCACTTGTGAAAGTCACAAATGAAATCCTCTCTATCTGTGATCAGGGCTCTCTCTGCCTCCTTGTCTTCCTAGACCTCTCCGCCAGTTCGACACAATCGATCACGCCATCCTCCTCCACCGCCTTTCCTCCGCCATCCACTTCAGTGGGACTGCACTCGCCTGGTTCGAGTCCTACCTCCCAAACCACTAGCAGTACATCTGCCCAAATGGCTTCTTCTCCCGCTCTTACCGGGTTACCTGCGGGGTACCCCAAGGATCCATCCTTGGCCCCCTCCTCTTTCTGATCTACATGCTCCCTCTTGGGGATGTCATCCCAGACATGGGGCACACTTCCACATGTATGTGGACGACACCCAACTCTATTTCTCCACCTCACTTTGCGACTCCCAGTCCCCTGATGTTCTGGCCTGTCAGACCTCAAGAGCTGGATGAGCGCAAATTTCCTTCAGCTGAACGTTGACAAGACGGAACCCATACTCTCATGGTTCTCACCTCCTCCACCTACCCGACCTCCCCCTAAAACTCTTCAAACCGGTACGCAACCGAGGCATCAGGTTCGACCCCCAATTATCCTTCCTCCCCCACATCGTCCCTCACCAGCACCGCTTTCCTCCACCTCCGTGGATATCTCTCTCTGAAAGCCGCTGAAACCCTGTTCCATGCCTTTGTCACCTCTCGGCTGGACTATTCAAACGCCCTCCTCACCGGCCTCCCCTTCATTACCATCTATAATATCCAGATTATTCAAAACTCTGCCGCCCACATTCTCACCCACACCAAACTCCACTCCCCGATCACCACAGTCCTTACCAGGCTACACTGGCTGCCTATCCCAGAGAGGATCGACTTCAAGATCCTCATCCTTGTCTTCAAATCCCTCTACTCCTCTGCACCCCCCCTACCTCTCTGACCTCCTCCCTCCTCAAAATAGTGCCCATTGCCTTCGTTCCTCTGGGTCTGGACTCCTCGTTGTCCCCCGAGTCCTCTGCTCCACCCTCGGCGGCCATGCCTTCAGCCACTACGTCCCTAGGCTCTGGAACTCCCTTCTTCACTCCCTTCACCTTGCTCCCTCCCTTCCTATTTTCAGGTCTCCGCTGAAGACCTTTCTTTTCAACTGCACCTTTGGTCACCTTCCTCCCCCTCCCCCTGGCTCAGCCCTGGGATCCGTTACTGTGAAGCGCTCTGAGTCGCCATCCGGCATGGAGGGCGCTATATAAATCCAAGTTGTTGTTGTTGTTGTAGATTTCTCAAACAAAGAATAATTTATGCTATTTAGCATCACCGACAATACTCTTTAAACCCTTAAGGCAATATTGTTTGATATATGAGCAATAGACCACACTAATAACTAGAAAAAGGGCTGACTACATGGGCTTTCGAGCCTCATCAACTTTCTTGAGATTGGTTTAACAAAATGAATATAGACCACACAAACAGAACACAATGGTGTGAAAATTGTACATGACAAGCTTCACAGAAAACTACGGTTTAATAGGTGGCAAATGCTATTTTAAATGAAAGCAGCAATTATTTCTCCTGGATGGACCCGAACAATTAAAGAGCTTACTTTATTTTTATTTTAAATTTTGAATGACACATATTTATGCACATTTATACATCAGAACATGGTAACCATACACATGGTTTGGAACAATAGGTAGACACCATGAGCCAAATTAACTTTTACGATATGAAACTGGAAAGAATCAAAGGAAGGCTGAATGCCTTTTGAATGCATTTAAAGTTAGATGCATTAAAGGGAAAGGAGATCAGGGGAACAAACAAGGAAATTCAGTAGCAATTTGATTAGTTGAAAGTACAATAACAGGAAGAGTCCAGTCATTAATTAATAAAACAGTGTCATGAGTGGACGCAAAGAATCTTGTGAGAAAGGCTAATTGCTCACTATCATGTTGAGGCTGTATTAATGTGACCGAGAACCTTATTATAAGACTTAGAGGGAAAACGGGGACACACATGTGAAATTCCAGTGGCTTCTAACATTACACAGGATTAATCTTATTATAACAAATACATAATCACTGCCAGCGTTGGAAACATTACCAGCCAACTGAATTTCACCCCAAAGGTGTTTTTGACAATAATGAGGAGTGCAAAATTAAAAAGTTAGATGCAAGATTAGAGATGCATATGCAGTAAAATAAAACATTAACATTTACAAATGACTCTGGAGTGCTGTGGTAGGTAGAGGATACAGGCCAACCCTGTTATAACGCAGTATTCTGGGGCCATAAATTTATACCCTCCCTTGTGTTAAAACTAAGCATGATACATTTGGCCATCTTCCAGATTGTCAGGCTGCTGCTGATGTCACATTCTGTGTGTTGTGCACATGTGTTTCATTCCTATGTGCAGAAAGCTACACAGATGTCAGTTCCTGCAGAGTATGTGCATGAAGCATCACTGACATCACTTCCTTCACAAAATGGCTTGAGTGGTGCTTCCTGCACATAAGTACAGAGTGTGTTCTCAGTGTCAGTGAGTGACGCTTCCTGAGAAGAGCATGTATTTGTGTAACATGCAGGAATTGATGTCAGCAGCAAGTTGACACCGTGGAAGATGGCCAATTCTTGTGACACAGTGTACAGAATGGCCTTCTTCTTTGCAGGAAATTTCTTTGCCAAGGAAAACATCTTGTCAGCACTTGAAGCCAGTTCTGGTATACCACAGGCTAGCACTAAACTGGGGCATCCTCGAATGGGGTCTCCTCTTTTATGCCAATTTCCATAAATCCTGAATGAAAGAAAAAAAACTGTCTTATCCTTTCACCTCTGGGACATGGGTTCAAAACCAGTCCTGACACATGTGATTATAGCTTCCAACCCTTTGATTTTTGTTACAGGTGGTAAATGAAATGAGTTTGGCCAATCTTATGACAGGTCCCAATAGACTCAAGTCCATACCACGCAATTGCTAATAATTCAGTACTATTTAGCACTAATTGTCAAATCTCACTCCAAGACCACAAAGATAATGAAAATTCGAATGACACAGTGTTGAATTTGAGATGGTATTCTAAATTTGTGATAAAAGTATGCTGAGAGAAATTGTTTCTACATGTATTATAAATGAAATGAAAATTCTGTCAAGTGTTGAGAAATTCTACAGGAAGCTCCTAACTGGATTTAATCCATACATACCTACTCTAGGTGAAGATAGAATGTTTTAATGTTTTCTCAGCATTGTCTTCCTTCATTCTGAAGAGCACAATATTTAAATGATACCAAAATAAATCAGGGTTTGAATTCGGAAAATTTGTTTCAAAACCAGGATATGTGAAAGGAAAATAATAATAATCCTTGCATTTGATATAACACCTCAAAATGTCTAAAACAAACTTTATGGAATATTCCTGTTAAGTGTAATGACTATTTCGGGTAAACACGGCAGCTAATTTGTGCACAGAATGTTCCACAAACAGTCATGAAATGAATGACTAATTTTAGTTTAATCGGTCGGATTGTAGGTCAAGTATAGGGAGAAACTCTCTTCACTTTTTGAATAGCTTGATTTAAAAGTTTCACAATGAAACACAAAAAAAGGTTGTTAGCAGGGTTAAAGAGATTCAAGGTCCCCCACCCAAACAAAAGTGATAAAAAAAATCTAGACGAGGCAACAAATGACAGAAAATGCAAAACTTTTGTGTTAAATTTGTTAAGAAAATCATCTGTGGAAAGATGTAATTATATTCTTTCAATTACATTGAATGTACAGAAATTTGAAAGGTAAGAAATTGGAAGTACATCTCAAGAGGTACTTATATGTGGCTGTTTTTCACTTGGGGAAGGCATGTTGGAGGGGGAGGGTCTTGTAATCAAGCAAACACAAAGAGAAAAGATCAGTGTTCATAACAGGTTTGCTGCAGCATGGTGGAGCCAAAGTAATGCAGTATTTATGCTTAAGTAAGTTACATTTCAGAGTACATCTAGAGAATGAACCTGCAGTACCCAAAGTGAAGGCATGAGAAATACTAAATGAAACCACTGAGACAGTTGCATTATGTCATCATTCATATTAGTAATAATGATGATAATGCTGATACATACATAATTTATTAATAGCATTAACAATTTTAACACAAGTAGTGCATATATGTATGCATAATGAATGATTGCAGCCTTGGTGGTTTGATTCTAAGGACTCAAAGAAAAGAACATTAATAGTGCTTTTTATATGCTTCTCTCAATAGAATTGTGCAGTGGTGTGAATGCAGAATAATAGGCTGACACTGCATAATATCCAGAAATGAGCAAATAGAAATAAACAATTCCAAAATATAATTCTCACGACTATAAAACAGAAAATAGAAGCAATTATCTGGCTTCATAAATTGAGAGCTCTGTAAGAATTATTTTCAAGTTTAAGGCTACTGTATCAAATAAATCACCTTTCTCATTAATAACTTAAGCAGATAGAAAATAATAGCCATCTCATAAGTGTTCTGTTTAAATGGGTCTTTAAGTTATGATGGAATGTGGGTGTGTGCGGTCCTTAATGTACAATATGTGTAGACTTTATAGCAATGGTTTATATCCCCGTTGAACCACTGATACAAGAACATTTTCAGACCCAGTGTGAAAGCAAAAGATCATCTTCCATTACATTGAAAACATTCCCAGTTAGCCAATGTATTAGAGCTAATTTCTAATTGAATATGGGCCACATTGGTCATTCTTGTCTCTCTTCAATTACTTGATTTTAGATAGTTAAATTCCAACAGTACCCTGGTAAACTATCTGGGGTCCTTAGGCCTTGGCAGGGAGCATCAATTTCAAGATCCTCACTCTCATTTCCAAATCACTTCACGCCCTAGCAACTTCCTACCTCTCCGATCTGCTCACACTGCACTCCAATGCCCATTGTCCTCGCTCAGCTGGCTTGGGTCTTCTGCACTCCCCTCACCCCCCCCTCACATCGGCGGCCGTATTTTCAGCCACTATGCACCCAATCTTAGGAACTCCTTACCTCAATCCCTCTGTCTTGCTCCACCCCGCACTCCCCATCACCCCGATCGATTGAAATCACATCAGAAGACCTTCCTCTTGGACCGTGTCTTCGGTCACATTCACTCTTTCCAGCTCAGTATCAAGCCATACTACTGTTAAGCACTCCAAGACGCTACTCACATGAAGGGCACTATTTAAATGCAAGTTGTTGTTTTCGCCAACCTATATCTAATATTCTTTGGAATTAGAGCTAAGCAGGCTGCACACCACTGGGTAGACTAGAGTTATGTTCTTTGCAGTAGAGAGGGTTAAAGGATAATTTGATGGAGAGGAATTAATAGGTTAAATATTAGATTATTCTTCTCTCTGGTAAAGAGAGTTATTTCAAGGGGGGCATAGCATTAAAATCAGAACTAAGACAAAACTGAAGTTAGGAAGCATTTCTTCACACAGAGGATTTTCTGTCCCAGAAAACTGCAGAGGAAAAATCAATCGAAATGTTTAAAAGTAAGATTGACAGATACTTGGATAGTAGAGATATTAACAGGTGCTGTCACTGTCCCGAACAAATATCTTGAGATCAAAGGAAATAGTTCATGCAACGCCTAGTGGAAATACTAGAAGTCTGAGCAAAAAAACTGTCTAACCGTAGAAAAATGTCCTGAGGGTTCTCCAAGGCCTATAAATCCTCAGAACTAAGGTTACATGAGAATATAAGAAAGCATGGAATTATGAACAGTCCAATTAGACCATCAATCTTTCCAAAGACCACACAAAATATGACCTATAATAGATATAACCCCGCTCACTCTTTTCGAGAAATTCTGCACATTGATACCTCCTGATCTCAAAGGTATTGAAGCAAAAATACTAAAAAAGCAATTTGACCCTGTTGTAATGTGGCAATTGGGGGCCATATAATGAGAACCTGTGTTATAATGGGGTGAACGTTAGCTGCTGAGTTCATCTACAAAATACACAGTTGCTACACTTCACAGTAAATCCAATGAAGCTCTTCAAGACATCCTCCTGACTTGAAAAATGTTAACCAATTGTATAAATTATTATGTTCTGTTCTCCTAAAATAACACTAAAATACTAACTAATGCCATAATCAACCGTTTAAATTATGCAGACAAAATGAATATGTAGTTTATTAATTAGAATAAAAGATTGCTACAATTCAGATCGCTGTGCGCAGATAAAGAACAAAATATTTTAATGGAAGTTCAAACATTTACCCAACATTTGAAGATGCAGTAAGGCGCTATACCAAATGTTAGGATTATTAAATATGGTTAGTGTCAAAATTAAAGGTTAGGCATAAAGGTAAATGTCATTGTAAATTTCACTTCTTTCACTTCTTTCACTTCTTTCAGCTGGAAGCCGCAAAAAAATAAAGAATTTATGGATTTGAATTTGGGCATTTTACATGTCAGAGGAAAGCAAATGTATGGAGGGATCACCATGAACATATTAGCTAAAACCCATAGCTCCATCATTAAATATAATAGCACAAGACAACAAACAGAGAATGAAAGCTCATACTGTCCAAATGTCATAAAACTATAACAACATCTATCTTCCCTGAAGATATGTCACAACTGTTACTTTGTCTAATGTTTGTTTCTATTTACGTTGTTATACCTTTTTATTGAGGTGAAAGGTTGCTGAGAACCAAGGCATTGAGGAAATGGTGAATGCACTATTTATTCTGGAAGAAAGGTTTGGTGCTTCTCAGAGCTTCATGGGAATTATATTAATAATGTAGCTCAATCCATCCTCACAAGTAATATTACCATTTACCATGCTTTCCCCATGTTCTTGGCAGTTTTGTGAAGTTGCTAGTAAATCTGAAGTTATATAAGTAATGAATTAAACACATTTGATAATGAGGTTGATTTTGCAAGTTGTGCAAATCATGTGTAAACACATGTACAACAGGAAGAATTACAGATGCCCTTAACCTGTAATTAACAACCAATCTATGTTTTTTTACAGAAATAAAGTTACAAAATCAAGGGCACCTCCATATTCTTCTGTGTAAATGTATTTACACTTGGTTTACAAACAGCTCATAATACACATATATTTTCATTTAGTATGCACACAACTTGCATAACAGACACGTTTGCATTGAGTTTATATTTTTTACAATCTCAGCATCCATCCATCATTGTCGTCACATTCTTACAAGATAAATGGACTGCATACTTCCCCTTTAGGGCTATAATTTTCCCTTCACAGTCACTGTCCAAAGAGGTAGAGACACTTACAGAAATAATGGTAAAAGTTAATTAACACAATGGAAAATGCAGCAAATTAATATCTTCATTTATCAATTGGTTCATGGATGTGACCCCCAACTTTGTCATAGTGGTTGGACCAGAAGTTGGCTTGGCTATGCATTAGGCTGCTGGCTTTCATCGCACTACATTGGAGTGCAGTTTCCTATGTTGCAATATGTTAAAATAATAATAGTAATTCTCTTTTTTGATATATGGCCTTATCACATCATCAAAACATCAAAAGGATTTTTACTGCAAATTGTAAAGAGTGTTTTTCAGAAGTGTACAAATCTGTATTATACAAACAGAATAATTACACTTAACAGTGAAATCCTGTGAAGTGCTTTGAGATATATAACGTTGACTTTTCCTCTCCTCTCACAACCTTTCCATCCACATCCATTCTGCCACCCACATCCATGGCTACCCGCTTGATCTGGTGATTACCCGGGGCCTCTCGGACCTCACCATCACTGACAAAGCCATCTCGGACCACTACTTCATCTCCCTTAACTCCTCAATCCCTCTTCCCATCGCCACCCAGCCGCACCCCATCTCCTACCACCCCTGGAAGAAAAATCTCCCCCCTCCCCCACCTCCGTTGTATTGGAGACATTTGAGCTCTTCCACCTCTGGGCTTCCTCCTGCAATTACTTATTCTTCTCAGTCACTCTCTTCCACAACTCCCTCTCCATCACTCTCAAGGCCTTGCCCCCTCACCTCACGAACCACCTCCTACTCACACAAGTCAATCTGGTACACCAGCCATCTCTGCTCCCTCAAGCCAACAACCGGCTCCTCCGCCCACCCTCTCATGTCTCTCCTATCCTCTCCCCCAACTTCAACTGCAAGGAGATGCTGAATTTCCTCGAGACCAAATTGAGGCGATTTGCTCGGCTATCTCTGCCCTTCCAACTGCTACCCCCTCCCCATCTCTCCCTCGCACTCCAGCCACTACCCATCTATCCCTCCACACCTTTGATTTTGTCTCCACCTCCTCTCTCACCACCATTATAACCCACATGAAATCCACCACCTGCCCCCTCAAACCGATCCCTACCTCTCTCCGTACGTCCCAGCTTTACCTCATTGCCCCTACACTCATAGACATCATCAACCTCTCCTTGTCCACTGGCACCATTCCCACCCCCTTAAAAACAGTTGTCATCACCCCTACCCTCAAAAACTCATATCAATCTGTCCTCTCCCTCCACTCAGCAGACATGCGCTCCATGTCCCCTGTACGGCCCGGCCCACCCCACCATCAGCGGTCGGTGCTTCAGCCTCTCTGCCCCCACCCTTTGGAACTCATCCCACATTCCCTTCGCCTCACCCCCTGCCTTGCCTTCTTCAAGGCACGTCTCAAGACCATCCTCTTCGATCGATGTGAAAGACTCTATAAAAATGTAATTTTGTATTGTTTTTATTATTGTATTGTAGTATTAACCTAGACTGAACTCAAAGTCCACAACCATTTGACTCAGAGGTTCTACAATTGATGAAACTTGAACCATATGAACTATGAATGAACTAATCTTCACATTCCCACTTCTTGTTCCTGTGTATGGCTTGACCTTAGCTGAAGACATCACTGAAGTTTGCCTTCAAAGTTGAACTGTTTCCAACAATACTTCCAATGAGCAAATAAAAAGAATAACTCTGTTGAGCACTACCATCTGATCTTGTGTAGGATGCTTGTCTCCATGTAGGTAGAAGCCCATTTAACTCATAAATATTCCTTATTTTCCTAAAATATTAATTGTTCCCATTGTTAGCATATATGGCTTTGGCACAGGATCCCTAGGTTTACGTGAAGCTGCCAAGAGAGAGAAATTAAGTGTTTGTGTGTCTGTATGGAAGATGTGTGTGTTTAAATCTCTACATATTTAAAATATTACATGTTGAAGGTACACAGCACCACAGTCCTTGACGAACCAAAAAGCACATGATGAAAACGATATGGGAAAGTCAGTGAGCTGCTCTTGCGTACTTCTTAACAGCCAGTTTAGAACAGTATTCCCAGAGACTTGGAATTGCTTGTCTACTTACCTTTTTCACCACTGTTGGTTTGTGGCCTGGGGGACTACAACAACAACAACAAGATTCCATTTATAGAGCGCCTTTCACGTCGGGAGGACGTCCCAAGGCGCTGACTAGGAGAGAGGGGAGAAAATAAGTTGGAAACTAACAAGGTCATACCCCCGCACGCATAAGAATTGCCCTGCCTATGTGTATACATTCACTGCAGGTACCAAAATAGAGAACAGATTGGAGATAGATAATCATAAAATCATAAAAACCGTGCCTTCAGCCGCTCTCCTACATCTTTGCCCTCCCTCATCCCGACTCTGCCCCCCACGTTTGGTTCCTGCTCCCTGACTGTTTGGTGCCTTGGGACATCCTCCCGATATGAAAAGCGCTTTAATTTTGTAATTTAAATTTACATTTAAATGTAATTTTGTTGTTGTTGTGTACAATTGGCTGCCGCATTTCACCCACAAAATATACAGTCAATTCACTTTACAATATATTCTGTGATGCTCTTTGAGACATTTCGAAGACGTACCTTGATCATACCTTGATCAGGTATTATATCAAATGCAAGGATTATTATTATATAAAAATCTAAGGACAAAATAAGAATAAAATGTGCTGTTGTGTATGGGAAAATTGCAAATGTACGCATAAATGTTCCCATTTGCTGAAGAAAAATATATGGCGTGTGTTTATAATCTGAAGGTATATTTACACACATCAATATAATAGTTGAGGTGCCCAATTATTTGTGTGAAAAATGTGTTCTGTGCTGCATTAAAAACACACTGGAAATTAGAATGTTGGAACATGATTGCCATTCTTTGGTCAGGTTAGTGGATTGCTAAATATAATCTTGTTAAATAATTATAGATTAAGAAAGTCAGGTGGTTATGCAGTCCTGCCAGCATTTATTCCATCCATCGGCTGTTATGAGGTTATTTTGATTGTAGTGTACAGATAACGTAGACTGTTTTTTTCTTTTGTGTCATACATGTTGCTTTTTCATCTGTTCTTCAGCTTCATATCATATTGCAAGGCTTCTTTAGGCAGGATTTTGGTTAAGTAAAATAAGTGGCACAGCAGAACTTAATAGTGCTTTGTAGTTTGCCTGTAGGGGCCTAGCATACAAGTTTTATGAACACAATGTACTATGAAAGAATTATCTACAATAAGTTCAACAAAGGGAAGATGTTTTCCTATTTCTGCACAGTCCTTCTTTGAGTTAAATGGCAAAACTCTGTTGGTCAAAGAGATGCTTTTTGTGGTACTTGTCAGTTCTTCCTGAGAATTTCTTTCAATTGGAGAACAATGACTGATTGAAATGGGCATTAAAATTAAAATGAAATTCACTCCCAGTTGTGAAACGAGTGAATTAATTGACTTGAATGGTCCTGAACCACATTATTCAGAAAAGTTCCAGGTTTGACAGCCAGTTTGTACTAAAGTAGGTGACCTGAGCCTGGGTAACAGTTGTGATCACCTTGGTCATGGAAGGGACAGTAGAGAGGAATCCCACCCTTGATTGCCATTGAGTGTAAAGTGAGGATGCGGGCTGAGGACAGGATGGGATTCAGTTGTCATACACCCCCCACAGATAGAAACACTAAGAATCATACAGATATGAACTATTTAAGGTACCAAAGTACAGCCAGCAAGTTAAATTCAAGCACATTTAGATTCCTTCAATGATTTGATCATGGCCTTTTATTCTCACAATCTCTTGGAATACCTGAGATTATTGTCTATAATATAATAATGAAAATAATCCTTGCATTTGATATAACACCTTATCATATCATCGAGACATCTCACAAAATTGCGCTTCATACGATATTCTGTGTATGGAATCTTTAACACCCACCTGAACTCTGCCCCAATCTCTGGAATTCCATCCCCCGGTCACTCCGCCTCGCCCCCTCCTTAGCCTCCTTCAAGTCCCGCCTCAAGACTCTCCTCTTCGATCATGCCATCGGCCACCCACTTCCCCTCCCCTCTCTTACCCCTCCAACTCCAGCTCGGGTCTGAAATGCTGCACTCTGTCCAGCACCTTGGGACGTCCTCCCGACATGAAAGGCGCTATACAAATGTAATCTTGTTGTTGTTGAACAGGCGAATGGTGTCTTGGTGTAATGTTTCATTCATTGTTTGCATCTCCAACAGTGGAGCACACCCCCATCACTTCATTAGAGTATCAGCATGGACAAAATAAGTCCCAAATCCCAATGTAGGTCTTGAACCACATCCTTCTGAGCCAGAGGCAGATTGTCTCCTCTTTAACTCAAAGATTTTCATAAGAGGAGTTTTAATGCTAACTTAGAATCATCTCAAAGTTTCAAAGTTGGCATTTTAAAATCAGATCTGAATGGTGTGGAGATAAAGCATCTTTGCTGTTGTTTGAGATCTCTTTAGTTTCCAATAAATGGATTAACATCAATATTTAATTGTAGTACAAAATCCATCATCATGAACAGCAACTGGCATGTTCTGTTAAATTGTAACTGGACTAGGCAAGCAAACTTTCACGGCCTCAAGTTTTGTTTCTTCAAATCTTGATGAGATAAAAACAAGAACTGAATAGCACCAAGCCTCACTTAGCTATTAGCAATTCAATGAATAATTTCCATTCTGTCTCGATTTCATTGAAAAAATATTTTGGCCTCACCCTCTGATTTAATCTGTTTTGATGGAAATGAAATTTAATATCTGCTCCAGTTCTGCCTTTCTTGTGATGTACATGTAAGTAACTGGTTTGAAATCTTTACTAAAGCTTGCAATCCGATCTTTTGGCTTATTAAATTCCACCACACCCAACCCATATTTCATTCATTTTATTGTCAGTTATGTTTTATGCCTCTTCAATCCTAGTTAGTGGAATGTGATGTTATAGGTTGACACTTGTTAGGAGAGGTTTGTTTGAACTAGATTAGAATCAATAAAGACATACCAATTTGTCATTTACATGTGTATGTTTAAAGAAAGACCACCGTCCAGGGGGTGGGTAGCAGTGAATTAGAGTAATATCCTTTCATTTCTGTGTCATGCAGATTGGATTATGCTCTTGTCTTTCTGATTTCTAAAGCTACTAAGTGAAATATGGGTAAGCAGTTGCAATCAAGTTCAAGAGCAACACAAATACTGTTACATCAAATGTCCTTTTTAGGTCAGAGGTTTTAGATGAGTTCTCTATTAGTAAGATAGTCACAAACAATGTGTATAGAGGGTAAAAATCAGGAAAAAGATACAAGATGAAAAAACATGTAAAAGTTGGGGGTACAACATTAATAATCTCCTTAACTTCTCATGAATGATTTGTTTTAAAAAATGTAGCATCTTGCTTGATGTATTTTATTTATTCCCCACAAATTGGCACCTTGACTTTCTGAGCATTCATGGCAGTTACTTTTCTTTGCAGTTCTAAAGAGTTTGTGTTGCTGGCTCATATTTGAGGTAACATTGTAAATTTATGCAATTGTCCAGGAAACCATAAAACAGCCACTCTGTCGTCAAGCACATGGTTCATATAACAGCAGCCACAATTGTGATTTTGTAATAAGCAAGTGATGTCAACTTTGGTTAGACCACATTTGGAATTCTGCTCACCATACTACAGGAAGAATACTGAAGCAACGGAGAGAGTGGAAGATTTACGAGGCTGTTATGAGGGATGAGTGGATACAGCTATCAAGAAATACTGGACATGTTAGGGCATTTTTCTCTGGAGATGGCACGATTGAGTGGGAGCCTGATTAAGGTGTTTAAAATTATAATCAATTCAAAAAAGGTTGACGTAAATAGGCAGTTTCCACTTGTCAGTGGAATATAAGAGATCCACTAGCAGATCGAAAAGAGAATTTAAGAGGAACTTCTTTACACAGAAGGTGGTGAGAATGTGGAATTCACTGTCAGAAGCTGTGGGTGAAGTAGAACACATCAATGTGTATAAGAGGAAATTTCATGCAAACATGAGGGAGTAGGGGTAGGTGGAAGGGGTTAGTTAGAAGGGATTAGGAGGGGTGAAGACTCATGTGGAGCATAAACTAGTGGGCCGAATAGCCAGTCTATGTAATTGTATGTCTGCTTAGTGTGAGAATTGCAACTGGTGATATTATCACTTTCCAGAAAATTGAAGACCAAACCAATCTTTAATTATCGATTCATTTGGATATGAATCTTGTCCCTCTCCGACTTCAGTACAAGGGTTTAGACCAAAACTGACCAAAGCTTCTGTATTCACCATTGTCATCACCAACTGTGCGATTGAATTAGACTGATATCCTATGCAGCAGTACCAAACCATTACATCGGCAGGAATGTGGAAGGAAAACAGCAGCAGGAGAAGGCTATTCAGCCCATTGAGTCTGTTCCACAATGATGGTGGTTGGATATTTTGGATCGTGTGTGCAAAATTTGGGTGTTAGGAGTAGTGGCATAACTACAATGGTGCAAGTGGTGCAATCGATTCAGGGGCCATGAGGTTATGGGGACCCAAATATTGGCAGTAGAATGACTCGTGGAATGACTCTCATGCATGCGCTCCTGCTGGGAAGAGAGAACTTGAGGAGATGAAGATGTTAAGGTAAGCAAAATTTTAGATTCCAGAATCGGGAAGGGGGCCCCTAACTTATTCTTTCCCCAGGGCTCTCCGAGGTCTTGCTACGCCACTGGGTAGGGGCTCACACTGAAACCAGATGATAATGAAATACTGATTTGGACTGCAATTTGCGGGGATGTGATAATTGTCACTAGTCATTTTTTTTTTTGCATTTTTCACCCCATAGACGTACAATCTAGTTTGGATTGTTAACTGTCAGAGAGAGGAGAATGCTATCCAATCCATTTGACATGATTGAAAGACAAGTCTGCATGATGATGGGAGACTATTCTAATGTACTGTGTCTCAGTCCTAAGATGATGAATTTTGCTTTATATCAGCCTGTGCAGATGGTGACACATTATTTCAGACAATACTTCTATCCCTGGAGTGAAGGGCTATTGAAAATAGATTCCAGTCTATCTAAGAATTCTGTCCCCCAAAAAACAATTCTACTTTAGACCATAAGACCATAAGTCATAGGAGTAGGAGTAGGCCATTTGGACCCTCGAGCCTGCCCTGCCATTTAATAAAACCATGTCTGATCTTCTTACTTAATTCCATTTACCCGCCCTATCCCCTATATCCCTTAATCCCTCTATCCTTTAGAAATCTATCAGCCTCAGTCTTGAATATGTTTAACAACAACAACAAAATTACATTTGTATAGCACTTTCACTTCTGGAGGATGCCCAAGGTGCTGGACAATCATTGTTTCGGACCCGAGCTGGGGGTCGGGATTGGAGAGTGTGGAGGGCAGGGGGGAAGCTGAGTGATCGAAAGCACGGTTGAAGAAGAGGGTCTTGAGATGGGTCTTGAAAGAGGCAAGGGAGGGGGCAAGGTGTAGGGACTGTGGGGATGGAGTTCCAGAGGGTTAGGGCAGAGTGGCAGAAGGCCCTCCAGAAGTTAACTTAAAAGAATAAGTAATGTTGATCTGTCCTGATTGCCAACACATATAGTGCAGTCAAATTTGATAAGCAGATGGTAGTAACTTTCAACATAAATTCTATCAGTATTGACTTCTACCTTGTACTGCATCCAAACAAAGACTTTTGCTGCAGTTTTCCGAGTCAGCATTTTTCAACCTTCCTGTCAAACTGCCATTATAGTCAAACTGCTCCTGTATTTCAAGCCTTTTTCCATTCAATTTCCTATGCTTTTCTTACGTAGCCTATTTTCTCATACTACATATGCATTTTTTTCCATACCACACTTTTTCTCTCTACTTATCTGGAATTTCTAGACTTGGAGAGGCACACTGGGGCAGGGATTCTTTCCTGTTAACCCTGCAAGCTGAAGCCCTAACAGGTCCTAGGTGAACAAGCGGTGGGAAAGCCAGACAGTGTTTTCAATGGAAAGACATGTGATTTTAGCTGGTTAAAACTCCAGCAGTAACCCAATGAAAACTCTAGGGAACCTAATCTTTAAATCTTGCCAGTTGACACCAAATACTCTCTGAAATTAGATAAGAAGGATGTGTTCCTCCAGGAGAGTGCACATTCCATACACAAAAAAATTTCCTTGTGTAAGTAGTATACATATGTGAAACTCTCAGTCTGGTTTGAATACTCTTAAGCATTGCTTGCAATTTTTAGATAGATATTGATGTGTCTGAATCTAAAAGCCATTCGATTTTTATTTGAAAGGGAAATATTTACAAGGAATGGAGAGAGAGCGATGGAATGGGACTGATTGAGTAGCTCTTTCAAAGAGCCGGCACAGGCACAATTCTGTGTTGTAATATTCTATGATTCTATGAACATTATATTCATTGAGTTTATGTTTTTCTATGGTTTAGAAGGGTATTGTTCACAGTCTAAAATTTTGAAATGTGAAAGAAATATTGTACAGAGTGGAAATTTGGAGAGGATAGAAATTTACAGCATAGAAGAAAACTATTTTACCCATCATGTCTATGCTGGGATGATTTAACTGGAGAGGTGGAGAGAATTATTATTGGCCTTCAACAACAAATTGCATTTTTATTGTGTCTTTCACTTAGGGAAGACGACCCAAGCTGCTGGACAGTCAAGGATGTGCACTCGAGCTGGGGATTGGGATCAGGAAGGCAAGGAGGGTGAGTGTAGGAGGGTGACCAAAAGCGTGGTCAAACAGGAAGGTCTTGAGATGGGCCTTGAAGGAGGCTAGGGAGGGGGTGAGACAAAGGTTCTCTGGGATGGAGTTCCAGAGGGTGAGGGTAGAAAGGCTGAAGGATTGGATTAGAATGGTTTAAATGCTTTAAAAGCTGGGGGCTGGGCACTGTATAAAAATTTACTTGTGCATGTAGATATTTTTGTGTTTGAGTTCTGTTGATGATCAGTGGAAATATGTAATGGCTGTCTTTTGGGAATGAGGTGAAGTTTAGGATTGGCCACAGGAAGGTGTCACATGATATAATTGATCGACCAGAGCTATTTTGGAGGTTCTCTTGATATTTCCAGGATATAAATTTTTCACATGGGTTTTTATAAAATAGTCTATGGTTATGTAATTTACATGCTTTGAGTTTACCTTTGGCAACAGTGAATGAAGAAATTGAAAAGTGAAGATATGGCTTCTTTTAAATTAAATGTATACATTACTATATTTGATATTTCAAACATATTAGAACAGAACTAATTGAAGTTCTTTAATTTATATTTTGTTAATGTCAGTTATTGTGAGGCATAATTCATTTATTTCAGCAGCAACAAAAAAATTAAGTTTTGTAAACGATGCGTAAAGGTTGTTAATTAGTACCATTATTCACTTCAGAAATAATGTATTTGTTAGACCCCCAAAAAGGATCAAATTAGCTGCAGGAAAATAGTTTTTGAGTTTTTGAATATCTGTCTGATTAATGTATGCTAACCTTGTTACTATCAGCTTTAATAAAATGGAAAAAAAATAGAAATCTGATATTGGTGTGTCTGAATCTAAAAGCCATTTGATTTATTTTTCACTTGCAACTGTTCCAGCTGTTATCCTATTTGGTTATAAATGGTGCATTGTCCCCAGTGAACTGCCATATTGTCAGATGCATTATTTATAGCCTGCTTTATAATCAATGTGGAGAATGTGGAACTGTCACTCTTTCCCTTTATACAATTGCTGTTACATTCATAGTCATCTAATAGTTATCTACAGCCATCTAATGGTTACTTACAATATCCTAAATTAGTTATTGCACAATTTAGTGCAGAACATCTCCAATAGCCACGCAGTCACAGACATTATAAGCTCGGCCAATAGAAAAGTGCGGGAATATTTGTCAAAATTTGCGGTGAGGTTTGCAAATTTTGCAGAAAATTGCAGGTAAATTTTGAACAAAATTTTGCAGAAAATGGCGGGGAGTTGATTGGTGCTATTGAGGTACATGTTACCTACATTTTTTCACTTTATTGATAAAAACTAATCATGAGGAAATAACACATATTAGATTGTTGCAAAAAAAATATGAATTGCTTCTTTAACATAAACTGGGTGGCTTTTTTTTTGGTGGGGGACAGTGGGGGAGAGGCTACAGGAGCTCTCGGGGCCCAACACTAAACACAGATCCAGAGAGACACATAGGCACACACTCAGAGACACAGAGAGAGAGACACACACTGAGACACAGAGAGAGACACAGAGAGAGACACACACACTGAGACACACAGAGAGACACACACACTGAGACACACAGAGAGACACATACTCAGAGACACACAGAGAGACACATACTCAGAGACACAGAGAGAGACACAGAGAGACACACACACTGAGACATAGAGAGAGACACAGAGAGAGACACACACTGAGACACAGAGAGACACACACACTGAGACACACAGAGAGACACACACACTGAGACACACAGAGAGACACACACACTGAGACACACAGAGAGACACACACACTGAGACACACAGAGAGACACACACACTGAGACACACAGAGAGACACATACTCAGAGACACATAGGCACACACTCAGAGACACAGAGAGAGACACACACACACACTCAGACACAGAGAGAGAGACACACACACTCAGAGACACAGAGAGACACACACTCAGAGACACAGAGAGAGAGACACTCAGAGACACAGAGAGAGAAACACTCAGAGACACAGAGAGAGAGAGACACTCAGAGACACAGAGAGAGAGACACACACTCAGAGACACAGAGAGACACACACTCAGAGACACAGAGAGTGACACTCAGAGACCCAGAGAGACACACACTCAGAGACACAGAGAGAGAGACACTCAGAGACACAGAGAGAGAGACACTCAGAGACACAGAGAGAGAGACACTCAGAGACACAGAGAGAGACACTCAGAGACACAGAGAGAGAAACACTCAGAGACACAGAGAGAGAGACACTCAGAGACACAGAGAGAGAAACACTCAGAGACACAGAGAGAGAGACACTCAGAGACACAGAGAGAGACACACTCAGAGACACAGAGAGAGAGACACTCAGAGACACAGAGAGAGAGACACTCAGAGACACAGAGAGAGAGACACTCAGAGACACAGAGAGAGACACTCAGAGACACAGAGAGAGAGACACTCAGAGACACAGAGAGAGACACTCAGAGACACAGAGAGAGAAACACTCAGAGACACAGAGAGAGAGACACTCAGAGACACAGAGAGAGAGACACTCAGAGACACAGAGAGAGAGACACTCAGAGACACAGAGAGAGACACTCAGAGACACAGAGAGAGAAACACTCAGAGACACAGAGAGAGAGACACTCAGAGACACAGAGAGAGAGACACTCAGAGACACAGAGAGAGAGACACTCAGAGACACAGAGAGAGAAACACTCAGAGACACAGAGAGAGAGACACACACTCAGAGACACAGAGAGAGAGACACTCAGAGACCAGAGAGACACACACTCAGAGACACAGAGAGAGAGACACTCAGAGACACAGAGAGAGAGACACTCAGAGACACAGAGAGAGAGACACTCAGAGACACAGAGAGAGACACTCAGAGACACAGAGAGAGAAACACTCAGAGACACAGAGAGAGAGACACTCAGAGACACAGAGAGACACACACACTGAGACACACAGAGAGACACATACTCAGAGACACATAGGCACACACTCAGAGACACAGAGAGAGACACACACACACACTCAGACACAGAGAGAGAGACACACACACTCAGAGACACAGAGAGACACACACTCAGAGACACAGAGAGAGAGACACTCAGAGACACAGAGAGAGAGACACACTCAGAGACACAGAGAGAGAGACACACTCAGAGACACAGAGAGAGAGACACACACTCAGAGACACAGAGAGACACACACTCAGAGACACAGAGAGACACACACTCAGAGACACAGAGAGACACACTCAGAGACACAGAGAGACACACACTCAGAGACACAGAGAGAGAGACACTCAGAGACACAGAGAGAGAGACACTCAGAGACACAGAGAGAGAGACACTCAGAGACACAGAGAGAGAGACACTCAGAGACACAGAGAGAGACACTCAGAGACACAGAGAGAGAAACACTCAGAGACACAGAGAGAGAGACACTCAGAGACACAGAGAGACACACACTCAGAGACACAGAGAGAGAGACACTCAGAGACACAGAGAGAGAAACACTCAGAGACACAGAGAGAGAGACACTCAGAGACACAGAGAGAGAGACACTCAGAGACACAGAGAGACACACACTCAGAGACACAGAGAGAGACACTCAGAGACACAGAGAGAGAGACACTCAGAGACACAGAGAGAGAGACACTCAGAGACACAGAGAGAGAGACACTCAGAGACACAGAGAGAGACACTCAGAGACACAGAGAGAGAGACACTCAGAGACACAGAGAGAGACACTCAGAGACACAGAGAGAGACACTCAGAGACACAGAGAGAGAAACACTCAGAGACACAGAGAGAGAGACACTCAGAGACACAGAGAGAGAGACACTCAGAGACACAGAGAGAGAGACACTCAGAGACACAGAGAGAGAGACACTCAGAGACACAGAGAGAGAGACACTCAGAGACACAGAGAGAGACACTCAGAGACACAGAGAGAGAGACACTCAGAGACACAGAGAGAGAGACACAGAGAGAGACACTCAGAGACACAGAGAGAGAGACACTCAGAGACACAGAGAGAGAGACACTCAGAGACACAGAGAGAGAGAGACACTCAGACACAGAGAGAGACACTCACTCAGAGACACAGAGAGAGAGACACTCAGAGACACAGAGAGAGACACTCAGAGACACAGAGAGAGACACTCAGAGACACAGAGAGAGAGACACTCAGAGACACAGAGACACTCACAAATACATAGATATACATATACACAATCACACACACTCACTCTCTGACACACACTCACTCTGACACACACACTCACTCTGACACACACACTCACTCTCTGACACACACTCACTCTCTGACACACACACTCACTCTCTGACACACACTCACTCTCTGACACACACTCACTCTGACACACACACTCACTCTCTGACACACACTCACTCTGACACACACACTCACTCTCTGACACACACTCACTCTCGGACACACACTCACTCTGACACACACTCACTCTGACACACACACTCACTCTCGGACACACACTCACTCTGAAAACACACACTCACTATGACACACACTCATCTCTGACACACACACTCACTCTCTGACACACACACACTCACTGTGACACACACTCACTCTGACACACACACTCTGACACACACACACACACACACTCACTCTGACACACACACACACACACACACACACTCTCTGACACTCACACTCACTGACACACACTCACTCTGACACACACACACTCTCTGACACACTCACTCACTCTTTGACACACACTCACTCTCTGACACACACACTCTGACACGCACACACCCTGACACACGTACACTCTCTGACACATACTCACTCTGACACACACACACATTTACTCTCTGACACACACACTCACTCTTTGACACACACACACTCACTCACTCTCTGACACACACACACTAAGACACACACACACTCACTCGCTGACACACACACACACTCTCTTACTCACACTCACTCTCTGACACACTCACTCTCTGACACACTCACTCTCTGAGACACACACACTCACTCTCTGACATACACACTCACTCTGACACACACACGCACTCACTCTCTGACACACTCACTCTCTGACACACACACTCACTCTCTGACACAAACACTCTGACACACACACACACACACACACACTCACTCTCTGACACTCACACTCACTGACACACACTCACTCTGACACACACACACACTGACATACACACACTCTCTGACACACACACTCACTCTCTGAGACACACACACACTCACTCACTGACACACACACACACTCACTCTCTGAGACACACACACACTCATTCTCTGACACACACACACACTCACTCTGACACACACACACATTCACTCTCTGACACACACACACTCACTCTCTGACACACTCACACTCACTCTGACACACACACACTCACTTTCTGACACACACATCCACTCCCTCTCTGACACACACACACTAAGACACACACACACTCACTCGCTGACACACACACACACTCTCTCTGACTCACACTCACTCTCTGACACACTCACACACTCACTCTCTGACACACTCACTCACTCTCTGACACACACACTCACTCTGACACACACACACTCACTCTCTGACACACTCACTCTCTGACACACACACTCACTCTCTGACACAAACACTCTGACACACACACACACACTCACTCTCTGACACACACTCACTCTCTGAAACACACCCACACACTCTGACACACACACATTCACTCTGACACACACACACACTGACACACACTCACTCTTTGACACACACTCACTCTCTGACACACACACTCTGACACGCACACACCCTGACACACGTACACTCTCTGACACATACTCACTCTGACACACACACACATTTACTCTCTGACACACACACTCACTCTTTGACACACACACACTCACTCACTCACTCTCTGACACACACACTCTGACACACACACACACACACTCTCTGACACACACTCTGACACACCCACACTCACTCTGACACACACTCTCTGACACACACACTCACTCTCTGGCACACACACACTGACACACACACACTCACTCTCTGACACACACACTCTGACACACACACACACACTCACTCTCTGACACACACTCACTCTCTGAAACACACCACACACTCTGACACACACAAATTCACTCTGACACACACACACACACTGACACACACTCACTCTCTGACACACACACTCACTCTCTGACACACACACACACTCACTCACTCTGACACACACACACACTCAGACACACACACACTCACTCTGACACACATTCACTCTCTGACACACACATCCACTCACTCTCTGACACACACACACTAAGACACACACACACTCACTCT